>NC_134576.1:59506254-60124254 GCF_050947875.1 Dermacentor variabilis | reverse complement strand
TTACCCTGACAATACTGACTCACGTTTTCATTTAGTTTTGCCTCATTTGTTTTCTTCAGCATGTTTTGTTTAATTTTCTTGTTTTATTCCCATGCCCTCAGATCACCAGTTCAGAAACCATGAGCAAATTAATGAAAGCGCATTGCAGTCTGTAGTGCCCCCTAATTTACTTAACTATCTCAGATCTGTCCCGCGTATCGATTAGCGCTTCACTTTTACTTATTTTTTACCGTTCACACCGGCCTATCAAGATTACTAAGCACTTTTCTGGCGCCGTCACAGACGACATCTTCGGAAGGGGTGCTTGTCCGTTTCCGATCTTGCGGTTTCCTTTATTTACGGCGCCGATCTTTCCCGTTCGCAATCGATTCGAAGCAAGCTTTCTTCCACCGTGCGGGCCGACGATGCCGGCTCGCGCTGACGCACCCGCAACAAATTATGGGGTGCGGTTTTCGCGTCGGGCGGCTTCCCGACTGGGCTCGCGACCCTCTCGACGCTGCCGAAGTGTGCGATCAAGGGGCGGCTTTAATTACGAGGTGTCGCGCGTCGCGCGCGCGCGAGCCGCCGACTCCGCCTTCTATAGGCGGCCCCTTCCCCGCGAGTCAGAGCGTAAATAACGAAGACAAAGCACAGTCGGGAACAATTAACGGCGCCGAAAACGGAATTTGGGAATGCTTCTAAACTCGGAATCGGAACGCGTGGAGCGATGAAAAACAAAAGAAACAATCAAGCGTCAAAGAATTCAACACACAAGTGCCGGGAGTGCATGGGAATGACAGGCTAAATCAAAGAGCCCATAAAGGAAAATTGATCGAACATCTAAACTCCAGGAGGAGGGGGGGCGGGGCGAGGAGAGGTGTTCTGTAAGTGTCCAAGGGCGCTATAACGTAAAACTATTCCAAACTTTTCTATTCCGATTCTGCTATCAGCCCTCCACAATTGGTCAAAAACTTTTTCGACCACCCCCACTTCACCTGTCTATCACGCGACGTCACAAAAACTGCGATACCTCCCCATCTGATATGATGTGTACACACTTACTATGCATGATTTGACAGAAAAAAGAAAAACAGTTATTTTTGATTCGACGCCTTTTCGCCATTAGCCTCCGGCTATTGGTCAAAAAGTTTTTGGGCTGCACCCACTTCGTCTGCCTATCACGCGACGTCACAAAACCACGAAAACTTACCACGTCAAAGTGACGTGTACGCATTAAAGATGCATTAATATGCCTAACAAAACTCAATTTTCTTCTGAATAGCCGCAGGCTGCCCCGTTCCGAAAGGAATAAAAGATGGCTGCCGCCGATCGCTCAGGCACTGGCTACTCGCACCTGCCGGAGAGCATGGATGTATTTGCGCATAATAAAACTTTTGCATGGCCGTGTAACGCTTTCGAGCACTTTCAGCACGTTTACCACCTCATTCTGCCAACTTTTCTTTGCTGAGTGTCCCTTTTAGCGTCATTCTTAAGCTTCCGTTGCATGCCGCCGCGATTTTCGACCAGCCACCGCAAGCTAAGTAAGGGAAAGCCGACCAATCGCAGACGCCGGCACCACCCTCTTTGTCTGGTTATCGATTTTCAGTGCACTGGCTCTGCCCCATCGACTCCCTCTCCACTTGAGCGTTCTCCTCGCTTCTTGTCAGCCAATTAGATGCGACAAGCCGCTCAGTGTAGGCAATGTTATTTGTTTTTCAAGCAAACAAAAGTGACCTCCTATAAACGAGGAGAGCGTTTTATAGGTGTGTTCAGACAACCCTGCGGGTGACCGCCCGGTGCTTGCGTCGGTGGTTACGCAAATTTGACGTCAGGAGATTGGAATAGAAACATATTGGAATAGTTTTACGTTATAGGGCCCCAACTAATGGACATGTTCATTTGGTTTGCTGCTGAAGTTCTGATTGGCTGAGCTGAGGCACGGGTCAGTAGGAGACCGGCGCACCCAGCTAGTCAGCGCTGCAACAGCAACCGAAATGAATATGACCCCGCCCCCCACCACAGGCACAGAGAGACCATCTCGTAGGCACCAACAGTACCACTTTCCCATAATGCTAACCAATTCCTTAAAATATTACTGCTGAAACTTAAGAGAGATAGAAAGAAGGAGAAGGAAAGGCAGGGTTGCCAACCACACGCAGGTCTGATTTGCTTCCCTACGCGTAGGGAAATGGTTAAAGGCAGACAAGAAAGAAGAGAAAACACCGAGCAGTCACGCGATAGACGTATCCCTGTTACCTTGGACAGCTTGGGTTTCTTCCCTGAGCACCTAAATCGAAATATCACAGCTTTTTGTTTTGTATTCCGCCCCTATCGAAACGAGTCTGCCGAGACCGCAACTCATACAGGTAACTTTTTTTGCTGGGTAGCAAAATGATCTGGGCGCTAAACTACCTCGCTTGGGACCAACCTATTCCCTATATGCCTGGGCGAAGTTGCGACGATTCCCGCACATTTTAAAGAGGACGTTTCTCTCGATTCGATACAGCACGGAAGAGCAGAATCCGGGTGGGGCTGTTAACGGCTACGCTCCTGCTCTCAGCCGGCCTACATAAGACCGGCATAACCGCTTCCCCCTCAATCGGTTGCGTCACGCGGATGGTTCGTCTTTGAGTCAAGACTCCCGTCTTTGATGGCGGAACCAGCGTACTGAGCGCAAAGTTTGATGACGAATACTTCGGGCCACAACCGCTTTACACGCTTCAAACAAAAACGCATTGCTTTTGAAGATGATTACATTTGATATAAATCTATGGCGTACTCAACCAATTTAAAGTAAGTAACGAACGCATATTTTCTTAATTGCTTTCCTGCTTACTCCATTCGTTCGCGAAAATTGTGTCCTTCAATGCGCATTAGCCAGCTGTGCCAACACCAGTTTGAAAGCTAGTATATATTAAAAAAGAATAGAAAACATTACTGAGACTTCATACTTGAGGAGCTTCTGCAGTCCACCTGTCTCAGGGAATGTCAGTCAATGAACAGTCCTTATACTGCGTAATGTGCGTCACAGACTGAAAATGACAAACGAGCAGAGCGATCAACCTGCACTGATGCAGTCAGCAGCAGGTATACCAAAATGTTACGACTACAGCGTCATTCCACCGAACCACCATCAAAGCTTCGTACGCGGTCAATCATCATTTATTGCTTTTTTTATTGAAATGAAAATAAAAGAAAGAGATGGCAGTCACCGTATAATGGTGACGGCTACTCCTTTTCGCAAAGCGAATCATCATGTCAGTGCCTGGGTTAAAGAGCAAGAAAACAATTCCCGTGTCAGTGCTGACGTATTCTCGAAAACAATAACAGCTATATGTATAGTGAAAGCTTGACCCTGAGCCCGGCTGGAATTTTTCAGGCTTGGAGGCGGGTGCCGAAAACTTATCAGAATATCGCGAGGGGTTGGAAGGCGTTACCAACATATATATATATATATATATATATATATATATATATATATATATATATATATATATATATATATATATATATATATATATATATATATATATATATATATATATATATGTGTGTGTGTGTGTGTGTGTGTGTGTGTGTGTGTGTGTGTGTGTGTGTGTGTGTGTGTGTGTGTGTGTGTGTGTATAAGGGAGGCGTTTCCAACTGAGGCATTTCCAACGCCTCAATTGGAAACGCCTCCCTTACCCTTAACTTCACACCACAATCCCGGCTGACGCAGAACTGACTCGCCATATTATACCCCTGTCACACGGGCACCCGCGAACTCCATTGAACTCCTCCGTCTTTAAGCCAATGGAGTTGCGCTCCCTGTCACACAGTCTCCCTTGCGACAAGGAAGTTAAATGGAGATTTTGGGCGAAGGGAGTTCGACAATGACCATTACGGTTGGATGGAGTACTCTCGTTCCCAGGTAGCGACAGTTCCGCAGAGAAACCACGCTAGTAAAATCGTCGTAACTGGTTAATTTATAAGTTTTAGCACCATTATTCTTTTTGCCTTGAGATATATGCCACATAATGGAAGTTTAATTTGTTTTTAAGGGCATCAGCGCCTGTGCCCTCTACACCAATACTTCGCCACGCCGCATCGGGTGACGTCGTTCCGCCATTTCGTTTGTTTTTATAAAGCCCGCGAGCCGCACGTGGTGTCGTTCAAGCCGCACGGGTAAATTCTCCGGGTGACACGCATCATGAGCGATCCCGGCGCATTATCGTCGCGAACACACAGCCACGCGTGATTGCACAGCGGCATCACAACTCGAAGCCCAGCGGCCAAACAACGTGACCCGCGCTGCCCACGCACGAAAGCAAACGCGCAGTGTGGCCAGCATCGCTTGCAACTCCGCTATGCTTGGAAAACAAAAGCCTTGCGGTAACGTACCACAAAGTTTCTCGCTGTGTATTTTATGTTATTACGTACTGCGTTAAATAAAATACGCATAGATTACTTTAACGGCGACCGTATACGTGAACAGTTGCACGCGGAAGTAAGCGCAGCAGCGCCGTTTCTACCCCGTGCGGCGCCCGTCGAAAGCTCGCGCTGTGCCGTGTAGCACGGCCGCAACTCCATTGCCGTCCATCTCTGTTAGGGAGTTTCATGCTCAACGGACTTCGCGGGTGCCCCTGTGACAGGGGTATCAGGCCTGCGCCACACTGCAGAACCGCGAACCCTCGTTTGTCATTGTGAGAAAAACACGGCACAAACTTTACCTAATTCTCATATTCACTTTTAGCTAACCTTTAGGCACGACCGTCCAGTTAAGCTGACCTGAAAACGTCAATAGAAGCTTCGGTGGCTACCTTTTGCGCGGTTAACCCCAGGTTGTCAGTTCTGGGAAAGCGGGGTAAGGGATAGGGTAACAAACCCCATCCCCTCCCTTCCTGCCGATGTCTCATTGAGCCTCACTATCACATTTCCAATGATTGCCTCTGTTACACGCCAATATCACGTTTATTTTGTGTGTTAGTACTATCATCTCTGTTATGCTCAGCCATCGGACTTTAGCTGTAACCACTTAAATGACTTCTTTAGGGGCCGCTTTTTTATACATTATTTGCCAGAGTACTCCGTATTCGGTCAGATTCTCAAAGTTGCGAGCGGCCCTGCTGCCTCTGAGGTAGCCACGTATAAAGAAGAGCAGCTCCTCAAGGACATCACGTGCCTGTGCGCTAAAACCTAAGAGCTGCATCGAAACAGTGTGCTGTAGTGGTCACATGCGCCCCCAGAGGCATCATTCAGGCTGACCGCGCTGCCAGAACTGCACACCACACTTCGGCCGAATTGGCCCAGATACCGCCGGCTAGACAATTGCGTCCATGGTGGCTCGGCGTTCGTAGCGATGTTCTCACTGGTGTGACGCAAGCCATCATGGAAGGACTCCTATATAAAACGGATGCGTCTTATGACTTCCATATGCCGCGAGGTTTCAGTAGACTATAGATCGAGCGTCGCATCTGGCTTAACATGGCTCACTCGAACTGCCTTAAACTCAAGATTGCGTTGAGAAACTCGCTAATGGGCTCCATCTCTGTAACGATGCTCCCGAGGAATTACAACATGCTGTATTGCGACGGCTGTCGCTACTTGTCAGACTTCATGAAGGACATACTTCCCTTGCGTCAAATGCGCGCTGCTTGCTGCTAAAACGCCACAAATCTTTTCTAACATTAACAGGCCTTAGTAAAGGACTGTGAAACATATTTTGAATACATGTGCGTGCCTGTCGGTGTACGTGTTCCGTGTATGTTTACGTAATCAGCGTGTAAGCAATAACATAGATTCAGTACCCGGAATAGCATGCCAGGCGATCAGCCAGGCCACCATCCCCAGCTTCTCGTTGAAGTAAGCGTCGTATTATTACTATAATTATAACCGTCGAGTGTGCCTCCGCAACATTCACCTGCAAGAAGAGGGGGAACGCATACCACGAGGCTTGAGTCCATGTAGATAAGAACTGTACTAGAAAAGTGTCCTTACACCTTAGGAAAAATGGCGTAGACGTAACTGGAAACCAGTAAGCTGAGCTTGTCAAGGGGATAAATGCATAGGTGCACATTTTCCTATGGAAAGTTCCAAGAACAAGCGTACAAGCTTCTGTACGGTTTTCTTTCTCATGTGGGTTATGTTTCTGAACTACGTTCTTTTGGCATATCAATGTTGTCTTGCTTATTGCAGATTCTTGTCGTGGTGAACAAACTGTACAAGGAACCAGAATTTATCTCCGGGCTCTCTTTGCGCTGAGGAGAGAATGCAGTACCCGGCAACGGCACAGTCTCTGAACCTGCAAAATGCAGGACTTAATAAACATTTGCATCTTCAAGGTAGTATTTTTTTCTTTATGTGTGAGTGCTACCAACGCATTACGGATATGTAGTCTGGTAATACAGACCTTTAGGAACGCGCCATCTCGATGTGCGCAGTTAAATGAATTCACCCAAAAGAGATTTTCAGGCTCACTTCTTGCAGCACGGGCTTTTTCAGCACGCACAGTTGGGCGTAAGAAGGACGAGACAGCTGGCACACACCAGCAAAGGAACGTTCAGTGGTAGTCACATAAGGTAGCGCAGTCACGGTGCTTTTAAGCAACGCAGTAGCGATTCAGTGGACCTGTGCGTACAAGCGTGCCTTGGTCAAGCGCCAGGATTTATTATTATTATGATTATTATTTTAGGACCATCTGTCATCTGGCATGCACATAAGGTCCTTGACCGCCGAAGGAAGGGCATTGCCACAGAAGGCTCTCCATAATCCATCACATCGAAAAGAATTGCATGATGTGCTATGATGGTTGCCAACGAATAAACGTTCGTAAATGCGACACTCGAATGATGTATTACCTCACAAGGGAGAGGAATGTGCAAACTACAGTCAAAACTGTGAAGTGTGAAATCTTAAGACAGGCAAAAAAAAAAAAAGGTTTCCGAAATTGAGGAAGTGCACTGGTGGCGAAACGCCCAAAGTTAATGATCAACAATTACTTACCGCCGTTCTTAGATTGATCAATTTATACTGTTGGCCGATTCTTTCGGCCAACAGAATATTTCGCATGCTTGCGTGAGAAGTGCGAGCCATTGCGAGAAATCTTTATTATTGCAGAAACCGTTGCGGAATAAACCGCGCAACGGTTTCTGCAATAATAAAGTTTCTCCTCCTCCTCCTCCTCCTTCGTTGCCTAACAACCTGGAAACATTATTTCGTAGTAATTATTTGTGACACGTAAACGATATTGCAATAACGAGTACGTGCGTTTCGGCGGTTACCCTTTAAAGTATACTGTAAGCAGGAGACGCTTTCTGGAAACTTGTCTGAAAGCGCATAAGAAGGATTTTACGATGGCTCACGACCTCTGTTGGAAAAATTCAAGTAAAACCTGAATGGTTCGAAGAATTGCGTCTGGAATGGAGCACCACAGAGCGGGAAGCGGTTGATGCCATTTAGACGTAGTGATATCAATAATAACGACAGCGGAAATGTCACGCGAATCCTTTCCGTTGCTAAAAACAAAATCCCGCTTGTGAGCGCTTGGTTTTCGACGCCGCAACGGTAGGCACTCTCTTCACCTCAACTTTTTTTTTTTTACAGCTCGCTGAGTCACCCGTATTACATCATGCCACCTTCTTCACGCATTTGACAGTACGCCGGTCATCAACTGCAAGTGGCTCGTCGTGGCACATGAACAGTCACATTCCAAGCTTCATCGTTTTTTTTCCCTCGGCGCAGCTAAAGGCTGGAGCGACCTTCCCTGCAGTGTCGCCACCATCACGTGCCGTCCAGAATTTTCTGAAACTGTTTTGCCTTGTAGTTTACCCCACTCACCTGCTTTTATCTATGTCATCAGTATCATCATCAGCAGCTTGGTTACGCCCCACTGCAGGGCATAAGCTTCTCCCATACTTCTCCAACTGCCCGGGTCACGTGCTAATTGTGGCCAGGTTGTCCCTGCAAACTTTTTAATCTCATCCTCCCACCTAAATTTCAGCTGCCCCCTCCTACGCTTCCCTTCTCTTGGAATCCAGTCCGTAATCCTTAATGACCATCGGTTATCTTCCCTCCTCATTACATGTCCTGCCCATGCCCATTTCTTTTTCTGGATTTCAACTAAGATGTCATTAACTTGTGTTTGTTCCATCACCCAATCTGCTCTTTTCTTATGCCTTAACGTTACACCCATCATTTTCCTTTCCATAACTCGTTGCATCGTCTTCAATTTAAGTAGAACCCTTTTAGTAAGCCTCCAGGTTTCTGCCCCATACGTGAGTACTGGTAAGACACAGCCGTTATACACTTTTCTCTTGAGGGATAGTGGCAACCTGCTGTTCATGATCTGAGAATGCCTGCCAAACGCACCCCAGTCCATTCTCATTCTTCTGATTATTTCAGTCTCATGATCCGGATCAGCGGTCACTACCTGTCCTAAGTAGATGTATTCCCTTACCACTTCCAGTGTCTCGCTACCTATCGTAAATTGCTGTTCTCTTCCGAGACTGTTAAACATTACTTTAGTTTTCTGCACATTAATTTTTAGACCCACCCTTCAGCTTTGCCTCTCCAGGTCAGTGAGCATGCATTGCAATTGGTCCCCTGAGTTACTAAACAAGGCTATATCATCAGCGAATCGCAACTGACTAAGGTATTCTCCATTAACTCTTATCCCCAATTCTTCCCAATCCATGTCTCTGAATAGCTCCTGTAAACACGCTGTGAATAGCATTAGAGAGATCATATCTCCCTGCCTGATGCCTTTCTTTATTGGGATTTTGTCGCTTTGTTTACGGAGGACTACGGTGGCTGTGGAGCCGCTATATATATCTTTCTGTATTTTTACATATGGCTCGTCTACACCCTCATTCCGTAATGCCTCCATGACTGCCGAGCTTTTGACTGAATCAAACGCTTTCTCGTAATCAATGAAATCTATATATAAGGGTTCGTTATATTCCGCACATTTCTCTATCGCCTGATTGACAGTGTGAATATGGTCTATTGTTGAGTAGCCTTTACGGAATCCTGCCTGGTCCTTTGGTTGACAGAAGTCTAAGGTGTTCCTGACTCTAATTGCGATTACCTTAGTAAATACTTTGTAGGCAACGGACAGTAAGCTGATCGGTCTATAATTTTTCATGTCTTTGGCGTCCCCTTTCTTACGGATTAGGAATATGTTAGCGTTCTTCACATAATGTTCCGGTACGCTTGAGGTCGTGAGGCATTGCGTATACAGAGTGACCAGTTTTTCTAGAACAATCTGCCCAGAAAAACTCGCCCCCCTGTATACGCCCGCGTTTATCTATGTACACCCACGCAATCTTTTATATAATATCGCGCAGCGTAGACCGCACCGGGCACCAGCTTGTAGAGGCGAGCAATAGAAATCGCCTTGAGCGCCCGCCTATTACTGTGCCTGATCTCGCCGATCCTCGCCTCTACAAGCTGGCGCACGGTGTGGTCGACGCTCGGCGGGATCAGCGACAGTAACGCGCGGGCGCACAAGGCGATTTCTAGTTGGTAATTGTTCCGACGCATCGTTGGCTTCAGGAGTGTCCCTCGCCGCCAAGAGGCCGCTGACACGTCATGCGGTCGACGCTCGTGCGGTATTACTAAGATACTGCAGAGGTGTACACGTAAACAGCCCTTATGTAATACCCTAAACGGAGTCCTTAAGGTAATGAAGTGAATGGGGGTGCCAATACTGTAAATATAGACTGTGCAATATAGACATTACGGCACTCCGCCAAAATAAAAGGTCCTCTAGCTGCACCTGGCCTGTAAGGTCGCTCTGATTGTTCGGGTTCTTAAGTGTCACGAATCAGCCACGTGCTTTGTGCATAGAGAGGGGGTTCACTTGCCCCCGTGTCAACCGGGCGACAGTTGCTGTGTTATGTGGGGTCACAGGCACCGCGCGGTGTTGGATGACGCGTCGCGGCAGGTGTCAGGTGGGCGAGTGCCGATTCCGGGAAGTCGGCATTGTGCGCACGGTGTTGGCAGTCCGCCGACGGTCACACGAGTCCACACAGACCAGCCTTGAAAGGGACCGCTGTACAAGGTATTGTGGCTGTGGCTCCCGAGTGCCTGACTAATTGGAGGCGCCGCCAAGGTTAAGAAGGGCTTAGCAACGCTGACCCCGTTCCGCATGCAGTGAGCAGGGACCTAATCTTCTACGCGTCCGGAACGCAATCGCCAGCCTTGTTGTTGGGTGCGGCTGCCGGTGTGGTGTCGAAGGCCAGCTTACAGTGCACGCTGTAGGAATGCGGTGCACACGTAAAGAGTGCATTCGGACGACGGCGTCTTGGAAACGCGCACTCGGAGAACTTTGTCTTGTAGACAACAAGTTTGAAGGACAAGGAGGGCCATCAGTCTCCCACGCGGACAAACTTTGAGTACGGCCGCACTACGTGGTATCGATGCCCCTGCTTCCGAGACATTTGCGGCCTAGACGCCGTTGGGATTTGAAACGGTCTAGCGATAACTTGTTCGGGCCTGGCGTGTTTTGCTGACCCCGTCACTAACTACGGAGAAATGAGAGGGCATCGGAGTTTTAGGGAAGAAGGAAAATAGCTTTGTTTTCCAATATGTTTATTTTGAAGAGTAAGCCCATCCCTGTGGGTTGTGGCTTAACAAACGGTTGACTCTGATTGGCAACTGAACCTGTGGGACGGGCCAACGGCCCTACCGCCTTTTTTTTCTTTGTGTAATTGGGCTATAAAAATCGGGACGACATGCTGTCCCTCAGACTTGGCTGAAATCAGGATTACTGATAGATCAGTGAGGCTCCGTACCATGTACGTTAGACTTGGCTGAAATCAGGATTGCTGATAGATCAGTGAGCCTCCGTACTATGTACGTTAAAACGAGTCTGGGCTCTAACAGTCATTGAGACAGTCGAAGAGTGAGACTTTGTTTCTCAGTTGTTCAAGTTTGTAATGTATTTGTTTTACCTGCCATGTATATAGAAAAGTTTACCTATAAATATTTCTTGTACATCTGATCTGCATCGCTTCCTGTCTGCGTTTGATCAACAACTGCCGATCATCGTCCGAGAAGCTTCAAGTTCCAGCGGTGAAGCGAGGACGAAGAAAGAACAAAACTTTACTGGCGCAGCCGACAGGATCGGCAAGCCCCACAACGAGCAACGAGCAGCGAGCCAGGCGCAAGGCATCAGAGGGCCACCAGCCAATTCCGCAAGGGTTGCACTTCATCTGGACAAGGACGTCAGGCGGCGCCCCCAGCAGCAACGGGTGAGCGGGATTCCTTGCGTTTTGTCTAGGTTGGCATGGCTGTTGTTCAGTGAGGTTAATGGTGTTCACGCGCAGAACAGCAAACGCGATTGAGGCTAACGTAAACATTGATACTGCATTTGAACAAAGAGAGGGTCAGAGACGGCAGGAACTGCAACGCGTCGGAGAGACCGAGTCTGAGACGTCGGATACTGAAATGGATAGTGAGACGCAAGGCGCTGCTCAGGCTCCGAGCACGACAGATCCAGAAGCCATGGCGGTGAGACGCCTGGAGCTGGAGCTGGAAAAGGTGCGCCTACAGCTAGAGTGCGAGCGCATTGCTCTACGGAGAGTGGAGCTCGAGCAGTCGAGCAGGCCGCCTTCGGTGTCGGAAGGAAGCGATCGGCGCGGTGCCATCACGGATGGAATAGCACAATGTGCTAAAGTGCTTAAGGCATACCGGTTGCCGTGTGACGCTGACGTTCCGATATGGTTTGATGAGGTCGAAAAGTTGTTTGCATCTTTTCAAGTACCAGCACATAGCCGTGTACATTTGATCATGCCTGCGCTGGCCGAGCGGGTTCGTTATCTGTTGCGTGGCCTCAATGACGAGGAATGTACAGATTATGAGACTGTAAAGAAGGCGGTATTAGATGAACTTAAGCTCACGCCAGCTAAATACTTGGAGAGGTTTGAAAAGGCATCTAAACGAAAGGAGGAAACTTGGGCTCAGTTCGCGTCTCGCGGGAGAACTTATTTGGCCTATTACCTTCAATCTCGAAATGCAAACACCAAAGAAGCTATGACGGAGCTTATGGTCGCTGACCGTATGAAAGCCAGTCTAAGCTCAGAAGCCCTTGAATATGTTCTTTTGCGGGAGGGTGAAGATTGGTTTAAGCCAGTGGAGGTGGCGAAAGTGCTCGAGACTTTCGAGCAAGCTAAAGGGAAAGGACGAGCAACTAAGCCAGCCGCAATAGCCTCACTGCTGCAGCACTCAAAACTAGCTAGCCCGCAGAGGACAAACTTAAAATGCCACGTGTGTCATGTACAGGGTCACCTAGCCAGAGACTGCCCAAAAGCTTCAAATAAAGAACAGCAGGGGAAGGCGCCGACTGTGCAAAAACAAAGGGTACAGAAGGTTGCTGTTGTAAGTGAAGAACCTCCACCAGAGCAAGAAAGGGTGCTAAGCGCTAGAGTGCAAGTCGTAGCTCAAAATTCTAGTTCAGGGAGGTCAAAGCTGGACCTTATCCCTATCATGTGCGGGAATATAGCAACAGAAGCTGTGTTGGACACAGGTAGTGAGATAACGGTCGTCCGTAAAAGTATGTTGCCGGTCGTTTTACAGGAGCCATCGGGAACAGTAAGGCTCGAGTCGGCATTCGGAAAGACCATTCGAGCTAACCTAGCTACGCTGCCCGTAGGCATGCATCGCCCGGGGGCTGTGATACAACCGCAGAGGATCAATCTGGTGTGCGCAGTTACAGACGAACTTGCAAAGGGGGTTGACTGCCTGCTGTCAAAGGAAGATTGGGAACTACTACAGGCGCAGGAAAAAGAGGAGTTTGCACGAGAAAATATTCCGCGAGTAGCCAGTTCCGTTGGGGTCCGATCAGTCGAAATGGTCGATAACACTGAGCCGGACTGCGGTCTAAGTTTCGAAGAAACGACAGATGAAATCCCTAAATTGCAAGGGAATAGTTTAATACAAGATGTCAATGGGGTGCCCAGTCAGCGGGAGGAATTTCGAGCTGCTCAGCTGGCCGATGAAAGCCTGAAAAAGGCCTCATATGATGCGAGAAATGGAAAAGCTAGCATGTTCGTGTCAGACGGACTTTTGTACCATTGGGATTCCTTAGCGGGAGTCAAAGGGAGACAACTGGTCCTACCAGAAGAAAGACGCAATGAGGCAGTGCCGCTCCGATCCCTGACAGCGAGGGCCGCATGCGAGGCTTTACTGGAAATTTTCAGTCGTACTGGACTGCCGGGAACGATCTGTTCAGACCAAGGTACTAACTTTAAATCTCAACTGACACAGTTAATGTCAGAAAAACTGGGCTGTTCACCCAGGTTCTCCACTGCCGAACACCCTGAGGGCAACGGAGTAGTTGAGAGATGGAACAGAGTCCTCAAAAATATGTTGTATAATGTAATGGAACGGGGCCGAAGAAAGTGGGACAAGCTGATCCCATTTGTTCTGTGGGCGTATCACGAAGTGCCGCATGATACCACCGGGGTGGCGCCGTTCAGGCCATTGTACGGTAGAAACCCAAATGGGTCCCTATCAGTGTTGCAGCAAACTTGGACGGGTGAAATTGTGGTGCCCTCAACTCTGAGAGAGAACTACGCCGATGCGGGGAGCCCGCTTACAGCTTTGACAAGGCGAGGGGTTCCTAATTCAATTCCATGGTTGGAAGAAGCGCAGTGCGCGTTCGAAAGTCTGAAATTAGCTCTCTGTCAGGCTGTCGCCATGAACACTCCTGAGCCTCATCAGCCGTACTGGCTATTCACTGATGCGTCGGCGACGGCGGCCGGTGCCTGTTTAGCTCAAATATCAGCGGACGGAAAAGAAAAGCCGATCGCTTTTGCTAGCCATCGCTTTAACCCGACACAGGCGCGCTGGTCGACTATAGAGAGAGAAGCCTTTGATATTATTTGGGCACTCAAGAAATTTGACTACTGGCTTTTCGGAGCAGTGGTGAATGTTGTCTCTGACCATAACCCATTGTCATATTTGACAACCAGCACCCCGCAGGGGGCCAAGTTAGCAAGATGGGCGCTTTCACTACAGCGCTACAAAGTAACGGTGCGTCACCGGAAAGGAACAAGTAACGCCAATGCTCATGCATTGTCAAGGCTCTCAAATCGTTCATGGGAGCCAACCGAGTAAAGAGCAGAAAAGAAAGGATAGACAGAAACAGCCATGCCAGCTAGGACAGGCGTGAATGTTCCCGTTCACCCGAAGGAAGTGTGCGTGGGAGAGTTCAGCCTTGATGGAACTTTCGATGGTTGTTGTCGTCCATGTGTGCGAGGGTTATAAGACTGTGTACATACTATGTATATACCCTGTATATGTCACTTTTCTGCTGTTGTACAGCGCAGCGCGTTGCAAAGTGTTCCTGTACTTACATTAGTATTTCATGCTCACTGCCATGAATGTGTTGAGCCTTCGCCCTTTTCTTTTATCGCTGTGTGAAAATTGTTTTTTTTCGTGGTCCTTTTAGTTCATTTTCCTGTTCCTTACGGGCTCCGCAGCACCCGTGTTGGGCAGCGTATGTAAATTTTCTTTGACGGAACCTTCAGAGCCTAAATTTTACGATACAGCGCCCTTTGGCTCTTGTAGTATAGCTGGGCACATTGTGAGCCCAGTATACTCTTTAGGAGGGACGTGTAAGGTCGCTCTGATTGTTCGGGTTCTTAAGTGTCACGAATCAGCCACGTGCTTTGTGCATAGAGAGGGGGTTCACTTGCCCCCGTGTCAACCGGGCGACAGTTGCTGTGTTATGTGGGGTCACAGGCACCGCGCGGTGTTGGATGACGCGTCGCGGCAGGTGTCAGGTGGGCGAGTGCCGATTCCGGGAAGTCGGCATTGTGCGCACGGTGTTGGCAGTCCGCCGACGGTCACACGAGTCCACACAGACCAGCCTTGAAAGGGACCGCTGTACAAGGTATTGTGGCTGTGGCTCCCGAGTGCCTGACTAATTGGAGGCGCCGCCAAGGTTAAGAAGGGCTTAGCAACGCTGACCCCGTTCCGCATGCAGTGAGCAGGGACCTAATCTTCTACGCGTCCGGAACGCAATCGCCAGCCTTGTTGTTGGGTGCGGCTGCCGGTGTGGTGTCGAAGGCCAGCTTACAGTGCACGCTGTAGGAATGCGGTGCACACGTAAAGAGTGCATTCGGACGACGGCGTCTTGGAAACGCGCACTCGGAGAACTTTGTCTTGTAGACAACAAGTTTGAAGGACAAGGAGGGCCATCAGTCTCCCACGCGGACAAACTTTGAGTACGGCCGCACTACGTGGTATCGATGCCCCTGCTTCCGAGACATTTGCGGCCTAGACGCCGTTGGGATTTGAAACGGTCTAGCGATAACTTGTTCGGGCCTGGCGTGTTTTGCTGACCCCGTCACTAACTACGGAGAAATGAGAGGGCATCGGAGTTTTAGGGAAGAAGGAAAATAGCTTTGTTTTCCAATATGTTTATTTTGAAGAGTAAGCCCATCCCTGTGGGTTGTGGCTTAACAAACGGTTGACTCTGATTGGCAACTGAACCTGTGGGACGGGCCAACGGCCCTACCGCCTTTTTTTTCTTTGTGTAATTGGGCTATAAAAATCGGGACGACATGCTGTCCCTCAGACTTGGCTGAAATCAGGATTACTGATAGATCAGTGAGGCTCCGTACCATGTACGTTAGACTTGGCTGAAATCAGGATTGCTGATAGATCAGTGAGCCTCCGTACTATGTACGTTAAAACGAGTCTGGGCTCTAACAGTCATTGAGACAGTCGAAGAGTGAGACTTTGTTTCTCAGTTGTTCAAGTTTGTAATGTATTTGTTTTACCTGCCATGTATATAGAAAAGTTTACCTATAAATATTTCTTGTACATCTGATCTGCATCGCTTCCTGTCTGCGTTTGATCAACAACTGCCGATCATCGTCCGAGAAGCTTCAAGTTCCAGCGGTGAAGCGAGGACGAAGAAAGAACAAAACTTTACTTGGCCTTTTAAAGTAAGGTTCATTGGACAATTAATTGTTTGTACCTAAGGCTTAAAGCGGAATACCAGGATTGATTGGAGAGCTGCTGCTTGCATCTATGATCACGTTATAGGTGACAGCTGCAACTGGAAATATGCCTCGCGTTGGCCGCCATGCTGAGAACATTGTTAGCTAACTAAACCAAGGCTAGACTTTGTACCTATGCACAAATGCCATGGACGCAAAAACAGCGACCACTGTAGTTGAAGTGGATGAGCAACGCTCGCGTCGCCCAAAAGTTGTAAGTTCTTCTCGCCCTGGAGAGAAATTGTCTCCTCTTTCTATTGATTTGGCATGAGGATCATAATGACAGAATCTTGAGCTTCCAGTCTCCGGATGCGTGGATTTATTTTCAAGTTATTTTGACTTTTCCCTAAAACGGTGCCAGGCGCACACATCATTCCAGTTTTCGCACGGCTTTGCATTTTATCTTCGCATGTCTACAAGAGGCCAGCGAATGTTTGCCTTCGAGAGGAAATTGGTATAAAAATAATTCGTCCTCTATTTATACGAAGTAAAAACGCGAGATTTAATGTCACCACGCCCTGTTCCGTTTCACAGGCCACGCCACGCAAGCGCTCCGCAATTCATTATTATCAAGCGTATCATAATGGATTTGAATGTGTTCATTTTTTATTGCACCCCCACAGAAGCACATGATTTTATGACCAAGGTATATGATAAACCACACTTGGCCAGGGATGTTCCGCCTTCGAAACTACAAAAAATGAGACTTTCAGTAGATTATTTAGGTCGCTTCATGACAGACCGAAACATCAGTATCTAACTCAATCATTTAAAAAAGACGGTAATCGCGAAGGCTTCAGAGAATAATGCAAATTTTAAATGCTAAACACTGCGCGAATCAGGAAACCCTGAACCTGAAGCCAAAGCGTTGGAAAGGCGAATTGTCGTTGCATTTCCCTTCTTGGCCTATAGTTAAAGAAAACAAAAACTACCGCAATATCGTGGCCCGATACGTTGCCAGACTTCCCATATTTATGAAGCACATTCACATTGGGCAAGACGTTTTTTGATAGCGCGTTTGAGGCTACTTCAGTATGAACCTGTGAGAAGATAAATAACATTCCCATAACAACATTATTCCCGGAAAACCGCAGGTATTGTTTCTAGTGCCTTCCTAGTATTTGCACATTCCACGGTAGGGTCGTGCACTGTCTGTAGGCACTTCGTTCGGTTCGTGCGGGAACAATTTTTTTTTCTGAGCTCCAGTTTGACTGGCGAGCAATGTAGTGTGCGGAACGGCGTCAACTCAAGAGATAACTGCCAAGGGTTACGATGCTCGAGGAAAAACGGGCCGCCAACAACATCTTATCGCGCATTTCCTTTCGGCTCTTCTTTTTCCTGCCAAGCCGGCTTCGTGAAATGGTGCTTACCTTGGTCCACGAGCCTAGCGGCGTGTCCGGACAGCTTCTCGCGTTCGCCCATCAGCTCGGCCAGGTATGTCCTGCTATCCATTGTCTGCTGCATTTTTCCAAAACCCGCTGCCATGACGAATGGTCGCAAAGGGAGGTCACCAACACACTTTCGATATTCAACAGGCGAGGAACCACTGGAGTTCAGCGTGCGCACCGGAAAACACGGTCACTCCCACACTGATCCCGTCGCGTAATCCTTCTGCAGAAACCGGCGAATCACAAGACGCACGAGAGAGTAAGCGCGCAGGGAAGGAAGTGCGCGGTGCACAAATCGTCACGCACTCCAGGAGATGTGTGTTGTGGACGAGTGCGAGATAAGATAGGGAAATCCGCTCAGTGAGTGACGTGGTCGTCAAAAGACGCCGCCGCGTCCGAGGAACGAACGTAACAGCTCCGTCGGGCAGCCAGCCGCTGCTTGCCGACAGCGGGGATCGGGCGCCCACACAGAGGAATAGCAGACGACGCTCTGTGAACGCGCCGAGGCGAAAACGAGCAGACGATGCGCGGGAGAAACATCGGGCGGTGGCGTGGAGGCGGAAAGCGACCGCAGCGCCCGTCGGAGAGGGGAGCGGGAAATCGCGGAAGCTTATCGCCTTTGGCGCGGAGTTCTGAAATGACCGGCTCCATGCGAGTTGGCGCGCGTTTATCATCGTATGTGCCCATTGTGCACTGTACACGTTTCGTGTATGCTCTTCACTGCTGAAGATGTAAAAAAGTGCCCGACGCATTTGATGCAATAGTGATTTACTTTTGAATACTCGAATTCGAAGGTGCAGTACTATACACTCCAAAAAAAGTTTACGCCCTTTGGCGTGCATGTCTGCCACACAACAATAATCGTCCTCTGCATAGCTTGCGTTTCCTTTCTTGAAAACACCGCGCCCGCTCCTTACCTGTCGGCAATGCTATATATATATATATATATATATATATATATATATATATATATATATATATATATATGTGTGTGTGTCATGCTGATAACGCTCATGCCGTTCGTTACTGGGAAGTACCGGGCTCGCAGCGTTAAAGTAAGGACATGCGGAAAAGACAGATGACGATTATTGTTTTGGCAAGATACGACTCAAAGGGTGTAAACTTTTCTCAGAGAGTAGGTCACCCCGCGATTGGAAGTAATGTTCCACGTTCACAAGCAGATCGTGAATGGCGTTGGATAACACTCCCAGAGCACCTAACAAGAGCACGCATACAAACATACTAAAAAAAAAAAATGTCGACGCGATGATCACTGCCGTGGTAGCTCAACAGAAGGCGTTGGAGGCCTTTTTATGATTTCTTGAACGTAAAAAAAGCGGTACATTTAGCGCACTGCTTTCCCTGGCGGCATTGTCTTTTTGCTTCGTTTGGCTGCAACTGAGAAAACATTTCTCAGGTGCGATAAGAACGGCTCCCAATATCTTCGATGTAAGTATGCGTCCCTGCACTCTCAAAAATCTCAAAAAGTCACGAACGGCTAACGCCTTATCAGCGTGACATAGCATTCTCGAAAGGAAAGTAGCGAGCACTTAGTTATTATTATTATTATTATTATTATTATTATTATTTGTTTTGAACATATAGACACAGTTAACAGTAAAGAGAAAGCAAGCAGCAAGCTGGCAACTGCCACCGGAAGGGGCACAACGCCTGCCTACTCTTCTGAAGGGAGGTGACAGCAACACAGAAATGGAAGATAGGAAGGAGGGGAGGAAAGAGGAAAGGAAGAGCAACAGGACAAATCTAAATACTAAAGTAGAACACAGTACAGATCACACACAGTAGGGCCGGTCACTGAAGCTCACGCTATTACAGAATGTTGAATGTTCACGCTACAGGCGTGAACCTAAGTTAACTCTACAAATGTAAGTAGGGCGCGATGGGCCTGAACACGTTTAGACGCACAACCAGTGGGGTATAAACATTCCTCGTGTGTCGCACACCGCATACCAAGGAGATGATAGTGTCTCACTAGGGACATGCGCTGCGCACTGAAAGCGGGACACTCAAATATAGGATGCTGAAGTGTCTCGCAGCAGTCACAGGACGTACACAATGGACTTGCCACACATCCTTGTCTGTATAAACGTTCGTGCACGCTCACGCAACCAACGCTCAGCTTGAGCAGTTGTGCTCTAATGCGACGAGGCAAGCCTCGACCGCGAACACGGGGCGGGAACGTTCCATTTGCGACGCGCTGGTCTGGAAGCTGCTTGAGTAGGTGGCGACGAATCAGCAGACGAGCGTCATCAAGCTTGCAGAAAATTTCTAGGCAGTCACAGTTGTTATGAGCGCAAGTTGAAGCGAGCCGATCAGCCTCTTCATTACCGACGATTCCTACGTGTGAAGGTATCCATTGAGCAACGAGAGATACCCCACGTGATGTCACTTTGCTCGCAAAATCAGTAATGCTGCGCACAAGTGGACAATCAATCTCACTGCGTTGTAACTTGCTAAGAGCAGCACGGGAGTCCGTAAAGATGGCAACGTTCGATGTAGTTAACTCCTCTTGCCCGTATTTCAGTGCAACATTAATCGCTGCTAGCTCCGCAGTTGTTGACGAAGTTGGAAGAGGTATTTGAAAAAGCCGCCGTACTTGAGTTGAAGGGCAGAAAAAAGCTGCAGATGTGCCTTGACCGCCATTGCGTACAGATGCATCTGTGAATAATTGAAGTTAATCTGCAAACTTTTCGAAGAGGTGAGACTGAGCCAATTGGAATATTGCCGAAACAGGCATATCAGACTTTTGTGAATGTCAGGGATTGTGAGGCAAATGGGGAATGCGTTTTTCTTGATATCTTTTGGAGGGAGACACGTATCTGAAGCAGCATGTTCAGAAATGGTAGCGATATTCATAAATAATGCCGCCATTTTTCCCAAGCGAGATCACGGGCGGTGAATGAGACGATCAAGGAGAGATTGACCATTCGATGCGCGGGGCAGACGCTCAATATAATAAGGAGCTTTCTGGTCTGCTTGCAGCCTCAGGGGTAACTGATGCGCTTCAGTGAGTAATGCAATAGATTGCGCCTCACGAGCTAATCCAAGCATTAGTCCAAAGGCAACACGATGATCTCGCTCCAGTTGGGCCATCAAACTAGGCGGTATGTTCAAAACTGGTTATGCGTACATCATGCCTGAGAGCACAGATGACTGGTACACCTGGAGAGCCGTTGCTTGGTCGCAGCCAGCACGTCTAGCAGTCAAGGCGGCCAAATACTTAAGGAGGGAGTGCGATTTGCGTCATACAGATTTAACGGCAGGACGCCAAGAGATGAGATCATCCACAATTAACGCCAAATAACGGTGTTGTCGCACTCAGTTTATAGGCGTTTCGTCAAGATACAGTCGGCTCATTGCTCGAAGAGCGCGTTGTTTAGAGTGATATGCTATTGCAGCCAATTTAGCAGGTGCTATGAGCAGGGCAACTTCACCCTAGTACTCCGAAGTAGAGTTTAGAGCTCTTTGCAAGCTTGCACGAAGCCGCGTACCAAGGTGCAAAGGGCCGCTTATCTGCAGAGCAATGTCATCTGCGTAGACAGCTATGCTCACAGGGAAGTCAGTGTCCCGAGGCAAACGACTTGGAAGCGCGGCGAGGACGGTGTTAAACAAAAAGCGGCGATAATACGCTGCCCTGTGGAACACTACAATTCACATTTCGGTATCCACTAGTTACGCCTCCGACACGCACTTTCATCCGGCGCTCCGATAGAAAGTTATGCACAAAGTGGAGCAGACGACCTGAAATTCCCGCGGTTGCAAGAGTGAAAATAATCGCCTTATGCGGAACTGAATCGAAAGCTCGCTGTATGTCTAGGAAGCGCATGTAGGCGGAATGCTTGTTTCGTTTAGCAAATTAGAGCGCTGAGACAAGGTCTGATATGCTGTCCAGAGCTGAACGGCGGCGACGAAAGCGACTCATGACATCAGGGAAAGAATTCAGCTCCTCTAGCCTGACATCTAAGCGAAACAAAACCATTCGCTCCATTAACTTGATGACATTCGAAGTTAGAGATATTGGCCGGTAGGACTTGAGATGCCTTGCGGGATGCCCGGGCTTTAAGATTCGTATTACCACGGACAACTTCCGCTCAGCAGGGATTACACCGGTTCTCCATACTTCATTATACTCGTCCACTATACGGTCATGAAAACTCTTATCAACGTTGCCCAATGCTTGATACGTCAAACCATCGTCGTCTGGAGCAGTGCCGCGTTTGGAGAGGCTCATCGCGGTCGCAGCTCCTCAAGAGTGAAATCTGCCTCGTCCATTTGGCAGGCTGGACCGTAGGAAGCGGTTATGGTGCTGTTACTTGTCAAAGAAGGAAGGTCGCTAATTTTGGTGTCACTGGATGCAGGAGAGACGAAAATGTCTGCAAATTCCTCCGCTATTACTTTTGGTGACTGGCAAGTCGCTGTGCTCAATGCGGCCGTAGGATTCTTGCAGATTTCAGGAGTGCGGAAAGCCTTCTGTATGCGCCATACATTTCCAAACCACTTCCAGTATGCAACGAACTACACAAAGCTTCCCAGCTCTTGAGACAAAGCTGTTTTGTATGCCGCCGTATGGCTGCATCAATGCGATTGTATATAGTCCCGTCGGTGCGTCGTCTAGAGCGCTGTGCCCGTCTATAAGCGCGCCGTCGACATGCGCGGAGCTGCAAAAGCTTTAGATCGGGGTTTGGTTTGCCGATACTCCGTCGTCGTTGTGCTGTAGCTTTTCGTAAGCACTCGCTCATGAGTTTAAATAAGATGTCTTGAGATGGTGCCTCTGAGATCAGCTGTCGGAACTTGTCCCAGTTAGTCACTGTATAAACGACATCCTGGCGACCCGCAGTATGTGTTGGTGTGAACCAAATGGGTAGGTGATCTGAGCCCCACGGGTCGTGTTCACATGACCAGGCTAAGCACGAATCTTTCGTTGATATCGCAAGGTCTATAGTGGAATGCTCCTTTCCTCTACCTACAAATGTAGGTGAACTGTCATTCTGTATTTGCAGATCGTTCTTGATAATGATCTCGTTAATCTCTACCCCACGATTGTCTTGGGGACGGCTACACCATCGTGGATGGTGGGCATTAAGATATCCGCATAACACAAACGATGCACCACACCAAGACACTAAGCACTCAAGTAGCGAGGTATCGGAAGAACGTGTAGGCCTGTTGTATATGCTTGCCACCGTCGTACACACACCTCTGAGGCTCACAGTAACAGCTGCACACTCAAACTCATCGTCACAGATGCCAACTCAAACTCATCGTCACAGATGCTATCTGTGTGAATAACCGCGGAGTCCAAGTTAGTACGAATGTACACTGATGCTTTTGAAGCATTGCGCGCATGCGCCGCGTCCACACACTGGAAAGAGCCACAAGCTGGCTCCGCGCATCGAGTGTTACTGTGAACACCCACGAAGCCTGGCAATCGATATTCGTCTTTCCTCACGTTAGTTTCCTGAAGCGCTATAATGTCTGGTGGAGCCTTCATGGCGATGAGTTGCAGGACTAGATCAGCGCATCGACCTAACGTTCCATTGCAGCACAAAGGGGCGAGACAGCTGACAACTGTTAGAATTGTTTCCGGTAGATCCTCTAGTGAAGGCCGTCGAGGACACTAACGAGGGCCTCCAAAAGTTGCTCTGCTTCTGACGCTGCTCGTGTCTGGCGACCGGCGATTAGAGATCTGATGACGTTGACAAGCATCTTCAGAAGATTGACAAGTTGCACATCATCGTTGGCTGATACCGGTTTAGGTACTGTGTTTGCAGTGCTTTCCACTGTTGTCGAAGTCTTTGTAGATACTTGTTCCGACGGTTTCGATGGAAGCGCTGGCCACGATGTGTCTGAGAGGCAGAAGGTCCGACCCCCTACTTTCCCATGCGTTGTGTCTTTGTTACTCTGTGAACACGCTGCTTTTCCAGTCGCTTGGGTAGCACTACGGCGACGGGAGCTTTCATTTCCTGCTGCCTTCTTTTTGGCTTTCTCTTTTCGTGCCTTTTGTTCATTTTCCATGAGGGACATCCTTTATCCGTTGCCAAATGTTCACCATTAGTGTTAGGGCACCGATATGCCTGACTTTCACAGGAATCTACATATTGATTCCCACCGCATCTGGCACAGACCAGGTCTCCGGTGAAAAAGCCCTGAACATGACCAATCTTAAAGCACTTATGACATTGCAAAGGTCGTGGTACGAAAGGTCGAACAGGATAGCGCACAAGTCCAGCCTTTATATGACTAGGCAGCTTTCCAGAGGCGAAAAGTATCTTCATACACTTTGACGAGCCCATACTTCGAACGCTAATTATTTTGCATGGTGGCGTGAAAACGATCATGTTCTTAAAAACATCGTCTTTGAGATCCAAGTCCACATCAGATACGACATCAGCTGCTATATTTGTACCCGGTGGTATGTAGGGACGCGTGTGGACCCCACAGATTTAAAACAAACCAAGTAGAGTTCGCACCATCTTGTCATCAGTTGTGTCAACAGCAATGACACTTTTTCAGGGGTTCACGCGAACCTCTCGGATTAGTCCAGGGGCAAGTTTGAAGAATAAATCATTAAGTTTCTGTCGAGAGATACCATTCAGGCTTACCATCGCGTCGACGGGCATCAAAGCTGCTGTCATAGTCTTGAAGGTGCTGTATATGATAGTCCCTTCACTTGAGGACGATGCCGGAGACGTCCATCCTGGACGGCGGTGCTTGACAGGTATGAAAGCATCCGAATCCTCCGATCTTGAGTCAGAAAACTCGGAATCAGCAGCCTCAAATCCTACCGCCGAAATGAGCCGCTTCTGAGCCGCGGGCGCTCTATGCTGACCGCCAGACGCGTCCAAGACCATATCTTCCAAGGCAACCTCCGCGAGGAGGATCTCCCAGCAGAGTAGGAGACTTCAGGGTTCAGCATAAACGTCGTTGCGTGTTACTGATGCACGAAAGTAATATAAATAGAGAAATACTGCATCACCAGAAGAAAACCAGCAATCGAGCACCTGAGTTTTGAAGAAAGCAAACACAAGCAAGGCAGATAGATGCCTAATATCTGAAATATTCTGTCACATAGTGAACGTTATCTTTAAAGCAGGAATCTATCCAAGTTCTTTGAAGAAAGCCAAAATAATCCCTGTTTTCAAGAAAGGAGATAAGCGTCTAACATCTAACTACCGCCCTATTGCCATACTTTCATTCTTCAGTAAAATTATCGAAAAACTAATCGTAACACGCTTAACAAGCTATTTATCAAAATTTTGCATCCTATCACCAAATCAATTTGGGCTTCGGGAAGGTTACTCAACTGATTTGGCATTAATATTTCTAACAGACAAGATTCGGCAGGCAATTGACACTGGAAATTTCGCTGGCGCATTATTTATTGACCTTTCTAAAGCATTCCATTCACTTGTTCATAATCCTTTTTGCTAAATTAGACTCTATTGGTATAACTGGACCGGCACTGCAATTACTACGTAACTACTGGAAAGACAGAGAATATACTGTGTCAATCTCCAGCACTTACTCGCACCCTAAAAGAGCTAACATTGGTGTATCACAAGGATCTATATTAGGGCCTCTCTTGTTTTTAATATACATTAATGACCTCCCAAAGTACCTAAAGTCCTCTGACTGTATCCTTTACGCTGACGAAACTACCATCTTCTCCGCAGACAAAAGTCTTGATTCATTGATGTGTAAGCTTAATCACTACGCGGCTAATATTGTAATCTGGTGCCAACTAAACAGACTAAACATTAATACTGCCAAATCTAACTTCGTCATCTTCTCAGCTAAACAAAAACATATCTCAGTGTATATCGCTAACCTTTGCTTCCAGTGCCCTTTATCCTACTGATAGTGTACTGTTTCTTGGCGTCATATTAGGTAAACACCTAAAATTTGACGAGTATGTTTTATCCCTAACAAAGAAGGCAGCATATGGAATTAGAATATTAATTAAAGTTAGCAGTTTCCTTAATATGAAGACACTCATCTCCCTCTACTACGCTTTTATTCACACGCATATTAATTATTGCATATCATCATGGGGAGACACGTATCCCACAGATTTATCTCCACTAAAGCATACCCAAAATAAACAATTCGCATCATTACACGTAGCAGCTACACATCGGATGCATCTCCATTGCTCAGATCTAACGGCATTTTATCATTACAGAAACTAAATAAATACTCACTTGGAATACTTGTTTATGAATCTGTTAATGGAAAGCTCCCATTCTCTATAGTTACTAACAGCCAGTATCCATATTCCACATCTACCGGTTTCGCTTCTACCAACAGCTATTTACTACCAAAACCTAGAACTAATTATGGTAAATTTACTACAAATTTTTCCGCCGCACTACTTTGGAACTCATTACCGTGTGATACTAAGACATTCTCTCATTTTTACACCTTCAAATCAAACCTTCGTAAATTTTTGCATGCAATATATCTTTTTGATCGTTATCATTATATTAATAAGTGGTTTGTGTCGTTAAATATTTTACAGCGTAAGCTAGTGTCGAACTTAATATGTTGTCTTTGTGTTTGCATATAGCTGCTTTGTATTTATATAACCTACTCATTTGCAATGGGAGGTCCCCTGTACAGTCTGTTGACTATGGGACCTCCCTCTGTATATATGTATAATGCCCATTTGTAACCTTATTATTATGCAAATTAAGATCACTGTCGTTGCGGAACAAGGTAAGCCCCAAACAGGGTAAACCTTTTTAAGAAAGTACGCCGCAGCCCTGAAGGGCCACGATACTTGCCTAGCGTTAGCTCGGGCCGAACTCCGACGCGGCCTATTCAAATAGATGAGAAACGCAAAAACGTTTTTCTGAGATAACCCCTGAACAAATCTTAATGAAATTTGTTGCAATTGAGAGAGAAAGTTAAATTGTAGTGCGTGTTGGAAGCGGAATTCGGATTTAGGTCCTTAATTTTGTTAAAGCGATTTTCAAAATCCGATAGTTTGAAAGAAATAGCAGCACGAAGTTTAGTAATTCATAGCTCCGCATCGAGAACACATATCGCGGTTCTGTAAACGACATCCATTAGATCATTGAAAGCGGGCAAATTACATATGTCAATTTATATCTTACGTGAATTTGTTACTTTGTTCACAAGGGTTCTGCAAAAGCTGTATTTCTATAGTACTAAATTTTTTGAGATTCATGTGTAACATATCAATGTTGCGCGCTTTAGACATACTATTATCTACAATTAACATAATTGTATTACCATTTTTATTGCTAAGTTACAGAGTTGTAAACTTGATAGTTTCGTTTTTGAAACTTTTCGACATTTGCGAATTTTTAATGAAAAATCCATGAGCTAAATCAAAAATGCGAAACAAGCAGTCACTAGATATTAAGTTTTTCTTTTAAATGCAACAAACATCGTCAAATTTGATGCTCTGGTTGCCGAGAAAAAACGAATTCTCCTTTTACATGTATTTAGATGGGAGCACCCGAGCTAAAGCTTCATCTTAAGAAAAAAAATTATGGGGTTTTACGTGCTAAAACCACTTTCTGATTATGAGGCACGCCGTAGTGGAGGACTCCGGAAATTTCGACCACCTGGGGTTCTTTAACGTGCACCTAAATCTAAGTACACGGGTGTTTTCGCATTCCGCCCCATCGAAATGCGGCCGCCATGGCCGGGATGTGATCTCGCGACCTCGTGCTCAGCAGCCTAACACCATAGCCACTGAGCAAGCACGGCGGGTTTGCTCTTAAGGACATATTTGGGAGAGACAAAACGGATTTTTTTGTCAGCCTTTCTTGTGTCTTTCTCGCAGCTGGTTTTTCGGTCACGCAGATATATACAAACGCCAAGTAACATGGCTTAGTCAAGGCTCAACGGAACTGAAAATTGGCTGAGTTGGGGTTGATTCAAGGCAGTGGGACCGACGAGGACACGGAATAAAATGACACAGGATGGGGATGGACTGCAAGCATGCTCTTTCGTTGGTCATTCGAGCTGCCTGCAACCATGAATTAGTCAAGACTGGTGGAGGATTAATTTCGTAATGATGTAAGATCATACCTCTCCTGAACACAAAGATCATCTCGGGCCAATTAATAGCAACGCAGGCATAGTAAAAACGAACGCCGCAAGAATACAACCTCCCAACAAATGCAGCCGCGTGCAATTCAAGACGCTAGCAGCCAACGAAACATTAGCTTCATTCTGCTGGTGCTTTTCACACGAGAGCAGTGGTTGGATACCTGCACTACTGGCCAGGAACTTCCAAATAGAATTTAAACAAAGAATGCTTGGAGGGCAAGATGTTCACTTCCCCATCCCACAATTTAGAAAAAAAAAAACCGAAGAAAACGAAACAACAAAAGAAGCAAATTTTGATTTAATCAGGGAAAAACATGAGTAACTTGTTGCTCCAAATATAGTAACCAAAGAAATAGTGTTTGTGCAATAATAACTACTAAAAACAGTAAATATAATAAATAAAGGACTGAATAGGTATGGGGTGCTCTCCCGCCTCCCATCCCACCCAAAGTCAATAAATGAATTGCAAATACGGCACAAAATGATCATTCTTTCTGACCTGTGTATGTAACAGAACCGCTACAGTCGTGGAGATGGTATTGAATATTACTGTGAATAGAAATACTAATAATGTTCCATGAGAAACACCGAAACCAAAATTTTACAGCTCAGCTAAATGAAGTTTGCACATCCATCACGCAATCTCATCTCGATGCCAAACACAATTTCATACACAGTGTAGAGTTTAAGAAGGGTTCGCCGACATGTGGACCGTAACAGTAACAACGGTTGTATCGCGTCGGATGAACATGAAAACTGTCGAAAGCACAGGAATGTAACACAAACATTTCACTCGTGTTACTCTATGATGAGCTGAGCTTGCGTTACGTTACGATAAGCCGTAAACCAAAACGAATATTGAATCTCTTACCTGAATAAAAAAAAAAAAGACGCAGCAATGCCTACTCGTTTTTGCCGAAATGTTCTGTCCGAAAGTGCTGCCTTCAAACCTCCAAGGAGCGCTCCTGAAAAAAAAAAAAAAGACAAGCAGTTTTCGTCGAGCTCCTCTGAGGATCTAGGTACGCCACTTTCATCGCATAGTGTTTTGGTGACCTGCATCACTCGAAAACGGTGAAGAGTAATCTAGATAAGTCGCAAAAGCCACAAAAAAATTGTAGCACACGCACTAAGCCTACACAGCCGGACACAACTTGGGAAGTAAGGGGCTACAGATTCTGCGAGCACGGAAAGGCTCAGCATTTAAATGCAGATATAGATCGATCAGCCACGAAAGAGATCATGCAATCTGAGAAGGAAGCAAACCGGGGTGTTGGATGGGAGCAATTATGCGACTGCACTGTGCTCCGTCAACCGGCGCATATGAAGGACCAGCCGTCAACTACGTTGGCGCTTCACGCAGTTTTTTTCCCCTTTCATTTCGCGGAGCTGCAGCGCCAATTTCAGCAACTTCTCGCATTGACGCTTCACTTTCGTTGAAAGAAATGAGCCTAGAGTGGGTAAGTAGCCGGAAGCTTTTCAAGTGCGTATGTGTGTGCGCTCAGCCGGAAAAAGCGGATTGCACTCGACTGGCGATGAATGTGCGCCTCTCGAACGATGCCTCGCTCCACCGATCACCCGAAAAATTTTTGCGACAAATGTTCATAGGAGTGTTTCTCAGTGATGCGCACCACAGTCGGTGAGTCCTGCAGCGCGGAATGATACGCACAGAGGGACACTTCCGTAGGTGTTTTGTATGACAGCATCCGTCCTATAGTAAACGAAGGCGCAGCGTTTTTATTATATCGTCAATATTGAAAAAAGTTGCTGAGGATGGCGTTTCTTTTGTGTGTGTGTTTTGACGTATTTGCTCTTACCCAAGAAACATTGAATGAAAGGACATTTTCATTTGCCAAACGGGCCAATCGCAGTAACCAAGGAATTTCGCTGTCGCTCACTGCAGAGCAAATTTGAGCTGCCTGAGAACTGTGGAGTAGAGATGCGCGTGCGAGGGAGTTCTTGCAGTAAATGCTCTCTTACCCTTTCTTCACTGTCAGAAAAGAAATGAAAAAGAGCAAACACGTTTGGTGTACAATAGGAGCTGCGGCTATCCTACCATGATACTATTAGTTTTATTGGGTACGAGCTTCTCCTTGTGTGGGGTAAGAAGCTGGACGCGCGTCCGGTTTGGTCGCTGCCTTTCCATTTCTCTTCTCTATCCGTATCTCCTAATGCTGCTGAAAATTGGAGCACACGCGTACTGTTTACAATATGACGAGACGAATATGAACCCGTTCCAATGATTTTCGGTGTCAAATCGTGCTCATGTCATCCCTCATTTATATACGCCACCTTGACTCACCGATGTACACACGTCAGCGCGTGAACCGGACCTGGTGCACCACACAAGCCAGAGACACAATCTACATAATTAATCACGTGTTTCCTACATTTCCTTTTCCTTGTCGATCCTCTTGCACGTGCCAGAAAGCTCGCGGAGGAGTGGGGGACGCACCCACCGTGGTTGTTTAGGTGCTATGGTGTTGGACTGCTAAGCATGTGGTCGTGAGACCGAATTTAGGCCACCGCGGCTGCATTTCGATGGGGGTAGAATGCGAAAACATCCGCGTACTTAGATTTAGGCGCATGTTAAAGAACGCCAGGTGGTCCGAATTTCCGGAATCCCCCACTACGGCGTGCCTCATAATCACATGATGGTTTTGGCATGTAAAACCCCATAATTCACTTAATTAATTTAGTAGGGGCGCATGACGAAACTACTAGAACTTTGCATCTATTTTACACCATTTTAAAGTTGCTGGCCATCTAGTGTGTGCATGGCACCACCTGAGGTTTAACTTTATTCTTACCTGGACTGAAGTGGTCTTATCGCACTCCATTTGTTGCCTCAAGGTTCCAGCGAATAACTGTATTTTAATAGCTAAACGAGCCGCAGGCGAAAGTCTTGCTCCATCATATGGACACACGATCTTTTAAACTCTGCCTCCAAACAAAGTGCAACAATGGCGCGTTTTACGATCTCCAAGTGAGATGATTCAGTTGGGGAAAAAAGCTTCGTTTCCTACAGGAGAGTACACCGAAATAAATTCCGTACATGTGAAGCAATGGTTATTATCTAAAATTTACGTATGACAGCCATTTTGAAGCTCGTAAGCGAACATCAGGGCCGTTTTATCTCTCCTTTCCTTTTGCTTTCTTGATTCCATGCGCTACAAAGATAATATCGTATAGCAAATGCCAACTCGCCCAAGAAGTTTTTTCAACGCCATAGCAACACCACAAAGGACTAACACAAACGCGAGAAGACGCAAGACACGAGTTAGGTAGGAGTGTCACCTCAATGCATTCGTCACACGGTGCCCATTCCCGACACGACAACCAGGCAACCACGTGATATGCTGCCAGTTGATGTCAAACTGGCTGATAAGAAGCACTCATTTTTGACGGTGCCTGCGTGGGAACAAAGTGTGCATTGCTAAAACAATTCACGGTCTAAAGTATCGAAACTGCGCAGTGGGTTCCCGGGGACGCCGCAACTATGGAGAACTCCGAATTAATTGTCTCCACCTGAGCGTCTTGACGTGAGCCGAAGGCACACTACTCAAGTTTACCTTATTAATTTATTTGTCTAGGTTAGCATTTTATCTTTACATTTTTTTTATATGCGTTCGCCACGGCCAGAAGTTGTTCAGTGACCTGTAGCGCTGCAGCCCAACGGCATAGCCACTGAGCCACCACGGCAGATAACTGAACATTGAGTAGCAGTGGGGATGCACAGTGAAAAAGACCAAAATACAAATTCGCTGCGCCTGATAAAGTTACTCCGCATTTCTGTTGCGTAGAAACGAACGCCACGTTCACATACAGATCGAGAAAACTTGCGTCAATCGGTTACATCTGCCTCATCGTCGGATGTTTGCATGAACACTGCAATGGCATTATTATAGCATCACATATCCGAAAAATTTAGAAGAAAGCGTCTAACACCGATTCCCACATATGCATGCATGAAGTACGATGATTCTTTTTTTTTTTTTGCGCTCTTTCTACACCACCGCCACAGTGACCAGAGACCCACTGCACAAAGACCTGAATCCAAAGACAGAATTTCACGGGCATCCTTTGCAAACCGGCACATGCAATAGAGTGATAGAGCAATTATTTAAGTTGTGGTAAAAAGCTACAGCTAAGCACTGAATTTATTCAGCAATGCACGGAGCGCAAGAAATCTTGTACGTCAGCCATATAGGGTAAAAATATGTTTTGAAAGGATGTCGTCCTAACAGACTACATCATTGGCAGCACGCACTTCAGAACAAGTGCTTCACCTTTAGAGAGAGAGAAAAAAAAGAAACAGCTGCTTCAGACAGTTTTCTTTCTTTTTCCTTTCTTCCTTTCTTTCTTTCTTTCTTTTCATCGAGAAAAATGCGCTGCTGGAGATCGCGGACGACGGGCACACTCGAGGTTTTCGTTTCAAAGGTTTCCGTTTCAAACTCAGTCCCGATCTGCATTTACCAACTGCTGTAGAGCCGAGCTGAAACCCTCGATTTGCCGCATAAATCAAAATAAACGTGGCAGTCACCGCGCGCACACGAAATATGGTGTCTTTAGGAACTTCATTTTTTTTCTTTGCCATAGCCTGGGGAATGTCGCCTACACGGATATATTTTGGGGTTTATTTGACAATCGAAAGGGAAATGTAGGCCGTGTGACAAACGGTTTTAGTTATCAGGACCGTATCAGTTTCACGTGGTTAAGATTTTGATCCCTTGTTTTTCTCAACAATATCAAGTGAGGGAAAACGTGACCCTTTATTGTGTCGTAAATAGTTGGTGCATTAAAGCGCAAGCTTAAGTGTGCTACGTGCCCGTATGCATGCGTCTCCCTTTCGACGAGTCAATTTTTTATATGACGCCGTTGAAAACTCCAGAAAATTCTTTCTGACATGTGGAAGCTGAGGATAGTTATCTGGTCTAGCATGCTGGCTGGTGCAAAAATAATGTGTTTTGCGTGATTGTGCCTCATGACAGGCGGTATAACGTGAGAACATGTTCGCAGGAGTAGGAAAAATGTTGCCGAGAACCAGTTTTTCCGGCCAGTACGACAAACAGCTTTGTCCGGTAATGCCTGTGTTCCTAGCGGACCGAGAATTGACGCGCATTGTTTTCACTTTTTCTAAAGGTGACGCTAAAATTGTCCTTGAAACCAACAATAGATGCTAGATGTCAACACCTGCAAGAATAAATGAAATGTATAAGCACAAATAAAGAAAGTCCTGAAAGCAATGTTAAAAGGAATTCACACGTTAGGAGAACACTAATACCGGCAGAGTTGTACGAAGAGTATTTAGCAGAGGCAGTAATAGGTGCCGCTGTTTCTTTTGTAAGAAATCATCTAAAAGAACTATAGAAATGATTTTTGCTTTGCGAAATAATCTTGCGAGTCAGTCAAAGACACCTTGAAAGAGCATCATTCGAAATAGGCTTAAGATGGGCTAGACATTAAAACCGGAGTTTTATCCTTAATTCAAATTTAAATCCGACAACTTTAGGCGCGAATTTTCTAAAGTTACAACAGAGTATTGACACATAAGGCAGTGTATACACTGTTCATGCTTCTTTTCTTCAGTGATCATTTTTGACCGGATTATCCAAGCTATCAAATTATAGCTCGGCACTGGACTCACGTACTCGGTCCGGAGCTTACTCTAAAGCAGTCGTGAAATGCGTAGTGAACTGTCTTGTTTAGTCAGATAGCGCGCACAATGCTACGAGTGTTACGCAATTATCGAATGTACACCAGCACGGGCTATTACGCTCTGAAGTCCATCGACGGTTGGACTTCATCGGTGAAAAATGGGTGTGACGAATGACAACTGCGCTCAACATTACACTGTTGTCGTGATTAATTTGAGCGACGGTTTTCCACGAAGATGCAGGATGCGGGTCGAGTAAGCTCCTGAACCAGATGTTGCGATGTGGCGAACGCGGTTGAAATCGTGCGCGCTGGACCTCGAAGTGGTATGACGTAATTGTAAGTCCCTTCTCTCGCATCTATACCGCACAATTGCCGCTAGGTTTTTATAAGCTTAATACACGGCTTGATACCGTGTTCCTGCAGATTGAAGCGTGGAGTGCAAAAGCTTGAGAATTCATTCAGCAGTACGCGGATACGATAGGCACGCCACACGGGAAGGACAGGTGTGAATCTACTGTTGGATTTAGACCTCCACGTCGCGCTTGAATTCCACCGAGGTCGTGCGATTGCGTGCTTCGCGAATTTATATTGCTGTACGTGGATGTGTCAGCGGCTGTCCTGCAGCAGAACTATTTGAACCAGTCCCCGCTGATAGCATGCGTCAAGCGTTGTTGCCTCTAATAATTTCACCAGCAACCAAAAGAAATGGTTGACAGACTCGTGTCGCGAATTTATTTGCTTGTTTATCTGTTTATTTAAAGATTCCCTACATGCTTCGTACTAGGCATTGCGTAAAGGGATGATCAATGTGAGATGTAAACGGAAACAGAAATATTCGCACGTGTAGCGCACTATTAAAAAGATTACAGCATTCCACACACACACACGCACACGCGCGCACACAAATAAGCAAAGCGCTAGCACACATTGTACCCACCCGCCGTGGTTGCTCAGTGGCTATGGTGTTAGCATGCTGAGCACAAGATCGCGAGAGCGAATCCCGGCCACGGCGGCCGCATTTCGATGGGGGCGAAATGCGAAAGCACCCGTGTGCTTAGATTCAGGTGCACGTTAAAGAACCCCAGGTGGTCGAAATTCCCGGAGTCCTCCACTACGGCGTGCCTCATAATCACAAAGTGGTTTTGGCACGTAAAACCCCATAATTTCACATTGTACCTACACACGACAGAAAGATACCGTCCGTGGAGCAAACAAAGATAAAGAAATGTAGCCACTCTAGCACTAAGCACGTAAGGATAAGAAATAGAAGAATAAGGAAGCAAAAGCACGAACTTGGTTGTTTAGTAAAACATCGTACTAACTAAAAAATATAAAACCAGTAAAAATGACTTTAATTCGTTTGTCCTTGTGTCACACTATGCTGTGAAATGCGAACTTATGAGCTGGCGAAATATTCTGGATTTAACTGTTTCGAATGCGAATGTCGTAGTATGTTAGTGGTAATGACATAGCGCTATTAAGCTCGAGGTCGCGGGCTCGGCGGCAGCCAAACCATGCAGGCGGAATGCGAGAACGCTCCTGTAGTTCGATTTAGGGTCGCGATGTGGGCTGGTTGCTTGTTCAGCTTGAAACTAGCGAGTTGTAGCGCGGAACCGGGAACAAGAACGCGAGAAGGCACATAAAGATTAAACAGGGGCAGCTATTTAGAGGCACCTTGAAAGAAACCCAGGTGGTTGAAATTATTCCGGACTCCACACCCACGGCGTGTCTCATGATCAGATTGTGGTTTTGGCACGTGAAAACGTAGAATTATGAATGCATTTAGCCGCATCAACGAGTGCTGGGAACACGGTAAAGTACCACCGGAATGGAAACATGCCGAGGTAACCATGATACCTAAACCCAACAGGCCCATCAGTGTGCAGAACTTTCGACCTATATCCCTCACCTCGTGTGCTGGAAAACTCTATGAGCACATGGTGCACAACCGCATGATCAAACATCTCGAAGACAACGGACACGTCCCAAACACCATGTTCGAATTTAGAGCTCACCTGTCTACGCAAGACGTGTTACTGCAGATCAAAGAAAAAGTTATCGACAAACTGGACATGCACAGCACAAGAGCCATCCTCGCACTTGACGTGAAAGGGGCTTTCGACAATGTGTCACACGAAGCCATCCTGCAACACCTCAACGTATATAACTGCGGTAAAATATATATATAACTGCATCAAAGCTTTTCTGAAAGAACGGACAGCCACAGCGGGAATAGGCAACTTGAGCTCTGAGAAATTCGACATACCGCGAAAGGGAACGCCACAAGGCTCCGTCATTTCGCCGAAGCTGTTCAATCTAGCGATGAGCTCGCTACTCAAACAACTGAAGCAAATAGAAGCGATTGGTCAATCAATATATGCTGACGATCTCACCATCTGGACTACAGGAGGGTCGACAGGTAAACAGCCAGACGCTCTGCAAGAAGTGGTTGACACAACGGAGAGGTACCTGGAAGCATGTGGACTGACGTGCGCACCAGAAAAGTCAGAGCTCTTGGTGCTAAGAAAGCGCACAAGAGGCCGACAACCGCAGCATATACCAGACCCGGAAGTAAAGGTGGGAGGCATCATGATTCCGCAGGTAACGCGGCTCCGCATCCGCCGACTCCTGATTCAAAAGGACGGGGCCGGGGGAGCAGAGTTGGAAAAAATGCAGATAACAATGCAACAAATAACCCACCTTATCAAAAGAGTGACGCGCAAGAGGCACGGACTGAAGGAGGAAGCCTGCACGTGAATAATACGAGCGCTGCTAACGAGCATCGTCACCTACGGGACCCCATACGTTGACATGAACAACAGTCAACGAGACAAAGTAGACGCCCTGATGAGCAAATCCTACAAAATTGCGTCGGGCCTGTCCCCTTCCACATCCACAGTGAAACAACTCAAAATGGGAGTTCACAACAGGTGGGAAGAGCTCGTGGAAGCGCACAACGTCAACCAACTGGAGATACTAAAGCTAACAAAAACGGGAAGAGCCCTGCTCCAAGATCTGGGCTACCAAGTCGAGGATGAGAGGCACCTACCTCAGCGTATCCCCCACGAGATCAAAGACAAGCTACACATAAGTACCATTCCCAGAAACACGCATACCGAGTATGACAAGGAAAGGAGAGAGGCGAGAATACAGGCGCTCAAGCACATACTGGAACGCACCAACAGCAAAGAAGAAAATGTGAGATACACGGACGCAGCTGCGTACAAAACAAACGACCGTTTTGCAATCAGCGTGGTCGACGAGAAGAGCGCACAACTTACAGCCACATCCTTACGTGCCAAGGACGCGAGCACAGCGGAGGAGCTGGGCATAGCCCTGGCCATCGCAACGTGCAAGAAGACCCTGGTTACCGTGGTGACGGACTTGCAAGAAGCGTGCAGGAGGTATGTGAACGGAAGGATAGGAAAGGCAGCACTTCAGGTCTTGGCCAACACTGAGATAGAAACAGTACAAATCCTCAGGACGCCGGGACACGAGTCTCTCGTGGGGAACCAGGCGGCGCACGCTGCGGCTGGAGATCATGCACGCCGAGCCATCTCCGACACGCAGAGAACACAGACCAACGACTGCGACGAGGATGATAAACGGATATCCAAGAAGCACTCGGACATCCTGGTGCACTACAGGAAGCAGAGGCGTCGCTACCCGCCCGCGCATAAGACGATGAGTAGGGAGCAAGCGGTAACCTGGAGAAGACTCCAGGCTGGAACCTACCCGCATGGAACACTGCTGCACGCCATTTATCCGGGCACCTACGGGCGAGACTGCAAGTTCTGCCCGTCGGACACACCCAACACCTTGCGCCATATGGTGCTGTAGTGCAGAAATAACCGCGAAGTGCCACCGTCATCATCACCACCAGGCGATAACATGCAGGAAGAAGAGGATATATAGGAAGGATCGGAAGACCAGTGGGAGTCTCTGCTGGTGACGCAAGATCCTGACAGCCAACTACGGTTGGTGAAGAAGACTCAGGCGGCGGCAGCGAGCCATGGCTACCTGGACTGAGGGGGCCACCCACCTTTGGGCTCAAGAAGCCTGGTCTAGCAATAAAGTTTATTTCTCTCTCTCTCTCTCTCTTTAGCCTTTGTCATCATTAATGCCATTGTTGTCAAACAATTGTCGTCATCCTGTTGTTCTCGTTCCTTTGCCACGCCATCGTCATAAAGACGTTTTCACACCGTCATCGTGAAGCCATCATGGTCGTTTCATTATCGTCATTGTGTCGTCGTCGTTACACTGTCGCTTTACCATCGTCATATCACTTAAATACCATCAGCCCATTGTCAGCATGCCTCGTCGTCATACCTACTTCGTCGATCCATCGACGTCATTCCTTGTCCACCATTCTCGTCATCATGCTGGCGTTATTCAATCGCGAGTATGCCGCTGTTGTCACGCCATCGTCGCGATTCCAGCTTCGTCATTCGTTTGTCGTAATACCATCGTCGTCCCGCCATTGTTGCTGCACGCTCATTGCCGTCCCACTGTCCTGATGTCATCGTCACGCGTTGTCACCATCGTCATCATTTAACAATGGACACCTCATTGCCGTCATGCCGTCTTCGTTATACTCCCTCTGTTGCTGGTCGGCGCCTTTGTTCGCGTTTCCATCATCGCCACTGCGTCGCCGTCATATAGTCGCCGTCATTGCGCCATGTTTATGGGCGACCTCGGCGACCAAGTGCTGCAGCTATGTGGGACGATGTCGGAGTCCTAAAGCCGAAGCAGTGGAAATCTCAGAATGATCCCTACAGGTGTTAAACGCGACTCCGAGAATTCGGTGTATCACTACATTGCTCGAATGATAATCGCATTACCGCCAATAGTCATCGTGAGATGAGTTCTTCCATATATTTTTTTTCATATACGAATAGACTATTACAGATTATTCCATAAAAAGTACTGGAATTTACTTATATTGCTTGAATATATAATTGGTGACGTTAATGCGACAAGCAATATTTCTGAAGAAAGGTGTCGAGTATCTTATGATTATTATTTTATTGTTTATTGTGTTTGTTGTAATAATTTGAAGTAACGATACAATGAGAGAGAGAGAGAGAGTTGTGGTATGCAGAAGTTCAGTATCTTTATTAAAAAGTATGGCAAGGATAACGTTGATTTCAGGCTCCTCGCTCGCGTCGAATTCTTTTTTTTTTTCATTGAAAGATGGCACACGTCAAATGATACATATCCGTGATCAAAGTGGGCATGAAAGATTAGTATATAAACAGCAGCACATGCTCAGTGACCAAATGGCACATTCATGGCCGGTTCCTCATAATATGGGGGCGCGAATAGCATTCTTGTGACCGACACGAGTACTAATCGAATAGTGCCAGAAGTGAATGGAATCGAATCAATTGCTCAGTATCTTTAGAATGTTTTTTTGAAAATTCTTCAAGCTTTGCGTCATTGCTATCAATTTCTACAACCTGGTATTCACAGCAAAAGAAGTTCACATCATAAAGCCTGCTTTATTAAAAGCACAAAGGGAGAATTAGGAACGACTAAGCAGACTGGTTGTAAAGCATGCACTCTTAGAAGCTTAAATGGTCATGCATTACTGTATAAAGTCTGTAAATGTAAGCTTGGGAAGCAAATAATATTTTGGAATATCATCGTGAGCCCACGTCCATATATTCGTTTCTTGTGCGCTTACTACAAAGTGAAAAAACAACTCCTTTTCCATAGTTTAAAGGGTTACAGCAGATGGGGCCCCTATTGCATGAAGTATGTTTCAATGAAACGTAATTGTATTTAGTCTGACTAAAAAGCACAGTTGCTACATCTACAAACAATACCACGTCCGGATGTAGTATCTAGGCAACAGTATCTAGGTTCTGTTTAGATGGAGAAATCTGGCTGACTGAGCGATGCTGCCTGCTCTAATACGCTATGGATGGAATACGCACCGTGGATGGGATGCAAAATATCCCATTTATCGCGTGAATCTTATGTATGATTGCGTACAGTCGACGACGTAAAGCATTCGATAAATATTTGTATGTTCAAACACTCGATTCGAGGACGTAATAACTGTACGATTCGAGAACCAAATCGGGTAGCGCAATATTCGACTCGTCATTCCAAAGTTTCGAATTTTCGCGCACCATTCGCAAACCCTTAGCATATACCCAATGGCCCAAGTTATTCATAAAATGTCTGTTTATCAGAAAGCCAGTGGTACATACTTTGTGGCAAATACCCAGACAGAGGCCCCAGTTGGCGTGAAATGGATTAAAAGCGCACAGCGCATGAAGAAGTGCCTTAAGTCCTCAAAGGATTTTAATCGCATAAAGTACTGGCGGCTTCTTCAGGTGGCTGATAAGAACATATCATTGGTTTCCCCGGCGCAGAAAGGTTTCCCTTACTCGCAAAAGCTTTCTTTCTGGTAGCTATTGACCTCGATGGATACCACTGGAAAGACCGGCTCTGCTATCGCTAGGAGGTATACGGGGACATCACGTGACTCCTGTTCACACCTTTGTCGCAGCCAACGCGGCAAAGGTGTGACCGGCAGTCACCCAGCTCACTGGCTGGATGAGTGAAGCCTTGATTGCGGGATGCAGATAACGCGTTTCACTCCCAAGGCAGCAATTTGGTTGCCCACTGTCATAGTATGCTATGACGTATGCTATGACACGCGTTTCACTCCGAAGGCAGCAATTTGGTTGCCCACTGTCTTAGTATGCTATGACGTATGCTATGACACGCGTTTCACTCCCAAGGCAGCAATTTGGTTGCCCACTGTCATAGTATGCTATGACGTATGCTATGACACGCGTTTCACTCCCAAGGCAGCAATTTGGTTGCCAACTGTAAGCTTACTGCTTGCTGCCGGAGTGCCGGACGTACTCGACCGAGCCCGGTGCGTGTTTTCACACGCACCCCAAAATCAAGTGGCAGGAAGATGCTTGGCTGATAAGGTTCCTGAAAGCGAAGTAATATAATGATCGTAAGAGTCGAGCAAGCGATGCACGCAGGACTTGTAGCCGGCTCGCTCGATATGATATGGCAGAAATGCATGTGACATGAATGCACGCACATGGCGGAATCGCTAATTGAGGAAACAAAATTATGAGCGGCCGAAGTTCCCCGTAGTATAATAGACCGGTGACAAACCATCGTCCCGCAATAATTGTGTCGAAAGGAGCAAGCCGAACTCCCTACGATGAACGCTGTTACTGGTATTGCAGCAAAAGTGCATACAGCTACTTTTATGAAAGATCATGCGAACTGAATAACAAATATGAAAGCATCAAGCTGCTCGCCCAATAAAAAAAAAAGAAATCTGCTGCTGTGGACATCAAACTAAAATGTGCGCTCTAGGTTGTTTTGCAGCCAAGATGTCGCACATACAGCGAATAAAACGTGCAAAGGCTTGGAAGAAACCGGGGCTGAGCCGCTGGAGATGCCAAATACTTCACATCCGGTAGCCCGTGATGCGCCTTTCTACATCACACAAAGATTCCGCCAGATAACACCATGGTATGTTGTCGAGGCCCATAGAGCACAGCACATTTGGATGGGGATTACGCTATATATCTAATGCAGCCAAGCGGTCAAGGGACGTATCGCGTTGCAGCGACGGCAAAACGCCGTACATCAAGCTCTACGTGTGCAGTGGACACGCTCCGACAACCGTGCGACATGCGTCAACGCGGGAGGAGCCACTCACACTGCGGCCCACCGGCCAGGTGACAGCGAGGAGATTAATTATTTCGGCCGCGGGGTGGCTTTCCATCGCAAGAGCTGGGCAGGCACCGTCGAAAAAAACAGAAGGCGGTCGATAACAACGTCCCACTGCTGAAGAAACGGCGAGATGGCCGGCGGTCACGGCGGTCTTCGACAAGACGCGCCTGCGCTGTTAGATGTGACGGCGATGTTGCGAACCTCGAAGAGGTTTTCCCAAGTCCCGCCATTCGCCCTTTGCAAGGAGACCGAAAGGGCGCAGTTCTTTTGTGTTTTATTTCTCGGGCACGGGCGAATGTCCATCTGTACACTAATTTATTTATGGCTAACGACGGGAAGCACAATGACGCGGTCCGGGTGTGAGCTGCCGTGGGCATTAACGAATATATCGTGAATTGCTGTAGGGATAACACCCGCTGTAGAGAGTAAGTGCAGGTTTCGCGCTGTTAAGATAAAGCGCATGTTTGCGTGGGACCCACTCCTTCGGTCGGTGGTGCTCGCGAAGTCTTCTCTTTTCTTCTGCGTTTGACGCTTTCGTAACGTCGCAGCCTTTGCTGACGGAGCATGAGTTCCAGTTTTGGGCCTTGTTCTCTTGCTTCTTTAATATTCACTACTGTACGAGAAAGACAGCTGACTAAAAACGCATTCCGTTCCCACTTTGGTGCATGTAAACCGTTTGTCAAAACTACCACGTTGATTGTGATAGTGAAAGTGACTGCACTGTAAAATTTGATTTACAGAAAGAAACCAAACGATAAACAAGAACAATAAAATGAAATCAAAACAAAGGAGTGGCGCAGATCCCACGCACTGTGGGGAGCCGTGTTAAGCAAAGCATTGGGCAGGCACCTGACTATCCAGCGTTGCTGGAGTTCCGCAAAGCAATACAAGATAAACCAAGGGGTTTGTGCATATTCAGTAGTTGTGTGTTCTTGTCGCGAGCGTGCGTGTGCGAGTAATGACAGTGGCGATTCGACGACCGCGTCGAAGACGATCACATGGCGTCAACGGCAGAATTACTACGCCGACCCTTCGAAGCGAGTTTACGGCATCGCGATTGTTGGTTTCTACATAGAGAATAGAAAAGGGCGCAAGCGAGGAAAACATAGACTGCGACGCCGTCATCGACTATGTGTTATAAAATCGTGCGCGTACCTATGGCTATGTGATGGGGCACTTGCTGAAACGACGACAGCAATTTGGCAAATGTACTCCGGCGAAGAAACTTAAAACATGATTGAATTTGGCGATCATTTGAGTGGTTAGAAAGCGGCACAGTTTTTACGTAGCGTTAGCTGTGATGAGGAAAGTGCTGGAGAATGTGGGCCGATCCCGGAGATGGTGCAGTGTAGCACGATGCCTATAAGCACGAGCTGTCACGAGGAAAAAGACAAGAAAGTAGTAGAGGACACACTCGCCGTGTACTTCAAAGAGATAGCTCGCTTTGGGAGGCGTAAATTTTACGTGCGATCTCTAAACATGAATGCACTACGAATATTATGTGTTGAAAAAAGAAAAAAGTCGTTCGTCGCGTTTTTATTATGTTAATAATGGTGTGTTGTAAGAAAATATCGTTCCAAAATGCTTAGAGAGCCGGTCTTTTGTGTTCGTCATCAGAGCTCATGACTACTGCGTCAGTTACACATTATTTTCTTTCAATTAAAGCGAAATGAGACAGGAACCGTCCTACCACAAAGTGCAAAGAATGAGGCAAATAATGCGTCGCGTTAAAGAAAGAAAATTTATGGCAATCTTAATACATTATTTATTTTTCGTTATATTTCACGTTTCAAACAACTTTTGCAGTTTGACTTATATGTTGCCCTTATGAATCTTGACGTCATTTCACAGAAAAATTTCTAACATAGCCCGCCTCACGATGACTGTGGAGGTTATTGCGATACGAATTATACAAATGCACACCAACACACCATATTGCTTTATTAACCTTTTTTTACAATCTTTAGTAGTAATTACAAGATTTTAACTGTTTCGGCTTCATTATACCTATCGATAAATGAAAGGTCCCTTCGTCTTGCTTGGCGGCAGCTCATAAGTCTCTGATCGACGACATACCCCGAATGCAAGGACAACTTTCTTACCAATTTTAATATGCTCGTGATTAGCGTCACAGCGGGAGCAACGTGCAGTTGGTGCATTCTGGATAGGGTGGCCTTCCGCATCCTCGGTCGGCACAGAGAAAGCTTCACTGAATGTGGCCTCCCAAAGAAGGCTGATTTTGCCCCTCTGGCGCTGTGGAACAGCGGAGTTCAGCATAAGTGATATCGAAAGACCTGCGGTACGATTACATAACCTTCTTCTTGAAGCGTAAAAGTTCATCGCCAACAGGAAGAATGCGTGTTATCAATTTATCAGTAAATTGCTGCCATGCAACGCGACTCCCGTGCCAAGCGTCTCAAAGCGCTGTTCTGCCGGATCGAAGCTAGTGAGGATATGTGAGATACCTAGGCCTGCATCCGCGCTGTATTGGGTATCACCTCAGTGTTTCGATCGGTAACCTGTTTTAGCGGGCCAGTAGGTTATGTGACATGGTATAACACAGTTCCCAGTCCGCGCTTCGTGTGTGTCTAGTGTGCTAGTTCTTCGCGTCCCTGTCTGCAGTATTGCTTAGCATCGCAGTGTTCCACCACATTTCGATCAATAACCACATTCTGTGATTACTGATGTTTGCGTTCGTGTGTAGCCACCCCCCTCCCCGCCCTTTGCTGTATAATCTGCGCAATCACGATACAAGCATGAAAACAAGAGCAGCAACAAGGCTGAGCTGTCGTCTTGAGGAAACCGGGCTCGGAATGAACCCTCAGACACGTTTAATATTTTTTTCTAGATTACTATGAAAGCGCTAACTAAAGTGCGCTCACTAGGCTAAGCATGCTAATCGCACTAAATTATTGCGTAGTTTATTCCTACGTGAAAGAATTTTTCACCCTTTCCATGACTGCAGCTTCCATACTGTGAAAAAAGGTCAAATGCTGGGATGCTGCTGTAAGAGATTATACAAGTACGGATAAGCCTGCTACATGTAGCGTATGAGATGTGGCAAGACACTCGGCGACAACCCGCTAGGTGACTTGAAACAGCCGACTCTCCCAGTTTTCATAGCCATGCTCTGAATGACACAACTCGTCTGGACAGCAGCTGTACTTTATGAATTAAGACCAGTTGACTTACGCATACAAGATGTATCTGTCTATACTTACGTGTCTGGTTGGACCGTAGCGGCTGACTACGGTGTAGTAGCTCTGTTTTCTGTGCCAAACACGCAATATAGAATTTGCGCACCTGTCAAAGGCAAAAAAAGAAAGCTCAAAGTACGGCAAGCTGTGGCGCGAAGCACACACTAGTGTGCCACAGGAGTGGTGCACAGCTTTCTTCTTTCGTTTGGTTCTGGCTATGAAGGACAGACCAGGTGTTGGGTCAATATGCGATTGCGGCAGCGTGAATCCTCTACACGTCGTGATGGTCAATCGCACATTGCGTTGCACAAGGAGGAGTGCGGTTGCGCAACCTGAGTTCAGCCAGGCTCGTTCTGTTAACAGGTATTATAACCAGGCGACTGGGGATATTAACGAGACATGTCCCATGCATAAATAAAAATAGTCACCTATCAGTTTTTTAGTCTATTGCGTCGCATCAAAAAGAAATTTTGCGTTCGAATGGCCAACCTTTCATTGTTGGTTTAACCACGTCTGGGTATATATTGTCCTCGCTTCTGCGATTGAACGTGAGAGTCGGCGCTTGTGTTCTCAGTGTCACTCCGCGTTTGCGTCTTTCTGTGGCACCGTTTCAAAGAAATTAACCCTTACTAAATTGCCCAACTGTCAGTTCCACATACAGGTAAAAGGAAGCCCGGCTTTGGCTAAAAAGTAATAATTGTTGCGTTGCAATACTGAAAACCCATTGCGCAGACCTCGTCGACCCTGTTGAGAGCGTGTTTTATGCAAAACTTCAGGTGCACCACGTACGTGATGATACCAACAATAGGTCACGCATTCGACGCGAACTCATCGACAGATGTTCTATAAGCGACCGCACTATAAAGATTACAGAAGATTACAGTAAAGGATGGTGGCTGGAACAAAGTATAAGCAATGAAATCAGATTTTCAGCGCCCTAATATCAAAACAAGGGTCGCACGTTAAAGCAGTGGGTCGAGTGCTCAAATGTGGGCGAGCAAGGTCCTTCCCGTGCTCCACCCATTTTCCATCTCACCTTTGCTAACTGCACGGCGTTCTTACCAGTCTTTATGCGCTGCTGCGTCGGAATTGACCAAGGAGCATCTTTCTCTTTTTTTAAATTTTTGCGATTTGCAAGACCCTTTGACGCAAAAGAGCGAAGGAAGCGTCTCTTATTCTCGAGCGGAGCATTAGTCACCCAGAAGATGTATAGTAACCTGCAATCTGGGAGCGCCCGATGATTTCGCCTCCAGTTTTGAAAGCGCCGTCTCTCTCGGTTCGTTGCGATGTGCACACTTGTGTGAAGACGGTGCCCGGAAACAGCAATCTTTCCTTACGCGCATGGCACGTACAATCGGTGGAAGTGAACGCGCATTCAAATAGTAACGACAGAATATAGTTCACTCTCCGTAATATAGCACAAAGAAGGGCACAACGAATAGCACGAAAATACCAACCAGCCCGTTCTCAAATCTCGCTCACAACATACTTACATGTCGCTCGCCATCCTCAAACTGCATCTAATAAACTATAACAGCGGCTTATGTTGGATTTCCTTCACCGTAGAGTTGGTGAGACATTGCGGAGGGTTCACTGTTCCAGCAAAAATTCTAGCGGCGAGCGAGTGTCCGTTGTGTAGCAAGGAAGAGTGCAATCTTGCACTCCATGTCCAATTAACACCACAAGCATCTCAGGAAAAAACAAACAAACAAACACACAATGTACCGTATGTGGGCGAAATTAGACAAAATAGTAAGGTTTTAAGGTCCCAACGCAACACAGCTGTTATTACAGCCGCCGTATAAATTAGCTTGCAGTTACAGGCATGGCGGCAGTTCCCACACTGCCGGAGTCGTGTGCGAACTACCGCAGTAATCCCCGACATCGCAATTAGCGGTAGAGCAGGAAGAGGACTACGAACGAACGATCCGTGGGTAGGCACTGCCATGGCAAGAGCTTCGGCCTGCTTGCTAGGTCCTTCGGAGCCGTGTCCTCACCTTGAAGATATAATCGTGTGAAATGCCGCTATACAAAAATTAAGTTAGAAGGAACTCTTGTAATACGGGGGTTACTGCGCTATAAACACACGGACAACAGAAGTACAAGTGAGGAGGAAACGCACAGTCCTGTCCACGTGTACTTCTGTTGTCCGTGTGTTTATAGCGCAGTAAACCCCGTATACCAGGCAGGATTCCGTAAAGGCTACTGAACAATAGACCATATTCACACTATCAATCAGGTAATAGAGAAATGTGCGGAATATAACCAGCCCTTATACATAGCTTTCATTGATTACGACAGAGCGTTTGGTTCAGTCGAAACCTCAGCAGTCATGCAGGCGTTACGGAATCAGGGTGTAAATGAGCAGTATGTAAAAATACTGAAAGATATCTATAGCGGTTCCACAGCCACCGTAGTCCTCCATAAAGAAAGCAACAAAATCCCAATAAAGAAAGGCGTTAGGCAGGGCGATACGATCTCTCCAATGCTATTCACAGCGTGTTTACAGAAGGTATTCAGAGACCTGGAGTGGGAAGAATTGGGGATAAGAGTTAATGAAGAATGCCTTAGTAATTTGCGATTCACTAATGATATTGCCTTGCTTAGTAGCGCAGGGGACCAATTGCAATGCAAGCTCACTGTCCTGGAGAGGCAAAGCAGAAGGGTGGGTCAAAAAATTTATCTGCAGGAAACTAAAGTAATGTTTAACAGTCTCGGAAGAGAACAGCAATTTACGATAGGTAGCGAGGCACTGGAAGTGGTAAGGGAATACATATACTTAGGACAGGTAGTGACCGCGGATCCGGATCATGAGACTGAAATAACCAGAAGAATAAGAATGGGATGGGGCGCATTTGGTAGGCATTCTCAGATGATGAACAGTAGGTTGCCATTATTCCTCAAGAGAAATGTGTATAACAGCTGTGTCTTACCAGTACTCACCTACGGGCAGAGACCTCGAGGCTTACAAAAAGGGTTCTACTTAAATTGAGGATGACGCAGCGAGCTACGGAAAGAAGAATAATGGGTGTAACGTTGAGGGATAAGAAAAGGGCAGATTTTGTGAGGGAACAAACGCGAGTTAATGACATCTTCGTTGAAGTCAAGAAAAAGAAATGGGCATGGGCAGGACATGTAAGGAGGAGAGATGAAAACCTATGGTCATTAAGGGTTACGGACTGGATTCTAAGGGAAGGGAAGCGTAGCAGCGGGCGGCAGAAAGTTAGGTGGGCGGATGTGTTTAAGAAGTTTGCTGGGAGAACATGGCCACAATTACTACATGACCAAGTCAGTTGGAGGAGTATGGGAGAGGTCTTTGCCCTGCAGTGGGCGTATCCAGGCAGTTGATGATGATGATGAACCCCCGTATTACAATATGAAATTCCACCAGCTAGTCGAACTTGCCACTCTACTGCAATTAGAACGAAAAGTTTGAACATTAAGGCAACACTCAACATTTCACGGCAACAATGTCGCAAGCTTCTTTTGTGTAGGTAAATTTATGTGTGCAAGAGAAATTAACCAATTACAACGGCCTCCTCGGGAGCGTCCCACCAAAACGTGAAATAATTTAAAAGCTTTTGCAACTATCACGTTGTAGTTACGGCGAAGGACACAGTAGCGAAAACGGTGAATCACGAAAGTAATTCTTTATTGGGCGAACCTGTGCACAGAAAAAAAAAATCGAGCAACAATCAAGCCCAACGACAGCAGCGAGGAGAGTCGGCGCTCGCTGAAAATCTGATCTGCGGGTCAAGCACGTCGCCTTTTAAACATGACTCGTCGATGGTTCCAGGGAAATCGCTGGCGCCCGCGAGCCTTGCGGGAAGTACTAAAGAATTCATGTCGCGCATACATTCTGATTATGCAGAGTTCAGCGAAACTATACACAACATATAGAATCAAGGGCAACATTAAACTAAATTCTTCTCATGCAGGCGCGTCTTGTGCTGAGCGATTTCTTAGCGGGTGAAATGGCGTCCCCGAGAAAAGAATAAATAAGTACGCATGTCACTGTGAAGAGTGAAGTAATTATTTCAAACTGTAACTTGACCACTTTATAGTTAAATTTCTGGACGGACCTACGCTCAGTAATAGTAAGTTGCATTATAGGATGGGTCGGCGGTGAAAGGGAAATTTCAGGAAAACCGCGTTGCCATGTGAAGAAAATTACGTCCAGAAAACACAATTTTAAGAATACTTTACATGTTTCCTTCTTTTCCCTTTCGCTATTTAGATGACATAGGAAGTGAGGGCGCCGAATTCGACGATATATGGCTCGCACGGCTAACGTAAAAGTGAATACAAGCGTAGTTGAAGGGAGACAATCCTTAGCAAATAGGGCCCCAAAAAGAATTGTTCGTAAGGATGACATGCACGTCTTTGATCCAAATGCTCGTGTAGGCGCACGTACAGGCGTGCGTCATTGATAAATAATTCAAAATGATTAAATACTCTTTTTCTTCTTTAAGCTGAAGAACTCTTCACTATACCGCGTCGGCTTTTTGAAGCTGTTGGGGTTAGCTTCTTCGCCATCAAAGATGGGCAACCTCACCAGGTTCTCACCTAATCAGGTTTACCTTAACCTCTATTTGATCCCTTCGCAAAGTGAAGTGAGATTGAGGTGAGCTTGTCTACTGGCATCAATTCTGTGACTGATGTCAGCGATGTTTACCTCAACCTCATTCGAGAGTTTGAGCTTGGGTGAAGGATGCTTCGTGAGGTAAGGGTTTGAGGTCCATCTTTTTCGCAGTTGGTTAGGTTCACGTCTACTCATCCTGACCGAATGAGTGCATGGGATGCATTAGGCTTTCCCCTAATGTAAATTTTTGTATCTTTAGAATTATGTCGACATATAGGTATTAAGTGCTAGAAACTTGAGCGGCGTCCTCTCATGCGTGACGTCACCCGGAGGAATCCGCTGCCACCCGCGCGCGAGCTCGCTACGCGAAGGCTGCCTTGACACGATTGGCCTACATGTTCTGCTCACGTTTTCAAAAGCTTCTGAATCGTCAAGTCTGCGCCACGGAAAACATTATATTCCACTACACTATTTGCCACGAGATCAAACGCCCGGAGTCGGCACCAGGCAAGCCGTCAGAAATATGGATGACTCCTACAGAATGCGCCGTTATGCATCACTTGCACACGTGCGGGTAAAGTGTGTTTATCCCAAGGAGGATTCATTATGCAAAAAGGGGTGAGGCGTGCAGACAGGACACAAGAGTAGAGAAGTGGATAAGACATAATCTTGATGGGGTAGTCTGTAATGTCAAGAGAGCGAAATCCCTCACCTTAGAACTGTTTTTCTCGGCGAAGACCCATAAGGAAGAAATTCCTTTTCGTGCTATAGTGCCAGAGAAAGGGACGTGGCAGGTCTGTGTCGCTAGTTACCTACAGAACTGCTTACCTTCACTAGATTTTTCAGTCCCGTTTTGCTTGCGTAACTCTCAGGCACTAGTTCAGTATTTAAGAGAAGAAGAAGAACAACTTTATTGTAGAATAAAACGCTCAATGGGTGGAGCCCCTAGACAAGGGCCCCACTGGCTTCCACGCGCCGTCTTGCTTGTCGGATGATGGCCCTTTGGACCTCTTCCTGTGAGCTGGACAGCGCCGCCTCCCATTGTGTATGCTCTGTAATTTCTGTGTTTGTCTTTTGTGGATATGCCGTGCATGCCCATGAGATATGGTCTAAGGTTGGCGTGGCTCCGCACCATGGGCATGTGTCCGTATATCTTTCCGGACGAATTTTATGGAGAATGTGCAGGTTGTTATATGTATAGGTTTGCAGCTTTCTCCATGTAACCTGTTCTTCCTTACTGAGATTCTTATCTGGGGGTGGTAGCTTCATTCTATTTCCTCTGTGATAGTTTAAAATTGCAGAGTAGTTCTGGTCAATCGGGATCGGGTCGTCAGAGGCGTCCTGTGAGCACCCGTGGGGTGTAGCATGCGCACTAGCTACTCTATCAGCCTCTTCGTTTCCCCTGATTCCCTCATGACCGGGTACCCATAAAAGGTGAAATCTGGTTCGCGGTTTTATATCTCGTCTAATCCCATAGGCTGCGGTGCATACTCGTCCCCTGAGGTAGCTTCTGCATGCCGCTTGAGAGTCTGATAGGATGGTTATTTGTTGTTGGTTTGGTTCCGTCGCTTTGATAGCAAGGGCTATTGCGATTTCTTCTGCTTCCACGATAGTGGTGTTGTGAGTGGCGGCGCTAATGATTTCTCTGCCCATGTAGTCAGTGACAGCAGCTACCGTTCTGTTCTGCCTGCCTCGGTATCTTGCCGCGTCCACGAAGCGGGAGTTTGGTTTGTCGCCGTGCGTTTTTTCAATGTATGCAGCTCTGGCTTCTCTTCTGCCTGCATGTAGAGTTGGGTCCATATTTCTGGGTATTGGCGCCACTTTGATGCAGTTTCTGATTATTGTGGGGATTGGTTCAGTTTGGTTGTGTTCTTCAAGGAGCTCGTGATGCCCGAGTCTACCAAGGAGTTTCCTACCCGTGGTCGTTTGTGCGAGTCTGTTTCTTTGAGTTATCAGTTGAGCTTCTACCAGTTCCTCGAAAGTATTATGAATCCCTAGAGACATGAGTTTTTCGGTTGGGGCGCACTGCGGAATTTGTAGGGCGATCTTGTAGGCTTTCCTTAAGCACGAATTGATCGCATCCCTCTCTGTTTTCGTTAGCTGGTAATACGGCAAGCTGTAAATGAAGCGGCTAACCACCAGACTTCTGATTAGGCAAAGGGTGTCTGATTCCTTCATCCCCGTCCTTTTCGTGGCTACCCGCTTTATCATTCTCGCGACTTTTTGTGTTGCCGTCTTGATGAGGTTAAGCCCGTGTTGGCAGTGTTGATTTGATTGTAGCCACATGCCTAGTACCCGGATTGTGGTCTTCTCAGGTATTGCATCATTGCCAAGTCTGATTTCCAATTTAAGGGCAGAATCCATCGGGACGTTACGATTCCCTTTGCCTTTCCAGATTCGCATAATCTCCGATTTCTCTGACGCGCATTGCAGCCCTCTGGCTCGCACGTATGTCTCGATTTCACAGGCAGCTGCTTGTAATCGTTCTTCTTTTTCACGTAGCGAACCAGTGACACACCAGACTGTAATGTCATCCGCGTATAGGACGTGCTGGATACCCGGGATGGCTTGTAGTTTTCTTGCAAGGCCTATCATCGTCACGTTAAACAGCGTTGGCGAGATCACTGCGCCCTGGGGAGTACCCTTATTGGGTGCGTTGAAAGTCTTGATTTCTACTGCACCAAATTTAATCTCAGCGGTTCGTTTGTTTAAAAAGCTGCGAACATAGTTGTATATCTGCTCTCCGCGGTTTGTTGCAGCCAGGCCATCGAGTATTTCTTGGTGGCTTACGTTATCAAAAGCTCCTCTTATGTCGATGGCCATGACAACGTGTTCGATTGATTTTGGTATATTTGTCAGGACTTCTTCCTTCAACTGTAGGAGGATGTCTTGAGTTGAGCTTGGGTCTGAATCCAAAGATAGTGTCTGGAATGATTTCATTGTCCTCCAAGTAGTTTTGTAATCTAGAGTTTACTATTCTTTCGAATAGTTTCCCCAGACAGGAAGTTAGGGAGATTGGTCGAAGGTTACTAATTGCTAATTTCTTGCCAGGCTTGGGAATTAAAACTAATTGAGCGTGCTTCCACTCCCTTGGAATAGTACCCTGTTGCCAATGTTCATTTATAAAGGTAGTATAGGCCTGTAACGCCTCATCACTTAGGTTTCGAATCATGGGATTAGTTATCCGGTCTTTGCCTGCCGCTGTGTTTCGGGTCATTTTCGCAATGGCAGCTATAACTTCTTCGATGGAGATGGGTTCATCGAGTTCAGGGTGAGGCGCCCCCCCCCCCCCGTATTTGGTCACACAGGGTGGGGGAGATGGGTCTGTTCCGAAGCACTTGTTATATAATTCTTCTTTGAGTTCTTGTTCCGTCCCTGGGTACGTATGGATTAGCCGTTCCACCGCTTTACAGCCCTCGTTCTTGGTTTTTGTTGGTTCCATAACTGCTCTTAGTATGCGCCAAGTTTTTGGGGTGCTCAGTGTGTCATTAACGGAGTCACAGAAGCGTTCCCAATCGGACGTAGTTAGTTGCGTTGCGTAGTCTTCTGCTTTGCGGGTAATTTCTGCAATGCGTACCTTTAGCTTCCGGTTCTGTGTCTGTCGCTTTAATCTTTTTGTTAGTCCTCTGCGTGCCTCCCAGAGATGCAGTAAGTGAGGGTCTATCTCAGGTATCTCACATGTGCGGGCTATTTCTTTTGTGACTTTATCCTTTTGTGTTCGTAACCTTTCACACCATTTACTTGAATCATCGATTGTGGTGCTTTGCTGGCTCTGCATCCGGCGGTATTTCACCCAGTCGGTAATTTTGGCTATTCCTATGTGTTGTTTTATTTTCCCAGTCCGGATTGTTGTGCTGATGATGTAATGGTCGCTGCCTAAATCATTTAGGGTGTTTATCCATTGCGCATCTTCACAATTCTGCACTATCGTGAGGTCAGGGCTGGTGTCCATGCTCACACTGTTGCCCTGTCTAGTGGGCCCTGCAGGATCCGTTATAATTGTCATGTCGAGTTCTTCTGTTTGTTCCAGAATGTTTCTGCCCTTGGCGTCCTGTTTCGGGTATCCACAACTAGGATCTTTTGCATTGAAATCACCTACTATCACCAGTGTTCTTCCCTTTACCAGGCGGGTAGTTTCCTGCAAGAGTCTGTCAAACTTTGTCTTTCTCTGGCTTGGTGGACTGTAAATGTTTAGTATAAAGGCACTCTTTTTGTTCAGGCCTTTATATATGATTTCTATTAGTAAATGGTTAATATCCGTGTCGGTAAAAGGATCGTGTTTGATTGCGGTAATCGATTTCGCTGCCAAAGTTGCTATTGCTTTCTCCGAATCCGGGTGTGTGTACACCTCGTATCTCTGAAGGGTTGGAAGGGGATCCGACTTCCTGAAGGGCTATGACAGCTGGTGGCTCACTCTGTGAGCTCACCAGCTGTGTTAAATGTCCCCTTTTCCGACGGTAGCCACGACAGTTCCACTGCCAGATTTCGCAATTTTCTGTTATAGTTGGTTTATGTTTAGGCATGGTTGCTTTCTTGTGCAATGGCTGCCAGCCCTGGTCCGGCGTATGGCTTCGCCGCTCTCTCTCTGATGTTAGCTCCGGTAATTTGCTTACACACCGTTTTCATGATTTCAATTTGCAGAGCCTGGAGTTATTTGTCGGACTTCACTTCAAAATCAGTCATTTGTTGCGTTAGTTGTTGTGTTATTTGGGCTGACACCTGTTGGGTGATCTATTGCGCTATTGAAGGTAATGGGTGTTCGAAAGTCTCTTGGATTTGTGTCTGGAGTGTTTAGACCAACTGTATTCTAGGGCGCTTTTGGGGTGCTTGTACAGCTTGCCCCGAAGCTCGCTCTGATTGCGCCGGTTTAGCCTGTGTGTTCTGTTGCTGCGACTGCATTTGCTTTAGCATCGCATTCTCCCGCTCTAAGTCGCCTAAGCGAACTCTCATGAGTTCTAGCTCTCGTTCTAGGCGCGTTATCTGTGCAGTTATTTGAGGTGTGTGTTGGGAGGCTATTGCTGACCAGCTCACCTTGTTTTTGTCGCCTTCATTTCTTGAAGTTTGTTTCTTGCTCTTCTGTTGGCTGGTGCTTTGCTTCTCCTCCTGTTTTCTGCCCCGAGAGTTGGATCCCGGCCACGGCGGCCGCATTTCGATGGGGGCGAAATGCGAAAACACCCGTGTGCTTAGATTTAGGTGCACGTTAAAGAACCCCAGGTGGTCAAAATTTCCGGAGTCCTCCACTACGGCGTGCCTCATAATCAGAAAGTGGTTTTGGCACGTAAAACCCCAAATATTATTATTATTAGAGTTGGATCGGCCTCGGGAGGTCGACCTGGCACGCGAGCGGGACCTCTCCGGTGAGTGAGAGTTCTCTCGGTCCGAACTGAGCCATCTCTTCTTGGGGGTCCCTGTGACCTGGTTATGTTGTCTTATACGCTGTCTTCCCCTTTGCGGTACGCGCTTCAGTTTTTTGGTGCACTCTGGTGCCGCTGTAGGATGAGCTCCCCCGCACAGGAAACACTTGGGCTCACACTCACGGTCCGCTAGTGGGTCGCGGAGGCCACATTTCGCACAAGCCTTGATAGTTGGTGATTGTACAACTTTTAGTATGGATATCCAAGACCTGTATTATTCCTTGCCGCATGACGGGTTGCTAAATTCCGTAAATGAGAGCATTAAAGAACAAGTGCAAGAGTCGGCTTTTATTGACAGATGTGGTGTTTCCACGGGAGCTTTTCTAGACATTCTTTCAATGTACTTGAAGTCGACGCTGATTGGGTGGAGAGATTGCGTTTTTCTGCAGAAATCCGGCATTTGTATTGGATCAAAGGTTGCCCCTATTCTTAGCAATATTTACCTGAGTAAGGTTGACAGCTGCTTAGAGAGAACCTTAGGTGATAGCGTTATCAAGATATTTCGTTACGTTGATGATTACCTGATTTTCTGCAATAGGGAAGAATTCGATTCCGCTGCTACCTCAGTAATTTGGCAATTTAAGCTTTATGGAGGAGAATAAAAGTTTACCAAGGAACTTCCTCGACGACGCGTAATTCAGATTCTTGACATTTCCTTGGTCTTCGAACAAAATCACGTTTGTTGGCAGTACTCCCCAAGATTTTCGAAGCCTTTCCTAAACTTTCAATCCAGGCATTCTAAAGTAGTAAAAAACCGATTTTCCATGTCGTGCCTTAAGTCTTCTCTCACCCGATCATGCATGCACAATATGAGCGCCAATTTTAATGCGCAGGTCCGGCGCCTATTAGAAGCAGGTTATCCTAGTGTAGCAGTGGCCACTGTGGCTGAGCGCTTAAAGAAGTCTGTTTCGAGGGGGACTCACGTGAGAACAGAAAGCAGTAATAGCAAAAAAAGAGTAGTGGCTATTCCGTACATTCATTCAGTGTCGCACAGGCTTAAAAAGTTGCAAGTTGATATGATGTTAATGTTGCTTTCACTGCTCCCTATAAGCTAGGTAAGATATGCGCTGCCGTGCAGAGAAAAGAGGAGCAGGTAAAAGGCAAAAAAACAACAGATATTTGTCCAGTGAAGCACAATAAGAACAACATGTTTACTGACTGTCGTATGGGTGTGGTTGATAACATTCCCCTTAGCTGTGGCCAGTTCTACGTAGGGCAAACGGGGCAGTGTATCAATCAAAGGCTAATGGAGCATAAAATGGGGTTAACCAGTGGGTCGCCTTCTAATCTTTCCCTACATTGCCAAGATTGTAACTGCACGCCAGAGTTAGATGAATGTGCGATATTGTACAGGCATAAGAATGAATATACGTGTCCTATGGTAGAGGCATGGTATATGTATAACGGTGGAAGTGCGTGCGTGAGTCAGCCTTCGATTACCTTACATAAGGAAGAGATTAAATGCCTTAGCAGTTATCTCTCACGTAGACCGACGCATGTACCCGAATGACACGTGGTGATACCATTCCTGAGCTTGCGCAGATGATGTGTCTTCTTTCTTTTTTCGCCTCAGTGCTCCCTTCAGTTGATAGTCGGCGTTCGTGTTGTCCACTTCTCTACTCTTGTGTCCTGTCTGCACGCCTCACCGCTTTTTGCATAATGAATCCTTACCAACTAGCTCAGCTTTCTGTCGTTCTAAGTCCCACAGAGGACTTGTTTTGCAATTGTTGCGGTGTCACAGTGCAGCATAATTGGGCGGTGGGCTGCCATCTCTGCACTACCATCAACTGAGTGCTTGTGGCTAGCGTGCCTCGCGTGGTACGTGGCACCCAATGTTGCCCACAGACACTTCATTTTTGTTTTCTCCAAGTTCCTTAGCCAGTTTCTGAATGCGTTTTATGCCATCGATAAGCAATCAAGTAGTGGCTGTGATGTATTCTTATTGTGGTCTAGCAGCAATGTAGCAAAATGCGGCATTAGCTGTACGATGAGTAAGTGACGGATCAGCAGTGTCAAATGGTTTGACATGATGGAATAGAAGCAGAACGTGCTAAGAAAATTTAAAAAAGAAGGTTTGTAACGTTGCGCGGTTGAGTGCAGGATTGCAGGCTTACGTCATTTTCTTTCATGGACGTCGAAAATGTCATTCGTTTTGTGTACAAATGAATAAATTTTAGGAGAGTTTATCATTTATTAAGTGCAATCAGATGGTCTTAATGCCACAAAATTGACCATACAACAGCGGAGCAGTACCGCTTACACTTCAAGGAGTACCGCATACGGCTCGTTGGCAGGCCTTGAGCGGTTGTCAAATGTCTGGAAACTATAGCGAAAGGGAACCAACAAATAATAACAATGTTACGTGACAAAACAAAAAGTAAATTAGACAAAGTTATTGTGATGTGCGAGAGTACATGCTCACTTGCCTAGGGAAATGAAACTTGGTAAATTTCATTATGCCCTTAGTCATAAAAATAACACGTCACCAAGGACTATGCTTGATCCCTTCACGTTAGTGGTTCTGCGTCCATCTCAGAAACAAGGAATAAAATGAACACCCCCTGACTTTTGATGGAGATTTCATCCTTTTGTTCTTTCTTAGGTAAGACGTACGTTGATGGGCGAGGTTTGTCCCTCGATGTCACTAGGCCTTACCATGTAACGAAAACAGGCGATACTGTGGGAGGAGGCGCGTAGAGGCAGCCGCCATGGCCACGGTTTATTTAGGCCGGCCATCCATGGTGCCGCACGATCTCGGGAGCGGCCGATGCTGTGGCCACTCACGTCGAGCGCGCTAGCGTGTTCTGTTTCTCGCGTTCCATGCACGTGAGCCGTCTTCTTCTTCACCGGCTCTAGAGCCGATAGTCGCGCCGCTACAGGGCCCGCCTCCTAGTGCAAAGCGCGATTGAGACGTGTTCAAAAGGCGCGCGTATGGAAAGAAGAGAGACTGCGGGCCTACATGCACAAGTGGTAATTTCAAGCGACCGTTAAGAAGTGCGGGTAAGGAAGTTCAGTCCTTCGTCGGGATGTCTGCAGTGGAAACCGAAAGAGTGCACACAGGCGTTGCGCGCCTGTGTGCCGTAGGGACACGAAGTCTAGACTCAGGGCGCATTGTCTTGCGCCTTGAGGACTTCATCTCGCGTTGACGACCTGCCGCAGGGTCACGTTGATACCGGGGCCTGGTAGAAGTCAAAGCTCAGGAAGGAGATTATCTGGCACCTAGCGACTTGTGGGGAGATAATGCAAGCATTGGTCACTCACGCTGTTGACGTAGAAGTGAGTCTCAAGTTGAAGAAACCAGATGACAGAGCTGGCTCCTGCAAAACTTCGGTAGGCCGTGTATCCGCGGGTTGCGGTGGTCGTGGAAGGCATCGCGGAGGTTGGGCTTATGGCGTCACCATGCCAACGCGAGTGAAATTTGCACCTAGTGGAGCCGGTGGGAGAGTCTCTGAATCGGTGATGAGTGAGGTGCTCCCGAACGGAAAGCCGACATCTTGCGGGAACTTCCAAGGAAGGACAGCGGCGGACCGTAGAATAGCCTAAAGCGCTCTCGTTTGGCCCAGTCAAATAATAGGAGAGAGTCGTCGCGCAGTTGCATTTGAGTTGGAAACGAGGCTCACGGACCGAGTAGAGGTTTGATGCTGGCGCCGACACGTTCTGACGATCGTCACGGGTGGAGGTACGTGATCTGGGGCGACAAGACGCGGAATGACGCAACGGTTCAAATGGCGAGAGCTGTTGTGACTGAGCGCTTGAGGTGGCGAAGTGAGCAAGGACGGCTGCCCGCAAGTCGTCAAAGTCGGAGCAGGGGGTGGCAGCCGGAGCCTGGAACCTTGTTGAGACGTGAGCGGCTGTCCAACTGGGTGAACCAGACATCGACGTAGAATTGCGGGACACCCTACAACTGCGGGACCCTATGTCTGCCTGTCTGCGTAAGGCCATGTCACTCGCCTTGGTAGAGTCGGTGCGCTGACGCTGGCATATCTGGGCTCGGTCGTCCGGGTCACCAATTTGTGGGAGGAGGCGTGAAGAGGTAGCGGCTGTGGCCACTGTTTATTTAGGCTGCTTCAACTCTCACCAGTGGTGGTGGGGCGGCACCATCAGTTCTGGTGTGTTTGAAATTTGGTACCATAACGCCAGACGGTCAATTTCGCGATAACGCCGCACGGCCGATTTATCGACCCATGAGTCAATTAAGGCTTTAGCCTTGATAACGGTATTACTATAGGTGTCTGTCGTCTTTTGTATGGGCACCACAAGTTCTTACCAAGCGTGCCTGCGTATTAACGCCTGAAATAAGTGGATCTTCATTTCTGAGGCGTTCACCAACCGCCCTTTGCAGCAATGAGCATAGGCAAAAAACTCTGCTTAGAGAGCGCAGACAGAATTTTGCGAGCATACTTCCTCATTGAATGAAAGAATGGATGAATGAATGAATAAATGAATCAATAAATTGGTCAATAAAGCGATTATGATCAAAAAGCTTAATAAAATAATTACCCCATTTTCTTGAAGCAAACAACTATGGCCTTCCGTAAAAAAACGTCAATGTTTGCCGTTGCCCAAATTGAAGGTGGATGACTATACCTTCGCTGACTATTGCTTCGACGTAACCCAATTATCTGCGACAGCATACCACATTCCTCCTGGCTACCTGTGCCTATCTCCAGATTAATGCGAGTTGTGCCGTGGAACTACGAACTTCGTGCTTTACAAGCTTATTACTTCTTTTAGTACCTGTATTGCCAGTCTCTGCACAACCATCACAAACCTCGGATTCCCTAGAGCGAGAAGTGCATCGGGCTCGGAAGTGCGCAGCACCTCCATTAAACATGCAAGCTTCCCTCGGGAGTCTCGAAGTCTTCATTTCCAGCTTCATTTGCAATCTCATTAATGCACGTATGCAAGCCAATCTGCTATTCAAGTGAGTGGCCTTCTATTCGGATACCGAATGCTACTAATAAAGCCGCCAGAGACACAACACTGTAATGAACAGCCAGTATATCTGGCTAATGAGAAGTGATATATGCGCAACAAGTCCTTGGTGATTGCTTCTGGACACATTTTAGCGAAACACTGCTGACCAGGCCCTTGAATACCTTGCATCATAAGATTCAGTATGAAATAACCTCACCCGCCTCAGTAAACATCGCAAAACATGCAACTTGTCTTGAATGCATGATCTGAATTTGCATGGTTATTATGCGCAAAGCTGGCGGCTGACATGACCTAAATATGCCCTTTAAGCAGGGGTTGATATTATTTACGTTATGTATCAATGCATCTCACTGGCCCAAGCAGCAGCTAGACGCTGAAACGCCGACTTTGGTAAATGTCTAATCAAAGACGCCTGTAATCAGAAGTAGGTTTCCTCCGCCTGGAGACACATGAAGTTTTGCAACGCTAGTGCCGGTTGCAGCCACAAATTTTAGTGTCGACGCTGACCGATGTGAAATAGTGGGGGCGCGTATTGAAAAGTTCGAAGTTCACGCAGTATAATACCCTGCATAGTGTTATAGTCCGCTATCTGTACAATGCCTGCCTTGGACATATACTCGTGGAGCTACCGTATAAGTAAGCGTAAGTTAGCCTGGCCCTCTTCTCTTACCCTTTTCCCGAAATACTCATCGACACGAAGCTTGTTCCTCGACTCCACCTGGAGGAACACATCGTTCCCCCTCGACCGACGGCGAATTTCATCTGCTGCTTGCAAGTACACTGTGCTGTGAACTGCATGCGTCTTCGGTGGCTGAATGTAAGTTGGATGCTTCTTCAGGTGACCGGGAAGCCTCTTATCGTGCTAAACATTCCGGAGGTCTCATATGTTATAATGACCTTAGTAATTACTGATTGCCAGGGGTTTTTCCTAATCTCAGGTGTAGCGTAGTAGGGTGTGTCTTATTGCTTTCTTCAGTAATTGATACACAGAAATCACAGACTCAGTGAACTCTGGAGATACTTAATGTGTTCGACGCTCCGCACTTTCGTGCCGGTATGCTAACCTCGCCTTCCTCACCAATTCATATACGAGCCTTTCTCGCATAACACTACGTGCCATTTGACTCTTACACTACTCGTACGGAGGCAGTGTAGCAATAAAACTGTTTGTATTAGTGTTATTCTGCGTGATATGCAGCCTTACACCAGTAAAAAAATATGAAAATGACTCGCGATCCTCGTCTTCTGAAAGGGGATGTCCAGCGCAGCTGTTGAAAACCAGCACTACAATTGCTGACGCCGGTATGTTATGCGTTATTGCGCGATTCCTCCCTGGCGCATTTTTCAGCCATGGGAGAGCGTGGACTTCCCCTGTGCTGGAATTCCATGGCAATACGACCAGCGGCAGCGCGCCGCCGCTTGGTTGTATGGCCGATTTTTTTTTCCTTTGCCGCTGCTCGTATTCACGCTGCTCCTCGGGAGTCTTAATTAACGTTGAAACAAGAATGAAATCAATTGCTAGGCTGCTGCTTTTGTATTTATGTGAAAAGCTAGTGACGTCACTCCGAACGTTGCAAGCTGCTGTCGCCGCGCCAGCTTGCGCAAACAGTAACCTTTCCCGGCAAAACGTGTGCGGGGAGCGCTACCTGCTTCGCATTGTTAGCGGGATCGCCTTATCCTCAATGATGTGGTTTGGGTGCTTGTTTTGTGCTTGCTCTTTAAGGAACGGAATGCTGCGCCGTGCGTTGTATATACCATGATAGCGCAGAATGTATGAGCTTTGCGCGTCAATCGCTGAACGTTTCTTTTTTGCTGAGGACTACGCCAACAATTCCTACCAAGTAGATGCTATATAACTGCTTCGCTGTGAAAAGGCGCCTTACGTTAGCCGCAATTGTAATCAGTAGTAACGTGCTCCGAATGTGTGTGGCGAGGTCTTCCGCCTGTGTACGCGAAGCGGCTGTGGACTGAGAGAACGTGTGCACGACAAGAATTATCCCACCGCTCACTTTCGAGTGCTGGGAACACATTAGCCTGCTTCGTTCACAGCGCCGCGCTCCAGCTTGGAGCGCTCTATCCAGCCGGGTATCTTTGTTTCAACAAGTATTACTATAGGAATCGTTTGAGATTCTCGCATTTCTTTTATTTTTATAAGTACACTGTGTGTCACATGAACCTGTCTTGAAACGAAACGTACCGTTGCTGGCACCGGCGACCATTACGGTTGTCTAACTGCTTATCATACTGTAGTATAACGAAACATCATAATGGTACTGATTAATATTGCCATGTAGTCTTTAGTCAGAGGTAAACAAAGTTAACTAGAGGCATAAGTGATGAGAGCAAATTATATTGAAAACTACTATTGAACCGTAAAAATAACTAATTGTATAACTCATTGTATAGTTTTTCCTCACATTGTTGCATTTGCTTTACGTGTGCCTCTGTGTCTTCCGTGCTGTACTCGTGTGGCCATCAATTACAAACTTGCCGAAGCCCTTGTGAGCTTTATTAATCAAGGGATTCAAGTCAGTTGAATCTAATACTGCATGTCAAGTGACTGACGTGTTATTCGTTTTATCTAAATATTATGGACTGGCAGTACTTGGCAAGCATTAAACCACAATATTTTTTTTAATACACTTAAGCTGCAGGCGTCATAGATTGCCAGAAAATTTGCATGAAAACAGCCAGGGAAAGCTTGGAAAAAGATCGGGAAATTTTAAAATGGCCACATAGGTATGCTGTCTTGTTATATGTCATACAAAGTTTCCAGAGAATCTCTGAGTTAAATATATTTTTAAAACGTTTCACGTGATAAAAATTAAAGGAAATTGGTTCCATTTATTGAAAAATAAAAGAAAGTCAAGCTTACTGACGAGGCATTTCTTACTCAATATGTGTTTTTTTTTGCGTTAACTAAACGTCCTGAACCTCGATAGCCTAGAAAAAATTTTCATCTTTCAAAGCACCTTAAATAATTTACTGTAATAGAATTCATTCGAACTATACTATCAGTTCTGTTTCCTAGGAGGTGCATATCTGTCGTGCCATGACACAAAGTGCTCGTTTGGTATTTCGGGTGCTCATGTGGTATACCTAACTTGGAAACCTGTTAGCACGCCCAAGAGGCCTCATTACCTGTAACAAATTAAGTGACCATATCGATACAATCAGCCCATCTGCCTTCCGTTGAAGTTATGGCCAATCACCCATTCATTTAAAAGTATGAGAAAGACATTCAAATGTGTATTAAGCAAAATAAATTACAATCTTAGGCATGATACTATGAATATTCCAGTCACGTCTTCTGAAAATATCCCTCTGCACGGGCATACTTAACTACCAGCCAAAAAAAAAATGTACAGACAGCCCAACTGGGCAACGTTTCAGCAATAAATATAGAGACCATTTGGGATATGTACAATAATGCATCATATATGAACTTGTCATAAAAGGGAACATACTGTTGCTGGCACGAGCAGCAGTTGTGACTGTATTATTGTTCACCATACCATGCAATAAAACATTGTATAAAGGTGCTGATTTGTATTGACAAGCAGCCATTAGTCATGGTTAAACCGCATTAAGTATTGACTTAGATGGTTTGAGCAAATATATTAAGCTGCTTAATGAACACACAAAGAATATACACTTGTTATTTTTGCCGCATATTGCTGCATCTACTTATTTGCAGCATACACCTGCAGCACCTTTGGGACTAATGACACAAAGGTCAAGGCCAGCCTGGCGACCATGCTTGCCAAGGAGTGGTGTAAATATTTAATCTGTTTCCATTATAGCATACGACATGAATTTAAGGAATTCGTTATATTATTATGTCGAGCAATAAAAACGGTGAATGCATTGCTGGTGCATTTGTTTTATTTTTCGCACTGCATGATTCAGCACTATATAAATTCTTTCTGTTTATGCAACATATATGAAAGTACAGCTGGTTCAGAAGCATTATTAATCTACTAACGGTAATGCATAAGTGCAGATGAAAAGGAACAGGTGCACGTGCATAAATACATTCAACACATTTTGCTACCGCATGTAAACAAAAATGTAAACTAACTTGTAGATAGCCGCTATGGATTTATGGCCTTATACACTCTTTGTAGACTTGTCTATAAGATGTCTGTGTATATAGAGTGCCTATAGATTAAAAAAAAAATCATATTTGTTAACAAATGTCTGCAGAATGTCATAGAAAAAAAGTGTATCGGACTATAAAGTTCTGTTTTTGTAGACTGAAGTCTATAGAATGTCTATAGACTATCTATATACATTTGTATATAGACATTCCATAGACGAAGTGTATAAAATGTCTACGGACAAATCTCATCTGTAGACATTCTATAGACTTCAGTCTACAAAAGTAGAACTGTAAGCCTATACACTTGTCCATAGACAGTCTATAGACAGTCTATAGACTCAGACTTCTTATAGACTAGTCTATAAAAAGTGTATGGCCAAAAGTCTCTAGACTGTCTATAGGCAGTGTATAGACAGTCTATAGACTCAGACTTTTTATAGACTAGTCTATAAAAAGTGTATGGCCATAAGTCTAAGGCCGTCTATAGACAGTCTATAGACTCAGACTTCTTATAGACTAGTCTATAAAAAGTGTATGGCCATAAGTCTATAGACAGTCTATAGACAATCTATAGACTCAGACTTTTTATAGAATAGTCTATAAAATGTATGGCCATAAGTCTATAGACTGTGTATAGACAGTCTATAGACTCAGACTTTTTATAGACTAGTCTATAAAAAGTGTATGGCCATAAGTCTATAGACTGTCTATAGACTAGTCTAAAGAAATGTCTATAGACAGTCTATAGACTCAGACTTTTTATAGACTAGTCTATAAAAAGTGTATGGCCATAAGTCTATAGACTGTTTGAAGTTTGAAGTTTGAAGTTTATTGAATACATGGTGCAGATACAAGAATATTGATATTTAGTACAGAAAAAGGTCCCATAGTGTAAACACTGTAGGGGGACCTTTTATAATGTTAAAAATGCTAATACTACTTGGCAGCAAAAAGGCAGCGAGGAAAAAAAAATACGAAAATGCAAATACAAATACATAATGATGCTAAAGAATAATACAATGGAAAATATAAAACTGTAGGGATGAGGCTTAAGCAGAAGTAAGAAACGAGGCAAACAGTATTAGAAACGACAGAACTGAAGTTGTGTTTTAAAAGACATTCAATAAACGGAGCTATAGGTTAAACATGAGATTGCGAAGCTGATGTTTGAATGATGATATAGAAAAGGCACATTTAATGTTAAAAGGCAATGAATTCCAAAGTTTGATTAAAACAAATGCTACTCTTTGTGAACCATAGTTAGTTCGTACCTTAGGGAGTATAAAATTGTTATTGGAGGAAAAGCGCGTAATATTTGAGTTAGTAAGGTGTCGGATAAGAACAAATTTGAGAAGGTTATGGTCTTTAACTGTTTGGTAAGCAAATGTGCAGATATTAAATTTGGTTAGATTGTCAATATTCAGTATGTGCAGTTCCCGGTACAGATCAGTGACATGTGAACGTCGGTTGCTCCAGGTGAGAATGCGAATGGCTTGATTCTGTACATGTTGGAGGGAAGAAAGGTGGCAATGATATGTTTGACCCCAGGAAGCAATACAATAATTTAGATGACTGTGAATGAATGCATAGTATAAGGTTACCAAAGTAGTCAAGTCAAAGTAACATCTAGCTTTTAGTAATACCCTAATACCATAGGAAGTTTTCCGCTGTAGCTCATTAATATGCAAATTAAATTTTAAGCGGGAATCAAGTTTGATACCAAGGAAGGAACATTGATCTGACAGATGAATAGGATGTGTATTTATAAAGAGGGGCATAACTTGCGCGTTATTTATTGACCTGGAATAGAAAATTAAGAACTTACTTTTCGAGGGATTTATCAAAAGCTTATTTTTAGCGCACCATGCGCTAACGTTAGTAAGTTCAGCGTTAAGGGTTGTTGAAATGTTGCTTAGAGAATTACTCGAACATAAGACAGTCGTGTCGTCAGCATATAAGATGCATTCTGATAATGCGGTTAGGCACTGTGGAATGTCATTAATGTATAGTAAAAATAAAAGCGGGCCTAGAATTGAGCCTTGCGGAACGCCGATGTTAATAATTTTTTTTGTGGAATAAATGCCGGAGATGGATACTAATTGCTCACGATCAGATAAGTAACTACGGAAAAGATTGAGAGAGTTGCCAATAATGCCATAAGATGCAAGTTTAGAAAAAAGAATGTCATGATCTAGTGTATCAAAAGCTTTAGTAAAATCTAGAAAAACAGAACCAACGAAGTTACCATTGTCAATTTCTAGTTTACATTTTTCTGTGAAGTAAATGAGGGCAAGGTTAGTCGAATACCCTTGTCTAAACCCAAATTGTTTCGGATGAAGTAAATTAAATTTCGTCAGGTAGCTAGACAGGCGAACATGTATTATTTTTTCAATTACTTTGCTAAAAAAGGGGAGAACTGATATCGGTCTATAATTAGAAATTAAGCATCTGTCACCTTTTTTAAATACCGGGATTACCCTACTCATCTTTAACTCATGGGGAAATACGCCGGTTTCAAAAATTAGATTGATTATGTAGGTGAGCACATCCGCAATATGATCAACAATCATTTTCACGTGGTTAGCAGAAATATTATCGATACCTGCGCTAGAGGACTTTATACTAATAATTGTTCTTCTTACCTCATCCGGGGTAACAGGAAAAAGAAAAAATGAGTGACCACAATGATCAAGTTCGTCATGCGTACTGGCTGGAACGGGTATGGGAGAGGAGTAGTAGTCACTAAATGCATTGGCGATATCTAGTGGGTTAGATATAACAGATCCTTCATGATTAATGTTGGCTATAGGCGGGTTAATGGTTTTATTGAGAAAGGAATTGATCAAGCGCCATTGTTTTTTAATATCTGAACCAGTACAATTAATTTCGTTTTGATAATAGCGCTTTTTGGCATTCTTCATTAGTGTGTTAAGTGTGTTGCAATATTGCTTGTAACGGTCAAGTAGATGCACATTAAATGGCTGTCTTTTTGTTTTTTTATATAGGTTATCTTTCTTACGCAGGCTATTAAGTAATCCTTTTGTTAACCATGGGTTTCTAGGGGAAGAATATCGTTTATGGCACTGTACACATGTTGTCGATGAAGATACGCAATTGGATATTGTAGAAATGAAAGCGGTGTATGCTGATTCAGCATTATTCATTGAAGTGACACAAGACCAATCGGAATTAGATACCATTTCTATGAATTTTTCGCGATCAAACTTCTTTTTAACAAGGCTTACACTATTTGTGCGAGGACTGTTCTCAAAGAAAAGTGCAACTGGGAAATGATCAGTAATATTGCTTTGAAGAATGAATGCAGAGGGAGGATGAAGAAGGTTCGAAAGAGCATGGTCAATAAGTGTTCCTAAACCAGTATTAGTGCAACGGGTGGGAAGGGAGAGTAGAGATTCAAGACCATAACCTTGGAAACAGCTGATATACTGAGTTAGATAAGAGGAGGAAGCATCAAGTAAATTAATGTTAATGTCACCCAAGATGACAACGGACCTTTTTTCTTTTGAAAGAAGGTCAAGAATAGTGTCAAGGGCTTCACAAAAAGCAGGAATTGGCGAATGAGGTGATCGATAGATGGTACCAAAGACAATATGACTATCATTGCCCATTACAGAATGATCAACCTCAATCCACACGGACTCACAATCACAGATATTTAAGTGAAGATCAAGCCTACGCTTGTATCCAATGTCGGACCGAATAAACATAGCTGAGCCACCATGTTGTGATGAAATGCGATTGCAATATTCTGAATTGTATGACGGAAAACCATAAAGATTTTTGTCAAAATCACTCAGCCATGTCTCAGAAACACATATAATTGAGAAAGAATGAAGACAAGAAGACAATAGACTCTGAAAATCGCAGAAATGTTTTCGAAGACTACGTGAATTAAAATGGATCGCTGAATGATAGTTATCCGAAAAATAGGATTGAATATCGTTAACCGAAATGTACGACATGCAATCAGATCAGGATAAGAGGAATCGAGAAAAAAAAAAGGAAAAGATTAGTCAGTTTAACTGAATATCGCAAGGTCCGCGTCAGTCCTTATGCGAAACACTTTGCTGTCAGTAGATTGCCTCGCCTTGATGACGCAGTCATCGGTCCACAAAAAAAGCCACTTTTTTTCTTTCTTCAGTTGCAAGGCCTTGCTGAATAATTGCTTATTCTGTGGAGTGAGGTGGTCATTTACGAAAAAAGCTTTACCTCGTGCTTTGCCGAATCCAATGTCGCTAGTGTTAAGGCGTGCCTTTCGCGCTTTGCTGATGAACTCGGTTTTCAAGGCTCGAGAGTGGAATCGGACAAGCAAGTGCTTTGTCTCAGAAGCGGACGGCACACGATGAATGACGTCAATATCTTTAATAGAGATAGGACATTCTATTTTAGAGGCAATAGTTTGAAGAATCGTCATGCAGTCTTCACCCTGGGTAACCGGAACGCCTTTGATTTCTAAGTTGTTTTTTCGCGAGTATTGTTCTAGATCACCAATTCGTCTTTCCAAAGACTCGTTATGCGCAATCAGGGACTTGTTCATTGCAGTTAGTTCATCCTTTTCTGATTTGAGGGATTCAACAGTTCTGTTCAGAAAATCAAGACTGCCTGTTAGTCCCTCTATCTGGTCCTTTAGGCCTTTAATGATCAAGGAAGGCTGGGAATCTAGCTTGGTTGCTACAGTTGTCGTTATCTTGTCAAGCAGGTTATCAAGTCTCTCTTTAAAGGTATTTTCTAGCTGTTCCACGCGTTTGGACAGTTCGGCGACAGTTGGCATGGTTAAACGATAACACCGGAAGCAGCAGCAGCAGTGGCACTAAATAATGAACTAAATGAATACCAATATATAGACAGGGGAAAATGTGCACGAACCTGTGAAGTCGAGGCGAAACAATCAAGCATGCATACACTGCTACACCACCACTGCTGCTGCTGCTGAATGAAGTTGGGTGGTTCGTAGGACGTTTATATAGGCAAGCTGCTGGCCACCAGGCGCAAGCGCAGATCCGAGGGCTGCGGTGAGCTGTCAGAATCACGCCGGGAGCCCGATGACGCACGCAGCTGGCGATTGGGCCGGTTACTTGCACGATCAGGGTCGCGAGTAGGTGCTGAAGATTTCTTTAGGCAGGCCGATAGCGTAAACCTGTGAAGTCGAGGCGAAACAATCAAGCATGCATACACTGCTACACCACCACTGCTGCTGCTGCTGAATGAAGTTGGGTGGTTCGTAGGACGTTTATATAGGCAAGCTGCTGGCCACCAGGCGCAAGCGCAGATCCGAGGGCTGCGGTGAGCTGTCAGAATCACGCCGGGAGCCCGATGACGCACGCAGCTGGCGATTGGGCCGGTTACTTGCACGATCAGGGTCGCGAGTAGGTGCTGAAGATTTCTTTAGGCAGGCCGATAGCGTAAACCTGTGAAGTCGAGGCGAAACAATCAAGCATGCATACACTGCTACACCACCACTGCTGCTGCTGCTGAATGAAGTTGGGTGGTTCGTAGGACGTTTATATAGGCAAGCTGCTGGCCACCAGGCGCAAGCGCAGATCCGAGGGCTGCGGTGAGCTGTCAGAATCACGCCGGGAGCCCGATGACGCACGCAGCTGGCGATTGGGCCGGTTACTTGCACGATCAGGGTCGCGAGTAGGTGCTGAAGATTTCTTTAGGCAGGCCGATAGCGTAAACCTGTGAAGTCGAGGCGAAACAATCAAGCATGCATACACTGCTACACCACCACTGCTGCTGCTGCTAAAGAAATGTCTATAGAGTCTAAAGAGTCTAAAGAAATGTCTATAGACAGTCTATAGACTTCATAGACAAATGTCTATAGACTGTCTATGGACTTTCTATAAAAATTTTTGTAAGGGAGGGAGAGAAAAAAAAACAGACATGATCGGAACGGCGCGGCGCCCGCTCGCCGGCCCCGCCCCGCCGGGTTTACCACGTGGCCAAGACGTTCACGCTACCGGCGCTGTCATTGGCTGCGGTCGTCCGACCGATGCGGCAGTCGCACGACAATATTCAGCAAGTTGGTCGCGCACGCTGGCTGCGCGTCAGAGCATACGTCATGGCTTTTTGCGAACACGTGACCACTTTGTTTACATTCCCGTTTGTCCGGTCTCGTTGCTCTCTGGAACGGAAACGTCGACTGGTCGCTACAAAAAAGACTGCAAATAATAACCTTCCGCGCTCTGAAGTAAATGAGGTTTCTTGCCATGATTACTGGGTCATTAACTACTTATTAACGCAGAAAAAACCACGTGGATTTTTTTGTGTCAGTACTCCTTTAACTTGTTAAGAATAAATAGCACAGGGGATCCCTACTATCATGCATCAATATTCAAATATATGCAAATGCCACGCAGCTGGAAAGAACCAAGGTAATGTTGTTTGTCTGTGCTTAGAGATACTCAGATTATTTTTTTTTCATTCCGCCCAAGTACATAATTATTCTTAAGGAATTAATCAACTTCCCAAATGTTATAATTCTATGGAAAGTGTCAATGAGAACATTACACAGCAACGTGAAAGACTGCCGTTACAGTTTTCTGTTCCTCAGCGCGTGCTTCATAGAAGTGTTTTTTCGAGCCTGTCCATATTGCGTGTATTCGTGCGGCGATTATCCGTGCATTCGCGGGTCAACTGCAATCGGCTATTTTCCTTTCTCATCTTGCCTTATATGTCACGCTCACATGCCCCGCCCCTTTCCGCGTTGGCGGTGGGCTAGGAGCTTTTAAGGTAGCGCCACCTGCGTGGGGATCACGAAAAGCCGGTCACGACCGCGTTCTCTGACGCAGCGCTCCTGCCGCTGCCTTAGATCAAGGCTGCGAGCTAATAAACACGCTCTTAATATTTCTGAAAGGTGTTGTGTGCTATCTGTGCATGCCAACACCTTCCTGAATGGTGTCGGCATACATTCGCGAAGGCTTTTTTTTCTCACAACCACGTGAAACCTCGTTGTCTGTTAATGTTTTATAGTTATAACGCAGAAAAAGAAATATGAGCCGGTCGATTTGCTTTATTCGTCTCGTACACTGAATAGAGGGTTTGGACTTGGGTAACCTGGATACTATAGGTAGCTTACATTCCTATAGCGGCCAGCGTCAATATGAAAGAGTTCAGGTACTACATGCCAACTGCACTTGAAAGGCTTTTGCACGTCCGTCCCCATGACGGTGAGTCGAGAAGGCTAATAGTCCGTCGGCTATAACCACGTGGTTTTCATACGTAAAAATCAAAGAAGGTAAACAGGGTAACAACTGCCACTGACACGTAAATATCAAAGAAGGTAAACAGGGTAACAGCTGCCACTGATACGTAAATATCAAAGTAAACAGGGTAAGAGCTGCTACTGTAGCTCTATTGGCCGAGAATGGTGGCGTATTGAGAAATGGTGTGGGTTCGGCTCCGACTAGCCTTCCTACCAGCGGGTATTTCTATTTTCATCCGCATGCATTGTCTTTTTCCTTATTACTTACACATTTCCATTGTAAGAACAGGTATTTTTTTCCTATTTCATAGCTTAGCTATCTGTCATGGCTCCATGGCTCTTGTTTTTAAACTTGTGTGGCATTCATGCAGAAGTTTAATGTATGCTGCAAGAAGTTTCGTTGACCGATAGTATTACAGTAGCAGGGCACAGAATTTTTCGTAGAAGAAAATCGTAGCTGCAGTCGGCAGCTTCAATATCGCAGTGCTTGGTGAACCTCCCTACTTTTGCTTTTTCGTTTCTTTCTCTCTCTTCAATATCGCAGTTGTATCTTCTCCCAGAAGTTCGTATTTATAGTGGTAACTAAAAAAAATCGTTGGTTGTATGAATATTACTCGTAGTAACCACATAATTCTTTTATATCGACCGATGGTGCGATTTATTGGATCACACGTGCTTAAATGCCCCAAGAATTTATCGCTGAACACAACAATACGCAGCATTGTTCTTCAACCACCCACTGCGAGAGCTCTATTCTTGTGCACGCGTGACGGTCTACTTGCCCCAGCCAAATTTTGATTTGAGGTGGTACGCTAGTTGTGGTAGTTGTTTTTTCCTGACATCACCTATGAATACAGGGAAGTGAAAATAAAAGAAGAGAGATATTCGCACATAGACATTCACACATGTCTCACAGAGACATAGATATCCACACATGTCTACAGACACTAAAACATCCCAACAAAAACAATTCAATCCACTACGCCATGGCTGAATTGCTATGGCGTCCTGCTAATGAGCGCAAGGTCGTGGGTTCCAATCCCAGTTGCTGAAGCCGCATTCCGACGGGAGCAGAATGCACGACCACGTGTGGGATGTTTTTGGCGCGCGTTGAAGCAGCTCATTTAGCCGAAACCAGACAGGAGTTTCCCACTACGGCGTCTTCCATATACCGTGCGTAACTGTGAGCCGTGATGACGGTGATGGTAATAATAATAATAATAATAATAATAATAATAATAATAATAATAATAATAATAATAATAATAATAATAATAGTGAGAGCGCAACATATTTCAGAAAATATTACACACATAATCTCCTGGCGGAGTTATCTAAATGATGCGTAAGAATTCGCTGCTAATCACCTGCTGCTTCGTTGTCGTATGCTGCCGTGTCTGGTGTAATCGCGAGAAATGCCGCGAAAGAATCGGGAAACGGTGAAGTGCGGTTGCAGAACCGAAATATTAACTGACACCAGCATGAGACGACGAAGAAGAGGCGAGTAATGTTCTCTCATGTTATAGATAACACTCAGAGGATATGGATATGGGATGAAATCACGAGTCAGATCTTGAAAATGAAGCAAGCACATACAAGAGTATGTGTTGTGTAGACTGTCTTTTGTTACGGTCTCGTACTTTCCACTCTTGTTTGTTTTCTTTCTTCTTGCGTTCCTTCTTTATTTTTAAATTGCATCACGGAGAATTTGGATGATGCCGTTGCTTCGCGAAAGATGACCACTGGCCGATCCGTGCTGCAGTAGGTGACGTAACTGAACAATGTGCCGATTGGTAGACCTCGTACGTAGAGGTGGTCGACGACGCTGCCTCGATGCGAACCATTATCAACTTTGATCAACAGTACTCCAGCGGCGTCTCCGTCTTGCGCGGCCGCGCAGGCACTATCTTGAAAGCGATCTGCGATGAGGGACAGAGTGCGTGGAGTGCTGATAGCTTCGTGGGCGCTCTGTTCTCACCGCGTAGATCACGTTGGAGCGAGAGGCAGCACGAAGGTCACTTCGCTCACTGGTGCGGGCCATATATCTTTAAAGCAACCATCTTACGGACGCCTTTCCTCAATGGGTAGTCATAGAAATGCTTACGCATTTAGAACATTATGGCAGAATCAATCTCACGATGAGTGTCGAAGTTAATGCGATTAGCATGGAAGAAATGCACGACGCATGGTATTGTGGACGAAGGGACACGTTATGTATGACGTCGTATATGCAGCCGGATTACGGCCTGGCACTGTCCTCTGAACACGCTGCGCCCTCTCTCTCTCTCTCTCTCTCTCTCTCTCTCGCTATGTGCGTGCATGCGTGCGTGCGTGTGCGTGCGCGCGCGCGCGCGCGCGTATGTGTGTGTGTGTGTGTGTGTGTGTGTGTGTGTGTGTGTGTGTGTGTGTGTGTGTGTGTGTGTGTGTGTGTGTGTGTGTGTGTGTGTGTGTGTACCGCGAACTCGTTCTTAGCAGTCCAACACCACAGCCACTACGCAACCACGGCGGATTTCGCATGTTTAGCCGACATCATCAAGAAACATGAACACTCGAGAGAAACTCTGACCTCGCATGTGGAGCTCAATTTGGCATTCAGGAAAGGTTCGCTACCATCCCCAGTGAACCTGTAACTAAAAGGGTTTGAAACTTTAATCTCTTTCGGGCAAAACTCTGACGTTTTTGGTACTGAAAGAACTGTCAAAGGTTCCGATCTGCGAAAGTTTGCGATTCCACTAGACGTTGGATCCTCGAACTCCGTATTGCTCCGTATTACAAGCATGCGCCTAACTTTGGTAGATACTGAGCGTTCAATTTCTGCAGTGTCAATAATACTCAGGGAAAAAAAGTCACAACAAAAACCCGGAAATCTAGAAGTTATGCTTGTTTCTCACGGCGTTCAAAAAATTTCCCATGGTTGCTAGTGGCACAGATTTCAGATATATCTTGTAATGAACACAGCCTGTCTCTGTCTGAGTTGTTGAGGAAATAAAATTAATTTTAGAACAATTTGTGCAAAGTTGATTTCAGAGATCTTGCGTATTAAAACCACGATTGGACTATGAGGCACGCGGTAGTGGGGACTGTGGATAAATTTTTACGACCTGGGGTTGTTTAACGCACGCCCAATGCACGGACCTTCTCATATTTCGCCTCCATTGAAATGCGGCCGCTGTGTCCAGGATTTCATCCCGCGACCTCGTGCTTAGCAGCGCAGCGCCTTGACTACTAAGCAACCACAGTGAATAGTTTCAGAAAACATTGGTTTAGTGTGCTGTGTTCCTTAGGAAACCATAATTTGGCCTCAGATGCACAGCTCATGTTCTTAATAACTGACACTATACAGTGGGGCTTCCAGGACAGTGCTTGGCGCCTAAAAGTAGGGTGTTCTTTTAGCTGCACCAAATAAAAAAAATGTATGTGGCAGTTAGCGCGATTCTAACCATTCAGCTAAGTTTTTTAATGAGACGGCCATTACTTCTACGAGAAGTCAAAATGCTTAATTGAAATGATAGCGTAATTAAGCTATTAACTGTTTAATTAATTACTTCAGGCACATATTTTAATCTAATAGCTGTAGCTAGTGAGTAGAGACCGCATATCGACATTGAAATAATTGTGATGATGGCGCCGGCTTCGAGATATGCGCCGTCAAAAGTCTGGTAAAAATGCATAGTAATTCCACATTTTCAAGAAAGTGCTGGTTTATGGATTGAAGTAAAAAAGTAACTGGAACGCCAATGCAGTCTGTTGGACCCTTTGAAAATTAACATCTCGAAACTGATATAATCCTTAGAATTCATTCCAAGTGAGTGTACCTTGGATACTCACTACCACAATTCGCAGATGACATCCGTACCGTAAGGTAAATAATTAAAAAATTATTAAACACGACTACGCGAAACATTCAATAAACATGTACATTTTCCATAGAAGTAGTGACATGGAAAAAAATTATGGGGTTTTACGTGCCAAAACCACTTTCTGATTATGAGGCACGCCGTAGTGGAGGGCTCCAGAAATTTCGACCACCTGGGGTTCTTTAACGTGCACCTAAATCTAAGTACACGGGTGTTTTCGCATTTCGCCCCCATCGCAATGCGGCCGCCGTGGCCGGCATTCGATCCCGCGACCTCGTGCTCAGCAGCCCAGCTCAAGTAGTGACATGGAGACAGACGATTTAAAAAAAAATGGCGCAGCTAAATAAACCTTGTATGCCTTAAATGATAGCTTTAGCGCGTATTATACGCGCCTAAAACACATTTACAAAGGCCTAAACGTGCGCTCCCTAATTAGAACCGGTGTTTATCTCGTCTCCCGCACCGGGTGCACCGGGTGGCCTGGCGGGGGAGGGACTCGCGGAGTCGCTGCGCTGACGTCACGCAGTTTCGCAACCATCCATTCGTTGATTGGCCGGACAAATAGGTGGCGACGACTTCCCCTGAGATGCGTCTGAGAAACAGACACCGATCTCAAAGTATTCTTTTGCTCTTTGCATGCAACAGAACGAATTGTGGACCCGGAAAGACGTCAAAGCTTTCATGTTTATCTCCCTCCCCAGCAGGAAATTTTGAAAGATATAATGGAGTCCGCGACATTTTCATAGTAATAAAAAGTTGTTACGGATATTTTTAGGCCTCAATTTCACCACGTGAAACAGCAGCTATTCTATCGCCTTATCCGGTTGAGCTTTGAATTGCCCAGTTTATGTCGCCATCGTCGCCATCACTGCCAGCTCGCTATGTCGCCCGCATCAGTACACATTAAGTAAAACAGACTTCGCAGATCGAAAAATTACGCTTTGAAAATTTCCAGACATTTCCCGTATAGGTATAGATACTTCCCGAATAGGTACTTTCCCGGACAGGTATAGCCTTTCCCTGCAGGTATAGATACTTCACATATAGGCTATCCATCGCACGTAGAAACGAGGAATGCTTTAAATTTGTTATCGGTCGATTTAGTGCAAGCTGTGGCTGAGGCTGCGATGCTTGCCTCTCGCCATATAATGTAGTAGCTGAATGTCGAAGCCGGGAAAAATAAGACGCATATGAGTCCTGGGCTAGGATCGAATGTTGCTGCAGCTTTGAAAATCAGACCGCCGACGAAAAAATAAACAGTCCGGTGGACTTGCTGACTCCATTTCGCCTAGAGGAACCAGCGCACTTTCCGTGTTTTAGCCTTGTTTTCTTACAGATAAGCTGTCTGTTTTCATTTCTCCTCGTATAAGACGCTGAAGACTTCTAGCAGAACTGGGGAAATAAGAAGAGAGCGGTATGGCACCTAAGAAAAATAAATATTCCTTGCATTGTTCGCCACCCTCTGGCTAGAACGCAGACACCATCAACTTTTTTTTTTATTGACAGCGACACCAAGGCTTCCCTCTAGCCTTTTTCTTTTTGTGTTCTTCCAGCTGAAAACATCTATATTAGCCTGTCGAGTCATGAGTTTTCGTCGCGGAGACAAATGAACTTAATTGTCAGATATACAGCAAATTAAATAAAGCACCAGGACTCGCTTGTTGTCTTTAAAAATAAGCAGTAAGCTTCTTAGGACGTCATACTGATTGCATTTTATTATTGCAGAAAATTTTAGGAAGTTACAGAGCTTAGAATAAAACTTATTTCATGATATAATCAACTTACATACGCACATGTACAATTAAAACTCTTTATTACGAAGTGCTCAGGTGCTCTAATGCTCTTCGTTAGATAGGTCACTTTATTGTTAAAAGTTATGCCCCACACCACTCACTATGGGGCTCTTGCATTGCCCAGGGGGCGCTGCAAAAATGGTGCTAAAAAGCGCTTTCTGTCCTCAACTGCGTAGTACCAAGCTTGACCGTCTGCTTCGGGAAGCACGTTTACAATATGGACCTACCACTTTCGATTTTGTTGTACCACGGCTTGCAGCGAATATCGGGCGTCGTAGATTTTTTCAGGGGTGGCACGCTGCGTAAAGGCAATGAATTATGCAACGCCGAATACGTGTACGCCGTTCAAGAAATAAGCGGCGAAGTTTTAGCACGGTGTCAATCGCAAGTGAAGCGAGTCGCGTGCGAAGTTCAACTTCAGGTAAGGTTTCCACACTGCTAGATTCAAGCGCACAAACGCGAGGAAATGCTTGCTATAAATGAACTCACAGCAACGATAAGCAGACGTGTACGGAACTGCTCTAGCCCACGACGGTACCCTCCACGACGGCAGCGGTCTTTTAGCATGCCGTGAAACGGCGGACCTCCTGCAATCTTTGTTGACGGCATGCCGCTAGACAAGTAGTTATGCCTGCACTGTAGTAGCAACCATCTGTCCCTTTAGCAACTGGTAAATAACTGATTCAATGCATGTGAGCTCGCAGTAACGTACGTGCGAATCGCGCTGCAGCGCAAGCTCGTGCGTTCCTCGCTTAATGTAGCTTTTAATGACAGCGCTCGAACATCGATTTGCTGCAATCAATACTACCTTGCCGCGCTGCCTCAACGTGCTGCCTTGAGGTCAAGGATGAGCACATTTAACTCTTCAACCTGTGCTGCTCGTAGTGGTGTAGTGAATTGGCACCGAATCAGCCCGACCATTTGTGGTCATTTGTGTCATTTGTGCACACACCTCGTCACTTCACCACTTCGCACCAGTCGAATTTTTAATTCTCGCTGTGGCCGGGTCTCGAATCTTGAATCACCAGCCATGCCTGCTGCTATGTTGGTCTGCCGTCGGGCTGTAGGACTGAATTTTAGAACGCAGATAATCAAGCAAGCTTCAAGACAGGCGAAGCAGTCAGCATGGCGCGAAGTTTCGCTTACCCAGCGCGACGAACTGCAGCTCTCCAGCGCGCCCGACGCTCCGCTTCGTGAGGCCTTGAAAGAAAACGATTGAATCTGATGTTGGGATTCAGGCCTTCTTGTTTATGGCAGCCCACAACGCAGAAGTAACGACGGTGACGCTTTTTCGAGGCTGAGCTAGGTCTCTCCGGATCGGTGTCACCGATTCCTTCTGCTTCCAGCATTACGCCTCACGGAGAGTCCGTTTTCGTTAAACTATAGGCTGCGGCTAGCTCGCAGCGTGGTCGGCGTGGTCTGTGAGAAGTGACGAGCCTTTTCGCACTCGCAACAGGGCAGAAAAAAGTGCGAATCGATGCAAAACTCGGGCTACAAACGTGCTTCGCCACAGACAGAGCTCAATACTACCCAAGCCGGTACCCAGATGACGTATGGCGCGCCGCCACCAGGCGCCGCTACTATACCTCAAACTCCAGCGCAAGACGCCCATAGACCAGGCGAAGCGCGTTCAATAAAGGAAAACCTTTGTTTGACCTGAATTAGAGAGAAACATTTTTGAAATAAATAGCGGTTTTTTTTTAGCAATTTGTCCGGAAAACTTCTCCACTATAGCCAACCTGATTGCCCCGATGTTCTCAACATCCCTGGCGGTCAAACGCAGCGCTTAGGCAAAGGTGCAGATCGTTGATAGTCTCCACCGTCCCTTGCCGTCAAAATTTTTGTTTGTTTACGGGATGTTTGTCACAGTTGCCTTCGCTGACATTTCTATCTCTTCCGCCTAAATGGCATTGAAGGCGTCCCTGATGGTCAGTTAAAGTTTATAACAATGTCATAAACAATTGCGACACATTCGTCAGCCGTTGCGTCCGCTGGAGCGCCGCAACAAGCGGCGTATGACTTGAGAGATTCCCGCAGCAGTGATTCAGCATTTCTGATATCGGCACGCTCGTGAAGGGCGTCTCTAACGTTAGCGCTAGTGCAGAGGGCACCTTGATGACGCCTGTGGAGGGCAGTTGTGGTACTGGTTAGTGAAGGTGGTTGTAAAGTAACCAATCAGCCATCGGGGACGCCTACACTCCCTTATTCGGCAGGCGCATTCGTTTCAGTAGTCGTCGTTCTGGAGGCGCTCAGAATACATAGGAAAGTTAGCAATTCTACCTGGACACAATCACTCTTTCGTTATGCAGATCATTTCGCTGTAGAGCCGCTCGGCAGTATATGTATCTTCATTTTTTATGTATAAGCCATAGTGTTCCAAAACATCTGAATTTCCTGAGGTCAGGAAAGAAGGCCATGACTATCTCAGGGACATCAAACAGAGTAAACCAAAACAAGGTTAAGCTTCACCTATGACTCTTCTTTTAACACTTCCTAGAGAGAATACTGGGGATCGCCGTGGTGGTCTTCCATTAAGAATGCATTGCTTCTTCCACAGCTGGGATAGAATGCGAAGACAGAACAGACTTTCCTCGCGCGGATAACTTGTACAAGCGACGCGGCACTGCCATGAGTGCCTCGCACAAAGAAGTAACTACATGAATTTTCGAGTCAGGCGCAGCTGGTGGGCTGTGAACACATCTTGGCAGCCTTGTCTGCAAGTACGTGGCAGGGAGTTCCTATGTTAGCGCTTGTTCGTTAAATATGAATGCAGGCGCTCATGACTGTATGCCGACGAGGACCCAGACGCGACAAAAACAGACTGCAGGAAATGAGATCCTCATGCCGAGTGGATTACGTGAATTCGGCGGCGACCGCCTGTGCTGCCGGTGCAAAAGGCATGCGATATTCTGCACAAGGAATCTGAGGACGCAGCGGAAGAAACCAATCATTAGTATTGTAGATTGAATATTGGGATTACACTGAGTACGCGACTAATTAATGCACGTAAGTCATACAAAAAATACACCGGGAATCATGAGTGCGCTTTGCACTTATACCAAAAAGTACGCGTCACTTTGTTCAACAACACAAACCTTTAAACATTAGACCTCGTTGTCGCCTCTGGGGTGCCTGATCTCTGTCCTATTTCCTTTTGTGTCTTTTTCTGTTTTTACCATTTCCCTGTTGCACGGTGGCGAAGTCGCAATTCATTTACCAGACTTTATAGTCTTTCTCTCTCTCTTTCTCTCTCTCAAGTCATTTGCATGCAAAACCGCATAATAATAACGTAATCACATCCCACGGTAACTTTATTATTTTCTTATTTACATGTGATGAAGGCCATTTCCGGGCTCAAGAAGGATACATAATTGAGCATGAAAAGAGTACAAATAATAATATTAATCAAGAAAAACAAGTACTGTAGAACTAATATTCAGACAACAAAGGAACGATAAAAAAAAAAGACACTCAGCTGGTCGGAAACGTAAGCCATTATATCTAGGAAAATGTCATTGCCTCTATGCTTTTTACAAATGAATCAATTGTCGTGCAGTTCTCAACAATGTCTGGTAATTTGTTCCAATATGGGCTGCAGGAATAACGAGTATTTATGGGACTTTACTAAATGGTTGGCAGATGGTTCTATAGTGCTTAGTACTGTTCGAGTGTTTAAAAGAGCCTTGTAAGTAGCGAGAAAAAGAAACATTGCAATGCTCGTAGCAGTGAAGGTATATAAATTTAAGCTTAGAATTTATTCTGTGTGTTTTTGGTGGACGACTATTTGCTTTTTCCTAGGCCATAGCGCTACTGTGTCGCAAATGGTCCTACAAGGTGAAGCGTCTTCTAATTGGTGAGCGTCTGCTATTGATTTGCTGAGGTAGGCATTATTGAAATGGGTCGCATATTATGCCTGCCTATGCTAATTCTGATTTTACTAGTGTTTTGCAGGCATTTAGTTTAACTGATGATGGTGCATGGCGTAGTCGTATTTCCAGGAAGCACTGTTTTCTAAGGGCTCCCTCCCAAATTGAAATAATGTGTATTGCCCAGATCAGACTACTTGTCAGCGTGACTCCTAAATATCTGATATGAACGTATATGACGATTTCGGTTCCGTACAAGTTGCACGTAAAGTTATAAGGCTATTTCTTCTTGGTGACATTAATACATATTTTTGTATTGGTGTTAAGATTCATACCCGCATTTCAAGCTCTACACTTGTAAGTTTACTAGGGAATTTCGAAGTCTAATTTGGTCATCCGCATAGTTTACAGTTAAGTACGCTACAGAATCATCTGCAAAAGGGCATATTTGTATGAGTGATTGAATGCGAAACTCTATATTATTGGTGTAAAGAAGGAACAAGGCAGGTGCCAACACCGAGGTTTGGGCTACTCCTGAGTAGACGTCTAAATATTCTGAAACACTGTTGTTTATGACAAACCGCTGTTTTTGGCGTTGAAGAAAGCAGGAGATTCATGATATCACTTTACCGTCAATCCTGCAGGCTATGAGCTTGGTAATTAGGTCACGATGCCGAACTAAGTCAAAAGTTTTCGAGAAGTCCAGGAAGACTGCGTCAATGTGACCCCATTTGTTATTTGCGTCAAAGAAATCATAGGTTATCACCAAAAGTTGTGTTGCAGTTGAAAGACCTGATCAGAAGCCACATTGTTGACCGGAAAGGAGAGTGCTATTTTCCAGGTTTGTTATAATAGCTTTAAAAATTATATTCTCGTATAATTTATAACACGTACTTGTCAATGAAACGGTTCGCTAGTTCTTAAGTTCGAGTTTAGAGGTAGATCTTCATCAGTATGAGAATAATTTTCCCATGCCACCAGTTCTCCGGAATTTCTAGCGTTTCTAAGGATGGTTCATAATAATTGTACAAATATGATGACACTGCATTAGCGTGCCGATTCAAAAATGCGTTTGTAATGTCATCAAGATGGGAGGATTTGTTTGTGCCGAGGTTTCGTAAGAGAGAAAACAAAAACTCCCTCTCCACATATGTTTAAGCTATGTATTGATTGTTCGAAACTGTAAGGAGACATCGGAGCATCCGTAACTTCTCTTTCAAAGACAGACTGGAAGAAGATGTTAAACCGTATGTACGTGCATTCAGGATCCGTGAATTTTCGGTACGAAGAAGTTATTTGTGTTATGCAAAATTTTTTTAGGCAGGTGTCGCCAGAACTTAGGTGCATTGCTGTGCACAAACGATGGCAGGGTAGTGTCATAAAACTGCGATTTAGCTTCTCGGAATTTTTCCGTACAAGCTTTCTTTTAAAGCCGTCGAGATCTTGTATCACGCCTGCTTTGCGCCTGCGCCTAAAGTATCGTTTCATTTGAATCATATCAGGCGAGACCCACGGATAATGTCTGTTACGGAATAAAATTCCACGCACAGAAATGTGAAAGATGTTTAAATTCTGACTACATTTGGTCTACAGCGTTTGTAGCGTTAAATTGATCGGAGTTGGATTCCAAAGCGCTTAGCAGCGCTTCGTCGTCTGCGCGTGCGTAGTTCCTGACATAGACAAACGACCGCTTGAAATGCGGACGGGTTGTTACGATAGGAGAAGCCATTGAAAGCAACTTGTGATGAGGAATGCCTTTATCTAGTGTGATTGTGCATCCTTGCAGTGTATTGCTCACGAACATTAGGCCAGAAAGAGAAGCGGAAGTAGCAGCAACTCCAGTGTTAGCGCGTAGCGACTGGGCAAAAAAAAAAAAAGGAAACTGAATGCGGTGCAAAGTTAAAAGTTCCGTTTTCTTGAATTCCCTGCCGTCGTGGCTCAAGGTAATGCAAAATTTTCCTGGTAATTTAAGGTAACCCGTTAAAATAACTTTTGACCTTGAATTTGTATGCCGCGAGATGAAATCGTGCATCACTTCTAAGGAGCTGGCTGCACTATAGGGAGGGACGTACATGCCCCCAAGCAGTAGCGTTTTATCTACATATATCTGCACCATAAGCTTTCATGATCACGGATGCTTCTAAGACTGTGTGCTGTTAGTTATTCTTTATAGAAATGGCTATTCCACCTCCTCTGGCTGTTCTGTTTCGGCCGATTAGGTTGTAGGAAGCAGGAACGGCTTCAATGTTTTGTACCTGCGCGTGAAGCAAAGTTTCTGTTATAGCTAGTATGCGGAAATTATATGAGAGGATTAAATTTGCAAGTAACCACACTTTGTTAACGCGTTAAACGACAGGACTCGTGATGATTTAGTTTTATTTTGTCACCTATTCCTCCGCGCATATAATTTCTCTGATACAGCGGCTTTGGATTCTGGTTCACGTGCAATTGCAGAAGTCGCGATTAATTTCACTCTCGCTTGTTCGACAGGGTCCCGGACGTAAGTCGTGCCACTGACTTTCCACTTGTCAAAGGGAAGTGAGACTCTTGCGCCCTTAGCCTTCTCACCTGTGGCCGAATGCCATAGCTTGGATCGAATGTATCTGTGTTTTTTTGAAAATGAATATTTGTGTGCCCTTTAGTTTGTCAGACTGAGAAAAAAAAACTTTTTCTTCCGAGAACTAGCACAACTGCCGAATGATAGGGCGCGTCTGCTGACTGCTATGAGCGCTGACTGCGACGAGTGCCGCCCTTGTGAGCTATCTATAAGGAGTCGATTACGACGCCTAGCCTATATTTCAGAATATTTAATTTGACTTTGTTTTCCAGAGACTTAGCGTACACCTCAGGCTCTTCAGCTAAAGCATATATCACTAAATTACTTTTGCGGCTGCCGTGTTCTTCAGTCGTCAACCTTATGCCGAGCTCACACTGATATTTATTGAAGCTTAGATAAGATACTTACACTCAAGTACGTTTTCCTCACAGTTTTTCATACTTACTAAGTCTTTTCCATTGCAGTCAATTTTATTTGCATAGGTGACACGGTCTGTGTGACATGTTTTAAGTTCGAAGCCAGTTCTTTCATATAACTTAAGTACAATTCCTTATTTCAGACGACAAAGCCTCGTATGCAAGGGCGAAAGGCGTATCTGCTCTGCCTGACGGGACACTAACACCCGAATGCACACAGTAAGAGCCTGCAGCAACAGTGCAAGACATATAGAACACAGTTTTACGGTAAGTAAACAAATGGAACAAGGTGAATACGCTTGCAATCATAGAGTGAAATTCATGCAAATACTGAAACCTCAGAAACATAAAGATTTTTGTATTCACAACCTATTAACCTTTCAAGGTCTTGTTCATTTTGGCTTGTTCTTTTGGTATTTTTTTAGCAAATCCTTAGTAGAATCCGTATCAGTTTTAGTCTGAAAACGGACCTGGCTTTAGTTCAACATCGCCGGGTGTCATCAGCAAAAGCCATACCATATTACGCATGTCACACACAACAGTATATAGCACAAAATTGTAGACTCGGCAGCACTATCGGCGTGACATCATCATCTCTAATGGATGGTACGGAAAGTTTCTCGCCAATGTGTGGGACGAGGAAGAATTTCGCGAGCCATCAAGCCCACTCAAGAGACGGACAGCCGCCAGACCCGCTTCTTATATCTTCGCGGGAAAGTGGATCGAGCGACGCAACTGTGGCCGGTACGTAAAGGTGGCATGGAAGATTTCCATCTGTGCTCCAGGCGTCCCATGAGGCACCGCAGAAAGGCTGCTCGATGGTTTCCACGGTACAGCCGCACGTCGGAGCCTGCATGGCGGTGCTGGGGATCAATGAGCCCGACTTGCCACAGAGTGATCGAGGACACGAGAAAGAACTTCGTGAACTTGTGCACGCTCTCGATGCCACCAAGCCCATTCAGACAGCTGTTTAGCATTTATTCTGAAAATATCGATGGAAATATGTAGGCCAAATATCTATGGCAATGCTCATGAATATACTTCACTTTACCGCAAGACCGTGTCGCCTTGAAGAGAAGGAAGAGCGTGATACTAATAAGTCTAACCATTTCCACTAAGGTATCTGTATTCTCGGGCTAATTCGTGATAATGTAATTAACCTCTCCAACAATGAGTTTATGGAATTTTACGTTTCGGCGCGTGCTTGCTCATAGCTCCCTAATGGGTTAAATAACAAACGGCTCTAGAATGTAGTTTTTTAACATCTTAAATGAGGTAGAGCAGATATACCTACGTACGAGAAAACCAGCTGAAAACAGTCGCAGGATTCCTAGGAAGTGACCATGTCCCCAGCAGTGGCTGACTTCAGTTCCAATGTTGGAACAATTACCCTTAAGTATTAACTAAACATTAAGTGAATATTTATAAGAGTATCTCTCCCACTTACATTTGTCCGTTGGGCAATTGATCAGCTGCAGGCTGTCCCAATGGTTAATGTATTTTGCTGCTGAAAATAACGTCCAGGGTGCGCATTTCGGCCACGCGGACAGAATTTCGGCGTGGGCAGAATGCAGAAATACCTTTGAAAGAGTGCAAGACATGCAAGGGAACAGCATTTGGTGACCCTCTTGAAGGAGGTTACGAAACATATAAAACACGATTCCACAATGTGATGAATGTGCCGGCCTTAAGCGTTTTGCTACACTGCTTTCTTTGATCTTAGTAATCTTCGTAAGTCGCCCGTCACTATACTAGTCTAGGAGCACACAAATAGCCTAAGCTTTACGTATCAGACGGTCTGCGTTCCCCCACAAGATCCCAACGTTTGCTACAGTGTAAGCTGCTGTTCCTCTCAGGAAGCGAAGGAATTGAGAATACCTTTTGATGTCAGTAGCTTGCGCTACAGCGATTCGTTCGCGTTCTCTCTACAGTGCACTGACTAACTTCCAAAGTGGATCATGGCCAAAAGGCTGACGGCATGCCAAGGTTCTCTCTGATATGGGAATCTACTTGGCGGGATAACGCTTAGAATCTTCCGCCGGTCCCTAAACAGGCACAGGGGCAGAATTATACATTAGGGCGACACGCTCGCGAGTGGTTCCTAAAAGGATTGAGACACGGGCGCCCCTATCAAGATGCAAGTAACGTCTGCAACGGTGTGGTGTGGTGAGTCTGGAGAAGCAGTCAACGAATGCAGATAATTCTTTCAGCGCACGTTTCTCACGGGCACTTTAGGGTGCCAAACTGTCAAGAGAAATAACATATTGGCATGGTGAAAAAAAAAAAAACTAAACAAGATATGATATTGCAAGAAAGAAGGAAAAGCCGCAAGCAACAGTCGTGGTGGCACGGGAGACGTAAAGATCAATACACGAGCACAGCTTCCAAGTCAGCGTTTCCTGTCTGTATAAGGTGCTCCCATGTGTGGGACTTTGTTTGAACGGCTAGGCTATGCAAATACTGTGCCGTTCACTTGTCAAGCGAAACTGCCTATAAACTCCATTCTCCCCTCCCGCTATCGCTGGTAGTGAGGGGAGACAAAGAATGGCAGTACACGAAAAAAGATGCTCGGCTCTTTTTTATCTCATTATTCATCATTAGTACTCGAGGATGTCCCAGAGTTAGAAAATCTGTCAAGGAGTCCTCCTAGCAGTAAGCTAACAATTCAGTAATTAATACGTTATGGCAATATAGCAGTGACAGACACCAGATTACACAAAGTTACGGAAGTAGATAATCAAATACAACAAAGGTGCTTACAATAATTGAAGTTCCAGTCAAACAGGCAAATGAAACAGATACTGCGTATCAGTAAATAAAAATGTAGTAGTTGACACATTAAGGAAACCACGAATAACATATATCAAAGAACACGAGGTTAACGTGGGAGATAATGAGAAACAGAAATAGGCTTACAATATGCGAAGGACAAGTCAAATATATGCTATGCAACGAAAATCTTAAAATTTGTAAGAAATAATGAAGACATTGGAAGATAGAGAATGAAAGCAATGTATTAGGCATATACTGAAGCAACAAAAACTGTAAAATAAGTTTGTATACAATATATATTCATAGTAATGAGTCTGTAGCCAGAGTTGGCGTTAGTAAATATTTCTTCGTATCACTCTTGATTGTTAATGTTGAGCGGCAGGCTTCAATATGGGGTATTAATTGCAGTATTTAGTGGCCGTAAAAATGGCAGTATACATTACATCATAAGTGTTTATTCTAAGGAGTAAAAAGTTGTTGTTAGAGAAAAATCTGTTATACTTAATGCTGCTAAGAGCAGATATATTAAATGTATCTAAAAGGATTTTATGTTGTAGTGTGCAGTGTTGAGTAAAACCAACTTGCTAGTATTTTTAACGAAGTGGAAAGTAGTGCTGCATGTGTTATGTAACTAGAGAAATCGATGATCGTCAAGGCTTGATTTTGTAAATGTCGCAGATGTGTTATGTGCGGGGAATGTGTGTTCCCAAACTCAGATGCAGTATTCTAAGTGGCCATGTATAAATGTTTAATAAAGGGAAGTTCTTATGTTTTGTGGAAAATACGAGCGCGTCAAAATTAGTACTGTTATTCCAAAGGCATTTTTTTAGATAATGTCGGCATGCAAGCTAAACTTAAGGTAAAGGTCAAGCTTGACGCCAAGGAATACAACTTCATTTGCAAGTGAAAGAATATGACTTTGTAAGATGAGGAGTGGTGCGGGCGCGAGGACACGTTTATGTGTATGAAAAAGCATAAGCTTCGTTTCCGAATGAATGATCTGAAGTTTATTATTTGTGCATCAAGCGGATAAATTGTCTAGGTTAGAATTTAGTCGATTTATTACAGTAATTATGCATTTGCTATTAGTAAATATAGTGGTGCCGTCGGCATATAGTATAGATGAAGTGCTGGTTGAACAGTGAGGAAGATCATTAATGTACACGAGGAAAAGTAAAGGTCCTAGGAGCGAGCCTTGTGGGAGACCCCTAGTGACTAATTTAGTACCCATGAGAGGGAACCACCGAAATCTAGAACTTGCGTTATGTTAGTCAGATAACTGCGGATGAGCGAATGAGCGGGGCCACGAATGCCCAGAGCTTCTAGCTTGTAGGAAAGAATGTTATGACAGATGGTTTGAAATGCCTTACTGTAGTCGGAGAAAGCTGAGCCAACGATATGGCACATGTCAGGGACATGTTCTATTTTGTCTGTGAATGATGTTATAGCTATTTAAGTCGAATAACCTTTACGAAACCCGTGTTTTTGAGACGAGCGAAGATTACATCTGTGAAAGTAGTTTGTTAAGCGGTTTACAAGTAGTTTCTCAATAACTTTGCTAAAAAAGAATAGCATGCAGACTGGGCGGTAGTTTGAAATTAGTTCCTTGTCACCTTTTTTGAATATAGGAGGTATTTTAGCGGGTTTCAATTCGTCGGGGAAAACGCCTGTTTTAAACGTGCAGGTAATAATGTTTACGAGTACGTCGGCAATATGAAATGATTTAATTTGGTTTTGGGGGGTTGTAAATCGTCAAGGCTGGCATCTGTAGTTCGTAAACTAGCGATTGAATCGGAAACTTTTTTGGTTGACGTAGGGTACAAGTAAAATGTATGAGGGCTTTGCCTGAGTACTGGCTGTTGTATACTGTCTGGTGAATGATCATCTGTAGGACAGAAAAAAGAACTGAATTCCTTTCCGTTGGCTTCCGTTACTACCCTTGTTCCTGTATTAAGTTCGTTCAGTGTGCGCCTTGGTGAAGGCAGATGAAGAAAGGACCTAATGGTATTGCAAGTTCGGCTGATATTATTTTTATGTTTAACGACTGCTTTCTCAAAGTAGGAGCGCTTGGCTTCTTTGAAGAGTATGGTAAGTGTATTAGAATAAGTTATGTACCGCGACATTAAATTGCATTTAAGGGCTGGCGTATTAATTTTTATGAAGGTTATTACGTTTCTTATTACTTTGCAAGAGATATCGTGCTATCCAGGGGTTTCGAGGGCCTGAGAACCAGTGATTATTCTTGGTGGGTTCGTACACTCTAAGTACACGTTGCTAACTTTGTTGTTAAATTGTGTGAAAGCCAGAGTTGCGTCTGTCGTAGAAAGAATCAGGTTCCAGCTGATTTCTTCAATCTGATTAATGAACTTGGGGTTGTAAATGTTAGCTCTTTTTATGTTTCTTCGGTATGGTGGGTTGATAGATTTTAATAGAACGAACACGGGATAGTGGTCCATTATCGAGACGGGGACTACGTCAGCACATTGTTCTAGGTGTAAATTTGATAATACATGGTCTATTGATGAGTGAGATTCGGATTGTGGGACATCTTGTGGATACGGTTATTAATGAATCTAGGCCACATCCTGCATAGCGGTTGGTGTTTTAGAGCAATGACTATCAGACGAGTTAATAATATCTATGTTTATGTTGCCGAGGATAATGACGTTTTCGTTTTCGTTTGCAATTATGTTCAATATAACATCTATTTGGGAGCAAAAACTAATAGAACAAGATGATGGAGAGCAATATAATGAACCAATTATTGTGTTTCTGCTGTTAGCTTAAAGAAAAGATTTATGAAATTCTCAAAATACAGATTCAACGTTAGGGCAAGAGAGGTCATGGTGACGATGATATGGCTGGCTATCTTGGACAAGAATTTGCTGAACCGCCATACCGAACATGCTTACAGACACCTACTTCCGTTGTGTATCCGGAAATACAACACAGGTTACTGTCAGCGTTTGTCAGCCATATTTCTGAGAGTCAGATCATAGTGAAAGGGTTATATAGATTAGAAAAAAAATATATCATGTTATCATAGTTCTTTGAGAGGCTACGTATCAGGGATTTATGTGTGAGCCCGGTGCTATTTAATGAAAGGTTCAGTTCTTCTGCGGAATAATACCTTGTCGGGAATGTTTATTTGATTAGATATGAAACAAGGTTTGAACCGCTACGAGGCGATTAGCGAAAGGTCGCGTGTGCTAGAAATGACGTACACAGGGCTCCATTCTGTTTTTCGTGCTTTGATACGACAGCTGTCCATCTATAGGAATTTCCAGTTCTGCTGTCTTTTTAGTTCAAGGACTTGAGCAAACAGATGTTTGCTCTCTTGTGTTAAGTAGTCGTTAAATAAAGACCCTGGCGTCTGCATGCGGGGGGGAGGGGGGGGGCGGGGGAGGAAGCCGAGAGCGGTAGTGTTTAGTCGTGCTCTCCGGGATTACGAATTCAGCCTTCTTAGTGCAGGAACAGAAGCGTGCTATTATATGTTTGCGACGCGGTAGACAATGTCAGATGGTGTCACAGGACAGCCAATCTTGTAACCGATTTTTTGCAGAACAGCGACACAGTTCTCGCCCTGTGTGTAAACGGCGGCACTCCTTGATCTTGTACGAGAATACTCTTGTTGCTTGTACGAGAATACTGCTCGAGGTCTGCTACCCTTTTAGCCAGCATTCTGTTTTCTTTTATAAGCGTCTTGTTCTCTGCCCTCACAGCGTCACATTTTTCCCTAGATTCTTTATACAGCCGGGTGATCATGCACGAACTTTCGCGCAATTCTGCGATTTCTTGCGGAAGGGGGTCCACATCGCGAGCAAGTTCTGTATCACTATAGGCATCGCTAAAAAACCGAGGGGGTAACCTTGGCAGCTTGTACCTTGTTTTCCCATTTTTGGTCCTGTCTTTGTATGGGCTCATTGCCCCTCCTTCCACTTCAATATTGCTCAATTCACAATACTGGTGGAACCCCTCGTGCCTAAAACATACAATAAAGTACATATTTCCAGGCTCATTTGTAGCAGTAATACATTACTTTTGCAGTTTGATTAACGTTAATAACTCATAATAATTAATAATAGTTAATAATAGTTAGATTAACGTTAAACATTATTCGAATTCTTTTACTCTCCGCTTAGTCACGATCGACACATCATTCCTACCACTGTGATGTTTCAAGGACCTGGCGTGCAGAGCATGTTACTTGCCAACATTACTTAAAAAATATTTTCGGCTTCCTTTCTTTTCCTAGAGCCGCCACATACTAGAAGGACTTTTCTTACAACTTCTTTGCTGTCAGCTGGCCATCCAACTGCCTGCAACGCGTAGGAGGTAATTGTTTAGGTTGAATTAGGAAAAGTTACTCCGCTTCTGTGAAAGCCTACCCCTATTATATTAAACCTTCGTAAATTTTTAGAAAAATAAAAATAAAATAAAACGAAATATATGTGGTCAGTGTTGCCGGCGTGGCTTTATGTGTGTTTTCTTTAAAACTCAGTGATGAATAAACACTCTTCTTCTACGCTTCGAGTACGATCGCAGTCTCTAAATCTTTGAGAAACATTTTTTGAACGCTCTTCCAAAGATCGTCGAGAGAACCTTTGTTTACCCCAATAAATTGCCCTTGTTGGTTAGCGTGCGAATCATTCTTACTGCAGCTGTTAAAATTTTTAGCTGATAAACTAAACCCAATATAAGCATGAAACGCTCACCGTGCTATAACGGAAGAGTGAGTCCCGTCATTGTATAAACAGGCGAACTGAAAGAAGAGATCGCGTCTTATCTGGTAACCTTACATGCCATAAGAATGGCATCGATCTATTCTTCACATACTAAAGGAATGCCTACAAAATTTGAAATATGAACAGTGTAGATTTATAATATACGAAGTGTAATCACGTTTTTTGCATGGGTTTAAGGCGGCAACAACGCGGGGAAAATGTAATCCGATACCGAGAACATCGTAACAGGGCATCAGCCAGGATAACATCTCCAATGACTCATTAAGCGGAGCATATTTTTGTCCTTTATATTTTGTGTGTGACATCATTAAAGCGATGGTACGCAGATTCAGCGCTGCGGGATACGAAAGCAATTATTACCGCTGAATGTGCTCGACAGGTGCTTTCTTACAGTGGCTGGTCGCAGTGGCATAATCATTGCAAAAGCATTATATCTGCATGCACATATTTTCTCACTATAACACCTAGAGGGAAATCTGGCGCCACCGTCTATGGAAGTTTCTTAAGGGGCGCCGTGCTGTCATGGGAATGACGGTATATGTGTCTGCGAGGCTCGTGTTGGCTGGTGTTGTAAGGGGCTTCGTCTAGAACGTGGATTTGACTACCCAAATAACGCGTTCTTAAAGTAAAATCTACATGAAATGTTTCATTTCATGTATATTACATCTTTACTGACCTACAATGCATGACCAAGCGAAGAAAAACAAGAACAAACGACAAACTCTTTCAAAGCAAACTCGAATCTTGTCGTCTGTCCTCCAACTTTAGCGGCCCGCTGATACTTTTTACGTTCTATATAATTGTACATGCAATAACAAGTTCTCATAGTAAAACAAATCATGTTTTGTGCAATAATAAAGCTATAGAACAGCTTTTTACGTGCAGTTTTAGTACGAAATGAATCAATGGGACACATGGAACGGTGCTTGCCTGGCTCTCCGAGAACAATGCCAATCCGAAGTCACAATATACCGGCATTCCCATGCATACCACAGCGCAGCAGCGCCAGATCTCCCTCTAGGTAATAGAGTGAGAAACTCTATGTCTGCATGCAAACGTGTAAGGGCCACCTTTTCTTTTCACAGCAAAGTTGGTTATGGCTAGGATCTTGTAAAAAATGTGTCCGAAATGTTGACAAAAACAAATCATTATGTGGGCCGATCCTGGTGATAGTACAGAAATGATTGAAGTTTATTGGCACGTACCCCTGTGGGCTCGGGGATAGATAATGCGCCCTTGAACTACCCTTGTCACACGTGGGACGCAAAGAAGTCCCAGGCACAAGGGTAAAAATAGATGTTTCTGAAAAAAAAAAGTGTATTGTGCAACTTTTTAAAAAGGACTGTTACAAAAAATTATCGGCGCAAGCGCGCAAACGCGCAAGTGCAACTGCTCGCGCGTTCGTCGTCTTCTTTCACAGCTGTCTCCATTGTGCAAAAAATTATCATCATCATCAATGGCTCGAGCATCGTCGTCTTCCACAGGTGGTTCTGTTGCCGCTCATCATTCCAGCGTAGAATTTCCCTTCGGTCGTCCTAATGGGGAGGCTGTGTTTAAGAGGACATGAACCATTTCTTAAGTTATATGAGCCATTCACTGTCCTAGGTGACGGACATATCTAATATTTGAGGCGATACGCGAATGTGTGTGCGTACCTATATCGCCACGATAAACACACATGAGAACAGTAAATATGTTCGTACGTTTGCTGAATATTCTAGGTCACTTCTGTGTCGAGCGCTGAACATATTCGCTGGTCATCCACCTTTACACAATGGAAAGGCTCATGAATTTTTTAGTCGAACGAGCATTGAGTGACCCTCTTGTTTCCTGCGCAGCACTTCCGGTTCATCTCCTGAGATGGCTGTTGAGGGAATTCAAAGTAAATAAGAAAAAAAAACAGAGAAAAATATAAGCCCAAACACTCCGCGCAGATGGTTAATCAGGGAAGCTGGAATGTGCGGCCCCGGTGTTTATTACTGGGTAAACCACGACGGTTCATTAAAGTATTTTTAAATTATGGATTACGTCTTCGCGTTTCTTAATGAGGTTACGCACACGTTCGGATGTGACGGAGAGAACGACGTCAGTGACGGCATGCCCGCAGTCCGCCGTTCTCGCTTGCGTTCGATGTCTCGAGTTTGCTCGGTGGCGTGGCTAGCAGCATCCGATCGCCCCCCCCCCCCCCCCCCATTGCCACTTGCGACTCTCCGAAACTAAAGTGCTTCAAAATTAAATCTGCCCGTCACTTAAGACAATGAATTGCTCGTACCGCCTGAAGCAGGGGCTGTTACCCCGTAAAAGCGGCCTCCCCATTACGACGACAGAAGAGAAGGGAAATTCTACGCTGCAACGACGAACGGCAACGGAACCAGCTGCGGAAGAAGACGGCGACGACGAACGCGGCAGCAGTGGCACGAGCGCGTTCGGGCGGTAGCGCTGACGGGGCAACAGCTGTGGAAGGAGACGAGGACGCTCGTGACGTTGCTGATGATGATAGTTTTTCTCTACACGCGCACACGATAGTGGTAAAACTAGCCCTTAACAGATTTTCTGAATAAAGAAAGGACCGTACAAAACTGACGGTTCTCATTATAGCTATAATATCAGACCATAAGTTTAGTTAAAGGTTGAATTACTGAAGTGTGCGGAATAATAAGAATTAATTAAAAATCACGCATTACCGCGCACACGAGCACGTAATCGTAAACTTTAGAGACCCGCCACGTGGGCACGACTTTGCCGAAATTCCTCGAAATCCGGAAGTAGAAAGTGGAAGTAATGACGTTACTAATGACATCAGGAACAAGAAGGTGGCGTTATATTTACCCGCTAATTAATTGAAAACAGTGGCGTCCGAGTTCTGTTCGTGCGTTGCGTTCTCCTAAAGTTAGCCTAAAGAACACCAACGCCGAGGTGCGGGTACCACTAAGAGAAACCCGAGTGAAAAATTCGGATCGCCTACTATTTCTTTTTTTATTATATTGAAGTGGGTATTCCTTCACACGGCGTCGAGCTATTTTGGCGCAGTCTTTTCCTCCGTGCATGATCCTTATTACGCTTAATCTTTGTTGCAGAAGAGCGAACATAACTGTTCTCAATATGCATTCATTGTTCACACCTGCATGCCATGGCCCCGATGCCATCGCCTCCTAAACATGGTTGCTATCGCCATTTGTCAGGTTTGATTCGGCAGCGTACTCGCGCATACACTTGTCTTCCGTACCGTCTATACGCTTACAGATTCATGCTTCTGGCAATATGACATCTGATACTGTCATATTGTCCAATCGGCCATCGTGTCAGCTTTCATGAATCCAGAGGGAAGCTACGCCCTCTGTGATTGGCTGAAAATGCCTTCATCACGGAATTTTACTATATGCGGATTTTGTTGATGCCCAGAATAGCACCCCAGTGCCCGAAGAGACCGCCCCAAGAGCTCAGAATCGAAGAGCAAGCTAGATTCAGTCATCAAGACGCCATCTTCGAATTTTTTTTTTATGCGAAGGCATCAAAGGGCCCATTGAGCAAAACAGCCGGCATCTGTGGCAGCGGATCGGTGCCTAGATACCCACTGGCTGCGATGCAAGGTCACGAGCGCCGCTCGACAGAGCAGAGTGGGCCAATCGGAACGCCCGCTGCCGCGATAGCGCTCCAGGTGTTGCGTGAGGGGAGAGGGCACCGCCGCGACGCCACGTCAACAGCGCGCCTCGACGGAGCTGATACGGAACCGCGACGCCGCGGGGCGAGACGGGCTGTCGTCTGCGAGGCAGACGCATGACGCGCGAGTGGGGCGCCGCCGTCTCGCTCTCGGAAGCCTCCGCGCGGTACGCATCTCTCTCTCTCTCTCTCTCTCACGCCCACTGGGCTTAGCTGCTGCGCGTGCCTGCCAGCCTTGGTGGCCCCTGCTGCTTCCTCGGTCTCTCGTCGCGCAGGACGTCGGTGGCATGCGGCGGTCTTGATTTCTCAGCAATATAGTCCTAATGATTATGGTCTACCGGAAATGCTAACGTAAAACCTGCAAAAGAAAGAAGAAACCCGCCCCTATTTAATCGCAGAATTTGACGTAATAGTTCTGCAGAAAACGGCAAGGTGGCGGAAAGTAATTAATAAAGGGAAAATGAGACATCCACCCAGTCTTAGCAATTACTACAAAGGATAGCTTTCCTGTATAGGCTTCTTTTGTAGCAATTGCTACGAGTGGGTGGATGTCGCATTTTCCCTTTAATAATTACTTCCCTCCACCTTGCATGTATCCGCAGAACTATTACGTCAAACTCTTGATTTTGCTTCGAGTTGGTAATAAATTCCACTTCACCCTGCTATCTGATAGCCGCCTTGTTAGCTCAGATGGTAGCGCGGTTGCACCGGAAAGGCAGTGGTCCCGGGTTCAAGTGCCGAACCAGGACGAAATTTTCTTCAACTGAGAGGCTTTTCTTTCGATAATCCCGTATGTTTTCTTTGTAGCGATTGCTACGACTGGGTGGATGTTTCACTTTCCCTTTATTAATCGCAGACCTCAATAACACAGCCTGCAGCAAAACTCGAAGCACCGCTCGGCGGCGTTCCATTGGACATTATTGCTTTCGCATTCATAACTCATAACTGCTTAGGTTTTCTTGCGTCTTTTCAATATGCTATTTCTTGCTTCTTAATTTACGACTTTCAAGCTTGGGGCTGCGGCTAATGCACAACTGCAGTCCTTATTCAGGTGTATACGGCATTCACTAGGCACCTGTTGTGAGTTCGCTGCACCATGTCTAGGAGCTCACGGCTTAACTGGCTGGATGACGCGTGATTTGTTGTTATGGCAATTTTCATGAACCCCATGGTAAAGGTTATTGCTGTCACCCTCTCATCGGCCAGCAGCACGCCTAATGCTTTTATCTGTAACTGAGTGAAGCACTTTCCGGGTGTGGTAAAACTGCGGTGATCGAGAAGCACCATTTAAACGTAGACATACTGCGCAGTGGACAAGTCGCAACTGGCTTTTTTACAAGAAGAAAAATGAATAATACACAGAAGGTTCTTGTCTTTCGTTCCGTAATGTGCTAGCTTTTCTTTTCGTAAATGGTTGTGCAATATTAGAAACATTTAATTTATTTGAGGAATTTACTATCCCCCAAAATGTACACTGGATATTGATGAAGGGCCTATTAGAGCGCTCCGGATTAATTTGACCACCTGGAGTTATTTAACGTGCACCTAAATTTAACTGCACAAACGTTTTTGCATTCCGCCCGCATGGAAATGATACCGCCATGGTCAAGGTCAAATCCATTACCTCTGCTTAGCAGGACAATGCTATAGCCACTGAACAAGCACAGTGGGTCTTTTGCAAAACTGAGTCTACTTGCGCGACTAGAGTTTCCGATGGAATTAAGCAGAATATACTATAAAACTCAATAGATTTTAAAAAGATCCGCATTTTCATACTTTATAATGGAGGGGACGCTGGTCCTACTAAATAATGACATTCGCCCGAATTTTCAGCTCTAGAATAAATTTGTTCAGCCACAAAGTTGAAATGTATCGCAGCAATATATTCAAATGTGAAAGTTAGGTAACTGTGGCGCGAAACTTCATGCTTAAATTGAAGCCTGGCGGCGAACTTATGTGTAATTTTTGCAAGCACCTATGCTACCTTCAAGTCGAACAAAATATAACTAAAGCATTAAAGCACCTTTAAAATGGAAAGTCCCACTTCATAGAGAAAGCAGACTCGTGAAACTTTGCACAATCACAACCCCATTTACGGCGAAGCTGTTTATCTTGAGCAATCGCAATAAGAAGTTCCGTTGCCTTTGATCAAATCACATACTTTAAAACGGTGCCGCCATATGACTGGTCCGTTCGAAACTTGGCTCATATATAACGCTTTTGAAAAATTCATTTAAGAAATGTTACAATGGCAGTGGGTCACCAACCGCATTTTTCATCGCGAGAACATTGGAAATGATGTTCCCTCAATTTGCGCTAGATGTAATCTTGGTGGCGGTCATAGTTTGCCCAGAACGAGAGGGTAAATTGCGTGTGGTTTGTAGAACACAACTATAATGCTTCGTATAGCTTGCATAAGTAAGTTACTGCTACGACCGTGATTTGTCCGCACACTTATAACTTCTTCAACACATTACCCATTTCCTCCCTCTTAGGGATATATAAAAGAGGCATCTTTTTTTATTTCACCGAAGACGACGGAGAAGCATGCCACGAACCTCGTTTAACGCATCAAAAGGAGAAATTTGGAAGGTTCCGTAGTTATTTTCCACTTTTCTAATCAAGCGAGGAACGTTAAACGTTTGTCACATATACTATACATAACATGACCCCTATTTCCATTCAACACAGGCTTGGTGTAGCGTAGAGTTATGTCAGGGAATTTGCGAGCATAGCAGATAACATAAGTATGAAACTTTCGAACACTTCTCTGCGAGATTTGTCAAAGGAAATAATTATTCCATACATTTCTTCTTGTCGCACACATTTGTCATATCCTTTCCCCCGCTTTACGCAAAATTTTATCTCGGAGGCCTTTGTAGTTCTTTCAGGGAAACGGGATAATGCATGCCTGCTTATAAGGTACGCACCATGCTCAAGAGAGTTTGCATACATACTTTATAGCAAAAGCCACAATTAGCCACGCCAACTTACTTGTTTGTCTGCACATCACCCACCACCTAGCCCTTACTTTCGCCAAATGAAAACAAGGTGCATGGTTTTGTTTACCGAGAACACTGTTATAACGACGTATAATGCATGGAAAGAAAAGAAAACAAGAAAACAAGGGTTCAATAATTTGCACGCTAGTAATAATGCTAGAAGTATGAAATTTCACGACACATTCCACTTCGGATCCCCCACGTTTCTATACGGTTTAAATTGGATTTAACGTACAGAAATCTTGGGTAACATAACTGATAAACAGCAGCATGACGCATGTCAGGGCTGCGTGCTAAATTTAGCGCCACTCGTAATATCTAAACGTACACGCTCTGGAGCGCTCGAATACGTAATTTATTGAACAGACCGTGTTAACCCGAAAGTACACATAACTCATAAAGTGGCGCTTATTTTGCCCAAATATAAACACTTCGCAACATAGAGTTCCCCCGGGACACTAATAAACATCGCGTAAAATGGCCATTAACCGCTCACGAGCACTGCACGAGAATTTCTTAGGAAGGATCTATTTGACCCACGCGAATTTGGCTTCGCTCACTGGCTTGACACACCGTTGCCTGCATGTTTGGTGTATTTCACCTTGGTAGCATTTGTAGTTGTGCCAGTGGTCAATATAGCGCGCCACTCGTATACGCACAGACTACGCGATTCCATACACGTTGAGTTTTGCTACAATGTGTCCCTTATTCTTGATAAATATTAGCAAGGTGCCATGTTCACTTCACCAATCATATCGAAGAACCCAAGTATGCACCACTGACGACGCATAAAAATAGGGGGAAAACAAGCGTTGAGTAATGATTTGCAACGCTTGTAATTAAGTTAAGAACCTTAAAAATTTTCTCTAAGATATCTGTAGCATTTGCATTAGTCTAACCGAGTTTGAAGTTGGCCTCCTGTTGAGTTGCTGTAAAACGTTGGGAAACGTTGCTGTAATGGCGCTATGACACTCTGGAACTCTTCAATAAAGATCTTCCTTCAAAGGTTGCAATTTCTCAGCAGAGACTAACATGTATTGCTCATAACCCCAAAACATATGCTTCCTAACAAAATGAAACATAAACACCATGCCTCACATTTTGCATCTATATTTCTCGCATAAAGCATAAGATTTCGGAAGAATAAGAGTATTATTCAGCAATTATTTGCTAGGCACATAAATGACCTACGCAGTTCAGGCTTTCGGTGCGCGTCGCCAAGAGTGTAGGCCCAATACCCTCGATATTGGAAATATCTCGGATAGGAAATATATCAGAGAATCGAAGACTCCTTTAAAGTGTTTCATTTAACATTTCTAAACGGCGAAATGGAGGGTCTCAAAATTTCCATTTACCCTTTGACTGACTCAACCACTCGAAAACATTCCTGCATATGAGCGCTGATAATTTTCATATTTGCTTAAACGCTAACTTCGCGAGCGATTAGGTTTTTTACGAAATTTTGCAAACTCTGATATAACATTTCTGGATGGGCGGCTTGTAGTCGTATTAACAAAAACGCTGTAAAGTTCCATGGGACATTTTACCATAATCATAATATTTTGATGTCGGTGACTGTGTTTGCAAAGTCGAAAGAATAACAGCCTCTGCAAATTAAGCTACCATATACTATAGCTGTTGACTCAGTGTTTAGGACTAAACCAAGAAAATGTAAACTAAGCCATCAAATATTGATTACCTCGATTTCTTTTTGCTCTACATATAGCGAATAACTATCGATATAATACCACGGAACAGCCGCCAATATCAACGCTCATATGCGGGATTGTTAAGATTGCTCTTCAATTCGGCTATTTTCGTCAAAAAATTCGGAGACTTGTAGATGGAGACACGCGTAAATGCAGCCCGCTGTAATATTAGCTCTTTAAATGAAATCTGTTCCTTTTGGCTCCTTGTGCAGTGTGTAACCTTCCGAGCACGGAAAAATTCCTTCTCAGAAATATCTTATAAGCTTCTGCGGGAACAATGGCAAATAGAGACAGTAAAAGCAACCGTGCAAACAACACTCGGATAACTATAACCATGTTCCCCTCTATTTACTGAGATCTATTTTCCAACAGCCTCAGCATAAAACTACAAAAGGCGCATAGGCGAAAGGGATATTGGAAATCCCCTTGAGCGATACGTGGATGTCATTGTCTGGTTCTTTTCTTTAGCATTGGTCTGGGAAACATTGCGTCGCTCTGGCAGATGCCCATTGTTTGCGAGAGGCCTACTGGGAGAGGCCCCTGCCCCCGCGCCCTGCCTGCACCCCCATGAACAGCTTATTCGAGTAAAAGTAAAAAAAGAAATAGAAAAACAAGAAAGCTATTTCCTATACTAAAGATTTTGTCCTTCCTTGTGTTGAAACTTTTGCCCGAATGGCAATGCATGGTGCGATGCCTGTGAACGCGAGGAAATTATATGAAAACTGCCATGTAGAATTTGAGGACACTATAACTCCGTTTACAGGAACTGGAGGCGAGCTGATTGAGTGGGACCTTGATATAGGCTAGCCCGACGCAACCGAAATTCCATGGATCTTGTCAAGACGGTTGAGCTGGTCAACGCAGCCCCTGCAACGGTTTATCTAAATGCAGCTGAACGTTCGGTTGGCCCCACCAGCTATAGCGTTCACATGAACCTGACGGCCGAAATTCGGCCTGTCAAGCCGACTTGACCGCACTTCATCGGATTGATGTAAGTATAGCTACTGTACTGGTCAAGGACGGTCGAACTCACTTTATTGAAGGTCTACACTGCCAAGTATGATGACGAGTGGGTCCCTTTCTGCAGTCCTGGTGCCCTATGTTCCTTTCTACGTTCTGCATGAAATACGTTTAACGTACAATATGAGTGAAGTTGTACCACTGCGGTGGCATTCTAACATGGCCACCTGGCCACTTACAGTTTTCTGGCGTTATACTTTCCTTCAAAGAAGAGCATCGTAGGTATTCAGTTCGTAACTGCTGGTACGGCATGCTTCAAAAGATTCAGTAGTTTCTGCGACTTCATAGACAGGTTGATTGGCTCTTCATTATGTAAAATAAAACAGCGAGACTTGGAACAAAGGCAAAAATTGAAGAGGAGGTGAGGAGGAGCGCTGACTATTACCATTTATAATTAGCGAAGGTAGAAATTGATAATAAAGGGACTTTCTTGCCAACTTCAAACGCAGTGACTTAGGCTAACGTCACGTTGTTATCACTGTCGGTAGCATACCGATATCTGTCTATTTTAAAAAGGCCCCTTTCATTGTTAAAATTACATTGTTTCTCACCTGAATCAAAGCCACTGTAAGAAATTATTGAAGAAAGAAAAAAATGCATGCAATATTTTTGATCCCTTTCTGTTCTGTTCTCTGCCCCATCAGTTAATGGTACTTCTTATTGTACTGGTACATCAAAGCTCGCGCGGCTGCAGTGAACACGCAGGAAAGAAAATGACGGAGGGGAACCATGCAGACCATGGCATGGTACAGGTACAACCAACCGGCCACTGGGCAACGTTTAAAAATTTAATAATAGAAAAAACTACTCTGCATTTATAGCAGTACATGAATTCGCTCAATATTAACTAGCGAGCACCTACCTATTTACAGAATTAAACGAAGTTATGTCATGTCTTTGAGCGCAGTAAGGGCGGAAAGAAACGACGTGGAGAGGAGATTGGTGCCTGCAAGAGTACACCTGCACTGTCGTGCGCAAAACAGGGAGCCTGCACAGAGGTGCGGATTGTGTGTCCAGCTACCATGTGGCCGGCTGTGACTCTCCGCGCACGGAATCCCTCGGCTGCGTATTTCCCATGAGCCAGTTAGCGTCGCCGACGAACCCAGGATGCCCACTTAAGAGACACAGTCGAACGCCTGGAGTCCTCTCTCAGCGTCTCCTCTGTGCGCATTTCCGCCCGGAAGGGTGGTACATTATATCGGCGTAACGTGTACACTCATGGTCCTTATATTCTCTTAGTTATACCATCGCACCTGCAGTGCACAGTTCTTCGTGAGCTTCTTGGCACCTTAACCGCTGGGAACCTTGGTGTTACTCATACTCATGACCGCGTGCGCCGTCGCTTTTGTTAGCCTGTCCTGGCCCGCTCAGTGAAGCGTTCTGTCGGCGACTGCGAGCTCTGTCAATGCCGTAAGAAAAAGTGTAAGATTCCTGCTGGACGGCTTCAGCCCATCGACGTCCCACCTGAGCCCTTTTTCCGTGTTGGTTTGGACCTTCTTGGACGCTGCCCTACATCTGGTTTAGGAAACATATGGATTGTCATCGTTAGCGTCTACGCGACGCGCTACGCAATGACACGAGCACTGGCTAGCAGCTGTGCTACAGACGTGGCGGACGTTCTCTTCCGTGACGTAATTTTACTACACTGTGCCCCGATGTCAATTGCTGACTGACTGAGGCCATACCTGCCTGTCGAAAGCCATCGACGATATACTGCAATGCTGTTTCACGCAACACAGAGTCATCACGTCATACCATCCCCAAACGTTCGGGCTCACCGAGCGCTTGAATCGGACCTTAACGGCTATGCTTTCCAAGGTGACGATCGCATAACATTCTTCCCGCCACGACACTGCTGGATACTCTCCCTATTACCTTTTGTTCGGACGTTAACCTACTTTACCGTTGGATATATTTCTTCCTTCTCCTTCAACTTTCACTAGAGAATATGCACGCGACACCATTGCCTGGGCTGATTACGCGGGGCACATAGCCCACAGTAGACTTGCGTAGGATCGTGCTTTCGATAAATTATCTCCGTGGTATAGCATCATCTCTATTGGGATCGCGTAAGAAAAGGGAACGTTGTTTTAATAAACGACTCGTTGTATTACGTCAGGCATCATAACCCTTTAACCTCGTAATTTTATTGTGTAGCTGTTATTTCTTAATTTGGTCCAGAACAATCCATGTGCATTTTAATGTTGACGTTCGATCAGCGTGGGCGACTAACTGGTAATGGCGTTGCACGTGTGAGCACAAGGACGAGGTTTTTGGTGCCGGCCGTATTCCATTTGGGGAGTTATGAGAAATTGTTATGCGCCAAGTGTCGGGTGCCCCGTTAAAGAACTCCAGGCAGTGAAAATGTAAACCGAGCCCTGCATTGTGACGTCTTTCAAGAATGCCCATTGGGTGTTAACTTCGCCGTATATGTGAACCAAACAGGAACATTCACTTCCGCTACCTGCTCATAATGACAGCCTGCCAACCGATGCCGAAGAATAAGCACAGACAGAGCGGACGTTGTCAGCGCGTGGCGCGATCATAACCGTCGGACTGAACCGGTGAGGTGGTACAGTGGCTACGGCGTTACCCTGCAAAGCACGATGTTGGGGTATCAAATTCCGGCCGCGGCCGCCGCATTTCTATGGGGACTAAAGGCAGAAAAAAAAAGAACGCCCCTCTGTCATGCATTCGGTGCATGTTCAGGAATCCCAGGGGTTCAAAATATGTGTATAGTATCACGCCACTATGTGTCTCGTAATAAATCATGTCTAAGACATACATGTTGGACCGTAAAAGCCAAGAATTTAATTTTATTTTGTCCGCCGAACTGCATCTATTAATATTACGCCTGGAGGCAGCATGACATCAGTTTTAGAGACTTAGAAACGTGTGTTTCCGCAGCTGAATATTACGTTTTTGTTAAACTGCATCGCTTTCCAACTTACCGAGACGACTGACATATAAATATCCTAATGGTCGCATACTTCGTCTAAATGTGGTATTTTTTCGTCTCTTTATTCATTGATTTGCTTATTGTTTTCATATATATGGCCACTGATATAAATATGTAGAGCAAGTTCTGTATTTCTTTGGTGTGTTTATTTAAAATGTTTACTGCGTTTCTTTTGTACCAGAACATAATGCCAAATTATGCACTCAAAGTGCCCGTAGGTGTTTGATTTAGGTCGCACAGATTGGCATGTTTCTTCAGTTTTGTGCTTCAAAAACAATTGTCCGCATGTTCGTAGGTTGGTTTGCAGCGTGAATCAGTGGCAGGCTTTGGTAAATTAGCGTATGGGGATGTTGCTCATGTTTGTTTTCGTGGGTTTGTGGATTTGTGTAACTTGTGCTTGGCCCGCACTTTTTTTTTTACTTTTATCTGTGTTATACTCCTGATATGGCCACTTTCTCTCTCTGTCTCTCTCCAAACTTGTATTGCCTGAAGGGGGTCCTGCTTGTAAGCGAATGAATAAATAAATAATTTAGAAATCACACTCCCCACTGCGCTCGGGGTACGCGCATAACTCTGGTGTCGAGCGTTTCGACCCAGTCAGCCGTCTCTTGCTTTCCCAGAAGACACGTTGTCGCTAGGTCTACGCTCAATGAAATGCACAAACCGACGCCCAGGCAAAATCATTGTCAGCTCCCCGCCGAACTACATCCGCAATGCACCTCGACAGCACCGGGAGCGTTTGTGGGGGGGTAGTGTAGGCTCGAGCTTGCCACGAAGCCCAAGCTGAAGCGCCGAACAGGGCTGCACGTCGCACAAGCGGGCTTTGACAAGCGTGACAGAGAGAGCCGTGTCCCGGAAGGATTCTTCCGCGTTGCAGCACCTGCCCAGGTGACAGCGCGGTGATCAATTATTCCGGGCGAGGAGCGACCCTCGGTCCCTATAGAGCCGGCGAGACACCGCCGGAACGACGTCGAGCGATCAATAAGGGCGTCACGGTGCCTCGAAACCTGGAGGCCCTTACGTGGTCACGGCTTTCTCCTGAGAAGAGCGACTGCGCAGCTTGCGAGAGGCCGCGGTGCATAAAAGAGTTTATAACGACCATGTCAGACTGGAGAAGTGTTGTATCTATCTATCTATCTATCTATCTATCTATCTATCTATCTATCTATCTATCTATCTATCTATCTATCTATCTATCTATCTATCTATCTATCTATCTATCTATCTATCTATCTATCTATCTATCTGTCTGTCTGTCTGTCTGTCTGTCTGCCTACCTATCTATCTATCTATCTATCTATCTATCTATCTATCTATCTATCTATCTATCTATCTATCTATCTATCTATCTATCTATCTATCTATCTATCTATCTGTCTGTCTGTCTGTCTGTCTGTCTGTCTGTCTGTCTGTCTGTCTGTCTGTCTATCTATCTATCTATCTATCTATCTATCTATCTATCTATCTATCTATCTATCTATCTATCTATCTATCTATCTATCTATCTATCTATCTATATATCTATCTATATATCTATCTATCTATCTATCTATCCGTCTGTCTGTCCCTCTGTCTGTCTGTCTGTCTGTCTGTCTGTCTGTCTGTCTGTCTGTCTGTCTGTCTGTCCGTCCGTCTGTCTGTCTGTCTGTCTGTCTGTCTGCCTATCTATCTATCTATCTATCTATCTATCTATCTATCTATCTATCTATCTATCTATCTATCTATCTATCTATCTATCTATCTATCTATCTATCTATCTATCTATCTATCTATCTATCTATCTATCTATCTATCCGTCTGTCTGTCCGTCTGCGTCTGTGCCTGTCGGACTGTCCGTCTGTCTCTTATTATTGTACAACTTGTCATTGTTTAACAAAATATGTTATAGGAAGTTCAAATGCGGAAATACAAATGGCCATAATATTAAGTCTTACGCACTACATTAGTAGTAACATGAGCATTTCGAATTACATTTTTTGAGATATTACATGACGGCCGCAATAGAACAACGAAAAAATTGAACACCAAATAATTTCCTCGCTAAAGCGGAAAGCGGGTAATGGTTGTTGTGCTGCTAGGTGTGCTAAGAATGACCTAGTACAATTTTAATAATCGGCAGTACCCGTGCGAATACTATGGCAGGCTACGTGCTTGCCGCCTTCAAGCAACCGCAGTCATTGGCGATCTTTACTGGTTATATTTTGTGATGACTACAGGCTTATCTAATTAAGCCTTTCGAAGGGTTATACGGAACGCCATAACTAGGGGCAATAATAATGTCCCATAATTATGCGGCATTGCTTATAATAAAGTTTCATCTGTGGGACGTTACGCATTTGTTTAGTAACTAAGAAGCGAGACTGAAAAAGTCGTTACGGAAGTAAAACTCTACATGTTTACGCGGTAACATGAAACTGCGATCAGTTCATAAGAATAATATCGAAAATATATGTGACACTACATGAAATTGTGGCTATCGGCTCGGTTACTCTTGTCGATAAAAGAAAGTTAAGGTATGGTTAGGGAACGAACCCGTTCGTCATCAACAATTATACCTGTGTAGAGAGAAGCGACATTCGTACGAAATGCGCATGGTTAAGGAAGTAAATTGTCCGGTGGGGGTGCGACCATACGAAAGTCGAGTTCGCGGGTAGTATGTTGTTTTTTCACTTCCAATTTGGCACTGCCGCGACGCACAATCAAGCAATGTGTAAGTACAAACGCGTGGTTAAGCAAGGTGCTTTTTGTTCCATTCTGTTTCACTTTGTGCGGCACAAGCAAGAGAGGTGAAGAGAAAACAAACCGAGAACAGAGTCACAAATGGTTACGAAGATGCGCCGACTACACCGACTGATTTATTATCAGATGATGTGTCGTATTTGACAGTGAACAACACAACTGGCACAATAGATTCTTGAGGCATTACAGATGGAATAAGTGTGTGAGCTCACCTTCAGTCATGCTCAATGACGTTGAGATTTGGTTCTCGCGTGATACACGTACAAAATTAAGATTTTGGTATGAATATGATGGTACATGTTGATCCGAGATGCACTGTTGATTGGTTAACATGGTTTCACGCAATCGCAGTCTGGTTTGTTAGAAGTGAAAGACCCCCGTATTGTATGAAAATAAACCAATGGGTAGTTCACGCCTCTTCGTATTCGTTTACGCTTCATGCCGTGGTCGTGCTCTTTCCGTACCGTTAGTTCGCGCCGCTCACAGTCTCAAGAACTGTGAAAAACCGACCAACAAGGCAAATTTATCACTCTGCTAAACACCAACGTTGATGAACCTGTTTGACCAAATCAACTGATGAACCTCTCTCAGTTTGCCCAATCAGTTTTGTGCGGGTATTACGGGCAAAACGCGTTCCTTCTGCCTGACCAGCACGCCTTCATGCAACAGACAACGTCTGCGGCAAAAGAAACCCATTCGTGCATTGTGACTAGAGCAGCAATAACAGAAGATGCTCGGATAACAAGATAGTCTGCTTGTTTCTTCACGCCTGGAATCCGTGCAGGGCTTTCCCTCTTTACGTATTGCACACATGCGTGAACGAATGCGCGCATGAACGCGCGAGCGCGTCTTTCTGTATCTGTGCTTCTCCGAGCGGACTCCTGCCACGTATAGCCTGCATCCTCTTAGCGTGCTCGGCACGTCCTAGTGAGAAACGGGTCATGTAAGACTTTCATTAGGGTTACAAAACCTTTTGCCTCTCACAAGTCTTCGTAAACACACCTTGTTAGATAACGCAGAGCACGGGTAGACATGCTGCATGCCAGCGTGTATATAGCGGGGATTGTCTCAGATTTCAGCAGCATATTGGTTTCACTGCATTGTTTTTTGGGTGCCTGAAGGGGGCGGGCAGCCAATGCGATGCTCACGTGGTACTACCTAGGCGAATCTTCAACAAGGCCGTGAATAGGTGCCAGCAAACTTGATACTTTCGACATGCACCTTATTGCGTCCGTTAGCGAAGCCTTTGAGAGAATACCGTGCTTTTTGTACTACAAATTTCAATAATGTCGCTTGATCACTAAGAATCCAAATACTTTATAAAAAAGATACCTTTATCATCTGTCTGAATACCATCAGTCAGTCAGTTTACCATCTGTTTGAATCTGGCAACATAAATAGATATTAAAACCTTCACATTTGCATGTTAATTCCATCGACAGTCTTTCACAGGCTAACAACTGTTACAACGTTATCGCCTGGCTGTTTTTTGCGAATCGAGCAGCCGAAAAATCTTTCCTCAACAGATTACGTGCACGACGCGAATATTACTGTCAATTCTGGTAAACACGCGATCATCTGTGAGAGTGCGCTCGATAGTACAATGTAGTACTACACGAATAAACAGCTGACAGACTTGACCAGCAGATCATATTTCGATGAGTGAGATCGCTGCCAGAGTTGTACTTTACACTCAGTTGCTTTTCTATGAACAAGCACTTTGAATATCAAGTCAGCTTCGTGACTCGCAGTTACAGCACTGCCTGGTTTTTTTGCAGCGTAAGCTGTTGTGGGTTCACTCCAATTGCCGTTTCTGTTGACAAAGTTGTCCACCGTCGCTGCCACCACCGGTGTCCATCTCAGCTACTCGCCAGGAATGAGAAAAGAAAATCCAGGTCCCTCTAGAATTAAAGCCCGGCCGTCTGCGCGGCAGTCAGTTACTGTACCACTGCACCACACCAGCGCTTGCAAGCTGCTGCAGAAACATGCTCTATACAGACGTCCTAGCGCGTGAGGAATCACACGATCTAATATGCGCGCCGCGTCGCGTCGATACAAGCACATTTCGCGTTGCAGTTGTATATCGTTGCACCAGGGGCCATATAACGTAAAACTATTCCACTATGTTTTTTTTCCAATCTTCTGACGTCGAAATAGCTTAACCACGGACGCAAGCATCGGGCGGTGACCGGCAGGGTTGTCTGAACAGGCCAATCAAACGCTCTCCTGGCTCATTGGAGGTCACAGTGCTTTGCTTGAAAAACTAATAATATTGCCTACACTGAGCAGCTTGCCTTATCTAATTGGCTGACAAGAGGCTAGGAGAACGCTCAAGTGGAGAGGGATTCGATGGGGCCGAGCTAGTGCACTGAAAATCGATAACCGGATGAAGAGGGTGCTGCTGACGTCTGCGATTGGTCCGCTTTCCCTTAGCTTGCGGTGACTGGTCGAAAATCGCGGCCGCATGCAACGGAGGCTTGAGAATGACGCTAAAACGGATCCTCAGATAGAGAAAAGTTGGCACAACGAGGTCGTACACGTGCCGAAAATGCTCAAATACGTTACACGGCAACGCAGAAAGCTTTAATATACCCAAATAAACCCATGCTCTCCGGTAGGTGCGAGCAGCCAGTGCCTGAGTGATCGGCGGCAGCCATCTATTATTCCGTTCGGAACGGGACAGCCTGCGGCTGTTCAGAAGAAAATTCAGTTTTGGTCGGCATATTAATGCATCCTTAACGGGTACCAAGAAAAGGAAAACGCAATCGAGGAGGCCAAAAGCCTAGGTGGAGCGATGAAATTAGGAAATTCGCGGTAGCTTGTTGGAATCGGTTGGCGCAGGGCAGGGGTAATTGGAGATCGCAGGGAGAGGCCTTCGCCCTGCTGTGGACATAAAACAGGCTGATGATGATGAGGATGGTGTTGTTGTTGTTGTTGTTGTTGTTGTTGTTGTTGTTGATGATGATGATGATGATGATGATGATGATGATGATGATGAACACGTAGACGTCACTTTCATGCGATGAATTTTCGTGGTTTTGTGACGTCGCGTGAATGGCAGGAGAAGTGGCTGCAGCAGGAAAACTTTTGACCAATAGCCGAGGGCTAATGGCGAAAAGGCGTCGAATCAGAAATAACTATATTTCTTTTGTTCGGTCAAACCATGCATAATTGGTGTGTACACGTCATATCAGATGGGGAGCTATCGCGGTTTTCGTGACGTCGCGTGACAGACAGGCGAAGTCTGGGTGGTCCAAAGAAGTTTTTGACCAATCGCGAAGGGCTGATTGCAGAATTGTAATAGAAAAGTTTGGAATAGCTTTACGTTGTCGCACCCCAGGTGTCCCGACATCTAGCAGTTGTATCGTATCGCCCCACGTCTCAAGGGATGTGATATGCGTGCCGCGTGGTGTCGATACCTGCATTTACTATTCGGTACGCGTTACGGCTCCCCCTCGCAAGGTGTGAAGTGCCTCAGAAGAAGCAAATCCTATAGCTACGTGCGCATATGCGACCCGGAAACGTCGGGCCCAGTAGAATGCGGCTAGCTGCAGCTCGCTGTTGACCCCGTGCGGGCAGTTGAGTTCGTTATCATGAAAACGAGGCTTCGAGCGTTGAAGCAGTTTAAGACGGTCTCCTACAGAGTGACTCCTGCAGTTTACGCTGAGACTCTGCTGCGTGCGCCACGCACACGCGTGAGTATCGTCCCTAGATCGTGACAATACGCAACATTTGGTTGCGTTTCCACAAGATGGCGCAAAAAGCAGCACGGGGGTATTTGAGGACTCACAGGGCTTCAAAATTGGCTTTAGAGGAGTCAAGATATTTTGTGTAAAAAAAATCTTGCATCCAGTAACACGCGAATGGGAAAAGTAGTTGAGGATCTCCTCGCATAAACAGTCCTGGCTGTAGCACTGTCAGAAAATGGACACCTTCAATATTTATTCGTACGAGGGTTCGCGCACCTAGCAACGATGCTCCATAAAATCACACCACGCATCGCTGACGCACACGGAAGTAAACATTCCTTCATCTGAATTTACTGCGCTTGCTTTGTCAGATTTTTGCGGGTACACAAATTAACTGACAAAATATGGCGGTGGTTACCGAAAGCGTCTATTTTTGTTCTGGCCCTGTAATTTCTTTAACGGTTTTTCCCACTACCTGCTGATATTTTTCCTTTCTTGGAACAAGTTCAAAGATAGTACGTAACATGTATTTCAGTTAGCAGCAAGTGATGTTCAAAAATCATTCAAACAGAAGCAATTGAAAGCTCTAGCTCAGACCGATTTGTAAGCGCGACTGCTTTGCTAAAATTTTAAGCTCACTGCGAGTCTTTCACTCGTAGACTGAACACTAGTCTGCAAACTTGGTCGAAGGGAGCCGTTTGTTGTACGTTTCATTCAAGCGTATGTGCACTCCTTCTCTCGCAAAAGTAACATACACATTCAATACATTTCAACTGAAAGTCTTGAAATAAAAAAAAATATATTCGGTAGAAATACAATGCGACTTCGATAATCACTGTGTTAAGGAATTGAAAACGCCGGACTGGCATACTCGCATTGTGGTCTCCCACGGTTGGAGGTTCCTGTTGCTTTTATTAAGAGTGTGAGGACACCTTTGATATGCCAATAGTCGTTGAAAAATTGCATCCCCAAACTCATATTTTTATGTAACCACATGCATTCTTGTACCTAGGACAAAAAAAAAAAGAACGATGGCTTTGCAAAGTGCATTTCAAAAGTTAGGGGCTGATTTGTAGTGTGCTCTGAAACTGCTGAAACCGAAACTGCCAAATTTTGGCGCTACATATACTACTTTATTTTTTACACTGACAACATATTAGCAAGATATTATTTCTTAGATAAGTTATCTGATGTGATAAAATTTAGATTTTACAATGTTTCGGCAATATTTTGCTCAAACCTCACGTAAGAATGCGCTTCACCAGCCTGATTTGGCAATACCCGTAGGCATCGTCTACGTTCTATAAGTCGAAGGAATCAAAGCAGATGAATTGGATCACCCCCTTCCTTTGTAACGGAAGACCAACCAAACTCACAATTATAATCACTGACAAAACGGTTAAAGAAACGTGTACGGGAGACTGCCAATCCTTAAGTGGCGCCCCTTTGATGGTACCTGCCACTATAACAGCGGGAACCACACAACCTTAGATGCCTTGCGGCGATTTGAATTGAGCCTGGTTCATTGAATGTTCAATCCTGCCAAGTGAAGGACCACGTTTTTCTCTTGTACGAATTGCGTCAGTCCTCTGATGGAGTAAAGCAACCCAGAAAAAAATGGTGAGGTGATAAAAGGGTAACACACAAGATGGATGCACAAGGAAAGCCTCGTTAGAAGTCTGGAGAGTATTAGCTCTCTGGCACGCTGCTTTAGTGCGTATATTGCAACTCATAAGCTTTATACTTGCTTCTCTCAAAATTGAAATTAGTCAGTTTTCGTACCTGGCCATCTTTATGAATTCTAGTGAATGACGATTTTCTCCTGAAACATGGCCGGCTGTTTTATTATATATCAAAGCGTTTAATGACATGCTTATTTTGAATCCACTTACAGGAGTTTATGTTATGGCCTGTTGTTTTCATGTTTTGCCTAGCGATAAGGTAGGTTTTCTGTGTGTTTTTATTTTTCCCTGGATAAGTCCCCAAATACGAATCACTTGCGTTTTATTCTAGGTAATATTACAGTTCATAGGTAGCTCTACATTAAAGCCAAATCATTATGCGTATAAAAGCTGTTTAAAAAAATAACTATGGGGTTTTACGGGCCAAAACGACTTTCTGATTAAGAGAGCACGCCGTAGTGGGGGACTCCGGAAATTTTGACCATCTGGGGTTCTTTAACGTGCACCTCAGTCTAAGTACACGGGTGCTTTTGCATTTCGCCCCCATCGAAATGCGGCGGTCGTGGTCGGGATTCGATCCCGCGACCTCATGCTCAGCAGCCCAACACTATTTTAAAAGGAACGAACGCTAGGTGATCGGAAAATATGGCACTTTTTGAAGAAAAACATTGCAGTCTAAATAAAACCCTTTTCAGGAATTCAAATGAATAATTAGCATTAATACGTTCTTTTTTACAAGTAGCACCATAATTTTATGTACTGAAACAGAAATTTATGTTGCAAAGTGTGCTCATACCTTAGAGGTACACAGTTTCAATGCCACAAGGAATTTTCATTTCATAGTCTCCGTGAGTTTACTTGATCAGTTCGTGTGATGAATTTCAAGTGGGATATTGCTTGGAGCCCTTCACTGACTTCAAGCCTCAAAGCTTATATAATGACAAGTACAGAAGAAATAGGGAAGGAAGAGATGGTAACAAGAAGCGGGGGTCCGTTTAGGTGCCCTAGGTTGGAAAGCTCGAAAATGCGAATGAAACTGCCGAATGTATTCAGGAGTCACAAGAACACATTACAGAAACTTGGCTCATAGCCGCATAGCCGCATGTAAATGGTAATCTAAAGTGCATGCAATCGTACGTTATTATGCCATGAATATCATAAGCACTGATTTACGCGTAAAGAACCCTTTTACAACAACATCCACAGCAATAATATTTTTGCAGTATATTTACATCGAGTATAAGGTCTGTGAAGGAAAAGTTAGTGTGGTGAGCGCCAAATTTAATTATGAATATCTTGAAACACGAGAGCTCTAACAGCACCAAGGAAAGTTGACATGTCCACACACAAACACACACACACACACACACACACACACACACATATATATATATATATATATATATATATATATATATATATATAAATCACATGTTATGTTCCTTTTTTTCCCTTTTTTTCTTTCTTTTAATGTATTTTCCTTCCTTTTATCACTGTACGAAAACCCTGCTAAAAAAAATTATATATCCTCAATTATGTGTGGCCACACATGTGCAGGTCATAAATACCAGGTTCACTAGCCGAGTGCCATCCATGCGGTATAACCGAGCTCAGATTGGTCCACCTTGACTGATCAAATAGGGCACCACTGTAGGTTAAATGAGGCGTACAACTCCTGCGGGACCCGCCGTGGTTGCTCAGTGGTCATGGTGTTATACTGCTGAGCACGAGGTCGCGGGATCGGACCCCGGCCACGGCGGCCGCATTTCGATGGGGGCAAAATGCGAAAACACCCGTGTACTTAGAATTAGGTGCACGTTAAAGAACCCCAGGTGGTCGAAATTTTCGGAGTCCTCCCCTACGGCGTGCATAATCAGAAAGTGGTTTTTGTTACGCAAAACACCATAATTCAATTTTTAATTTAACTCCTACGGGAACGGTAGAGTATCCGCCTCCAGTGCAAGAGGACCGTGATTCACATCCCGGTGCCGCGCAATTCTCCACCGAAAAAAAAAAACCGTGTGTTGAGAAAATTCCACAAACAGGCCTGGAGTGCCACCTGATCCCGGTGACCAGAACCGGTAACGCACTCTCTCACCAGAGCAGGATTGGCCACCCTGGTGCAGTACTTGGCCACAACCTCCTATATGAATACAACAATCAAACCCCGGCCCTCAGTCCCCAGCAGCCGCAAAGCAACTGACCACGGCGGCGGTCAGATCTGTAACGCTGCAGAGGGTGCTAAGAATACCTGGCTCCGGACAGGCCGCCATTAGAATCTGAACCTGGCAACGTTTAACGTTAGAACGCTATCTAGTGAGGCGAGTCTAGCAGTGTTATTGGAGGAATTAGAGGGTAGTAAATGGGATATAATAGGGCTCAGTGAGGTTAGGAGGACAAAAGAAGCATATACAGTGCTAAAAAGCGGGCATGTACTGTGTTACCGGGGCTTAGCGGAGAGACGAGAACTAGGAGTCGGATTCCTGATTAATAAGGAAATAGCTGGTAACATACAGGAATTCTATAGCATTAACGAGAGGGTGGCAGGTCTTGTTGTGAAATTTAATAAGAGGTACAAATTGAAGGTGGTACAAGTCTATGCCCCTACATGCAGTCATGATGACCAGGAAGTCGAAAGCTTTTATGAAGACGTGGAATCGGCGATGGGTAAAGTCAAAACAAAATACACTATACTGATGGGCGACTTCAATGCCAGGGTAGGCAAGAAGCAGGCTGGAGACAAGTCAGTGAGGGAATATGGCATAGGCTCTAGGAATAGCAGAGGAGAATTATTAGTAGAGTTTGCAGAACAGAATAATATGCGGATAATGAACACCTTTTTCCGCAAGCGGGTTAGTCGAAAGTGGACATGGAGGAGCCCGAACGGTGAGACTAGAAATGAAATCGACTTCATACTCTGCGCGAACCCTGGCATCATACAAGATGTAGACGTGCTCGGCAAGGTATGCTGCAGTGACCATAGGATGGTAAGAAATCGAATTAGCCTAGACTTGAGGAGGGAACGGAAGAAACTGGTACACAAGAAGCTAATCAATGAGTTAGCGGTAAGAGGGAAACTAGAGGAATTCCGGATCAAGCTACAGAACAGGTATTCGGCTTTAACTCAGGAAGAGGACCTTAGTGTTGAAACAATGAACGACTATCTCATGGGAACCATTAAGGAGTGCGCAATAGAAGTCGGTGGTAACTCCGTTAGACAGGAAACCAGTAAGCTATCGCAGGAGACGAAAGATCTGATCAAGAAACGCCAATGTATGAAAGCCTCTAACCCTACAGCTAGAATAGAACTGGCAGAACTTTCTAAGTTAATCAACAAGCGTAAGACAGCGGACATCAGGAACTATAATATGGATAGAATTGGACAGGCTCTCAGGAACGGAGGAAGCCTAAAAACAGTGAAGAAGAAACTAGGAATAGGCAAGAATCAGATGTGTGCGTTAAGAGACAAAGTAGGCAATATCGTTACTAATATGGATGAGATAGTTCAAGTGGCTGAGGAGTTCTATAGAGATTTATACAGTACCAGTGGCACCCACGACGATAGTGGAAGAGAGAATAGACTAGAGGAATTCGAAATCCCACAGGTAACGCCAGAAGAAGTAAAGAAAGCCTTAGGAGCTATGCAAAGGGGGAAGGCAGCTGGGGAGGATCAGGTAACAGCAGATTTGTTGAAGGATGGTGGTCAGATTGTTCTAGAGAAACTGGCCACCCTGTATACGCAATGCCTCATAACCTCGAGCGTACCGGAATCTTGGAAGAACGCTAACATAATCCTAATCCATAAGAAAGGGGACGCCAAAGACTTGAAAAATTACAGACCGATCAGCTTACTGTCCGTTGCCTACAAAGTATTTACTAAGGTAATCGCAAATAGAATCAGGAACACCTTAGACTTCTGTCAACCAAAGGACCAGGCAGGATTCCGTAAAGGCTACTCAACAATAGACCATATTCACACTATCAATCAAGTGATAGAGAAATGTGCAGAATATAACCAACCCTTATATATAGCTTTCATTGATTACGAGAAAGCGTTTGATTCAGTCGAAACCTCAGCAGTCATGGAGGCATTACGGAATCAGGGTGTAGATGAGCCATATGTAAAGATACTGGAAGATATCTATAGCGGCTCCACAGCCACCGTAGTCCTCCACAAAGAAAGCAACAAAATCCCTATAAAGAAAGGCGTCAGACAGGGAGATACGATATCTCCAATGCTATTCACAGCATGTTTACAGGAGGTATTCAGAGGTCTGGAGTGGGAAGAATTGGGGATAAAAGTTGATGGAGAATACCTTAGCAACTTGCGATTCGCTGATGATATTGCCTTGCTTAGTAACTCAGGAGACCAATTGCAATGCATGCTCACTGACCTGGAGAGGCAAAGCAGAAGGGTGGGTCTGAAAATTAATCTGCAGAAAACTAAAGTAATGTTTAACAGGCTCGGAAGAGAACAGCAGTTTACGATAGGTAGCGAAGCACTGGAAGGGGTAAGGGAATACATCTACTTAGGGCAGGTAGTGACCACGGTTCCGGATCATGAGACTGAAATAACCAGAAGAATAAGAATGGGCTGGGGTGCATTTGGCAGGCATTCTCAAATCATGAACAGCAGGTTGCCACTATCCCTCAAAAGGAAAGTGTATAACAGCCTTGTGTTACCAGTACTCACATATGGGGCAGAAACCTGGAGGCTTACGAAAAGGGTTCTGCTGAAATTGAGGACGACGCAACGAGCTATGGAAAGAAGAATGATGGGTGTGACGTTAAGGGATAAGAAAAGAGCAGATTGGGTGAGGCAACAAACGCGGGTAAACGAAATCTTAGTTGAAATCAAGAAAAAGAAATGGGCATGGGGCGGACATGTAATGAGGAGGGAAGATAACCGATGGTCACTAAGGGTTACGGACTGGATTCCAAGGGAAGGGATGCGTAGCAGGGGGCGGCAGAAAGTTAGGTGGGCGGATGACATTAAGACGTTTGCAGGGACAACATGGCCACAATTAGTACATGACCGGGGTAGTTGGAGAAGTATGGGAGAGGCCTTTGCCCTGCAGTGGGCGTAACTAGGCTGATGATATATATATATATATATATATATATATATATATATATATATATATATATATATATATATATATATATATATCATGAGTACTGCCAGCCTCTGATTAGAGGCCATAAGCAGGAGTGGTTACACAATGCACAATGCGCGAAGGGTGAGCAAAATGAAATAGCAATGAATATGAAAATATGAACAGCGTGTCACTTGCGAAAACGTAACACTTAGCGCTAACAATGTGAAACCATTCGAGAAGAAGGAAATGCAAACTGCTCTTACGGCTAAGTTGACGAGCATTTAAGAGTTAGGAAAACAAAACTAGAGGAATATATGTATAGAACGCGCGGCAAACGATTTGAGAACGTACATCCTATCAGACAAACATAATGAAGTAGTGTGTTTAAAAATGTGCAGCAGTGACAGACGCATCAGAAAATATATATATCTATAGATGAGAAGAAGGGAAACCGACGGACCCTATTTTCATTAGTTATAGTATGCTGTCCTTAGTAGTATTGTTGGCTGCGTTCTCATTTTTATTTATTTATTTACTTATTACAAATACTTTCAGAGCCCGAGGGCATTACAGAAAGGAGTGGGTAATACATATACAAGTGTGCAATAATACAATTTATGAAAATACAAGTTAACAAAGTAAGTAACCTTCAATGGCGCTCCTGAACTTAGTGTCGATAATGGCAGCGATGGATGCAGGAAGGTGGTTCCATTCTGCACTGGTTTTTGGAATGAAAGAATAATTATATAAGTTGGTTCGGCAAAATGGCACACCAACCTTTTACTTGTGGTCCACACGCGATGAAATATGCGTCGGTTGAAGAAAAAGACAGCTTTTTAACACTTCATTTTGATGATAGATTTTATGAAAGAGGCAGAGATGAAGACATTTACGACGTAAAGACAGATCAGGCAGGTTTAGTGTGTTCTTCATAGTGGATACAGAAGCGTAGCGGGAATAATTTGATAGAATAAACCGGGTGTCGCGATTCTGAACAGATTCAAGGGAAGCGATTAGTATGGATTGACTGGGGTCCCATATGCTGGATGCATATTCTAGTTTTGGACGGACTAAAGTTTTATAATGAATTGAGTTTAAGGAAGACGGCGCTTCGGAAAAGTTTCGGCGCAAGTAGCCAAGAGTGCGGTTAGCATTGCGGGTTACGTAATCAACGTGCATGTTCCAGGATAGGTCGTTAGTAATATTAATGCCAAGGTATTTGTAGGAGTTAACAGCATTCAAGGGGGCTCCTTTAAGGAAATAACTGTGGTTTGTACTATGAGGGCGCCTGGTTGTTCTCATGGTTTTACATTTATTAAAGTTTAATTGCATAAGCCATTTGTCACACCATAGAGATAATTGATCGCGATCTTCTTGCATATTTAGTGAAACAGATAAATTTGTTATTTTGTTGTAGAATACGCCGTCATCTGCAAAAAGCTTAATTGGTGAAAAAACAATACTGTCAGGAAGATCATTTATATATACAAGAAACAACAAAGGGCCCAGTACAGACCCCTGTGGTACGCCGGACGTAACAGGAGAAAGAGCAGAAGAATAATTGTTAGCAGTTACATATTGAGTATGGTTTGAAAGAAAGTCTTTAATCCAGTTAAATACGCTAGTGTCGATATTAAGTTTACTAAGCTTGAAAAGGAGTAAGTCATGAGGTACTGAGTCAAATGCCCTTGCGAAATCGAGAAAAATGCAGTCTATATCGAAACCGAGGTCAGTAGCTATAAACAGATCACTAGTAAACGTTAGTAGTTGAGTCTCACACGAAAGCATTTTCCTAAATCCATGCTTAGGATTATTAAAAAAGAGAATTGTTCTCCAAAAATTCAATTAGCTGTGAATGTATGATGTGTTCTATCATTTTGCATGGTATGCTAGTCAGTGAGATCGGACGATAGTTATCTGCTAAATGAGCATTACCCGATTTGAAGATAGGGACCACCTTCCCCACCTTCCAGTCGCTGGGTAATGTGGAACACCGTAACGATTGTTCAAAAAGTTTTGAGAGTATGATTGCTGAGTACACTGTGGTTATTTTTAGCATCTTTGAGTTGAGTAGGTCAGCACCAGCGGAAGAAGATATCTTAAGACTGTCAATGAGCTTGGTAACGCCAACCCAATCTATAACAATGCGGTCCATAGGGGAAAGTTTTGGTCAGGTAAACGGGGTAATAATGCAGGAGAAGCTGTATTGAAGACGGAAACAAATGCGTTGTTTAAGACTGTGCAAGACTGGCTAAGAGGAAGGATAGTGTCATCGCTATCAGATAACTGTATGAGTCGTGTTGTGGAACCACTGAATATATATATATATATATATATATATATATATATATATATATATATATATATATATATATATATATATATATATATATATATATATATATATATACATATATATATATTGACGGCGCTATGAAGTTGTGCTCTGCAATTCGTTAATTAAACAGTGCTCACTGCCGCCCATTTCCATATGCTAGTGTGCGAGTGGAAGCCTGTGCGTTAGCTTTTTTTCTCTGTTCATTTGGTCTCTTGTTATGTTTAACCCTGCAGTAGTAAGCCCAGCCTTTTTCTGGGCTACCGTAGCCGGTCGCTGAAATATTTGCTCACAAGCGCGCGCATATTTTCACCAGTGTGATATTATGGCTTTGTTGTAACAGATTCAAGGAACAGGCAAGTTAAATACGTCTTAACGCTATTGCTTTAGACTAGTGATCTGGCATAACGCAGCGCGGAAAAAATTTGGTCAGAGGATGCAAATGCCAAATATTTTAGGTTGTTGTTCACTGCTATATATATAGTAATGGCTTCTCCCGAAGGGCATTCTTATAATATATATATATGTATATATATGTATATGTATATAGCACAGTTCCGATGTTTTTCAAAACATCGGGGAAATCGGCTACTTTTACCGCTTCTTTTCTCTCTGGTAACGCAGTATTTTGTACTCGTCTCTTTCAACAGCAATTTTATACACTTTCTACCACCCGCCAAGCAAAACTACGGGTCCTGTGGTAATGGTGGCGTGGCGTGCAAACCCTCCGTGAAGAGCTAGAAAACGTAAAAATGAAAATAGCGCTTAACACGTGATCTCCCGCGAGAACGTAGCGTCGTGGAGATGGCAGGATGAAAATAAAGTAGAAGGAAACTAAATTACTAAGAACGGAAACAAAACTAGCACTGGAAATTGCGTACCAAATAGCCAGAGTCTAGCACCATGTGGAGACTGCCCTAAATCTTCCCCCTTGCTTTTGTATGAAGCTGCACCCTGACGGTCATAGCGACTTCAGAGCCCTACCCAAAGATCCCTTCCGGCTTTCAACTCGGACGGTTTTTTGACATATCGCGAAACTCATGACGCTTCTCAATGTGTCAACCAAGCATTAAAATCTGGGCTCACCGATGCCCAGATATTGTCGTCAACTCGCTGTCAAACCTCTGTTGACAGCAAGGCGACCGGACCTCGCTTGGTGCAACCTAAAAAAAAAAAACATTTTCATGGTCGCGTCAACCACACAGCCACAAGATGATTCCAGAGTCTCGAAAGGCTATAAATGTTGTCAGAATGTCCAATATCGGTGCGAATATTGCTTCGGACCCTCCCGTTGAGTAGTCCATCCGGAAACGTCGTCCGTCCGGCTTCGTATGTGCACATTTCGTCTCTGGCCGCAGCAGCAAATGATATGTTCCAATCCTGGCCCGTACTGAGAATAGCATACGTTGGGTGCTATTGAAGACAGCTCTGAGCGCAAGGAATCTATAAAATTTTGGAAGCGTGTCTACAACTTGACGTCACTTCGTGCCAACAGCAAAATGATTTCAAACGCACATATTATTACTCCCTTTTTTACCTTTGTGCGTGAGCAAGCCTTTAAAATGATACAGTACATGTAGCTTACTAGGTTCAAAAAGACCGCTTTAGGCGCACGAGAAAGGGCAACAACGTTTTCTAGTTTCAATCATCCCGTTTCAAAAGCGTTCTGCCCGGTCGCCGTATCGTGCGGAGAAAAAGTAGGCTGCAGAGCTTTTAGTGTGATGTTTTCTTTGCGAAGCTATAATTTTCTAGGCTACGTCAGAACTAGAGCGTGACATAACATGACCGCTGTCCCCTTTGCTGCGTACTTAGACATCTACGTTGAGCACTGGAAAACAGCAAGGACTTGTAGACTGCCAGTAGAACAGATCAGAAAATGATTAAAATATTGCAGCCCCGAAAAAGACAAGAGAAGGAACAGGGTACTAAGGACCATGCCTCCATAAAGAGCTTGTTGATGTTCGTGCGGCCAGTGTCTTGATGATCTCTATAGGGATGACATACAAAACTCATGACAGTAAGTGTCGCACGCACCCACGTGTAAACTGCTGGTACGAAGAGGCCCGTGCGCATCCGTGCATTTTGTCACCGGTGAAAGGAGAGAGAGAGTAAAACCTCTTTATTATTAATATTTGAACGGCGAGAGCAGTGTGGCAGCAACCCTCAGTCCAGAGTCCCTAAGATGATTCCGGCGATGTTTCTAGCCCGTTGTATCACAGCTCGGAGGGCCTCCGGAGGTCCGTCGCAGAGGGCATCGTCCCACAGCTCTTTGTTGCGTAGGGGTAAAGGAGAGTTGGCAAGGGAGGAAGGAGGTTCGCAGTGCACTCAATCGCGACGTGGAAGATTGTAGGCGAGCTGCCACAGCCAGCCCAATGATCTACATAACAGTGTGGGTAGAGACTCGCCATTCGGCACCTTGGCTCCTCGCACTAGAGGTCGGTGACGGATGATGGTTGCACTGTTGTGCATTCTAGAATGTAAGGGAGCTCGAGCTACTATTCTGGAAAGTACAGTAGTTCATTCATAAATTGCAGATGCACTTGAATCCATGGATCAGGTGTAAGTAGCGGACAACTGTGCTATATTACTTCCCATTCCCTACAACGTGAAAAAATATTTGTTTTGTGTTTTGTTTACGTGCAGAAAACGTGCGCGAAGTGGCAAGCTTTGGAGGTCAATATGCAGTGGTTATGAAAGCCTGCACACACACACACACTCACACACAGACCTATATATATATATATATATATATAGTTCAGTTATATATATATATAGTATATATATATATATATATATATATATAGTTCAGTTGGTAGCGTCCGTTCGTAATCGAGAAGGCAGGTCACGCAGAGCAGGAACAGCTGGATGCCCCAACGGCTCACGCTCATGCTAAGCACTGGCGATCCGGCTGGCCCACTGGTTCCACTGCAGGCACGGAACAGACGATCTGGCTGGCCTTGTCCTTGTGATTCTGTTCTTCATTACAATCACCCGGTGCAAAAGCGGAGCCATCCTGACGACTTACGACGTGGAGACGAGCGGGTCATAGAATTGTTTCAGGCGGTGAACGTGAACGACATCCCGTCCACGGTGGCGCTTGTCGGATGTCGGTGTAAGCGGCTGTATGACATAATTAAACGGAGAGGTGCGCTGAACGATGCGGTATGGTCCATCATACTGCGAGAGAAGTTTTGTCGAAAGTCCAGGCGTCGTAGAAGGCACGGACAAGACAAGTGTGCCGGGAGCGAAGTTCGGATTCGTAGCGTCGCCATCACGATTGGCTTTTTGTCGTTGTTTGTCGGCGGAGGTGTACTTTCGAACTAATTGACGGCATTCCTCGCCGTATCGGGCGACGGCTGAAACGGGAGCACACTCTGACGTGTCTGGTGTATAAGGCAAAACGGTATCGATGGTATGGGAAGGACCGTGACCGTAGAGAAGAAAGTATGGAGAAAATCCTGTAGTATTTTGTGTAGCCGTATTATATGCGTACGTAACAAATGGGAGGATGATGTCCCAGTTTGTATGCTCCGATGAAACGTACATGACGAGCATATTACCAAGGGTGCGATTGAAACGCTCTGTAAGCCCGTTAGTTTGAGGATGGTACGCTGTGGTGGTCCGGTGAACTCTGCGGCATTGAGCAAGTTCAAGCACCTGCGACAGAAACACACAGCCTCTATCACTCAGCAGCTCCCGAGGTGGGCCATGACGAAGAATTAAGCGATGGAGCAGAAAGGATGCAACGTCACTGGCGGTCGCCGCAGGCAGAGCAGCGGTTTCAGCATAGCGTGTTAGGTGATCAACTGCGACAATAATCCATCGTTTGTCAGCGGGTGTTAGCGGTAGCGGCCCGCACAGGTCAATTCCCACATGGTCGAAGGCACGAGCAGGGCACGGAAGTGCCTGTAATAAACCATGGGCCGGATGAGGCGGATATTTGCGGCGTTGGCATTGCGGGCACGAGCGCACAAACGTTTCGACAAAGTAAACATTCCTCGCCAGTAGTAACGTTGCTGCAGGCGCTCATATCTCTTCAAAACGCCTGCGTGTGCACATTGTGGGTCAGTATGGAAAGACGCGCACATTTCGGAACGCAAAGTCCTAGGGATAACCAGGAGCCACTTGCGACCATCGGGCTGGCAGTTGCGTCGATGGAAGAGGTTTTCTCGGACAACAAAATGGGCAGCCTGGCGACGCAGGGAGCGGGAGATGGGAGATGCAGGCTAGCCAGAGAGGAGATCCAGAAGGGAGGCCACCCAAGGATCCTTGCGCTGTTCTGATACGCAGGTGTCGATGTCGACGGAAGATACCGCCTCAATGGTGGAGACGGAGGCCGTGTCGGCTGGCAGCGGAGAGCGGGACAGAGCGCCAGCGTCAGTGTGCTTGCAACCTGAGCGGTAGATGACGTGTATATCGTATTCTTGAATGCGCAGAGCACAGCGGGCAAGGCGTCCAGACGGGCCTTTTAAAGAGAATGACCAACGAAATGTGTGATGGTCAGTAACGAAATGGAAAGGCCTGCCATATAAATAAGGGCGAAACTTCCCGCGCGCCCAAACAATGGCCAAGCATTCTTTTTCTGTGACGCTGCAATTGCATTCCGCTTTGGTGAGCGCACGACTGGCGTAATCAACGACGTACTCGGAGTAGCCAGGCTTGCGCTGCGCAAGAACAGCGCCAAGGCCAATACCACTGGCATCGGTATGCACTTCAGTTCGGGCGGTGGGGTCGTAGTGTCGCAGTATAGCCGGAGACGTCAGGAGACGGCGTAAGGTCACGAACGCGGTTTCGCATACAGGAGACCAGGAGGATAGGTCGTTGGCGCCACTTCAGAGTTGTGTCAGAGGTGATATAATTGAGGCAAAATTGCGAACAAAGCGTCTGAAGTAAGAACAGAGGCCGATGAAGGCGCGGAGTTCTTTGAGTGTCTTAAGTTTAGGAAACTCTGCCACAGCGCGAATTTTTGATGGGTCGGGGCAAATGCCGCCTTGTCATACGACGTGACCTAGAATCATGAGCTTGCGCGCGGCGAACTGGCACTTTTTTAGGTTCAGTTGCGGGCCTGCGTTGGTCAAGGACGTCAACGTTTGCCTAAGGCGAAGAAGATGCGTGCTGAAATCAGGGGCGAACACAACGATTTCGTCGAGGGAGCATAAACACGTGCTCCATTTTAGACCGCGCAAGATATTGCCCATCATTCTTTCAAACGTAGCAGGCACATTCTATAGGTCAAATGGCATCACATTAAATTCGTATAAACCATCTGGGGAAATGAATGCAGGTTTAGGGCGATCAACTACTGACATCTGAGCCTGCCAGTAGCCCGAGCGTAAATCCAATGAAGAAAAAAATTCAGTGCCTTGCAAGCTGTCCAGATCGTCGTCAATGCGCGGTAGAAGGTAGACGTCTTTTCGCGTTATCTTATCAAGACGGCGATAATCGACGCCGAACCGAATAGAACCACCTTCTTTTGTGACGAGAACCACCGGTGATGCCCGCGGGCTTTTGGAAGGTCGAATGACGCCGCGCTCAAGCATGTCGTCCTCGTGCTTACTGATCACCTGACGCTCCTTGGCTTTACGCGGTACGGGCGCCGCCGCAATGGCGCGTTTGAGCCAGTGTCGATGTGGTGGCTGACGGTTGACGTGCGACCCAGAGCAGGCTGAGCGACATCAAAAGAAGAACGGAACTGGTCAAGCAAGTGTAGAAGCTGGGAGCGCTGCTCGGAAGTAAGGTAATCGGCAATGAATGGTGTGAATAAGTCAGGTGATGGCGGAGCAGAAGTGGAAAGTGCACAGAAGTCAGTGAGCTCTGCATACGAAGCATCCGGCAGGTCGGTCATAAACATGTCATCAAGAGGCTGAACATGGCCAAGTGCTTTGCCGCAAAGAGCCGTCAGGGCTGTAGGAAGCGGATTGCAGACAACGATGGCGCTGAGACCGGCTGAAATGTGAAGCGTGGCGAAAGGGAGGGGAACATCTTTGCGGGTTATGAAGAGTTCGGAAGGAGTGAAGAGGACAGTGCCTTCAGAGACAGCGCCACAGAAGACGGGAACAACAGCAGACGAGTACGGCGGTATGGCGATGTCTTCCCGAAGGACTAGCTTAGCGGGAAGAGAAGGGGCGCAGATGAGGGGCACGTCACACAGAGGCAATAATTCGACTCCAGCACGTGCACAATTGATGACGGCGTTATTTCGCAAAAGAAGTCCCACCCAAGTATCACGTCGCCAGAGCAGCACTGCAGAACCACAAACTCCACAATATAGAGAACGCACCGAATAAAACTCTAGCTGTGGATGCTGCTGCAGGCTGAACTGGCTGGGCGCTTGCTGTGCGAAGAGAAAACCCAGAAAGTGGCGTCGTAACTTTTCGTAAGGCGCGAGAGAGGCGTTCGTTTAGGACAGACACGGCTGCTCCATTATCAATTATCGCAACGGTAGGGACGCCGTCAACAGTAAGGTCGACAACGTTAGAAGGTGACAATGGAGGACTTGTACAGATCGATGGCGACGCAATTCCTGCCTACTGAACTGCGGCGCTTAGTTTTCCTCTTGCGTGGGTGGAGGGCGCCGACGCATGGGGGATAACGAGCGGCGACGCGGGGAAGGCGAGCGATGTGTAAGGACCGGACGCTCGGCTGGTGGCCCGTTCGACTGCCGACTAAAATAAGTGTCGTGGAAAGGCTGCACGTCGCCGTAGGGAGGCGACTGCACCAACCCATCAGAGTGCAGCATGAGGCGGTGGCCGAGTAGTGCAATATGGCCGTTAATGCCGCAGGCATAACATATGGGGCTGTTGTCGTGTGCGCCAAGGATTAGCAAACGCAGGAGCAGGTCGATGAATGGGATGATGAACTGGTGGTAGCGGCCGTGGATGTAGCGCAACGAGTGGTTGACGAGGAGGCTGCGCGGCGACGGATGCGTAAATAGGAGGCGCGGCGCCAGGGTACAGCTGATGCTGCATTGGGAAAGCCTCAGCAACTTGCTCTTCAATAACCCGTCGGATCGTAGGGGCGAGCGATGTAGGAGGCTGTGACGGCAGCGGCTGCTGTTGGGGTAGCTCAGCGAAGGGCAGCAGAGAAAGCTGACGTGCAATTTCCTCCCGCACGAAAGCTTGGATTTGTGTGAGCAGGGAAGAGCGATCAGGGAAGACTGTCATGGAATAGAGGGCCTCGTCAGCCACTGATGGGCGTCTGGTCAAATCGCGCTGCCTCCTCAACTCGGCGTAGCTTTGGCACAAGTTTATGAGCTCTCCTACGGTGCGCGGACTTTTGGCGATCAACATTTGGCAAATGTCATCGGCGATGCCCTTCAAAATGTGCGTCAATTTCTCATTTTCGGGCATAGAAGCCTCCACACGTTTGCATAGGTCGAGAACCTCTTCGATAGAACAGGTGAATGTTTCGCCGAGTTTTTGAGCTCGCTCTCGTAACCGCTGCTCGGCGCGCAACTTGTGGACGGCGGGGCGGCCGAAAACTTTAGCGAAACTGGCCTTGAACGCGGGCCAGGACTGAAAGTCGGCTTCGTGATTTTTAAACCACAGGTGAGCCACTCCCGCAAGGTAGAAGATGACGGCATTTAACTTGGCGGTATCGTCCCATCGATTGTGCAAGCTCACCCGTTCGTATGTAGACAACCATTCATTGACGTCCTGCTCATCCGTACCGCTGAAAACCGCTGGATGGCGTTGCGGGCCAGCACCAGAGCAGGCAATGGAGGGTGGCGGCGACGTCGGCTGGGGAGAGTCAGGCATGACGGGAGGCAGAGTCCGAGACCGGAGTTCCAGGGTGTAGATGTTCTTGAATACCCCGCACCTTCCACCAATTGTAATGGAGTGTATTGAACAGTTCAGTTGGTAGCGTCTGTTCGTAATCGATAAGGCAGGTCACGCAGAGCAGGAACAGCTGGTTGCCCGAACGGCTCACGCTCGTGCTAAGCACTGGCGATCCGGCTGGCCTTGCCCTTGTGCTCTTGTTCTTCATGACAATATATATATATATATATATATATATGTGTATACCGGGTGTCCCAGCTAACTTGGACTAAGATTTTGAAAAAAAACCTATGCGTTCTTCAGAACAGAAATCGCGTGGATGTTGTTCGCGTTTATCTAAACGCCAGTGGGTTCGGGTGGTAGTTGAAATACAGCGCGGCTCCCGTTTCTGCGGTGACAATTGCACTCTCACGTTAACAGAATGCACGCGGAGGAAAAATGACAAGCTCATGAGTTCGAATTTGGGAGCAGGACCCCAACAAGCAAACACGCATTATAACAAGCTTGAGAACGTTGTGTGAATTACGCTGGTTGTCACAAAAGGAAGAATTGTAAACTGACATGGGAGGTTGCTTTCTAGCTTCCTGTCAATTCCTTGTCGGCATAGAAATTGTAATTTGGTATTACTTACGTGCCTTTTGCACGTCGTACAAAAGTTTCACACAGATGGCTCTTTTCGTGGATAACAGTTGTAGAGATTTATTGGCTGTGATGTCTGTCTAAAGAATCTGTTCAAACAAGTCGCCCTGTGCAATATTGCAGTATTGGCACGTTTTTAGCACGTCTGATGTAGCTTTTTTGATGACTGAAGACGGTATCTTGCTGCAGGCCTCAGCAATTTCTGCGTTCAGCGCTTCTGGTGTAGTTGTAGGTTTGCGTTACACTCGGTCTTTCACATGTCCCCACAAGAAAAAGTCAAGAGGCGTCAAGTCCGGTGACCTTGCAGGCCATGCCACTGGTCCATGCCGCCCGAGCCACTGGCTTGAAGGCTTCGTCAAGCCACGGTCGGGCAAATCTGCTGCTGTGAGCTGGTGCACCGTCATGGTGACTGGCGCCGGGGCACTTTGTGTTGGGGGTCTTCACCTGCTGTCTTCGAAGCCTTGCAATCGTCTTCTCATACTTGGAATTTTGCCCTGGAGTATGCATGGTGTCCTTTGGCTGTACAGTGTATTTTGAAGAGATGGTGGAGATTCCTGCAATACGTAGAATTACAGAGCGAAGGTAAGCAATACTGGAGCTTCAACTTCAAAGCTATTGAATGTAGACGCTATAGTATACGTTCCTTCGTATAAGCAATATTGGAGCCTGCAACGCTTTATAATGGAGATGCTGCGTTCGTTCATGCAATGCGTATTTTATTTTATATTTATTTTTTGGTTGAGGAAGCACTGTTATAAAGGCTAAGCAACAAGGAACTTTCTACAGTAACGACTCCATACGCAATTAAAACATGAGAACAGGTATTTTCAGCTCAATGCAGAACAGCTAACAACGCTCGAGCGCACATAGCCTGCTACAGAGGTTGGGAGAGAGCGCATTATTGCCATACTGCAAATATTGCACGTGTACCGCTTTAGAAATGACTACATGTCTTTTGCAGAAGTAGAGCACCATACTTTTCCAGCAGTCGCCGCGCGTATCATAATGCTCTCTGCCCCGAACGGCATGTGTTCATAGGCCACATTTCTTAACGGAACATTTTATTTTATTTTCTAACTTCGTCATTGCATCGAACCTGACTCGCAGCTCGGAAGCTGCCACGTCGCTGTTATCGCTAGCATCACTGCTCATTGCTGGGCATAAAAAAGAATGCGAAATGAAAGTCAGCGTAGCAAATGGGCAGCAGCTGTTCATGGCTGCAAGGCCGCCCTCACTCGTTCATGCGGCTAACAGTGACATAACGAAATGCGAAGAGAATAAGAAGTTAACAACGCGCAATAGAACTTGCTGTGGCCTTACCATGAAACGGCGACGAAGCAGATGCTGGCAGAAGAACCCAACAACGATGCTCTGGTCGATTTTACAGAAAGCCCGGTGGAGCGGTCTGACAAGGCTTCGCAAATGTTAGGTCGTGACCAGTGGTCGTGCCGCCTGTCAAGCTGCTAGCCGCAGCCGCAGCCACAGCCGCATTTTTCTTAATAGGCTCTGCCACCTAGCGGAATCGGCGAAGCTCCATAGCTCGGCCGCGAAACGGCTCGAGTGTCCGCCCTTACTATGTTACTCTAGGATGTCAGAGCCGAGCAAAGGTTGAAGTCCTTTTTCGTAAGTGAAGGGAAGGCGCGGCGCTGGCGATGTTATTTACAAATCAGTCATGAGAGCGCTGTAATCACTGTAATCGCGGCCTATTCGGGCGCACAGAGCATGCTGTTACGTGCTATTTTTTAAACTCCGCGGGCTTTCGAACTTCTCCAATAAAAACGGCCACGCTAAGTCTATCTCGTTGGAAGTACCTGGTTTGGGCAACATCTGTGAAGCTCCACAACTTTCCTATTGACGGCTGAACGTTTCAACCAATATTTATCAAGTTAATTAATTTATCTTGCCTAATTACCCCCAAAATACGAAAAAAATGGTACGGCAAATTTAGATAAACGCTAACATCCACATGATTTCTGTGTTGAAGAACACATAGGTTTTTTTAAAATCTTAGTCCAAGATAGTTGAGACACCACCATATATATATATATATATATATATATATATATATATATATATATATATATATATATATATTATTGAAGTGAATGTTAGGAGAGTTTGGCGCCTTTATGTGGTGGCACCGGCTACTCCTTGTCACTTGGCTGACGAAACAAATTTGCGCAAAAAGGGAGAATAGCGACACTAAATATAACACTCAGTAGAACACCGGATCAATAAAAAATATACAGTCCAACAGTACATGAGTCGCAAAGTTCTGTGCATGAGTTCAGTCCACGTACGCATATATGAAGTCCGATGTTTTGAACAGCCAAAACACACAACAACACTTGTAATACACTCCAAGTACAGGACAGAATTATACGTATTTCGTAAAAGTTGCGATCACCACATAAACCAACTACGCACCACGGACAACGTTTATGTAACTCATTTAGCGTATTGGGATCATCCAATACTTAATTTTTCCCCAAAATGTTGGTCTCCTCTAAAAACTTTTTCAGAGCAAGAAGCGCTCTTTTTTGAAGGCCCGCAGTTGGCCATGAGCCAAGTATCTTTTTTAGAGTGAATGGTCTTCTGTCTAATATAAGCAAATTAGCTTGCAGTACCGTTCTTTGTGTATCGTATTTCGAGCACTCGAGAAGAAGATGATGCACATCTTCGTCTGGATGGCCACAAGAACACTGCGGACTAGAGACACGTTTTATTCTGTACAAGAAGTGTCTCGTAAATGCAGTACCAAGACGCAGCCGGTGTACCAAAGTTTCAAATTTTCTGTTGTCTCTTAGAGTTTTCGGCATTGATAAGTTTATACATGGGTCTATTGAGTATAACTCCGAGTTCTTAGTTTGCTGGTCAAACCAGGTAGTTATGCTGAGACGACAAGAAATCTATCTCAGGATCAGACGGACTTCACTACGCAATAGGGGAAGATTGGTTGTCTCTGCGTTATTGTGCGCTCGATTCGCAGCTGCGTCCGCTGCAGTATTACCAGGAATATTGCAGTGCCCAGGAATCCGCTGAAATGGAATTACGTGGTTCATTGCGCTTGCTTTTGTAAGTTCTTTGAGCGTCTCATACAATATCGAAGTGTTCAAAGAATTTTTCTTATTGCTCTGTAGTAATGTGAGAGCGGCTTGCGAATCGCTAAAGATAACCCATTTTTACGAATGTTTTTCTAAAGTTATGAAACGCAAAGCACACAGGATGGCAAATAGTTCTGCCATGGTGGAAGATGTCTCCCGGGATAATTTAAATGTTTGCTCTAGCGCTAAATGTGGAATGACGAATGCGGAAGTCGAGGAATTTTTATGACACGAACCATCTGTATAGACGTGGATGTACTGGGGATATAATGAGTAAATTTGGTAGAGTGCCAGTTGCTGTGCGGCTACTATGAACATGTCTCTCTTAGATATAATCCCGTCCACCGATAGCTCTATTTTAGGGTATGTTAACATCCAGGGAGGGTAACTAACATCCACTTTGCATAATTCAAATCTTGGTAATAATGCTTTATGTTCTCGAACAACATCGTGAATTTTGCTTTTGTTTCTTTCGGTGAGCGCGAGGTTTAATGGATGCTTCTCGTGTTGGGTTAAGATGCGATAAATATGTCGGCATGTTTCAACCGTTCGTATTACTGGAAATGGGGGGTGACGAGCTTCAGCAATTACTAAAGAACTCGAGGTAGCCTGCGGAACCCCAAGACACACTCGCAGCCCCCTTGCTAGTAAACGTTGAAGACGTTCCTCACAAGTTTGCGATAAACCATGGAGAATAGGTGCCGAGTAAGCAATTTTTTGTTTTATGAGTGCGTTATGAATTTGCAGTAGCGAGGAGACTGATCCACCCCACGTTGTGCCTGCTAGTCGCCGAAGTACGTTTATTACTGCATTGGTCTGTTTTTCAATTGCGCGGATGTGTGAAGCCCATGTAAGTTGGCGGTCAAGAATAACTCCAAGAAATTTATGCTCTTTCACAAACATCAAAGCTTGCCCGTTAAGCCTAAGTTGGAAATTAATCAACTGTCGTCTAGTGAAAGGAAGTACGGCTGTCTTTGCGTATGAAAGACACATGCCTTTTTCTTTTACAAAGGTTTGGATACTATCAAGGCCCTCTTGCAGCGTTGTTTGAATGTCTTGTATATTAGAACCAGAGGCCCACATGCAGATGTCATCTGCGTACAGAGAATACCGTAGACCAGACGGGAGCTTTTGTGGCAAGGCTGCCATGACACAAGTGAATAAAAACGGACTGAGAACACTGCCCTGCGGAACGCCCTGCGTGATGCTGTGATAATTACTTTCTCCTTCTATTGTTTCCATAAATATTTTTCTATCTTTCAAGAAGTTCGACACCCATCGCAGCGTTCGACCGTGTAGGCCAAGCTCTAACATACCAGCAAGGACGTGTATGTGACTTACAGTGTCGAATGCTCTTTGAATGTCTAAGAATACTGCTACTGTCACATTTCCGCAGCTTCGTTCATGTTCGACGTATGTGGCAATATCTAATACTGCATCCACTGTACAACGATTTTGTCGAAAACCGGTCATGTGGTCGGAAAACACATGTGTGTGTTCACACCACCATTGCAGTCGACTGTCTATCATCTTCTCCATTAGTTTGGAAAAACAGCTTGTGAGACTGACGGGTCGGTAGGAGTCAAGACAAAGTGGAGTCTTTCCTGGTTTTAGCACTGGAATTACCCGAGCTAATTTCCATGAATCCGGTAGAGTCTCTCTTATCCAGATATCATTAAATATCTCCAAAAGAGTCGTTCTTCCTACTGGACCTAGGTTCTTTAACATCACATACGTAACACCATCTGGGCCTGCGGTTGTCTTTGTACGGCATGACGAAAGAGCACTTTTCAATTCATTTAAACTAAACTCAGAATCAAGTTGTGGATGTTGTGACATAAAGCACGCACGAAGCTTCTGTTCTGCTAGTTTTGTCGAACTTGCAAATTGTAGGCAAGTAAACGGATTTCCTGGTCTGGATATAAGTTGACAAAATTCGTCAGCAACAGATGTTTCCGGAATGCTTCGAGCTACGGCAAGGGCTCGAAAGGGATGGCTCTGGGTAACTGGACCACTAAAAGATCGGACAACGGACCATATTCTGCGAACTGGAGTAAACGGAGACAACGAAGCGCAGTATTCTCGCCATTTTCTTGTACCTAATTTTCGTAAGCGTCTGCGCGAAGTTGACTGAACTTTCTGTGCCATTTTGTAGTCGTCCAGCTTTCCACTGCGGCGGTAAGCCCGTTCTGCGCGCCTTCTAATTGCTCTTAGGCATTCATATTCGCCGTCGACTGCAGCGTATTCATTTGGAACAATTACTTGCTTTGTGCAGTTCTTGTAGGACTCACACAATGTATTTGCAAAACTTTGAAAGTTCGGATTTTCACCCAATGAATTACTTAAATGGTGCCGAAAACTTTGCCAATTAGTATACTTTGAGTAGCGGCGGGTCCCTTCACTCCGTATGAGGCGATGCTTGACCAGGATCGGAAAATGATCACTACCGTGCGTTTCTATGTCCGTTGACCATTCAACACCATCAAGAAGGTCTTGGGAGCAGAGCGTAACATCTTTACAGCTTGAGTAACGAAACCCCCGCAAGAACGTTGGAGAGCTGTCATTTAACACAATCAGATTACTTTTTTCTGCGGCAGACTCTATAATGCTTCCACGGGAATCATTATATTCACTGCCCCAGATGACGTTATGTGCGTTGAAGTCCCCACAAACCAGCACATGTCAGTTTGCGATACCAAACACATTCACCAAGCTGTCTACTGATATTTTGCTAGAACATTGTAGATAAATACTGATCACTGTGACGCTTGTATTTCTAAAAGATATCTTGCATGCTACGAACTCCGGTATGTTTGAATCGCTCGACTGTATTAAATAGGACGGCAGGTCTTTCCTCAGCCATAACATCGCTCTACTACTTCCAGCAATGCGCGATGATTTATATCTAACATAGTTCGAAAGACGAAAGTCATCTCGTACGCGTGCTTCCTGTATGCATAAAACAGGAAAGTTATGTTGAGCTAGTAGTTTGCGAAAATCAGCTGACTTATTTCGAAGGCAATTAGCATTCCACTGAAATATGAAAACATTGCTATAACGATTAATCATTGTAAGCCTGCAGTGGAGCTGTTGGTGGTTGTGGAAGCACCAACGATGCCATAGAAAGCCGTGCTTTTACCTCTGGAAGGTTGTTTGCGTGTGGGATGGCACTGAGAATTGCACGCAGAGCTGTGAATAGCACGGGCAGGATCATCTGTGCCACGGGTAAAGACGCGTAATCACCAAACGACGCTGAAGCTCCATGCGTGCTCGAAGCAGGTCGCTGAAGAGCTGACTGAGAGGGTCGCTGGGATGACAGATGTGGTTGAGGCGAATGTTGAGGTAGTCGCTCAGATGTTAGGTGAGGCTGCTGTGTCAATGGTACAGGGCGTTGTTTAGAAGGTCGGCGAAGTTCAATCGAAGCCTGGGCAAGATGAGTAGCGTTCTCTGGAGGTGGATCGTGTCGCTCGCTGCCAGAATGTTGCCGACCTGAGCGCTTTAGAGCTGCAGAATAGTTCATATTACATCTTACAGCATCAAGGTTGGGTGGGGGCGCATTACGAGGAGGCAGCCTTCCGTATTTCGACTCATGTCTGCGCAACCTTGAGGCAGCTCTGCCCTGAGGGCACCCGGAGAAGGAAGCTGTATGGTTTCCGCCACAGTTGGCACACTTTGGCTGGCACACAGACTTGCACTCTGAATGGTCGTGGTCTTCTGAGCATATCTTGCAGCGACGTGGACTGCGGCAGTTCTTCGATAGATGTCCAAATCTCTGGCAGTTGTAGCATCTCAGAGCAGGGCCGTGATATTCTTCTACGGGATGACTCGTGAAACCTAGATGCACTCGTTGCGGCATTGGTTTATCTTCTCTGAAATGGAGAATGACAGATCTCAGAGGGTGTGATTCTACCGCTCCATCTTCTTGGAGATTGTAGCGTGCCTGACGACGGGCAGATGTCACGCCAAAGTCCTTCAGGAAGTCAACCAGTTGTTCTTCTGTATACTCAACTGGCACATGGCGTATCTTGCCGACATTCTTGGTATAAGATGCCGGAATGAATGGTTTGACTCCCAAACCAGCCACTTTGCTCATCGACAGAAGATGTCTCGCAGATGAGACTGAAGTAACGTTGACAGCGAAACTTCCATCTCTGTTCACGCGGAATGACTGTACTTTTTCCTTTGCCGCGGAGACAATTTCCGACGCAGCGCGCTTTGGATTCACTTGCCAGAAATTGCGCCCTTCCTGTGAGGGTCGAAAAACAACTGGAATTCCCTCAGGCCGCTTCTTTTTATAGGATACCAAGGAGAACGGCGTGTCATCGCAGTCTATGTCTTCATCTTCACTTAGCTCATAGGTAGATGTCTTGTCGTCGTCAACCCGTGGTTTGTTGGCTTCACTTTCGCTTGTCTCAGCCATATTCACTGAAGGTGCACTGGAAGGTAGGGCAGCGTTGAAAACTAGCGTCGCCGGCTTGATGACATTAGGCGCGTGGTGTGGCACTTCCGAGTGCGGCGCCGATTCTGCGGCACTCATGCGCCTAGGAATGCGCTGTCGGACATATGGCTCGTGCCGGTGTTCATTGCCACCCACCGCCGTGGCAGGCGTATATGGGCTGCGGAGCGCAGCAAAACCACGCGATACTGTGCGCGATCTCCAGCACACAGGTATCCCACGGGATGTCCGTTCTCTCTGGACAACAGCGAAGTCTCGACACAGCACTAATTCCTGAAGAATACAGAAAACAATATCTCACCGAAGAAGCAGCGGCCGCTCGGAGGGACTTCTTCTTCCTCCTATATATATATATATATATATATATATATATATATATATATATATACATATACATATATATGCGTGTGTGTGTTTGTGTGCGTGTGTGTGTGTGTGTGTGTGTGTGTGTGTGTTATGAGACCGAGACCGAACGAGCTGCCAAGCGCATTTTTTCCAAAAAAATTCACGCAGAAACACCACTGCAGTTATCTAAGTATATAAAAGCATTGTGCCACTTGCTCATCTCCACGCAGCCCGGTGTCATTATCAATCTTATCAAACGTAATGCGACCAGTATAAACACTTATGCAACTTTATCGGTTGTTTTCAACCTTATACTCGCACCTTTCCGTCCCCTTACCTCCTCCACCGCATTCATCCCGCCATTTACCTTTCTTCCTCTTGTAAATTCTCTGTCTCTCCTAAAGCAGGCTTAAACCACATCATGTGGGGGTGCTCTAAGGACCCCCGTCCCCCTTTCCTCAAGCAGTTAATGTCTAGTGAGGAGCACTGGGAGGCTGCCTTGCGCAGCTCCAGGCCCGACCTTCAGGAGGCCATCCTGGAGTGGGCTGAGAGGATAAAGGAGGCCTACTTCAAGTAGTTCCTCCCCCACCCTCTATTCCATTGCCCCCTTCCCTTTAAAGAGGGATAAATAAAGTTTTTCATCATCATCATCATCATCATCATCATCATCATCAATCATCATCAACCTTATTGGACTATATCCGACCCCTATCGACCCATATCGGATATTAGCAACCTTATCGAACAAGAGCCGGCTCTTATGAACTCTGATCGTCGTTATCAACCTTTTCACAGCCTATCCGATTCTTATCAATCCTTATTCGTCCTTATCCACTTTATCGAATATGATCCGGCCATTATAAACTATTAGCGGTTCTTATCAACGTTATCGAACTAGATACGACCGTTATTATCCCTCATCAGTCCGTACCAACGTTATCAGAATGACACTGACCATTATAAGCCCGTATCGCTCTTTAGCACCTTATCCATCCGTGTCGAACCATTAACAACCTTGATGAGACGCCTATAACCCCTCAACATCATAATCATCATCATCATGAGCCTGGTTACGCCCACTACAGGGCAAAGGCCTCTCCCATACTTCTCGAACTACCCCGGTCATGTACTATTGTGGCGATGTTGTCCCTGCAAACTTCTTAATCTCATCCGCCCATCTAGCTTTCTGCCGCCCTCTGCTACGCTTCCCTTCCTTTCCCTTGGAATCCATTCCGTAACTCATAATGACCATCGGTTATCTTCCCTCCTCATTACGTGTCCTGCCCATGCCCCCCTCCCCATTTCTTTTTCTTGATTTCAACTAACATATCATTAACTCGCGTTTGTTCCCTGCACCCAATCAGCTCTTTTCTTATCCCTTAACGTTACACCTGTCATTCTTCTTTCCATAGCTCGCTGCGTCGTCCTCAATTTAAGTAGAACCCTTTTCGTAAGCCTCTAGGTTCCTGCCCCGTACGTGAGTACTGGTAAGACACAGCTGTTATAAACTTTTCTCTTAAGGGATAATGGCAACCTGCTGTTCATGATCTGAGAATGCCTGCCAAACGCACCCCAGCCCATTCTAATACTTCTGATTATTTCAGTCTCATGATCCGGATCCGCAGTTACTACCTGTTCTAAATAGATGTATTCCCTTACCACTTCCAGTGCCTCACTACCTATCGTAAACTGCTGTTCTCTTCCGAGACTGTTAAACATTACTTTAGTATTCTGCAAATTAATTTTTAGACCCACCCTTCGGCTTTGCCTCTCCAGGTCAGTGAGCATGCGTTGCAGCTGGTCCCATGAGTTACTAAGCAAGACAATATCATCAGCGAATCGCAAGTTACTAAGGTATTCTCCATTAACTCTTATCCCCAATTCTTCCCAATCCAGGTCTCTGAATACCTCCTGTAAACACGCTGTGAATAGCATTGGAGAGATCGTATCTCCCTGCTTGACGCCTTTCTTTATTGGGATTTTGGTGCTTTCTTTATGGAGGTCTGCGGTGGCTGTGGAGCCGCTATAGATATCTTTCAGTATTTTTACATACGGCTCGTCTACACCCTGATTCCGCGATGCCTCCATGACTGCTGAGGTTTCGACTGAATCAAACGCTTTCTCGTAATCAATGAAAGCTATATATAAAGGTTGGTTGTATTCCGTACATTCTTCTATCACCTGATTGATAGTCTGAATATGGTCTATTGTTGAGTAGCCTTTACGGAATCCTACCTGGTCCTTTGGTTGACGGAAGTCTAAGGTGTTCCTGATTCTATTTGCAATCACAGGCAACGGACAGTAAGCTGATCGGTCTATAATTTTTCAAGTCTTTGGCGTCCCCTTTCTTATGGATTAGGATTATATTAGCGTTTTTCCAAGATTCCGGTACGCTCGAAGTCATGAGGCATTGCGTGTACAGGGTGGCCAGTTTTTCTAGAGCAATCTGCCCACCATCCTTCAACAAATCTGCTGTTACCTTATCCTCCCCAGCTGCCTTGTCTCTTTGCATAGCTCCCAAAGGTTTCTTTACTTCTTCCAGCGTTACCTGTGGGATTTGGAATTCCTCTAGACTATTCTCTCTTGCATTATCGTCGTGGATGCCACTGGTACTGTATAAATCTGTATAGAACTTCTCAGCCACTTGAACTATCTTATCCATATTAGTAATGATATTGCTGGCTTTGTGTCTTAACACATACATCTGATTCTTGCCAATTCCTAGTTTTTTCTTTACTGCTTTTAGGCTTCCTCCGTACCTGAGAGCATGTTAAATTCTATCCATATTATAGTTCCTTATGTCAGCGGTCTTACGCTTGTTGATTAACTTCGAAGGTTCTGCCAGTTGTATTCTAGCTGTAGGGTTAGAGGGTTTCATACATTGGCGTTTCTTGATCAGATCTTTCGTCTCCTGCGATAGCTTACTGGTATCCTGTCCAACGGAGTTACCCCCGACTTCCATTGCACACTCCTTAATGATGCCCACAAGATTGTCGTTCATTGCTTCAACACTAAGGTGCTCTTCCTGAGTTAAAGCCGTATACCTGTTCTGTAGCTTGATCTGGAATTCCTCTATTTTCCCTCTTACCGCTAATTCATTGATCGGCTTCTTATGTACCAGTTTCTTCCGTTCCCTCCTCAGGTCTAGGCTAATTTGAGTTCTTACCATTGTATGGTCACTGCAGCGCACCTTGCTGAGCACGTGCACATCTTGTATGATACCAGGGTTAGCGGAAAGTATGAAGCCCATTTCATTTCTAGTCTCGCCGTTCGGGCTCCTCCATGTCCACTTTCGCCTATCCCGCTTGCGGAAGAAGGTATTCATTATACGCATACTATTCTGTTCCGCAAACTCTACTAATAACTCTCCTCTGCTATATTCCTAGTGCCTATGCCATAATCCCCCACTGCCTTGTCTCCAGCCTGCTTCTTGCCTACCTTGGCACTGAAGTCGCGCATCAGTATAATGTATTTTGTTTTGACTTTACCCATCGCCGATTCCACGTCTTAATAGAAGCTTTCGACTTCCTGGTCATCATGACTGGATGTATTGCCGTAGACCTGTACAACCTTCATTTTGTACCTCTTATTATGTTTCACAACAAGACCTGCCACCCTCTCGTTAATGCTATAGAATTCCTGTATATTACCAGCTATATTCTTATTAATCTGGAATCCGACTCCTAGTTCTCGCCTCTCCGCTAAGCCCGGGTAGCACAGGGCGTGCCCGCTTTTCAGCACTGTATGTGCTTCTTTTGGCCTCCTAACGTCACTGAGCCCTATTATATCCCATTTACTACCCTCTAATTCCTCCAATAGCACTGCTAGACTCGCCTCACCCTCATCTCATTTCTAACCCCTCATCACTCACTCCTTGTCGTCTTTGTCAACTCTTTGGTTGCTTATCTGTAAGTGATGTGTGACGTGAAGCACCTCAGCCCTCAGTGGTAGGTGGCACTTCGGTCGGTAAAGGAACGCCCCAATGAAAGGCACATCCCGCGACCACTCAAACCTATCGGGGATGTCGCGTGTTTTGGCAGTAAATTTTCGCCAAGTCGAAGTTTTCCTCATGTCTGCCATGCTAAAAGTCAGCTCTACATATGGTCCCAGAGATGGCTTTTATTCCACCATCCTCATATCTTTCAACAAAGCCTTCATAGAAACTGTTCTCGCTTGACATTTGATTTGTACCGCCGGTACAACATATTCATATGGTTCAGATATATTCCCCTTCTGCAAACGTGGGTGTTTAGTCCTTGTGCAGCATACACAGTACGAACGGAGGCAGCAGATTCCCGAAATGAAGTCGCAGTTTCGCGCTAAAGGCGAAGCATCGACTGCGATCGGAAATTAGTAGACCACTATACAAAGTAAGGATAGTAGTTTCTTCGACCGCATAAACTTGGAATCACTCGCTTATTTACTGAATTAACAAGTATATTGCCAGAGTGCACAATCAAAGATGAACACATCACACTCGATGAGCGCGGACACTCGCTGCCAAAACATGTGTTAGCAAGTGTTGCAGCAGCAGCGAGCGAAGTGACCTTCGTGCGGCGTATAGCTTCAATGTAAGAGCGGTGAGAACACAGCACGCAGGAAAGTATGGGCCGTCTGCGGATGCCTTTTAAGATACGGCGCGCGCGACCGCGCACGGCCGTGCAAACTAAGCAGCTGTACGCAGCCCACTTTCATCCGTATATGGCGCGCGAGATTGAGCGGCGGTCATCAGTTCTCCTTGCACCTCGTCGCGAAATGCGCAATTGCTGCCGGAGCACAACGCCGCCGCCCCTCCCTCCCTCCTATCACCCCACGGTTTTTCGCGCGACGGAAGCCGGCGCGATTACTCTCAGCTTTCCTACTTCGCGCGCGCCCGATTGAACCGCGACCGTCGGCTTCCCTCCCATGCTTTTGCTCGCACATGGAGCGTACGACGCGTGGCGACGGTGTTATCGTCCTTCTGTTTTATAGGGAAGATAACGGCGACGGCGATGCCGATTGCGACGGCAAAAGCGTCGCTGGAGTGCCTATATAAATGCCGTCGCAATAATAACGACCGAGTGCTTCGCGGGGGTTCAGCTCACACATTCTACTGTACCAAAGGCGAAACAGCATGAACATGCCATACGGTGAGTGACAGGGATCCTTTAAACCAATGGTGGACTGGATGGCTTTTATGGACGCTTGAAGATGCTTGCTCGATCCTTAAATGTGTTTTCGGTTGCCTTAAGTGTCTGTAGCGCTTTGTTTTGCTTATTTTCTGAAGATTCTGCTTCTGTGTAATAAAGAACAACTAAAAAAAAGTGGCTATTTAGTCCAGTGGATAAGACACTGGGTTTCTGAGCGAGGGGTCGTGTGGTCTAAACTCACCACTGCGAACGTTCTTCCTTCAGAGTTCATTTTGTGTTATACATTAACTTCTTTGCAGCGATTCGCCCTATGTGATTGACGGTCGCACGTTTCCTCGTTGGGTTTCTTCGTTTAAAAGGAGGTGCTTCAGCTCATGTGCGAAGGAACAGACCAGAGATTATGAATGATATGTACATATTAAAACAACAAAGTATGTTAATTGTGCTTACACTAACACCCCCCCCCCCCCATCAGCCAGACTGGCCGCAACTTACAGAATATCTCAAGTCTAAGTGCAGGGCTTCTTCCACGAGACGTGAACAATTTCTTTATTCCGGCGACGGCGGTCAGTGACCGAGTGTACCAGAGCTACGACATCAGTGCAGAAGTTTGCTGCAGAACGGTGCATGGACCAATGTAGCGTCGAAGGAATTTCGCACAGCGGCCTGGAGTTCAGAATGTAGTCCAAAGCAGGGCTTTGCCTCCAGGGCGAAAGTTGACGCCGCGGCGTTTGTTGTGGCAGCGACGTTTCCTCTCTGCTTGGGTAGCTTCCATGCTTCGCGGGGCGATCTGATGACAATGTGCAACTCGTGCAGCAAATTTTCTTGGCAGGGACGCGTCAGGCGATGATGGCGCTAAAGAGAACCCTCTGTCCAATACGAAGGAAGGAGATTGTCCACACACAAGCCCGTTGTGCGTCGAATACCAGTATCATATGCGAACGTCACAAAAGGAAGAATTTTATCACAGTCGCTGTATTCAGTACGGGACGTACATAGAAATCATATCAGACAGGCTGGGCTGGAAGCGCTCAGTAAGCAATCTGGTTTGCGAAAGATACACAGAAGTAGACATAGAAGATACATAGAAGTAGATACCGTGCACAAATAGACTTGTGCACTGTATCAGTGGCCCGAATAACTTCCTGGAGAGAGAGAGAGAGAGAGAGAGAGAGAGAGAGAGAGAGAGAGAGAGAGAGAGAGCACTTTATTTGCACACGTCAGGGAGTATGGGTGATCGGGCTGAGGCGCAGCTCTCTCTTTCGCCGTCCACCTTCCCCTCGACGTCGGTCGGAATTAGTTGGCATCCGGCGGCGGCCTGGGTTTGACTGATGACTTGTTTTTGGGATTGTTCTTCCTGACTACGGAGGCAGGATTCTCATGACTCTTTATTTCCATGTAGAACGTTTAGTGCTGGGCAAGCCCAGAGCATGTGATTTAGGGTCGCTTTGCCTTCACAGTTTTTGCATTTGGAAGAGCGCACCCCAGAATGCCATTTGTGTAGGATATACGGGTTTGGGAAGGTACCCATCTGCAGATTTCGCCAGTTTACTTCTTCCTTCTTTGTGAGAGGTACATGAGGGGGAGGGAAGGTTCTCCTGCCTATTGTATAATGTTCTAGAATTTCTCTGTATGTTGTTAGGTCTCGCTTTTTGGACAGGGAGTAGTCTGCCTGCGCTGGGGCCCGGCGTCTGAGGCCTCGGGCGACCTCGTTGGTGATCTCGTTCCCTGTGAGTTCACTATAGGCGGGCGCCCATATTCTTCTAATTAGGTCGTTGGGTACGTTCTCCTTGCCTACCTGCAGAATTCTGCCGGTCTCTTTGGACACCTTGCCGGCGTCATAGGCTTTGATTGCAGTTTTAGAATCGGCGATAGATATTCTGGTTGATGGGTTCGTGATTGCCAGGGCAATCGCCGCCATTTCTGCCTTCTCTGGTGAAGAGTGTCTCACGCTACAGCTCGAGATTAGCTCGCCTTTGTCGCTCACTACTACTGTAGCGTAGTGCCCTTCTGGGTACTCTGCCGCATCGTTGTACACTACCCCTTGTTTTTGGAGGAGAGCGCGCTTTGGAGACTTTGGACTCTCCTTCTCCTGCGTTCCTCGTTGTGTCTGGGGTGCATTTTCCTTGCGAGGGGGGTATTCCTAACCTGTTGGCAATTTCTTTGGGGATGGTGATTATCCCCTCTCGCGATTCTGGGCTCTGGTAGCCCAGTTTCCTAATGATGGATCGGCCCGTTTTGCTGCCAGTTAATCTGACATATTGTGCCGTGAGTTTCGCCTCCCACATTTCCTCTAGGGTGTTTGACACTCCCAGGTTGAGGATCCTCTCGTTTGATGTGCTCGGTGGTAAACCTTGGGCTGTTTTCACACCTTTTCTGACCAGGGTGTCTATCTTGTCTCTCTCTGCTTTAGTTGTCTTTAACTACGGTATAGCGCAGGTGATTCGGCTAATGATGAAACAGTGGACAAACCTAAGTAGGTTCGCCTCCTTTATCCCCGCATTCTTGTTTGCTATCCTCTTGAGAAGCCTGCAAGTTTGGTTGGTCCTGGCTTCTAGTCTGTTTATCGCTTCGGTGTGTCTCCCATTTTCTTGTATCCGCATACCCGGTATCCTGATCTTGTCCACTCTTGGAACCGTGTGTTGTTCACCAGGAGCTGGATATTGACCTGCTGTTTGCTCATTATTAGCACCTCCGATTTTTCCGGCGAGCATTTTAGCCCTATGGGTCTCAGATAGCTTTCCGCTTCCCAGATTGCCCTTTGTAGGGTGTTTTCTATTTTGCTATCGCTCCCGCCTCTGTCGACACAAAGGGTGAGGTTGTCAGTGTAGAGAGTGTGGCAGAGGCCCTCTAGCTTTCTGAGTCTCTCTGGCAGCCCGATCATTGGAATGTTAAAAAGGGTAGGGGATAGCACCGATCCCTGCAGTGTTCCCTTGTTGCCTAGCTTAATGTTTTCTCTTGTGCCCCCAATTTCTATGTTCACTGTTCGGTCCGCGATGAAGGTTTTGATATTTAATTTCATTTATTATCACCTTGAAGGCCCGAAGGCATTACACAAGGGGGGGGGGGGCAATACAAACACATGTAAGAGTGGTTTCTCGCAAAACAACGAAAATAAGAAAAGAAACACATTGCTGATTTTGTACGACTTTAAACAATGAAAGAAAAAAAATTTGAATTGAAAGAAGTAACACGGCAATACATTTGCAATAAAAGAAACAAAAGAAAAAGACTAGGTGGAAGGGTTGACAAGAGTAGACTATTCCGATTGGTTTATGATGGGTTCATGAACAATGTACACTGGGAACAGAAAGTTACACAAAGTGATTTGCTAGGTATTCACGAAATTTTTTGCGGTCAGTACAGGTAACGAAGTTGTCAGGGAGCGCATTCCAATAAACGATTGCATCAGGAAAGAAGGAAGTGGTCATGGCAGATGAGCGGCTGGGTAAACGTGCTATGGCAGAGGTGTGACTTATGCGAGAGGAAGTTCGTAATGGTGGTTTAAGAAGGTGGTGCCTTGAGCGTGGATTCTAAAAAAAAGAGTGCAGCAAGCAAAGACGTGATATGATGCGGCGAGACTTCAGTGTTGGCTGACCTATTGTTTGTTTCAATGAAGTGACACTAGTGTACCGTGAATAATGTGAAGTGATGAAGCGGGCGGCTCGGTTTTGAACGGATTCCAATGATGCGGCTAGGTAATCTTGAGATGGATGCCAGACAGCAGAAGCAAATTCGAGTTGTGGACGGACAAATGTCAAGCAAGCGAACTTCTTTACCTCTGGGGATGCCTTCTTTAGATTTCTTTGTAGATACCCGACTGAGCGCGCAGCTTTGCGACGTATTGTTTCGATATGTGTTATCCAAGAGAGTGATGACGTCAAAATAAGACCCATGTACTTGTAAGATGAAGTGGCGCTGATGTCGACAGAGCTAATGCAATAAGTTGACTTAAAAGGACTGCGTTTTCGGGTAAAAGACATAGATTTGCATTTCGATATGTTAAGAGGCATGTGCCATTTTTCGCACCATGACGAGATGGCATCGAGGTCACGCTGCAGGCAAAGAACATTGTCAGAGGAGTTAACAGTGTTGTAAACTACGCAGTCGTCTGCGAAAAGTCGTAGTTTACAATGTATGCTAGTAGGCAAGTCGTTTACATAGATTAGAAATAATAAAGGGGACAGACAGGCGCCCTGAGAGGCCCGAAGTCACATCGGTAAGAGGTGAGCGGTGATTGTTGGTGGAAGTGTATTGTGTGCGCCCGGATAGGAATTGTTCAATCCATCTGAGTAAGTTATTACAGATTCCAAGTCCAGATAGTTTTTGCAGTAGGAGCTTGTGAGGCACCTTGTCAAAAGCTTTTGAGTAATCTAAGAAAACGGCGTCGATCTGCAGGTTCCTGTCCATGATAAGCAGAATGTCGTGGGTGAATTCGGCGAGTTGGGAATCACACGATAAGTGTTTTCGGAAACCATGCTGAAATGGGTAGAAAAAATTATTGCTTTCAAGGAATTTCATTAGGTTTGAGGCTATAATGTGTTCAAGTAATTTTGAGGAGATGCTTGTAAGGGAGATTGGGCGGTAACTGGTAAGGTTTGAGCGGTCACCTGATTTAAAAAGGGCAAGATATTAGCTTTGTTCCAGTCACCTGGAACGGTCCCCGTTTCTAGCGATTGTTTTAATAGTACGCAGAGTATTTGTGCTGATACATGAGAGGTGTTCTTCAGAAGTTTACTACTAATACCATCACAGCCAGCGGAAGATGATGGTTTAAGGCAATTGATTAGGTTAAATATGCCCTGCGCGTATATCTCTAGGTCTGGCATAGTTTGCACTGAAGCAGTAAGTGTGGGCAGGTCAGGTACGTGAATGGGAGCAGTAAATACAGAAGAAAAGTAGTTATTTAGGGCGGTTGCGCATTCATCATTATGGATAGGTTCACCATTGAGGTCAACGGGTTCGATGGTGTTGGATCTGTCTTTAGTGGAGAGCATGCGCCAAAATTTATTTGGATTTGATTGGAGAATGCAGAGTAGATCGTGACAGTTAAATTTATCTTTAGCTTGACTAACCTCCTGAATATACAGTTTTACCCATGCGCGATACCTTTCCCACGCTGCAGTGCTATTACTTTGATTTGCTTTCCTGTAGAAACGTTTTTCTACGTTTAAGAAGAGATTTTACACGTTTGGTGAACCAAGGGTTATTATAGTCTGATTTTACGACAATAGTTGGTATGTACTTATCTTTTAGCTTTAACATTGCGTCTCTAAATAGCTCCCAGTTGGAGTTCAGTGAGCGTGACGAAAAAGTGATCTGAAAGTTTTGCCAAAATGACTCTAGTCCACTGTTTATGGCCTCATAGTTACCTCTCCGGTAGTCAGAGATTAGTTTTTGGGTAGGTGATTTCTAACTCAGTGGAAGACGAATAACAACGTGCAGGAGACAATGATCGCTGAAGCCAGGTATCGCGGTAATGGTTCTTCAAATCTAGAAAAATAACGTCAATCTGCCCGGGCCCATTTAATGTATCAGCAAAGCTATGAACTACAGATGTTAGTTGGGTGACTGTGTAAAGTCTCTTTTTAAATCCGTGTTCAAGTGGAGATAGAATGTCTCTGTCATTTAGAAAGGTAGCTATATAAGTGGATACAATGTGCCCAAGAAGTTTACAAGAAGAAGATGTAAGCGATATTGGACGAAAATTTGTAACAGAAGATGCGGTACCTTTCTTAGGTATTGTTAGAATCCGCGCAACTCTCCAATCCGAAGGAACAATGCTAGTTGATAGGCTTGCACGAAAAATTATAACAAGAAATTTGGATATCATTTCACTATAACGCTGCAAGAACATATTTGGAATCCCGTGAGCACCAGGAGACACTGTTGTTTTCAAATTTAACAACATAGATAAACACGCCTGCAGAAGATACAATGCTTGGTTCGGGAGGACATGATGGAGCCCTTTGTCGTATTTGAGAGTTGGATTTCGAAAAAAAAACACTGTAAAAATATGTATTAAAATGTTCAGCAATGCTTGCTTTATCGGTGACAAGAACGTCATTGTGCATAATTTGGTCGATAGGCTTGTTTTTTTTTTGGACAAGTGCCTCCAAAATTTCAGCGGAGCGTTTTGAATAAAGCTCGGCAGCGTGTGTGCAAAGTAATGCCGTTTTGATTGGCTCACAGCTTGACGCAGTGCAAGTCGTGCAGTTGCTATAGCGTTTCGGCAGACATGTGTACGCTTTAATCGCTTTAGTGTTCGTTTTAAATGCAAGACCCTACGCGTGATCCAGGGATTTCTTTTGTGCGTTTTCTTTATTCTATTGGGAATAAAACGTTTAATGCAGTACGTGCAGATTTCCTTAAACTTATCCCATAGTATATGCACATCATTTCCTTTAAAATCGCTCAGGCATAGATCAGGGTAGCCAAGCACGCTTTCGTCCCTGGCACGCGAAAATTCTCTTACACAGACAGAGTTTGCAGGTGGAGAGTTGTTGGGATTTTGGATGCTGCATGAAAAATACACCATATTGTTATGGGAGAGGCCGTTTTCCACCAAGAGACGAAAATTTTCAGTCGATCGGGTGATAAACACCAGATCAACTGTGGAAGCACAAGTACCCTGAACACGCGTGGCTTGTGTAACTACCTGTTGAATGTTATGCTGCAACATAATATCGAAAATGTAATGCATGCCAGGGGCAGAACCCGAAACAGGACAACTCCAATCCAATCCAGTCAGGTTTACATCGCTAGCAAGAATTATATTGCCGTTAATGTACTTAGAAATGTGATCAGCCAAGTCGGGAAAGAAACGTTTGTGGTGAATCAGGTGGTCGGTAAGCCGCAAAGAAAAGCAAGGACCGGCCCCCGCAGCACACTTTTAAAGAGACGCTCTCGAGATGAATAAGATGCGGTAAAACAAAAGCTTGGAAACCTTGCTTCACCTACACAGCTACACCACCACCCCTTGATTGCCTGTCGCAACGAAACGCGTTATACAACGGAGGAAAGACGTCTTCGTAATTTATTTCAGCTTTCAGCCAAGTTTCGGTGATTACTACAATATGCGGATTATAATCTAAGATTAGAGCTTAAGGTTGGTGGCTTTTATTAGCTATGCTACGGGCATTAAGGTTCAGTAGGCGTAGCTCCTTATCGCTGGAAGCATGACGTCCCTCACTGCCTAAACTGGGCTGATTTTGGGGCTGTTTGACCCTCGCACACGTGGCGTCGTCCCAAGAGTAAATTTCACTGTCCACTTTCAGCTTATCATTTATCAGCATTATTTTCCTTCCGTCTTGTCTCTCCCGTTTGGCACTAGCCCAAAGAAGCTTTTTTTGCGAAGTGTCTCGCGTGAGCAATCGTGTTGAACCGATAAGTCCGTTCCCTTAAGTTTGTAAGCGCTTTTCATTGCAGTTTTGGAAGAATGGTATAACTGGTCTTTGCTTTCCAGGTTTTCCAAATCGGTGAATTCTTCCACTTGATTCGCAGGTGATGCTAAGCTTCTGAGTGAATGTATCCATAACTGTTTGTTTTAGTTGCAGCGCAGTTTCACCCGGGTCTTCGGACAAACCGAAAACTATCAAGTTCGAGCGCCTGCTTCTGTCCTCTACACTGACGACTTTCGCCGGAAGTGTATTGAATGTTTCTGCAATGCCCTCTATTCTTGCTACACGGCTTTCCAAGTCGGCAAACTTCGAGGTGAAATCAGACCTAAGTTTTTCCATGTTTGTCTGTTGTACCCGAAGAGCTGTAACTTCGTCTGTAAGTTTATTCTGGCCAGCCAGCAACTGCTTTAGCACATTTTTTGTACTGGGGTATCCCGTATTCGGACCGGGATTTAACTCTACGTCTCCACAAAGCATGAGCTTGCACACGCTAAACACTTCGCAAACAATAGAAATGCACTGTCGTGGGCACGGCAGAACCAAGAGACAGCGGGAATCGCTCACAATTGTGGAGTAATAATCCCTGACCTGCGTGAAGCAGTTGAAACGAGTGTTAGGCCACATGTCTATGCTCGGTCCGCCATGTCTACTGAACTCGAAGGCTTGTGGACAGTCTTTTATAAGACTGGTTGATGACGTAACGCCGCTGCTAGACGGCGCTAGGCTGGTAGCGACGCGAATCACAGGAGGGCAGCAACAGGGCGTCGCTGATACGGACGAAGCCGCCAGGCATGCGTCGTTCGTTGTCATTTAGCTCAGATGGCGTTCAGGCAAGGCTAACCAAAATAACCTGCGTGAAGCAGAGGAAACGCGTGTTAGGCCACATGCCTATGCTCCGTCCGCCGTGCCCTACTGGCTCAAGAATGGCGAAAGATCCACCTACGGACAAAACGCTGGTGTCCGCAGAGTCCTCTCTACTTACGATTGACCATTTTAACCAGTTCTAAAACAACATTTTCCGCTAGAAACCACTGCAGGAAGACAGAGCCGACGTGGGGTGCGCGTTGCCATGGCCATTCAGCAGAATGCGAAGAGGCCTGTGGTGCAAGTTCATGGAGTGCAAGAAAAAGTCTGCGACCTAAGAAGCGGTAGCGGATTGAAGAGGCACAGTCTCGGCCTACCTTGTTGAATGGTCGACGTAAGCAACCATCCTACGGTGGCTGGAGGGTGTCAAAGGTAAGGAACCACCATATAAATCAGTGCCAACAAACTAAAAAGGTGAGTCCGGGCAAGGGAGAGGTGGCAGTAAACCGGCAGGAGGGGATGTCGAGCTTTTGTGGTGCTGACATGACCCACAAGAGGCAACGTATTCAGGCGCCGTTGTGGTTAGACCAGGCCAGGAGCGGCAAAATGTGCTGCGTGCGTCAATTTCCGGGTAGCGTTCCACCGGTAGCACGAACTTACGTGGTTGTTGTTATCGAGCCATTCGTCGGCGTCGTCAGCGCGGAGTCTCGGGGTGACGACGTTGTTTGACAACACACACACACACACACACACACACACACACACACACACACACACACACACACACACACACACATATATATATATATATATATATATATATATATATATATATATATATATATTGACAAAGGAGTAGTAATGATAACAATACTATTAATAGTGAGCGTTACAGTGCTGTCACTGTGCGCTTAAGACACAGACGCATGGCGCGAGCTTCACTAAGGATTATTTTCAGTTTAAAACGCCTGTTAACTTGTAGTGTGCAGATTTTATTCTCACAATGATTCTTGCGTCGCTTAACTGAATGTGGGAACTTCCGCAGGACAAGTAACGACTGTCCTATGAACCGAAGGCATTGCCGATGTCTGAATAGGACAAGACCGTTTATCGTTGATCTTCCCTCAAGAGATAATTTTAACTTCATGCCATGGACCCAGTCTGCTCACCATTATCGCACCCTACATGGCAGCAATGATGATGGCTAAGCACCGTATTATGACGCTTACTTTCTTTTTGCGGTGGATGTTTTTTTTATATCGGATCCCCAGTGAGTTTGATATGTCGCTTAACGCGGCATGCGCGAGTCATGATGCTGGGCTCTGAGGTTTCATGTTCACACTGCGTCTCGACATGCTGTTTCTTCAATATGACAGCCACGAATTGGTAAATGAAAACTATCTATAGCGAAAGATACTAGCCTCATCAGACTGAGTTCGTGACGCGAGCACCGTTGTACATCCTAGATCGAGGCGAGATCCTTGCAACTATGCTAACAGAATGCGCTGGGGCACATGTTCATCATAATCCCTGAATGACAACAGTTCCTGCTACTATTATGCTAATTCTAACGTACTGATTGCCATTTTCAGCACAAGCTAGCCCAGTAACAAGTTGTATTCTTAACTAACACATTTAGCACCTTCACGGCACGTAGTGCATGTTCGCTGAAACGTGACAGATGTATATAGTCACTGGCACGCCAACTTGCATTAGCAACACGAAAGTTCGGGAACATGTGGGCACCCATGAGTGCCGTAGAAAGGACTTGGAGCCTTCTTTCCGCCTCCCAAGAGGTCAATCCCTTTCTGAAGTTCAGCTTCTTTCCTCAAACGTCTTCGCAGTCGTTTTCCAACTTTAGTTCTTGCTCGCAAGCCTCTTACCTCATTCGATTCTCCCCGGGACCTGCTAGCCTCTTATCTCAGCCGGAGTGCTTTCACTTTGACTCGTCTGTAGAGAACACGCCATAGCGGGCTTGCTTTCGTGAATGCTTAATGCTTAATTTCCATCTGATGCTCGGAATGCAAGACGCTTGCACGAGGCCTTACACCACGAATCGCTGCGCTCGCATCGTGATGCGCTAAGCCCTGTCCTAATCCTTTTAGGAGATGCCATCGCACTTGTTTCGTCCGAATGCATAATTTCGGGTCCGAGTTTCTTTTCAGGCTTGAGCTGGGTTAGGAAAGTTTCTGCACGCGGCCTTCACTCGCTGAGGACAAAAAAAAGGAATAAAAATCTGGAAACTTCTTGCGTGGAACTGACACCCTTACGAATGTTCTAGTCCTGAAACTGAGGCACAAACTTTGCAACACTCACAAGTGAATCGACCAAGGAAGTTTCAATAGGTGACGGTTCTTTTTTTGTCACGGGTCTGAATGTGTTGCCTCCCAAACGTGCGGCGCTGGATGGTGCTAGCAAACGGAAGGAGACAGAGATAGATAGATAAATAATTAAATGAAAACTGCTACTTACGACTTGATACATTAGATAAGGTGTTTGAGATTACATGAAGAGGACACGAATGCAGGAGAAGACGAAAACGAAAAAAAAATCATCCTAGAAGCAAATAAAAATGAAGTTCCGAAGATTAACAAAAATAATATCGAGTTCACTTATACGGTTAAACAGAGCGCGCGCGCGCGTGCGCACGCGCGCACACACACAGACACACACACACACACACACACACACACACACACACACACACACACACACACACACACACACACACACACACACACACACACACACACACACACACACACACACACACACACACACACACACACACACACACACACACACACACACACACACACACCACACAACCTACAAGAGCATGCAGCGTCACTGATACAGCCAGACTTTGCCGGATAAGCACTATCCCTCGCCCTAAAATGTTGCTCATACATGATAATGGACACATGGTATTGTTTGGTGCTATATTATGTGGCACAGATCAAGCATACCAACCATTCTGGGTTGTCCTGAGATCCTACGATGCGGCGGCGAGGGTCGGCCTGCCCGTTCCAATGTGGAAGCGGCCCGCTGCGCGAAAATCGCGTATCTCAGGACTCACAATAAAGTTTTTCCATCCATGCATCCATCTTTAGATGCGGCATTCGGAACCTCTAGTCATACAAAAACAGAACACGCTTCACTGCAGCATACTTTATGCAATATAGTGGCACCATATGATGCGACCCCTCGAACTAGAGGAAAAAAAAAAGATCCGTTTTGCAACTCTGCCGTTGCCGCAGACGACAAGCATGGCTGTTCAGGATGACCTGCGCAGGTAATAATTTACCCAGAAGCTTACCTTTATGAGCTGATAACCCAAGACAGCGTATTCATCTGAGCGCCCTAGCAATGGTTAAGTTGTTCCTAATAAAGCGTCCTTGTTAACTTATAGTGTAATGGCAGAAACACTTTTTGTTGTGAATACAGTAAATGTCCAACTTGTTTCATGTAAATCGCGAATAGGCTGCAAATTATTCCAAAACTATTCAGAAAAAAAATTAGTCATTTTACAATTCAATTTCTTCCTCTCACTGTTCGATTCGTATCCGATTGGGTCTCAAAAACTGCCTTTCGCGCACCCCTAGTATTGTAGAAGGGCTGACTAAGAGACCTCTAATTCTTTATCACTTCAGGGTGAGTGAAACACCTGGTGTCAGAAAAACCGCCTGTTTCACCGGTAATCTCAGCCAAGCATGTTTTGAAGCTAAAGGAATCTCGACACAGAATTCGTATACATCTCTGCCAAGGTATACAAAGGCCGCGCCACTTTCCTTGCGGTCTACTTCAAGGCGCGGGGCGCCCATTAGCGCATTGAGCTGGTTTTCAAGGAATAAGCTTGAGACGTGTCGACTTGAATTGAGTTGAGCGAAACGTCTCAACTCAGCACAACACGTCTCCATCCTTTATCCTAGCGCTGAGTTTCGCCTGTTGCCACAAATCCAAGCCAATTCGCCCAATTTTCAACCTGAATTTAACGTTGTTGCCGATTCGGCCTTGCCCCTACTCGGCCACCAAAATGAAATTTATATGAAAAAGGAGCTATTCAATAAAGCTCAAATAACGAGACGAACAATGAGCACAACGCTTTCGCTCACAAACTTAGCAGCTGGCCGCCGTCTCCTGCCGTATCATCCTCAATTTGCACAGCACCACGAACCGCGCCGGATGTTCATACATTGGCGCTGCGAATCGATGTGCACAACAGTACGCAGCACGTGACAGTGATGCAGCACGTGTTAAAGCAGGGCTGCTGTGGCATTCACCTCCAACGTATACCTCGCTCCTTGCAACATAAAATCAACACATGCAAAAACAACCGGAAAACAGCGGTAAGTTGGGCAAGCTCGTGGTGAATTCATTCCTGGAATGAAAAAAATAAGTACAATAAGGAATGCAGACAGAGGGCGCGCAAAAATAATCAATATTCTATGCTCTAGCAGGTGTTCTGCCTTTTATTTCAATGACATGGAAAAAAGAATGAAAGGAAAGAAAACATGTCGGCCCGCAATTTCAGCACTGGCTACTTCTTGTCTCATGAAACATCTTGGATTTTTCACTTATGAAGCGGAACCCTTCTGTTACCCTTGTGCGCGTAGGGTGTATAGTGCTCACAGAGTGAAACGCGACAGGGAGCGTTTACCAGAACTCTGCATATGTGCAAAATACTCGAGAGTACCATGTCATGTCGATAGGAGACTGGTCACCAAAGCTGACGTGGACTCCGATCTAAGTGTACGTACGCGCCAAAATTACGTCAACGTGACATGAACTGCCACCTCTGTGAAAAAAGTATGCGCATTAGTAAGCGCTACATGGATGCGTTTCATTCGGTGAGCACCGTACATAAAGCGTACAGCACATATATAAGTTGCACATGGCGCAATGCGTGGACATGTATCGAACATATGCATGTAGCATAAGTGCACATAACACACACTCTTATACATAACAGCTTAGCAAGAAAATACTACAAAAGAGCGATGTGTGCAATCCTGCTAAAGAAACAGCGCTACCGCGTTAAATACCAAGTGTGGAGGAACCTTTAACATGAAATATACGCATGAACACAGCTTTACTTTCTTCTTTTTCTAAGGGATAGACGGTGTGTGTGGATCAGCTAATAGCACCGAACTATGTCACTGCGCTCAACACATCTTTTGAAAGCTGTTAGCACTTTGCCATCGTCTTTTTTCTAATACAGTCCCGTCATTTCCTTGTGATGCTTTCTATATTCAAGGGAAAACAGCTAATGGGCAATGTATGACTCGAAAAAAAGGAGGTCTAAAAACGTGAATAAAACGTGGCATCGCTGCTTCGAGCTTCAGGGAAAAATAAATGTGCAGAGCGGAGAATTAAGTGTTCTCACATGGAGCAAGCAAAACCAAAATGTTTGCTTGTGCTAATTATGGATGAGATGGCAAAAGAAATTTTATTTGTGGGACGCGGTCCAAAATATTTTGTAATGTATTGCAGGGAACCGTTTTGTTCCAGCCGAGCTCGTACTACTACCCGGAGTATGAAGCTGTGCTGCTGCTGGAGATTATATATACAGATGAAGATGTGCATTGGATGATGATACTATGTAATAATAATAATATTTGGGGTTTTACGTGCCAAAACCACTTTCTGATTATGAGGCACGCCGTAGTGGAGGACTCCGGAAATTTTGACCACCTGGGGTTCTTTAACGTGCACCTAAATCTAAGCACACGGGTGTTTTCGCATTTCGCCCCCATCGAAATGCGGCCGCCGTGGCCGGGATATGATGCTATGTGGAGATTACGAAGTTGAAAGTCAGGCATGTGTTGCGCTCACAATGTGTTCATTGAAAACCCAGACTTTCGCAGTCCTCCGAATTGGTTGCGAACTTCTCACAATTTTGTTGCTGATCACTGTCTATAACTGCAACCAACGCGCACATAAACACTTAGGTTTCTTTTTCATTATTAGAAGAATATGCGCCTTTTTGCGACACAACTAGCAACTATTTATATCAAAACTTGAGGCATGAACATATTTAACGGGATAGATGATAAGGTTACCTTTTTGTTTGCATGAGTGGGAGTACTATGCAGTATTATTTATCACTAGAGCAATTGAACGTATGTTGTTAGAATCTTCATTTTGACGTGCTATACACGAGAAATGGTCGGAGTATCGCACGCATACACATGTGTGTTAGTGTCATGTACTTCAAGTAACACTGACGCACTCAAAGTGTGTAGGGTTCGCCAGAAAACCCACATATAAAAAAACGCATAGTTTAATGCTTCCCGTGAACCCTATTTAAATACGTATTTATGCAGCAATCATTCTGTTCGCGGAATATATCCCAAAGAGTGTAAAATGTCAGCAGTAAGTACTTCAATGTGCGTCAATGTCGTCGTATATGTCACAGTTATTGTTGCCTTAATTTCAAGAATAGAAGTATGCGCATTACCAATACCATCACCATACAAGGCTAGTTTACGTCAAGAGCTGGACGAAGGTCTTTCATCACCATTTGCAAGTACCCCTTCCTTCGTGATATAAATCTATTTCCTATGCCCGTAGATTTCATAATCTCGCCACACCATCTAATTATTAGCTGTTGTCAACGACGTTTCTCTTCCCACTAATCTACTTGTTTTAATCTAGTAGTCTTAATAATTGGGGGCTTACGCTCTCACCATGAAGTGCGTAAATATTTGCACGTGAATATAGCGCTAACCTCATGAAAGAAAGGTGCCGCTGGGACTGAGTTCCCCGCAATATCCGTCGCATCCTTAAACGGCTAAACCGGCATAACATCTGTACTAGGTTCGCCTTGGAATGACAAATATTTTGGTGCGTAGATATAACCTTATTGTTATTTTACAACTTCGACCCCCTACAAATTCGCATTTATCTACTGATTCTAAGATGAAGTAATCCATGTAAAGCAGCAGGGGAATTATAAAGCTGTACAAAATTAACAGTCCGACCGCTACTGCTTCCCAGTGTTCCTTTGGTATCGAAAAAAAGGAGAAGAAATGTCCGCGCACACTATAGGAAAGACGATACTTTAAGCCCCGCGCTCGGAACCAATTTCGCTTCACTTATGAATCTGAATCGATTGAAGGAGACAGGGTCTAACACGGAACGTTTCATAGAGCACTTCTATTTTCCTGCCAAAAAGAATATGCGTAAAGGATACAACTATTTAATCAAAGAAAACAGAAAGAGAGCGACTCATGCGCAGTGATTGAACCAACTGCGAGACATAAACTCCCAACCGATTCAAGCCTATCTGCATGCGCGCTTCCAACGCGGAATTCGAGGTCGGAGTTCTTTGATGCCGCCGCCGCGCTGTCGGCGGGCAGAAAAGGGTAGAGCTTCACTTTCGGCGTACGATTTCAGCGCGCACACAAAAGTGAACTTTCGAGACGATGGGCGCATACGGAAGGAGCTACTATCGCATAAATAACGCACGCCAATCTCTCTGGGCAGTGTCGCGAAGCCGTTCAGCGAGCACAGTTGATTCTAACATGTTATTGCACGAACGCTGCGATGCAGAAGTAGAAATAGGCAACATCGGGAACTGAGGTACTGAACAAGTTGCCATTTTTGCACCGTTATCCAAATGATTCATCGACTTTGAATATTACGCGAGCGCGTTCCATGTAAGCCGAGGCCTTTACGAAGTTAAAATCGAAACACCTCCAAATAGTTGCTTTCGAAAAATTACTTTCCCTTTTAAGGTAAACCTCTTTAGAGAACTCGTTAGCGCTGCCCTTTAGCGCGTCCTAAATGAACACTGGAACACTTTTTACCAAGAGTTGGGCGACACATTTCGCACGCTTCTTTTGCAGCAAGTATTTGGGCGGGTTCATCTGATGTACACCAGTGAGCGAAAGTATACGGACCACGGGGTCTCAAAAAAAAATTAAAAATTTCTTTGCAGTTAGCATGCATAAACTGAAATTGACGAGTAGACTGGAAAGTTCTCAATGCTAAGTTTGGACTGCAGTCCTCAGTTTAAATTCACATTCGCAGGCAGAAGAAAAAATCGGCTTTATCGCGCAATCCCTGGTCCGCATACTTTTGCTCACGGCTGTACCAAGCTGTCGGCAATTACATATCAATAATATGTACTGCACACCATTGGGTGGAAAGGAAGGGAAAGCTTCAAGGGCGAAGCGCTAGCGAAAGAGCGCTGCTAAATATAGTCACTCCACCTCATACCCCCTAATTTCTTATTTTTTGTTTACCCATAACGACCAAAAGTGTTAAATGCATCAGTGACCAATAATCGGCATTTATGCATGAAAAGAGCAGCAACGCAGCGAAAGGCGATATTAAGTCGTGTGAAACCTGACGTGATGTTGGCTGTACGGCCGTGCAAAATAATGCGTTGTCCTCGATCTCAACATGAGTTTGAGAATAGGGAACATATGCAGCTTATTTATTACAACAGTTCCCTTAATTGAAATATTTATTCTGAATAATCCTGCTAATATTCCTTTGATTTTTCTCCCTCTTAATATAAGACGTAAAATATACCCGCGCCACAACTAGCGCAACTACCACTATCATCATAATAGTCATTTTTTATGTTCACAAGTTGCAAGATTAAGGCTACTAATTATCCCTGTCTTGCGCCACTTGATTCCACATTATGCCTGTAAATTTCCTAACTTTATCACCCCACCTCTATCGTCATGCCCAAGATCTTGATGTGACCGACCACCGGAATCGTGTTGCCTTCTGCAGTGTACAGGCGGATGCATGGTTCGGCGCCTGTCTCCCATCCCTTCAGTTTGGACCTTCGTCTCTTGGGTCTATGTAGCAGCAGCTCAGACTTGCTCGGCGAGCACCGCAGGCCTGTTGGTTTGAGGTACTCCTCAGTGGTTCGAATCGCATTTTGTAAAGTCTGCTCGATTTGTCCTTCGATTCCCTTTGCCCCCACATGGTCACGTCATCTACATAGGTGGTATGTTGCAGATTCTCGATTCGAGTGAGATACCTGGACAGTCCTATCACGGCCAGGTTGAAGAGGGTGAGGATATCACCGAGCCGTGCGGGGTACCCCTGTCGCGCAGTACCACTGGCTCCGACGGCAGGGAGTCGACTCGAAGCGAGGCCTGCATCACCCTCAGGAAGTCACGGATGTAATCATGGAGACGTTGATTAAGTGGAGTGTTGAGATTTGTGGTAGAATGAATGAGTGTCATATGTTATGAAAGACCTTTTCTAGGTCTAGGCCTAGGATGGCCTTGACACCTCTTGTTATGCTGTCTAATATCTGGCTTTTAACCAGCTTCATAGCGTCTTGCGTCGCCAGCCCCTGACGCAGGCCAATGAATTTGTGAAGGTATATCTCGTCGTCTTCCAGGTAAGGCTTCATACAGTTAAGCACCGCACGCTCCATGGTCTTACCCACGCACGACGTAAGCAAGATTGGACGCAGATTGTCCATGCTGAACGGTTTGTCTCATTTCGGCATTAAGACCATTTCGGCCGTCTTCCATTCTATGGGAGCTGGGCGTGAACGCCACGCCTCATTAACTATCGCAGTGAGCTCTTCCGCACCACCCTCGTCGAGATTGTGGAGGGCCTTGTTGGTGTTGTTATCCGGCCCCAGTGTCAATGGCTCGAAAACCATCGCAGTCGCTAAGCTCACCACGAAGGCCGAGAACGCCACATGCCTACTGAGACGAGTGGCCAACCGGCATCACGGGCTCAAGGAAGACAACCTGCTTACACTGGCACAGGCTCTCGCAATCATTCACTTCATGTATATCGCGGCCATGCAGAATTGGTCCAAAGTGGAGAGATGCAAGCTCGAAACGCTCCTGCGTAAGGTCGCCAAGAGAACCATGGGTCTACCCATGCTGACCAGCATGGAGGCACTGGACGCAGTAGGCATGTACAACGCGCTCAGCGAGATTGCGGAGGCACAGAAACGGGCACAGATCACCAGGCTGTCCGGCAAACCTGTGGACTGATGTATCCTACGAGAAATCGGCGTCGCGAACCTCGGGAGATCGAGCGTAACAGCCGCGGGCTAACACCCGACAAGAGGAAAAAGATCAGGGCAGCCCCGCTGCCCAGAAATATGTACCTAGAGCACAACATCCACAGAAGACTTGCTCGAGCCAAAGCACTCCTCTGACAAGCAGCCGCCTCCGGGAAAATATGCTGCTTTACGGACGCAGCTCAACATCCTGGCAGACGACCTTATGTAGTAGCGGTGGTCAACAAAGATGGCATGGTTATCAACGCGTGCACCGTCTCCACTGATAGTCCTGATGTGGCCGAACAGACGGCCATCAGCCTTGCACTCCTGGAAGACGATACAAGCTTGGTGTACTGCGAATCCGAGGGCGCAATTCCGTCCTTCGGAACAGGGAGCATATACCGTCGGCAGAATACTTGGTACTCAACACCTCACGTCACACTACATCAACTGGTTCCCGGCACACATGGGACCATTAGAGGGGCCGCTACCTAACCTCAACGAGACGGCACACGAAGCCTCACGAGACCTAACTCATCGTGCTAGCCCGGACTCCCTCTCGGCAGGATGGGAGAGCGAGTGCGACCCCCTCGTCATTTACAACGATGTACCGAGCATTATAATTTAGTCAAGAGAACCATGCCGCCACCGCACAAGTCAGTCAACAAAGCACAAGAAGTCACGCACAGGCGGCTTCAGACGGGCACCTACCCATGCCTGGCCTTCCAGCCCAAAATATTTCCGGACGCGCACCCTCATAATGCGTGTCGCTTTTGTAAAGATATAGCTAGCCTTGCTCACATGCTCTGGGGTTTCCCCCTGGAGCCGGAGGCCAGGACCACAAAGGAAGAGTGGGACCGAGCTCTGCGCGGCTTCTACCTTGAATCACAGCTCTGGCCTGTCCATCGGGACCGCGACGCGGCGGAGGGGCACGGCATCTCTGCCCCGACGTGGGAGCAGCTCGCTGCGCGCTAATCGCGCTCACCGACGGAACTCAAGGAAGTTATTCATCCATCCATCCCCCCCCCCCCCTAATTCCTTGTCGAACGCGACTGCACTTCCCATCTCTTGGAACCCATCCTGTAACTGTGATAGACCACCTGATCCCTGGCCTGCGTCATACATGGCCTTCACGGCTCCATCCTTCCCCCCTCCCCCCCTCCGATTGACGACGACTAGAATATCGGCTACGCCGCTCTGATATGTCTAACTCCCACTCCTATGTATACCAATTCGCATTAAATTTGAATTTTGTCTCCTGCTTCAGCCTTCGGCCTTTATGAGAAGTAAGAAACTGCTGCCAGTAGCAAGGTGCAGAAGAAGTTAAACTTGGTCTAGTTGCTATTTACTGCATGGCATGTTTTCCGCTAAGGAAAGATGTGAACAGTGACAGAAACACAAACAATTTCACTGGCCGTAACTTCCAACAAATGTGTTCAGGACAAATACGCATGCATGTATAAACAAATATTTTACAAGCGCAGAACGCAACAATGAGATTACAATTGCAGTTAATCCATAAGGGGGCAGCGATTGTGAAGCAAGCTTCTATCCATATCATACAAACTAATGTAAGTGTCCCTGATGTAGTACGCGCCTGTCTTTCCTTTCTTTTTTTTTCTATGGCTTGCGTATGGTCTGGTATTTGATCTTGGCTCAATTCTTAGAGGGACTGACAACTGTCCAGAATGCCTTGTGCGACGCTGATGGAAATGAAATGACCACGATCTGTAGTGATGGAATTCAGCGCGCTGTTCGCAGTTTAGATAGGAGTTATAATTTTAAATATCCAAAGAAAGTCTCAGAAGCCAGTAAGTGGCGAGGCCTGGTGGCGACGTCGTAGTACTTCGGATGTAGTGTATGAAATTGCTTTACGCAAGTCACCTGTTATTAAGTACGACATAATTATCGCTTAAAATTGCAGTCGGTAGAATATTACACGCATGCGCTTTATCCTATACTTCGGAAATCAAACGCGCATGCGTGTGTACGTTAAGACGCTGAATTGCGCATGACGATTAAAAGCGTCGTTTCGCTTTGACTGGTTAAATACCGAAGCAGTTGGAGAGGGAACCACAAAAACAAGTAGCTGTTCTGGCAGAAATACTTTCGCACTTCGAAAAGCAAGAATCGCAGGAACATCTACTCGATAAACAAAATATTTTCTCGCACTTACGGCTGGTCTTGTCGTCTGCTTCTCACTAATGCCGGCGTCTAAACGCGATCGCGCTCACGAATCACAGCTTTCAGCATGCCTCCAGTGAACGACGACATCCTCACTGCAGATTGAAAAATTGCAGAAAACTTCCGCGGCGTTTTCTGCGTCACCGCTTCATGATCAGACACTTTGATCGGTAAACTACGACACTTCGATATCCGAGAAAACGTATTGTTCTTCCAGTAACTTCCTTGCCTGAATGTGTAAAAAAGCGCGTAGTTAAAAAATTAAGTGACGCAATCTTTACGGCAAGCTCGAGTGCCCTTACCCCAAAAGTGGTGCCCGTTTCAAAATTGGTTCCAAGTGAATGTGCATTGTGCAATCGCTGGTTTACATTCGAGTACTGCCAAATGTGTGGTAATGTAATTATTGGAAAGTTAATTCGACAAATGTCGTTAATTAACCTGTTTTGCTCATTCTTTTGCAGTGTGCATAATGTATAGTTCGAGTATTTCAGCACAGTGAGTAGGTTTGCATTAAACGTCACCGGCAACTTCTCTTTATTTCTGTTAACGCTAAAATAAAATACCTAGTATACAAAGTACTATAGTATTCCTCGAGCTTCATGCTCATTTTTCTATAAAAAAAGATTGCCAGGATTGGGTAAAAGTGCTCATCCAGTTACCTTCGTTCCCGCTTTTCGTATGCAGAGTACATACTCCATCCTCAAATTCGACTACTATTCACAATTTTTCAGTACAATTCATGGATTACTGTGAACTGTACTTGAGTGAACTGGCGAATTCACTTAGGCTACCGTCCCTAGGTCGTCGTATCGTCTCTGTTCTGGGAGAGTCATTGTCGTCCTGTATTTTCGCTCAAATATCTGTAGGAAAAGCTTTTCATGTATTTCAAGAGTAATTCAGCACTAACTCAGCCAAAGAACAGACTCTCCATATATTTATACGGAGAATTGCGCTGATTTCCTTTGATGCATACGACTGTTATCAGTGCTCCGTCTTTATCACCCTACGAAAGTTAAATTTGATTTTCTATGCCAGTCTTAGTTCTCTTTACTGCTTTCTTTGCTCTTTACTGTTCTCTTTACCTGGTCGTTTCTTCTGGCGCTTTCAAACAGTTGTTGCACACGGCGAAAAGAAAAGAAATAAAAGAAACCACGCAGTCATGGCTTGTATTTAGGAGGGCATGTGCGCTTTCAGTCGGCCGTGTGCATTTTTGTTTATTCTCTTGTTCTTAATGGTCTGTGCTTCACGACGTTAACAATTATGACTCATTGTATATTTAAATGAAATTCAGTGAGTTGTTTTCTAACGTTCAGTGCTTAGTAGGTGATAGGCTAGCAGGTTCAGGTGTAATTTCAAGACTATAGACGTACCATCAAAGCACTCCGAGTGATTGAAGTTATCGAGAACAGTCAGAGAATTTGAAATTATAGCATGGGAGCTCAATATCTACGTTTTGCTCCCAGCCTGTCTACATCTTGCGCTCTAAATGTTCAGAACACCGAATCCAACCAGCCTAGCTTTCTGCCTTCATTAGTCAGGAAACAGTGGGATGAGAGAGATGAAAGGCATCGCGATATTATATAAAAAGGTAGAAAATTAACCCAGAATAACTGTACGGTTGGCTGTCAACGCAGCTGCTATGGGACGGAACCAATAATTTGCTGTCTCAATCCATTCGTCACAGCTCAATTAGGGAATTAGTTATTTAGTTAGAAAGGCCTGAAAAAGATAACCAAATGCCTATGAAGGGTTGCGGTTTGCTGAGTGTTGACATACACGCAAGTTGCGCGGCTGTGTGATTTTTTTTTATTATTCGTGGCACACATTCTCCGAACATTAACTTGTTCGATATCAGTGTAAATGTCACATAATTTTGAAGACTCAATAATCAGCTTTCTATACTCTGCCTTGAAAGAGTATAGAACACCTTGAAATTCTTCTTATGAAGGCAACTATGATATTTTGACTAATAGGCATAGCCTCTGCAAAACTCTTTCCATTGATACGGCAATTGCAATTTGACGTGATGGCATGACGGGACAGAATCTGTGTAAGGAACAAGAAACGACGTAGGAAATCTCATTTCCTCATAGGAAACGAAGTGTACACAGTTGCGGGCTAATATAATAATACAGAGGCTTTTGCGCCATACAACGTATAGCTCCTACCAGAGCCTAAATCAATTACCTTTCCATGCAACTGCCAGTGCCGTAACTAGACAAAAAAACCTCAAACGAAGCTCTCCTTAGGCGGTCACAGATTTCCTGGATATAAGGATCAACAAAATTTTCGCTGCCATGATAATTGGATGTGGATGCCGGAATGTAGCTATGCACCAAACCCATGTAAGCCAATACGAGCGACGAGAATCCGGAAATGGCGACGGAGGAATAATCGAAAGAGCGCGAGCCGCATTGCGCGCATGTGCTGACTCTATAAACTATAGTTAGTTATGTGTGAAGGAGGTTCCAGCAATCCCGGAATATAGGTGGTTTTTTTTTTGTTGTTGTTGTTGCTTGTATTCAGAACCCGTTTGCATACATGTCACTTTCTCGTCGTTAATTTCCGTTCCGTCGCTCTTCCTGGTGTAGGCAGTCGTTTCTGCCCAGCAGACTCTGTTTCGAAACCATCCAGTCACACATCATCGTTACAACACCCACCGCCCGCACCTTTTCCAATGTGGGAAATTAACGCAGGCACTGGGGCGTTTTCTTGTGTTTACTCGTCCACCAAGTGGGCATCTCTCGAAATTCAGCTTGTCAGTCATGTCCCTATACCACGTGGACAATGTTGTGGGGTTCTCTTTCTAAGGCAAGCTGTTTTCTTTTGCCCTTAAGCTCGCGGTTACGTGGTGGTCGTTGGTGTGTAGTTGACGTTTTATGGCAGTCAAAATTTCACCGCCGACTTCTTGGCGCCGACGTGAAGGGCGTCTTCTCTAACGCAACCGAGTGGCGAGGCACATTTGCCGGCGACCGCGAAATGAAAAAAAAAAGGTAATTTAAACACGCGTGTTGTCGCTCCAGAGGCTAAGCGTGTGTGAAGGTTTCGATGTGATGGAGCGCTCGGGAAAAACTGCCCTTCTTTTCCCCTCACCCCCCTCCTTATGCGACGACTGCGGGAGAGTAGGATAGTTGATGCCTTCCACGCAGGCGCTTGCGCCGCCGAAGAATTCTAAACTTTCCCCAGTATCGAGCGAATATGAAACTTTCGTCACACTTGTTCACCTACAAAGAGCGCAGCTTTGGACATACTCAACTGACAAATGAAACCTGTGATACACGTAGCAGATTTATTTGCGTCAGTTTTCGCGCATGCCCTACAATCTAGCCTTTTCAACCAAAACTTTCCACAAAAAATGCAAATGTAAAACGTTCTTGTATTTGTTAAATGCAGACACAATCACCAGCTACCTTCCCTTCTACCGATGTTCTACAGAGTGTCCCACATAACTTGAGCCAAGAATTTAAAAATGAAACGAGCGTCCATCAGAAGCGAATTGAATCGAACGCATACTATTCGTATATAGCGTATAGTAACTCAGACAATTTTTTTCCGTCATAACTCACAAAATACTTAAGTTTATTTACCTAACTTTTTATTATTGGTTGAGGGCCCAAATTATGATACACAAATTGGCAGAGCACCTTCTGAAACCCCCGATTGAGTTGTTTCCTTCATGATACGTCGTGAAGGAAACGGCTCGCTTGGCGATACGGGTCCTCCATTTTGCGGCTCCAACATTAAAACACTTGCGTTAAACAAAGCCTGCACATATGGGGTGACCAAAGCTTAAAAAAATTAATACAAAGAAACTAAAGCAATGAATTTTTTCTCCTATAAAGTAACCTGCAGTTGTCGCAGAGAATACAGTGCTTGATCATAGGCGTTTCGAGAATGTTAATCGATCAACTCACTTCCTGTATGCTTCCAGAAGCATATGTCGTGAGAAACACATGATATAAACAATATTCCCAAACTTTCAAGGACTGTCGGCACTTTGTTACATTTTATTTTACCACCCAATAACAAATTGCGAATTTCCAATGCGTTATTCTTGTACAACCCGCACTATGGATCTCTAGCATGGGGTGGACCATCATCGGCTCTTTTACATCAATTGTGCGTAATTCAGAAAAAAATAGCTCCTAGATGCATGGCTGGCACGCCCTGCAATACACATCCTGAGCGGCTTTTCAGGTGGTCTAATGTTATACCCGTTCATTGCCTTTTCTCATATATTATGGCGATATATATAAGCACAGCATGAATACTAAGGAAGACGTGATAACGTCGTTATTGCGCTTGAAGGTTATGGCACCAATATACAATATACGCATCAAAGAATATCGGAAAGGTCTATTTTGTTGAAAGGACCCTAACCACCAAATGCTTCAATACACCAGACCTACACGTCAAATGCTCTTTTTCCATGAAGGAGAGATCGATGTAACCAATGTCAGTAAGAACACCACGCTCCGTTTCTGTGACGCATTCATGACAACAATTTGTGCTGCTCTTATCAGCATGTCTAAGCACTTACATGCATTTCACTTATGTGCCCCTGTATTTCTCTGCAGTTTATGTTAATTCTTTATCTCCAACAGGGAATCTATGAAAGAACTGTTCCTGCCTCAAATTTTTATAGTGAAATCTATCTTGGCATATTCCTAGTGCCCTTCGTGCTCACATATTAATTGCAGTGTTATTGATATATATCTATCTGGTTCATCCTGCTATATGCGTTGTGAAGCAGGTCAGAGCTTCTGCATCGTGAATGCATTTTCCCATAAAAATAGGTTAAATTCAATTCATTTCCGAAAGAACACCTTATGATGAATCGGGTTATATGTGTAGTCACCTATAATTACTGCTGCAGATATACTGGTTAATGGTTGTGTTCTCTACGAATTTGAGCAATACAACTACAAACACTACGCAAACATTCTCACTGCAATCAAGACGTACCTTCAAGCGTTTCATTTATTTACTGAAGCAAATAGAGCTCTAGGAGCATTGGGTTATACCCACTTGCATGCAGAATCAACGTGCATGGTTTCTGTTCATTTTGAAAGAGCTCACGCATACGACAACCTTGGAAACGAGAACAACTTCTTAGCAAAGGTGACAAAGCTGTTTAGGCAGACAGTGTAACTCTATTTTTGGAAAGTACCGAGTTTTTCTGCTGCTGATGGTAATGAACGGTAGAGAGAACTATTTTTTCCTCGATTTACTCACGCAGGTTGTAGTCAAGATTATCGGCGCCAGCGCGGTGAAGTGTGGAAGAAGAAGACGACAAACTCGTGGTGCGCGTTCGGTCAGTATTCAGCTGAGGCTGCCCCATTTTTAGGGTCTTCTGTGGGGTGCCCAGCAGACTCCACTGAGAAGAACATCTCGTGGCATTAAGTGGAAGTGCTGGGTGTAGGTTGCAGGGCACCTGCGGAACGCTGACAAGCGGTCTTGTGGCGTTGACAAGCACGTCCGGACGTACTGGTGAACGAATTGGTACTTGCTTCGCCAGTAGTATTGGAGACGAACACGGGAATATGTTTTGAAGAAGCCACTGGGGCCGCATTAGGCTTCATCATGGAAAGCTGCGCAGATGTCTGAGGGAATAACGAGAAGCCGGCGACGGCCATCGGTTAGGTAGTTCCGTCAATACATTAGGTCTTAGTGGATGGCGAAGTGTTGGGCATGACGACGAAGGGCGCGTGAGAGAGAGACTCAGGTGAGCGGTGAGATAAGAAGTCCAGCAGGGAAGAGATCCAAGGATTTTTTACGCTGCTCGGCCACATGCCGTTGAAGGTGAAAGAGGAGAAATTGCAGATGGTAGTTGTTGAGCACGCAAGGTCAGAAGGCAGCGGAGAACGGTATAGGGCGTCAGAATCTGAATGTTTGCGCCCAGAGCAATAAATAACACGTATGCCACACTCCTGAAGGCGTAAAGCCTAACGAACGAGGCAGCCAGTTGGGTGTTTCGAGGATATTAACCAGCATAAGGCATGCTGGTCAGTCCCAACTCAAACTGGTGCCCATAAAGGTAAGTACGAACTTTGTCGATTGCCCAAACAGTCGCCAAACATTCTTTTTCCGTCACAGAACAGTTTGAATCTGTCTTCGTAAGGGTGCAGCTAGCATATTCGACAATTATCTCTCGAAGAGAGAAAGAAAAAATCCGGACTAAGAAATATCTAGAAGAAAATTGTAAATGAAGAACAAAGGAACAAAGAAAAAATATCGGGCGTGTAAAACTTAACATGATCAAGCATAGCCTGCCGCAATCTATGGGTAATTAGAGAATGTGACACATCAGCTACACGTGAACGTCAGATTACAGCCCAATTTACATCCATAGAATAACACAGGACTTCTTGAGCAGTGTGGCTACGTGGACTAAACATATTTTTTGTGTGCGAGAAATAGCATACGCCACAATGGGACTCACACACACGCATATCGAAGGCTAGCTACAAACTGATTTATTGCTTCTAAGGAAAGATAGATCATAGAATTCAAGTTTATGTGAGCGCGCGTACCAAAAACAAAGAAACAAATAAACTCAAATGATATGATAGAACCAAATACACAATGCAAAATGTTGGCTTCAAACCACACTATCTGTGGATTGTACCAGACATTCGAAGTGCCACCGATAAAACACTTTTAACCTTTCTTCCGCACAAAATAGGCATCAATGAGCTAACGTGCTGTCTCGATGGCGCTGTTGCCCAAGATATCAACACCGCCATGCACAATGAATATGAGCAAATCTTGCAATGTGTATTAAGGTGCGCATAACTCAACTTATTGATTCGTTTGAATTTTTTTTCCGAGGCTTCAGAAGAGTAGAATTTCAGACCTGTTGGTGATGCATATTTCAGAACTGTTAAGTGCGGCAGGCGGGCAAGGTAAGGCGAGAGAGACGGGACAGGTGCTACAAAGAACTGTGAATGTTTATCCCAGAATTTCTCAGTCGGTCAGTTAAGCCTTAGTCTGTTTGGCTCACTCATGAAATTATTGCAGCCGAGAAGTATTTTACAGACATCCCATGCAAGTCACAATATAAAGAAGTAATTGGAATGCTAGATGTCGGACTTAAATGTTCAAACAAGTCAGGGTCTACGTAAAACGCAAAACTTCAGCAGAAATATAGCTAAGTAAGGTTACTGGCGTGGTTGGTATTTCATATTGAGCGTGAACAACCCAAACAATAACACGAAGGCATCTCTGCACCACGCATTTTGAGCAGACCGCTGCGATGTGCAAGTTTAGGGACAACATGGACGCGCAATTAGCGAAGGAGCACAAATGGCTAGGGTACTGTGCGCACGAGTTGGCAAGCCACGGTAGTGCGATCTGATTAAGAAACTATAGGTGTTTTGAAGAAACAAGCATGCGCAGCGGTTGACAGCGATTGATAAGAGTCTCGTGAGATGTGTTTTCTTGTAAGTATTTTCGTGTAATATTTTGTACCCTTGTAGAAATTAGACTTACATAAAAATAAATCGTCAGTTTGATGTCAGCGCTTGTCCATACTCGTCTTCGTTCCCATGGGGCCTCTCGCTGTGTTCACGCTCAGTTCACCAGAACCTCGATAATCTCATTAGTGCCTTTCAGCGGCTGGTTTTGTTGATATTGACTGCTCTCAAAAGCCCTCGGGAACATTCGGGAAAACGCCGAATCTTTTCCCGTGAGTCCTAATTTGATTTCTGAACAAATGAGCACGGTTAATAAACTACATGCGCAGCCCGACATATGACGTCAATGGTATAAACCTATTTATGCTTTCTGGAGGCAATATTGAACACAGCACTTTCTTTGACATGTTGAGCGAGAGAACACATGGCTGACACGAGCTTTCCTTTCGCAAACCTAGCTTCAAAGCGTTGGACCCGCTTAGGGTATGGTATGAACGCAATGCAATTATGACAACTGTAATGCAATTGCACGTTTGTCTATACACGAGCTTCTGTTACGCTTCTTATTTAAACAACTGTGTTGTTTGTTGTGTCAAATACATGGCCCCTTGTCTCATTGTTTCGTGCATTAGAATAATTGATGCTATTGATCTTGGGTCCGGGAACACGTGTGCAAAATATGTTCCTATGCCAGAAAAAACAAGAAACCTTTGCTCACAGAGCGATCTTTGTCTCGGTAAACAGGCTGAGCCTACCATATCAGTAGCTTCGGGAGATCTTCTTTTTTTCTAGTGATTTTGTCTAAGAAAATAGTTTGTAGCTTCCGGCCGCTTAAGCTACACCACTCATATATCTCAGGAGGCAGTGTAAGCACAGTTGTCCCAGAAAAGATGCCAGTGGATTTAAAAGCGCGCACCCGTGATGAATCCGTCACGGGGAAATAACACCCCAGTGGAGGGGCTAATTAAAGAAAGAAAGGCTGCAGCTCAAAGAATATGATCCGTTGTCAGAAAAAAAAAACAATAGAAAAGTACTCTCGGACTTAGCAACGCAAACTCTCAAAACTATGCGGCAGCGCACTTAGATTGTACTAATCGTGACGTCTCGGCAACACATAAGAATGCGCCGATAGTGCTTCACGGAGAATTTCGCAGACCTTTATTTGTGAAAGTGACGTTCGCAAAGTTCGTATGTATTTTGCAATTTCGTACGCGCTGTGAGGCGATGACGCACGCTCACCATGCATACCCCCCATCTTTTGTTAGATACCTCCATATTGCGTGAAATCTTCCTCTATTGCTGTAAGAAATGCGGGACCAAAGGTGAGTTCCAACATCTGTCTTGTTGCATAGGAGCCCGCTGGTCTAATAACAAAGCACAAAATAAAATCAAATAGAAAAAGGAACAAGGCCGCGATCTCAAGCATATTCCTCCTGTGACGAATTCATCCTTGAAAACGTCTGGTACATGCGTGAATTCTTAGTTCCCAACATTATTCTCTGGTGATAGCGCTTTCAGATGCTGTGTTAAACTGCGCTGACTTCCAGATGAGCCCGCATTTCTCGGCATACGGATACCTAGAAGTGCATGAGCTCCGCCTAGAATGCTATGGTAAGAAATTGTTTCGCCCGAAAGGGAAGCATTCAAAGTGATAGCGATGTTTAGTGTTACGCTAGAATCAAGGCTCGGTGTTTTAATAATACACAGAGGCGACATGACGTGACATAGCACGGGACACTGTTGCTTCTGTGCAGCAGGAGCAGCGCCTACTCTAATACCGAGCTTGCGCCCTCTCAAATAGCATGGCGGGATTTAATGGAGCCGCTCAGTATACTAACGATAATATGTGTGCACACGACGCTCATGCCAGCAGCGGAAGCAAGAGCTGTGCCTTGAGTCCGGCAGACCCGATTCAGCGGCACGTAAAGGAGCGTCCACTTTTACTTCGTCGCTTTTGCAGCCAAACACACTGCGCGACTCTGGAGCCATTCTAGGCATCGAAGCGTACGCCGTGCATGCGCCATCGATACCAGGCTAGCATGATGGCAGTGCGAGTGCGCCTTTGCTTACGCCTTTTTTTCATGGGCGCTGCCATATTGCGTAGGCAGCGGCGCCATTTATGGGAAGTCGGCTTGTTGGCTCGCGCGAGCGCTTCGTTTTGCATGCCAGTTATACCATCGGCAGAAGTTTCTGATGGTTGTTTTCGCCCTCGTGTCGTCTATTCGGTATGGCTTTGCGCCTCCTAAGAGAGAAAAAAAAACTGTATTGTGAGACGAGCTGAAGTGATTTAAGTCGGCATGGTCGGAGTTTCTGCTGGCGTTGAGGTGATCTATGGACTAAGCGCGATGTTTGCATGCGTGTTTTAGCCTGCAATCAGACTGGAAGATCAGTTGTGTATTTTTCGAAAATTCGTTTCCCTGATATCACGTTATTGCAGCATTCTCATTGTAGGTCTAAGCGGCGGTTTAGTAGCAATGCGTATTTACGGAAGATGTGACAGTTCTAACGGCGTGGGTACTTTTCTGCTACGAATAAGTCGTGTTGTTCACTTTGACAAGCGTTCAAGTAGTGATCTGTAGGCACATTGCGCGACTAGGTCGTTTGTTGGACAACGTATCAGCCTACAAATTAAATATTTTTTCTTAGTAATAACAGCATACCCTACAGTGTGAATCACACTCGTCGAGTGGTCGAGCGACCGTCTGCGGAATGCGCGAGCGTCCGAAGCAGTGGCAGATGCCGCGGGTTATAGATACCTTTGTTCTATAAGTTGCATGATCCGAGCATACGGAGTGATCAAGCGAGGCGTTATTTCACCCTTAGCCCATATTTTGTTTGTTTTTTCGCAAAAGAAAAGGATGAAATCTGATTAACTTTTTGTTTGCTTCTTCCATCCTATGTTCTACGATGCACTCAGCCGTCTTATGGAAATTGTGTCCTCACAAGCAGCGGTCGGATTCTTTTTATACCATAGCACCTTGAAATTACTGCTTTACGGGGCACAAAGCCAATGCCGAAGCTGTTTCAGTGAAAACATTTGTAAGGTTACCTGTGGCAGAGAGTCCAATTCTAGTCCAAGAACTGGTCTACTCGAAGAGGCGGACATTACTTGCAGAAAAGTTGAGATGCCTAATCGGGTAATTAAGAAGAATTCACTGAAAAAGTTTTAAACTCATTACTTTATTGAAGTGGTTAGAGAAGTTGAATATGAATTTAACCAATGCTCCTTCCGTCATTGTCCCGTTAAAAGCCCCCTTGAGAACGTCTACTATAGATGTAAGTGCGCCAAAATCTTGTTCTCTGGTCTTCCAAACAGGAGTTACTTTAAGGACGATCGCTGATTTTAGTACTTCGAAAAATAAGCGTAAGCTACTGACGGAAGTCTTTACATAAATCAGGCATTTATAATACAGGCAAGCGCCTTTCTACTCTTTGACACGTTCGCACTTTTCGACGCAACTTTAGGCGATACAGTGACGAGAGAATGCAGGAAGAATTGTTGACGAGGAGTGGTCCCCATGCAAGGCCTGTAGTAAACCGCGACGAATCGCGCAGTGTTGCCAGACCGCGTACCCACTGTAGTATGGCCCGCGATCAAGGAGCCCCACAACTGCAGGTTTTGGTAGTAGTGTATCCACTGTCCATCGGTGGTGGCGTCAGAGCAGATGTAAGTGAATCAATGTATGCGAGGGTTCACAGATGTGTTGACGTACCAAGTGAATTGGTCTGCTCCATTGGGGCCGCAGAAAGGCGGCCCAGCCACGTTGTCATTAACGTGCGCGGATAGGTACGTGATGCAGGCGGCTCCTACGCAAGGGACCGCCGCCGTCATGCGGTAAATCTGTACCGGGGAAGGATGCTACGGGCGCTCGCTTGTCAGGAGGCAGTGGAGCGTGGGAGTTCTCTCCATGCGCCTTGTACTACGAGGCGACGGACAAATGTCTTGCTCAAGGTGTGTCTGCTGTGGCATAAAAAGCTGTGTTGCATGTTGTTGTTACTATCATTTCCTATTGAGCATTGTCAGGGGATAAGGGTCGGTGACCAATGCTGACCGGGCGTGGCATAGTGAACAAAATAACATTTTCATATACGCTTGTGCAGCGCCTAGCGCTGAAAGCTTAGCACAACACGAAGCGCGGCCACTACGGGCCGCGCCGGGAACTCGCACGCAAATCCTAGAATAATGCACATGGCGCTCCCTCTCCTCTGGGCGGCATGTTAAGTGGCTGAGATAAGTGCTAATGCGCGAGGTGGCGCTAGTTGTCCACTCACAGCATACGGCTCCGGCCCGCTATGGAGCACTGGCCAAGAAATTGGCGGACTGTGCCTATTTATCATGAAGAATAAAATGTCAAAACTTCTATGGACTTGGTGCTGCAGAACGTGAAATTGCGCTTTAAAATTAAGATCAGTAACAGTAGATTGAATGAATATTTATTTTAAATATACACACACAAGAAACGCGACAAGAAATGATAGAATTCGAAGAGGATATTCGCTTGGATTCTATAATCAATTCATGGTCAGCGGAGCAAATATGCCTGTGACTGACTCCCACAGTGAAGGCCCCGAACGAAAGAATCGCAGAGTTTGTTACGCTCTGGCCAAGTTTTCGAAAAGCCAGTTCCAATATTCTTTTTCTTGACGCAGTTAAACGGCGATGAGATAGAATCAAGTGATGAATTGTTTCTTCCTCATTACAAAAAGGACAGAGAGGGGAGAGTACCATAGCTGACCTGTGTAAGTAGAAGTTCAGGGACGGAATAAGGCAAAATAATTTTGGGAGGGAGACTTTATGAATCTATGTGTTGCAGCATTGGCTAGGCCAGGGAAATACCAGGTGCTTCTAATCTGGAGGAAGAGTCAGCACTGGGTCTGATAAGGCTTTCATAACTGAACGCATCCGAAATCTACCCGCCGTGATGTGGGGTCTCGTAGGTAGAACAGGAAGAACTGGGTCGAAAAGTGAGTCTTTGTCAGTAAATCAATGACTTCTTTTAACAACAAAGCTTTATGACGAGGTGCTGAATTCAAATCAACACATTGCAGGTGGGCAGGAATTAGCAAGTGAAAGAGGTTTATCGTGGGCGCATCACTATCCGCGGTAAGGAAAGAGCACACAGATAGTGAGTCTGTAAGAATATCAGTGATTGTAGTTTCATAGCCTAACTTGCTCAAAGTTAAAATTACTGCCACAAACTCAGCAGGAAAAATAGGCACAATATCAGGCAACCTTAATAAAAAAAGACCAGTCGATTGCAGGGCAAATATTGCAATGCCAGTCTGTTCCTCGCTCTTTGATGCGTCGGTATTACTGAAAAAGTTTATTGGTAGTGTGTTTAGATGATCTTGTAATAATATGTTTAAAATGCCGTAAGGGGTGTGCGGGGGGGGGGACGCGCGGTTGTGGAAGAAAAATGTGATTAAACGTAATTTCCTGGAAATCAGAACGTGTGTGACTGGGAGTAGGTCCCGAATTTGTACATTTTATGACTCAAGTAATGTTAGGACATATATAATCTACACTCTAAAAACTAAGGGAGTGCCGGGCACTCTCTTTGAGGGAGTAGCTGCTTGTCCCATATTTCACTCTCTTTTCGAGAGTAGATCGACCCTCTTTGAGAGAGAGTAGGTCAACTCCTCCTGACAGAGTTTTGTTACTCCACCGCAAGGGATTGCTAGTACTCTTCCGCAGAGTGATAATACTCTTCCCACAGGGAGTGCTAGTACTCTTCCGCAGAGTGCTAATACTCTCCCCGCAGGGTTGATAGTACACCGCCAGACCGAGTACTTCTACTCCCCCAAACAGAGTGCTTGTACTCCTTCAAAACAGAGTGCTAGTACTCTTCCCAATACCCTCTTAGCCAAGTCCTGGTCACGCATGCAGGCAGGAAATCAGATCAAATTAGGGCCGCTGATATACTGTTCCGTAGGCGGCTCCTCAGAGACACTGGCCCGATTCCAAGCGGCCTTCAGAATAGGCGTGAGCAAAGTTATGCAGGATTTTAAAGACATTTTTTCCTGGCTATTTGCTGCCTACCGTGAGGCGTGACTGCTCTGAAGCGGCCTATGCGTATGCGTCACGAACGCCACTGAGGAGAAAAAAAAGCGAATTAACACTTAATCTGAAAATATCTTCGCAAATTTCACAATCAGGAGTCACACAATCTAATTAGAATACAATTGTCAAGGGAATCACATACTTATCAAGAATCATAATGCTCTATACATCATGTGAATTCGAACCCGCGTACACTCGCATTTGTACAATTCAAAACGCACATCATAACCATTACACCACAGCCCCGCTACGCCCAGTCGTGTTCCTTTAGAGGTTATATATATACCAAACGTATTTGATGAATCGGCAGCGGTGGGTGGGGTTTCTCTGCAGTGTGCTGTGCTGTTGTGTACTGGAATACGTGTGCGTTTGCATCATTTCCATTCCTTGCTACGACTAACGAAGGAAGACAACGTAGACGACAACGTGAGAACTATTCACGGCTTGTCGTCACCGCAGGAAAATAACAAATGTGCCGTTCAGCTCATGATCGAGTGCTTCTCCAGTCCATGTTCTCCAAAATACGCGGATACAAAGTATTGCGCCAACCATCCACGTATGTGAATTTAATTCGCGCGTATACTGGTGAGCAACTGCGACGCCAGTACCAGGCATTTCGACGTGCCTCACGCTGCCGTGTAGGCGTTCTTTTCAAGTGCATTAGTTTGGAGTTTGGTTCAGTCCGCTGTGAGCTGTTGTCCTGCATTAGCAGCGGATCGTTAGCGTTTTGAAGCGCATGCATTCCAGCATTTGGAGACTGCTTATGCCGATAGCCGCGTCAAATGCATTGGCACGCATGTTTAAATGACTAATGTGTCCACTTGTTACGCGTGCACTGCTCGTATCCTGTGGCAGTGCTCGTTCTAAAAGCTTCGAAGACCATCTACACTCATTCGTGTGTTCAATTTATATATGCACAGGATGGACTTGCCGGCTAGTTGGTTGAGCATTTTAGAAGAAACAGCGCAACACAAGGACGACGCAAAAACATGCCACACCACGAAGCGCTGGTGTGGTTGATGCTTTTTTTCGTCCTTGTGTTTGCGCTGTTTCTTCTTCCACGATACACGCACACCACAGGTACGCGAAAGTTTAGGAGCATAAGTGGTTAACTCTGTTTTCCCCGTTTTCTCTCAGTGTCAATGGCACAGTGCGTTGCCCGGAATTGTGCACGCTTACCCCCATATGCAGAAATGCATCATAACTTGAAGCCCATGCTTGACTTGATCTAAACGACGCAAGTCGTGAACGCACCAAAAGAAAGGCAGTGAGCGTCTTGGGGGACGTTCGCACCAGGCGTCGTTTATATCAAGTCAAGCATGAGCTTTGTATTAAGATACATTTCTGAATACGGGGGCTAGACATCTGCTTCTTCCAGAAAATGTCGAAGAAACGCCCGCCAAAACCAGGCACATTCGTAAACTTAACTAGGCATTACGAAGCTCCTTAGAAATAAAGAAGAGTGGTATTAAAAGCTTTCAATATTTTTCTTTACTCCAAAATAGTTGCGCTCTCGTGGCTTCACTGTACAGAGATAGTGCAGCGTTAGCTAGAAAGCATGAATTTCCTAACTCCATGCCAAAATAAGCTTGTAAAATTATTTAGGTGCTAGAATCCAGGGTTTGTAGCGATCCTTGAAAATCCTTTATTTCTAAAATGCCATTTTGCAAGGCATTGAAAACCCTTGAATTTTTAGAAGTATTGGAAAGTCCTTAAACTTGTACACTTGGCTAGACTTAGCAGACATTGCCAAGCGCTTTTTTTCCCTTCTGTGACACTCTTTCGCATGTCACAGAAAATTGTCTCTGGAGGTAATAGAAGGAAAGCGACATCATTAAAGTTGAAATTACAAAGGAGCTGCAGATACCAGTTTTAAGCACATGGAACCGGCGACAAATGTGCTTGGAGGAGCAGAAGCAGGAAGCTCAACAGTTGAGGCATTCGAACAGAAGCCGTGAAGAGTAAATTGAGAGCGACAGACACAATAAAAAGAAATTAGAAATGACTATTGCTTATTTGATGGTGAAAAAAGCTGAGGCAACAGATGACATCACATACACTGTCAAACCAAACAGTATTCAAAAACTGCAAATTTTCCAGGTCCAAGTAGTTTATTGTGCTATTGCAGAAAAAGTTTGAGCGCTTTCTTGAAATGCTTCCTTGTGTGCGTTTAGTGGTGGGCGGTGAAAGGCAAATTAGCAGTCTTTCAAATGTTTGAAATCACTGAAATGCGATTTGTTTTGTTTTCTTTTGTTCGCATTAAAGTTAACGGTGTTCTTGAACAAGTTATTGCCTGTCCAAACTACTACACACATTGCACGAGGTCCTTGAAGTTACTGTGTCGGGGCCTCAAAAGTCCTTGAAAACCATTGAATTTTTTTCTTCAATATTGCTACGAACCCAGTAGAACAACTGTCATGGAGTAAAAACCTTGGCTGAACAAGGGCATATACGCAGAGCACAGGAAGACTAGAAATGCAGTAGTAGGCATGGAGGGCCCTGAAAAAAATGTGCCACATCCGCTCGTCTGCCTTATGTTTCTGCACCGACTGTCGCATTTTTAATAGAAGTGCACTTTCTGTTCTACTCCAATAAACGCAACATTACGAACTCCAGTGTGGGGCAGTCCTTCAGCCAGTGCAGAACTTTTTCTGTACATCCGAGTCAGCTCTGTCATTTTTCCAGCATTGTAGTACAAGATTTGTTAAACTGGTTTAGCAGAATATGAGCAGTATACTCTTAAATTAGCTGTTTATTTGTATGCACAAGTTCAGGTCCTCAGTTTGGTTGCATGACAAATTGCCATACCTCAATAGATACAAGAAACAATTTTATTACAGTTTAATAAAATCCAAACAGTAATCATCACAACAATATAATGACATACATTTCTTTTGGTACGTATACAGCCCATGTCTTGGCAGTGTATAAATTCAACTATACACCGCAAGTACTGTGTCCTGACCACTATTATTCACATGTGCAAAACCATCACAGCAATTCAACAAATATCACAGTAATTAGTGACATACACTTTGTAACTGCTTTACATGAGCATAATGTATACAAATGGTCCCTGTGTACCTACACATGACTAGTACCACCCGAGTACTATTACTCACAGGTGTAAAACCAACAAAGCAGTTCTTTAAAAAATATCACAGCGCTTAGTGACGTACATGCTGTAACTCCCTTGTAGAAACTTAATACAAACACGTGAGGACACAGAAAGCTAGCAGTGGGCATACATGGGAATACCACCGCCTCAATACTAATTCACAAGTGTAAAACCAACCAAGCAGTTCTTTAAAGAATATCACAATGCTTAGTGACATACATTTTCTAACTAGCTTACATAAGCTTTATACAAACATGAGAACATACACAAAGCTAGCGGTGCACCCGCATAGAAGTGCGGCCATCTGAACACGATTATTTGCAAGTGTAAGCTCAACAGAACAGTTCGTTATAGTGACGCACATTTTGTAACTGCCTTATACAAGCTTAGTGCAAGCACAAGAATGCAGAAAAATATAAATTAACAACTTGCTCTATGCCTACACAAACAGATCAACACAAATGGTAAAAACCGCTTTGAAGACAAATGTGACTGTGGCAAAGCGCAGTGCTGTGCCGGTTGAAATTGCCACCCACAAAAGTATTGAGCAATGCTTAAACCACAGGCGATAAAGTGCTGAAAGACTGCGTCTCTAACGTAACTATTTTAATTCAAATTTCTTGAATATAGGGCTCGCTTGCAGATAAGGCATCTGATCCAACTGACCTGATTTTACACCTGCTACATGCATACAATGCACTCAGATATAACTGGTAATAATAATTATAAAAGGCATTTAAAAACTTGATAGTATGATGAATATGCATGACTAGAAAAGTTCTGTTCCCCTCGTACTTGTTAAAAAGGTGTAAGTACGACATGTTCTTTTTTTCCTCAATTTTTGCATTAATGGACAGCCGGGAACCTCGAACCGACACAAAAAGAAAAGATACTGCTACGTTAATAGTGTTATGAATAATTTTTTGTGAAAGCTTTTTTACAGACAAGTTGCAGTCTCGTTTCTGGAGGTTGAGCTGTATCTTGCAAAATAACTTGAAAAATGGTCACATGGGATCATGACACTATATCATAATGTTAGTTTCAGTTGACTCTCTTGCCCTACAAGTCGCTGCTCACTGTGGCCAGTGATGCAACAGCAGTGTCTGTGTGATTTTCATCACACTTCTGTCCTATGCCATTCTTACCAGAGTTGGCGGCACATAGATACCCAAATTTCGATAGTGTTGCTTTCTCAGGTGGTTGCTTTTGATTTGCTCAATATCAGTTGGCACTTCAGCTCCCATCAAACTTCTTTTTTACCTCTTCAACAACAACATCAACAACAATCTTATGACACCTGTGTTGTCCTTCTAGTTGCCTACAAAGACCAGTCAATCTAGCAACAACACTGACAGTCTCTACTATCTTGTAATGGGGGAGAGGTGTGTCCCACCATGTGTTCCACATTGTTGTCACTATGTGGGCTGGCTGGAGAGGCAACAACTGTAATATGTTTGCATTTGCATATATTAAAGTGATGCTTGTACTGTGTTATACCACCTAACTTAGTCTTGTACTTGCTCCACAATAACACTGGCTCACAGTCGTGGTGAAAAGCTTTTGTATGTTGAGTAAATGAGTTGTATCCACTACAAAAAAAGTCAGTGATAGCACACATGTTGCTGTACCAGGCCTGGTGTGGTTCCTTCTGACACTGCTGCTGATGCTGACGCGCTGCTGCTTGCCTCGTACACTGTTGCAGCTGCAGTAGACATGGCAGTCTCTGTATCTATTGCTGCCGTGTCATCTGTCATGGTAACTTCCAAGTGGTATCGGGCTCACTTCTGCAACAGAGATGTTGTTTGCCCCTTGAGGGCTCTCATGATCAGGGCCAATAATTTCGTAGGCATTGTCTCCTGCATCGAAGAACCAATAAGAACAGCATGAATTAATAAACATAGCTCTAAAAAGTACGGACATCAAGACTTAACCACAAGCTTTGCACATAAGTGACCGGGCTTAATGAATAATACTTGCAGGAGGAGTTACACAATTGTTTGTGTATATTACAGTAAAGCCTCATCAGAAGATATTCAAGAGGCACGGGAAACATGTCTCTCGAAACCAAAAATTTTGAGAGACTGAGGAGCAAGACTAGATCACTTTATTATGCATCATCACTAAAGTATGTTTTGATATATCTGAAGGAATAAATGCTCAGGGTGGCTTAAAGGGCCCCTAAACCACTTCTCGACATTTTTAGAACATTTCAAGTAAACACGCGTATCGAAATCAGAATGCCGTCACGATCGACGAAGCCAAATGCCAGAGTGCGTAGCACTGCCGGAGCACCACAATATGAAGAAAATGACCCCGTGCGCCTCTCTGGACCTATCCTGCACCCCCCAGTTTGTCCTGACGTCACCAGGCTGTCTCTGATGATGTCACCAGTTTCCGGTGCTGTCGATTGGTCGAACGAAAGTGTACGACTGCCGGCAAGGCCTGCAAGCAAATACACACACTCCTTCTTCCTCGTCGCGTTGCGCGCGATGCTATTGTGGGCAGCCAATGGGGGCAAACAGAAACGCCAACAGAAGGGTCTCCCTATGAGGCTCTTCAACACGAGTCACCATACAGTTCCGTTGTATTAGCGCCACCCCTCGCAGGACGACGGGCCAGCGCGGCAGCAACAGAGCTCGTTGGTGTTGGCCTGTCCCGTAACATTTGGAGGTGTACTAGGCAAGGAAAAGACGATACTGTCCATATGGCGTGTACCAGATGAAAGAGTAAAATGAGTGGGGACTACTTTTCGATAATCAAACACACGTAGCTCCACTGTTACTGAACCGTTTCGAAAAATTCTCGTGGCTACCTGTTCATTGCCTTATTGTGTAGAACTGCAACACCGCAACTAAATTTCAACCTCGGTGGTTTAGGGGCCCTTTAAAGAAGACATTCACAGCTTTTTAGTGACTGTAGATTGTGTTAGCTTCCTTCCCAACTTCTGGAATTTAAACGCTTCACTTTGCAAGCCTTGTTGCTCGTAGTACCTTTGAGGTGCTCTTAGACGCTCGTCAGCTTCAACTGCCGACACTTTCTGCCCTGCACTGTCCTCGTTGCCCTCCTTTTCTGGTTGATGCTAAAAGAGACATGCGCGATTGACTTGTGTAAGGATTGCGTGATCTTTACGCCCTTCGGAGCACACAAGGTGCACAAAGTGAATGTGTCTGGGTTGTGTCCCTTCGAAGTAGTGAATACTTAAAAAGTCATCCTTAGTAACAAAGGGGTCTCTTGTATACAGTATTGTTAACGTGGCAAACATCGGAAAACCAACCAAACCATTTTCAGATGTCTCTTACAACCAAGTGCATCTTGTAATGAGATTCTTCTGTACTGAATATTTTTCAACTATGGATCATCTGCATGTACATATAGTCACAAAGACATGTTGTGTGGAATGGCGAATCGGGAAACAGTTCGTACTCTTACTTTTTGTCCGTAACATAAGCAGCTGATAACAATCTGATAAAAAAGCAGGCAATGAGGCTAGAATGGAACATAATCCTTCAGCTCTAAACAGTTTTTTGGGCCCACATCATTCCCCCATATGACATAAGGAAACAACATGATTGCAGTAATGGCTGCATGTGATCTGAGTTGATTGAAACAAACTATACGTAAGGTTGTCCTGTATGTAATTTTATCAGAGTGCTTTTTAGATGTCCTGCTGGTGATCCTGGCTGCGCGATGCTTCTCATGCTTTTTGCATGAGAAGCATCGATTCCTTTTTTTACACTCCACTTTTTTTTTCAGATTATCTCCCCTTTCCCTTCCCCCTTGTGTAAAATAGCACACTTGAAGTATCAAATCTGTTGAACTAACGTGTGTATCAAACCTGCTAACATGTGTGCTTCTCTGTGGTCTGTGTTGTATTTTTGCGCTGCACAATTCAATTCAAGATGAAAGATGGAACGTCCCTGCCTTTAGTTTAATTGTGTGTGTGTGTGTGTGTGTATATGTCTCTCTCATGTTTTGAAATATATGTACATTCAGGAGTGCCTGCATGCCCTTCTCTCCTGCTCCAGTGACGAAAAGGAGAGCCTGTTTATGTACCATAGTAAAAAATTCAAAGGCTTTCGCTGTGCCCATTACATCCCTTATCATATGGATCTGTCACAATACAGAGTAGCAGTGGTCCATAATACTAGCCCATCCCAACATAATTATAAATTAACACATACCGACATGCTGCGAAACAGCTGTTGCAAAGCCGCTGGTGAAGGCAATTTACGCAGCACTGCAGTGGTACAGCCGAGTTCCACCTGTATAGTGACAAATCCATATGCGTGTTAGCAACTCAGTAGTTGCTGATGGTTTCATAAGCTTTACACTATACAATAAAGTAATCTAGACAACTTTGTTGGAACAAATGCACATAATTAGGACACTACTTAAACACTAACACGATTAATTGCCCCCAATCTCTCACTCACTAAGGGATAATACTACTGAAACATCGGTGGAGAGCTCCGATTAACACAGCCCATAAAGGACAAGCGTTCTTTGAGGAAAACAGCTATAACAGTGGTTAGTTTTCTTGATCATTTTATGTGGTACCTTTGATTTAAATGTCATGCAGTACTATAAAATACGAAGTGCCGCATTTCTACCAGCAGAAGGCGTCGTCAGGCTCATGGTACAACAGATTTTTGCACCGTTTGTCAGTGAGCCGACACATACAAAGAAAACCGAATTCACACATACACATACAGTGTCAAGTACACTTCTCCTTCTGAAAACGCAGCCACCAGTTCCAATGTTGCTGAAAGGAAAGGTTATATAAAATGCGAGACTGCATGGAACTGCCACTTATGACTGTAAATGTATGGTCTGCTGATTGCAGAGGTAGTCACATGCTATTTCTAGTCTCTTTTAGAAGCATTACTAAAGAATAAATTAAAATCTATTCATAAGTCACGAATTTCATGCATCCACAGTTTGGCTAAATAACCTGTGAGAAAAAGACATGTTTACCTGGAATAGCAACCTTTTTTCCTGCTGCAAAACTTTCCTTCGAATTAATGAAATAACGTTACAGCGTCATAATGCGTTTCTCGCAACTACTTGCCGGCAGTGGCGAGTTAGTGTTTATATCCGACTCATTGGGCGACAATACTGCCAAACACAAATGCTTCACAAACACGAGAACACGTCCCTCGCAGAGAATAGCAACCATATATGCCTCTGTGAGACATGATCGCACCTTTGTGGTCAAAATGTACATTAGAACGACATCACCATCTCATTAAAAAAAATGCCTCCGTACAAGGCAGCCGCCAACTGCATAATGTGAAATTGCAACTGATGTCCACTTACTGGTGGCCTGTGTTTGAGTCACTTTTGGCAGTTGACTGGGTGCTGAGAAATGCACATCCTGGGTTGTCCCTGCAAAACATACAGGGTTATGTCAAATGTTGAAAATATATATATGACGGCATTTCATCAGTCGCAAAACAAACGAGTAAACTAATAAAGAACTGTAATGTAAACAGAGTACATATGATAAGATAGGCTGTCAAGTGTTAATGCATTACGCAAAAAACCTAATGCATAGGAAAGACTATATGTATACACACGAAGCTGACACAATTTAATTCGCTCAAGGTTTTTCCGTGCAGTATATTCAAATTATTATGTCTCGTGGTTAGAGCAAAATTAGTGTAAATTACGAACTAAATTATCTACCCTGGAAACTTTTCTTCAATATGCACCTGTGCGCGCTTCGAACGAGTGGCGTTGTAAAATTTACGTACATGGCATTTAACATAGTTGCTGAACACGGATTTCCTTTGCCCTTTGTCGTGTACAGTGAGCTACATGTATCTGCCCCCCCCCCCTTTTTTTGTACTAGCCATACTACGTGCCACTGCACCTATACGCACGGCAATAAACCTTAAGACAGAAATAAAAAAAGCGCCAATCACTCATGCCTGCATGTTGTAGTGGGCCTAACCTAACCAAGCATGGGCTGTTGCTTTCTATAGTAAACACAGGCACCGTGCTCATTGCAAGTATGTATCATGTCACTAGGCAAACATGCAATTTCATTGTACCACTATTTTTTTATCACATGGATATATCTGTTGAGAGGCAAGACAAAAAGCAGTCACTTCTCTGAACTAATCAGCTTTTTTAAAACACATTTCTAACTTTTCAATGACACTTGCTGCTATGTGTTTGTCTCCAGAGAGCATACTTGATTTGACTTTCCAATCAGAGACATTACATAAATATACCATGTTAAGATGACTGCCTGGAGCACGTGAGAATTTTCATCTTGGTGTACCACACTGTTTCTTGATTTTGTTCACATTTGGTCGAATGGTACACCCAATATACCCACATACTAGTTTTCTTGTCCAAATAACATGCCAATGTATTTTGATTTTTTGGCATTGGCTCCTCTGCACTACGTGAAGTCGCGCTGCACTGGCTCTTTCACATCCTCGTGTCCTTGCAGCTGCCTTCTTGCGTTATATAAAGCGGGTGCCTGAAAAATATCGTATGCAAAAGTCAACACAAGGGCATGGTGCAAAACAACATCAAGACAGTAAAAGCCATGGCAATAAAAAGTCTTAGCTCTTAGTCTTCCTAGTGAAATGCATGCAAAACATCCAAATGGCTGCAACAGTCAACTGCTAAACTAACTTCAATTTTTAGATTTAAGCAAAAAAACAAATAAACCACAGTTCATCCTTGTTTTTCATGAATGTTAGAATACTCCTGCTAATGAATAGAATATTGGTCATTTTCAGACGTCATAGGTCTGTCATGAGTCTGGTGTATCGCAAACACCACTTGTGACACATCCTAAGCAAGTGCCCAGTGTGCCCCCCTTCCCCCGCATCATCCCTGGTTGTGCCACTGCTGAAGCCATAATTTGAGGATTATAGCTGCGAACGTGATGCTCAGTAGGGATGAAAATATTGTCCTTCAGCTCAATGGATATATGGATGTGCCTATAAAAAAGGGCAACAAGGCTTGTTATGGCAAGCTTACCCACATTTCAATACTAACAAGTTCACTGCGGCCTGCATCTAAGCTTACTAAAAGGCATGAACTTATTTTCATGCATGAGGTGCGCAGTGGAGTTCATTTTTGACAGACCCGACTACTGCTGCAGTTTGAAATCTAGCATTTTAGATTCTTGTAGGCATGTAAAAGTTGCAGTTAAACCGCAGTTATTAGTTTATTACACCAACTTATTGTTCTGTGTACGACAGACTGGTAACACGGAATTAAAGCAACATTTTATTTTGATATTTTATTTCTCTACTAAAAATATTCAAGCGATAAACACATCTTGATCTGCCATGCTATAGCAAAATGCACACATTACGCTTGTAACCCCCAGAGGAAGGCTGATTTAGCTGTTCATATGACATAACTCTGACACGCCAACTCATATTAGCAAATGCACAGGCATGTCCGAAACAATAAGCGTATGCAAAGCGCCCCTGCAATTGTAATTCCACACAGCAGCCGTTATATTCGATGCCGATGCGTAACTAGCTGCTTGACAATTCACCGAGTTCGTAGACATAAGCATCCTTTCAGTTTCGCACCGTGCACGAAAACCGCAACAGGAGACAAAACCAGACCTATAATCACACCATTTCAACATGAGCAAAAACAGTGAGAGCGATTTAGTGCGCGACGGCGACGAGCGACCGCTTCGAGCGACAAAACGGGCCGTCGCTTGAACAGATGGCTCGGTTCTGGAAATCTAGAAATCGTCGCTCGTCGCCCAGAAGTGCTATGAGCGACTAGCCAATAGCGCGAAGCCGGAACTGGATGTACATACATCGCTCAAATACTACCGATTGTCGCGCGGAACGAGCAAATGATTCAATTTTTATACGTGCAAGGATAAGAACGTACTGCAAGACCTCCAGAAATATTTTATGCTACTTTTTATAGTAAAATACATCAACGTAAATTACTAAAGCACGCGTCACGCGTGACTGCAGCCCTCATGCCGGCAACACCGGGGAGGCGTCGCTCAAAATCGTCGCTCGCACGGAGTACGACTTGTAGGCGACGAGCGAACGCGACAGCCATCTCCGTCGCGTCGCTTGTAGCTGCCGCGCGCAAGATCGCTTATATGGGGTTTATACTTTTTTCAGCATAAAACATGGATTCCTCATGCGTTTTCAGTAAGTTCAAGATAACGCGCCCAACTGACCTCTTGGAGCATGCAGCTGAATGCCTGCGGCAAAGTTTCTAACTAGCACTGGTGCTGCACGTAACTTCAGTGGTCGCAGATTCCCCTTGCGCGAGACACCGTCAAGCGCGCGGTTTATTTATAAAAAAAAGCATGCTGCCAGGAAAATGACGCCTTCTGTTATGTGATTCCTTAGTTCAACAGCGTTCCGTACACAGTAGACTGCCAAACTGAATAAATTCAAACACACAAAACGCACGCTAATCACGCTCCGCATAGGCTCGGAATCACGGGCTGGTGAACCAACCATTTTAAGCGTCCTCTCGCCTGGCGTCTTATTGAACATACCATAGTTCTGGCAGCGTTTGCGATTTTTAAAGCTCTTACGGACAACGGCAAAGTGATAAAATCACATGCAGTAATCGCGACGACTGGCTTTTTAGATTGACATCGAGAGACAGCGCGTACGCCTAGTCCTTTGTCAATCGGGTCGGCTAAGCGCAGCGACGACTTCCTGGCGATAGCATGACATATACGAAGAATGTGCACCTAAGTTAGAATTCACTTACCGTGGAGGATTTGTTGTTATATCCAAGCCATGACGAACGACTGTCGTGTTTTCGTGGCGACGCGAGATGGCTAACACACGATCTCCCTCGGCTGGCCTTTGCTCGCTGGACGGGTCACCTTTCTCCGGTGCTGTGTTGTTCCGCGATCTTGAGCGCGCGCGCGCGCGGTGGAGCCACTCCGAGTGAAAAAGTAGAGCGCTCGCTACGCGTTCCTTTGAACTGCGGCGGCCTGTTCTCTTAGAAGCAAAACGATGTGTTCTTTGCTCAGCGTGCATGAATGATACATTGCCATGTTCGGGGCCAGCCACCTACAGTTGAAGCAGAAGATTACGCTACGTTTTGTTTTCTATTGCCGCAAGAGTCTCTCTTTTCTATTGTCGCAAGAGTCTTTTCACTCTCTAGCTCTGAAGGGGAGAGTGAAAAGCACATTTCACTCTCTCCTTGGTGACAGAGTGAACAATGCATTTCACTCTCCTCGACATTTTGCGAGAGTAAAACGACGCTTTGAAGAGTGAACCGGCAGCTTCACTCCTGCGATACCCTTCCTAGTTTTTAGAGTGTATAGCGTATGGAATTTAGGCTAAGGAATGGGGAAAAAACTTTGTGCATCCGAGATGAAAATGATTTGCAGACTGCTTGATGGCGATTCTCGAAGTCTAAACATTGTCTGGATGGTCAGAAGATCAAATCGGCATAAAATTGATGTGATTTTCACTGCCAGGTATACGTTTGTTACGGCAATCTAAACGTGTTTATGAAGTCCTAAGCACCAGCGTTGTGCTTCTCGTTCTAAGAGAACTAGGGGCCAAAGCTTGAACGCTGGCGCACCTGGCAATAAAACAAAGGAAAATTTTAATAGCTGGCGCAATTATGTTTTATATACCATCAAAAGTGATTTTTTCTCGCACGTCTGATCTACAATTGCTGAACATGTGCACAATACCAATTGTATGTACTCATTTGTCACAATATATTCAATATGCGGGCACTATTAAGAGATACTCCAGAAATGACTCCATGGTACTTGTGTGATTCTACCTCTGCGAAAACACGGGGAAGGCGGGAGATGGAAATTCAAGACGATGAGCAAAACGAGAACAAGGTGGAAGCAGCAGCCAACGTTTCCACAGGTGGAGTTATCTTCTTCAAGGCGACACATGCTTTCCTCGCCACAGATATATAGGTGGAGTTCTTCTAAAGGGAAGAGGGCGTAAGTTGGGTGGGTGCGGCAACGAGCGAAGGTGTGTTAGTGGCCCGAGGGTGCAGAATATAGACTAAAGGAGTGCTGTGCATAAAGCCAGCGACACGGCCGTCTGTCAATCACGTGTCAACGGCAGTGTGTCAGCCGGCGTGTCAAACGCATGCACAGCAGCCCTTATTGCTTGTTTCGCTGATGGTTGCGGGCTATCATGTCTCTGAAAGATATAATAGAAGGAGCGGCAGAAAGCGGTGCTCCGAAAAAAAAAGAAAAGAAATAAGGAAATACTTCTGAGAGTTCTAGGTGATAGTTAAGCGATATGTTGTGGAAATAAATAGCGCAGCTATTACACAGACTCTAGGAAATAAAAATGCACACAAGCGCCGATTCTCGCTTGGTAGGTACAAATAACAACACAATAAATGACGCGAGAACTACTGGAATATTTAGATGATGGTTGTTACACCGAACACGACCCCGCTGTACTAGAAATTACGTTCACCAGAGCAGGCATTTGGGTGACTTGGTGTATATACGTGATGGAAATGAAAAAGCACAGCTTTTATGCACACTGTAGGAGAGCAAAACACACACACACACACACACACACACACACACACACACACACACACACACACACACACACACACACACACACACACACACACACACACACACACACACACACACACACACACACACACACACACACACACACACACACACACACACACACACACACACACACACACACACACGCACACACACACACACACACACACACACACACGCACACACACACACACACACAAACACACACACACACACACACACACACACAAGCATTTCTTACGGTCCGCGTCACAGTTGCGATCTTTACATCCATCTTGTATCTGTACCAACTCGCCCAAATGTCTGCCCTTATGAAGCGATATGTATGCTGGGCCTTTAACTAGGAAAACAAGAACGGCACACTTATTGGCATTGAGGTTTAAATGTAAGGTATCAAGGCAACATTTCAGCTGTCTTAGATAAGACTGCAAACTAAGGTAAAGGGAGTAGTGTCTCTATACAAAACATAAAAGCGATGTCGTCAGTAGAAACGCAGGTGCTTACACCTTGGTGAGCAGGCATCCTGCTCAATAAAATATTAAACGATACTGGCGAAAGTAAGGATTCCTTAGACACAGCTGTATTGTTCACGAAAATAAAAGACACTTTGAAAAAAAAAATAGAATTACATATCTCCTAAATATTTCATCGCCCGTACTTTAATAAAACCTGGAAAGTAGTGGCTCTGTAACCGACTTAATAAAATCGTATGTTCAGCACTGACATACGCTTTACGATACCTGCACGCCGCTGCGTTCTTCATTTTTTTCTTTGAATTAAATCAAAACCTTCATTGCCCTGTCTGTCATATAGTTCTGCATGGTTCATATCCGATAGACATTCAGGCGAATGATTTTATTTGTGCGTGTGTTTCGCAAATAGACTGACCGACTCGCAATTTTTTTTTATTCTGATCTGACAAAAGATGATATAGGGGGTTTACCAGCTAACTTTAGCCGGACTTTAAAAGAATGCGAAAGCCACGTAGCTGGACCGAACTAAGCTAATATTGTTGGCCGTCGCTTGGAGATGCTCGAATTACTTTTTCTCATTCCGCCTAACTATATAAGTAGTCTTAACTAATAATGAACTTTTCAAATATTATGGTTCGATGAAAAGGGTCAGCAATACAATTGTAGAACGGCATGAAAAACTCCCGATACAGGTTTCTGTTGCGCAATACATGCTACCTAACAGTGTTTCCCGAGCGCGAAAGAAGCTCGCGAACACACGCAAAGTGCCTCGAGCTGCCAGTGGCGCGGAAATTTTGCGTGAATTTGCGGGCTTCTTTCACCTCAGAGCTTATGCTCAGAGGCCGAAGGCCTTAGCTGATGAACCATCACAGTAAAGCATTGTGCCTACGAAAGAATTTGTTAAATTATCAAACAATGTCGCTAGGAAACCTTTTGACATGCCAATAAAGTGTGATGCCGACTCTTCTTCGAAACCGTTCTTGCTTTTAGATAATTGGTTCTATAATGACATGAGTATTCAAACGGACCACACAGCATGCATATTTGTCAGCCTGAGTAAAAGAATGTGTCGTCGTCCCCAAAAATGTAATCCAAATGGCTTATAGTGAGAGGAGCTTAGGCTGCTAGTGTAATTTGTTTTCCTTTTCATCTATTGTATACTTTTCCTATGGCTTCAGCAACGTAGCTCATGGACGTTACAAAAGCGTTCATTTTAACACGTATTATTTCGGGGAAGCTTAGTGAATCCCTTGCATGGCGTTTATCTCTTCTAATTTCAACCCAATGTTATTCTAAAGAATTCCGTGGCGCATTCTACCTTCGAAGCGCGGATTCTTAAAAAGAGAAAGCTAACTAAGGACAAGAAGTAGACGCAAACCTTTCAGCCTCTCAATGGCGTTTTCTCGCGGATGCGATATTTTAAAGCTCGCAAGAGAGGTCTTTGCTATCACGCCGAGAAAGAATCCTTCATGTTTTCTATAGTGCTGCCCAAACATCAACTCGGGCTTTCTACTCACGTGGCATCCTCACTGAGCGAGTCCTTTATAATCGTTTCCTCTCACGTCACGAGGAGCCCAATATCGCCCGCGCCTTCGCTGTCAAAGGCGCTTCAAGAGAAGCTGAAAAAAACCCTCGAAATGCGGCGATCTGAAAGCTCGCTTTCCTGTGCCGCCAACGTGACAGCCTGACAGCCTCAAAATGTGAGGCTCAGATTTACGAAACCGATGCGTCTTGCCACGAATAAATCCTAAAGGGAAATATTTTTTTTTAGCCCCTAACGCTTCATTTTGTATATTTTTTTTTTCGGAGCGCTGACACAAAAATCAGTATTTCTCTGGTGCCTTCTCATGAGGATTATTCTCCCTTTTACATTTTTTCTGCGTGCTCAGTAAATCTGGTTTCGCTCCCTGTGCGTTATATCGAAGACTTGTGAACGCTAAACAATGGACTGCTGCAGAGAAACATTGTAAGCTAGGCTCGTAGGACCACTGAAACATAGAAAAACTTAATCAGTTCAAACACGCATGTTGCAAGCATATTTAGCGGCTTTCATGAAGCAATTAATTAAATGCCACTAAATATCTTCAGCGGCGTGTTTTGCCGCATGAGCGTTACGTGCCCGTTTGGAGAGACGGCAAGATGCGGTGACCTCCTCGCAGTACGCCACCCATGCGACGATCATGGCCGCGATTTACACCGGCCGTGGTCTTCCAGAGCACGGTCCCTTGAACGCCATGCTCGGCCTCTGAGATCGGCTCAGTACTGATTGCAATATTGACCCACCACCCATGCGATGATCATGGCCGCGAATTACACCGACCATGATCTTCCAGAGCACGGTCCCTTTGACGACATGCTCGGCCTCTGAGATCGGCTCAGTACTGATTGCAATATCGCCAGGATTGACCCACCTTACTTGGCGATAAATCAAGCGAGCAGGCAATGCAACCAACCGAAACGAAGGCGTAGGGAACGTCGTTCTAATAAAGCAGTGAAGATACTCAGGTACTGTTTGATCTTCAACAGCATAGTTCCACAGGGACGAGACCTGGCTACCGCCTAATCCGCACGGCCAGTGCAAATGGGTCAACATATAGGCTGATTTATTATTCGAGTGCTGTCCTGTGCATGAGCGATTCGGCCAGGCAGCAGCAGCCATGGTTAGCAACGTCTGGCGGCGTTCGATAATAACACTTCGACTAAAAAGGATAAAAGAAGCTGCAAGGTGCTTTCGGAATGAATGCATGAAAGGCTCAGGTAAACGCTGTCAGTGAAAAGCGCTAGTTGGTTTGGAGTGTTTTTGATGTGGATGCTTCCTTCTGTGCTGTGAATACTTAGGCATTCTGATTATTTACCGAAAATAACAACTGATGTCAATGACACTAATAAAATCTGATCATAACACTTCGATTGAAAACAATAGAAGAAGCTGTAAGGTGGTTTTGGAATGAATGCATGAATGGCTGAGGTAAACGCTGTCAGTGAGAAGCGATGTTCGGCATGAAGTCTTTTTGATGTGGATGCTTGCTTGTCTGCCGTGAATACTTAGGCATTGTGATTACTTACCAAAAATTATCACTGACGCCAATGAAACTAATAAAATCTGAATATTTCAACTGTATACCGAGATAGCGGGCTGTGACGTAGCTCAGCTTCTAATTATTCGGCAGGTAATAAAGAAAAATAAAAGAACAACCTGGGTGAAAAGATTTCTCTCAGATGAGGGAATCGCTCCGGCCACTCGTGCAATTTTGTCCACTTAGACGCGTAAAGCGAGGTGCAAAAGCAGCGTCCGCACATGCAGTTTGCATCTTTCATTAAAATTACAGACATTTAGAAGGACCTTCATATTGTAGCCCCGTAGTTGAAGCACTTTTCTATACTTCAGCTCAGCAATATAAATATATTTGAGCTATAGCAATGTGTGGTTCTTCCCCTCAATTTGCGGTTTCTACGTTTCTGACTGTTTATGGCAGAACTGTCAACTTGGGGCACTAAATCTGCGCAGGTTGCTGCGCAGATCTTTGCAGTGGCCTTGCCCAGCAGAGAGCACATGCCACTGCATTTGTGCCCGGATAGGCAACTTGCTGCTCGCTGCTGTCTCGCCTAGTTGAAAACTTTGGTACTACGTTTGTGATATTATGTGCCCATTCTTGACCTATCCCCGCGATGAATGTGCCAAGGTCACACGAGGAGAATGTAGCCATAAATATATTATATCCATAGCGCCAAGTCCGCAACAAACACTTCCGCTTCGAGCGCGGTTGCTTGATGAATAGCCACTATCAAGAAGTTGCAGCCAGGTTACAGGGATATTGTGGGGACCGCTGGGGAGGTTTAGCTGTGCTGTGGTGGTTGAAACTAGATGTTGCCACTTGACCTGGCATCATTGGCCTTGGGATTGGCGGTGAGACTGCCACTTCGTTAATCTGCTATTATGCATACAGTCATATAGCCTAGAATCCATATGAAGCTTAGGTGACCAAATGTTTAGAGGCGATCTAAGAGGAGCTCATTCGCTTCATTTATTCCAAGTACTCCAGGAACAGTATGACTTCACTCACCAAAAAAGAAAGGAAGAAACTCCGAAAATACTCAATTAGGGCGTTTTTTGCAAGGTTTCTTGTAATTTTACTTTTCTTTATTTTTATGTAACCGTTCAATATCTAGAAGCCTGGCTCAGGCTATCTGCTTTTCCTAATGTTGAATACGCATCAACCTTGTCATTGCTTTAATTTTTACATACCTCGGCCACGCTACAGGGATCCTCCAGGGAAGCGCTCAAGTTGGAAACCTTGTTTTCTGTTTCTCCGAAGAAGGGCGTGTTATCGCCTATTTTATTTCTTTAGCATGGCCGATATTTTACCACGGCCACTAGTTTCGAACTTCTTTGAGCACAAGGAAGCTTTTTCTTAGCTTGTTATTTTCCAGTCGAAAGGCAGCAAGTAAACGGTCCTTGCATCCCCATGAGCACTTCAGCAAATTAGACCCGTTGAAGGAACAAGCCCGTGACTTGCTGGTGTGCCTTCTGTTCCTCCGAGTTGTCGCTTTCTGCGCAACCTTACTCTGAGGCCTCGAAGAGCTTTTCCTTTCAGTCAGCGTCCAGTAAACGTCGGGGCACTGACTATCGCGCTGTGCACGTATAACACTACGTGTTGACTTGCATCTTACCCGTGTGAAGCGCCGACGCCGCTCTATGTTCCAGTGTATTATTTCTCCTAGCCGTTCTCTCATTAGTATTTTAAAGCGAAAGCTTTACTGGCCGCGAACTTGCGATTTCGCCGTGGCGGTGCTCCGAGGAGGCACATGACATCACAACGCGGGCCTTGCCGCGGATATTTCTCTCTCTGTCGCTCCCTAGTCCCTACTGCGCATGCGCCACTAGTAGCACCGAGCCACATGTGTTCCGCCGATGCGCAGCGCCGCGCCCAGCCGCCGCCGCCGTTTGCTATGACGTCACACCGCATTCCTCGTCGTTGCGCTCACCTTCGCTCGCTTCGCCAGCTGCGTCGCATGCCTAATAACATGTCGGAGGATTGAAAAGGACAGCTCGCGTGCGCCGCAACCACAGTTGAGGTGGCAGTATGGACGGCGACAATTCTGATAAGCAGGAGGAGGCCTGGAATCGACATCGGAACGAGATGAAGAGGAAACGAATCGGCCAGGAAACAGACGAACAGCGCGCCGAACGACTGCCTAAACGCCGCAACATAGCTAGACAACCAGACAAACCTGGACTTGCAATCAAGAATAATCAAGGCTAACCATGCAATGCCTTAGCTTTTGCCACGTGTATCCTGGCACAGCCGAGCTAAGCCACTGCCAATTTTTCATTTATTCGGGAATGCACACCCTGCGCAGTGCCCGAGGTAAGCTTAGTTCTCCTTTTCGACTGTCCGAGTAATCAAGGAAACGCGGGAGCTCTTCTAACTATAATCCACACGCGTGCTGAGAGACAAGTGATGTGCAGAGTACTGGACCAGTTGGACAATCGTCCACTTTCAGAACTTAAAGCTTTAGGCCAATGCTCCGAAAGAACATCCGCGTTGAAGGCCTTACTCGCGCTAGTAAGGTTCTTGCGGTCTACGGGGCTTCACGACAGACTCTAAGAATGCCGCCCACTACCACTCTGTAGTGTACGCGCTTTGTTCGTGCTTGTCTCCCTTTCTTTCTATATCCCCCTTCTACTCTGTTTCTCTTTTTATCCCTCTTAACCCTTCCCCCTGCGCAGGGTAGCCAACCGGAACTACCTCTGGTTAACCTCCCTGCCTTTCTCTGCATTATTTTCTCTCTCTCTAATTTACGGCCACATCTGTTAGCTCGTTAGTGTGCCGGCGGGTAGTCATCTTATATGGCGTACTTCGTACTAGAGTCCTTATAGTTTACGTTACGCAGCCAGTTCGTCCGAATATTTTTTTTTTTCTCGTGGAAGGGAGCGGATATATTGAAGTGAGCTATATACAAAAAACGGGAGGCCTAAGGAAAACGTACGACAGCAAAAGCACAGTGACGGGTAATATGTCAGAGCTACACGGGAAACATTCATCGCAAGTCATATTCCGCGAAACTGTGAGCGCGAGTTTCACTGCCTTAATCACGCACGAACAATTGAAGTCACCGCTATAAAGATGTTCATACTTGAAAATTTCATGGCCGCAATTAAGTCCTCTTAACTGACTCGTGAAAAGAGATAGAAGCTTTTTGCTTGAAAAGATACATTTTCTCCGGCTTGTATGCCAGCGCCGGCAGGCTACTCTGCATAGGGAGGGCGAAGGGCATCAAAAGATTCCAGAGAGAGAGAGAGAGAGAGACAGAACAACTTTATTGAAAATGCCTGCAGAGTCGGTTAGGCTCTCTCCACGCAGGGAGGACAAGCTTTTACCGCGACGCAGCCACTACGTCAGTCTCGTGCGTTGTGCTCCTCGAGGTCTTGGTTCCTTGCTACTTCCGCTGGTCTGAGAGGGCCGCCGCCTCCTTACTGGGGGTGCTGCCCCCCTTCTCCTCGGTTTCGCGCGGTCTCTGCCAAAATCAAAAGATTCCAGCCGAGGGTGAAAAGAGAAAGAAAGAACATAGATATGGATGTTGCCCTGAGTCCGTTTGCCATCTGACCTTAATAATGCGTAGCGTACGTTTCTTTCAGGAAACACAGCAGCGATTGTGCATGCAAGGACATTGCGCTCGAAAATATGATGGTTTGCACTTTGCAACTTTATGCTTTCAGCGAAGCATGCGCAATGTGGCGCCTCTGATCAGACACGATCGCAATTTTTCGTTATTTCATATGGAAATTAGGTCGTGCTTAGGTTAGAGCAAATTAAATTACTCTAATCCGGCTGAGAGCATACCAAACGGCAATCCTGGTGACATACCCACTCAGGCGAGGGTCGACTATAGTGTTTCCCTGAATGATTTTAAATGTGTTTAAAGTGGATAACGTGTATTCTCAGATTTTTACTTTAGAGCCCCTTTTGATGAATGCAAGTTATTATAGTGCATCGGTGCATCCGACAACACGTGTAAAAAGCTCTTATAATGTGATGTAAATAAAAGTTTTTTTTTAAAGAAAAGAGCACGTTACTTGGAATAAAAGTTGATGATTGCCCCTTTTCCTTTCAACTGAAACAAAACCAACATTTGACAACAGCGCCCAATTCCTGGTCATTTTATCTGAAAGTTGCAGTCATAAAATTATTGAAAATATTCCTGTAGCATTGGGCTGTTTATTTCTGCCTCTTCAGTAAGGGAGTAACCCTGTAAACGTAACAGAGTGTATTGCAGAGACGGTTGGTATACCGCTCGAGTAAGCAACGCATATAAATATAATCAAGGCAGAGAAACAGGCCGGTATATCATATTTATCTCCGTTTGTGAATGCTCAGCCTCGACGAACTGCGGCACACGTGTGAGACTTGTACCGTCGTCATTTTTTGGCGGTGTCAGCAGTTGTATGCGCTTTTATTCCAGAATGCACCTGGCGGACAGGCCGTGAATCCGAGATGTATTGCTGAGGCGTGGTGCGAAGAATAATTCCTTGGAGCAGAGGTCTGGTGTAGGCCCAGATTTTCACCTCCTACTCGTGCTATTGTTACTATCACGATTACTTCTGCTACGTCATTTCATGCTGACGAAAAGCTCATGACGTCATTCGATATAGAAATTGGAACGGGAAACATATCAGGAACGCATAACAATACGGCATATTGGAAACCCACGTCTGAACTCTTACGCCGGCTGTATTTGTCTTCGGTAATGCCAAAAAGCATTCATTTCCCTGCTCAGTACTTTAAATGTCTCGTGAGGATGATAGCTAGTCCGCGTGATGTGAGCTGACGAAAGAGTGGGATAGACTAGGACAGGGAATTTTCTGTGAAAATAAATCGGCTGGCTCTGGAAGAAGTGCCAAGGAACCTACCAGTGGCGGGTGGCTACCTCGGCAGCTCATTTTTGCGATGGCACTGCCATCTTGACAAAGTGGCGCCATCTATTGTCGTTGCGGGCTCAGTCTCGATACTGGTATCTGTGGCTTGCTGCAGCCGCGCTTGGCTGTGCGAAAAGAGCTGTTGGCCATACAGCGGAATGGCCGGGACAGTTGCGTTATGCTTTCAAACTTTTTTGAGCCTGCGTATGACCCAGATGCAAAATGTTTTTGGTAGACCTATATCTAGACTATGCCTCTTAGTTCGTTCCACCACCCTAAGTGTTTTGCAATCGTGATTGAGTAAGAGAGTCGCTGAGGAACTCACACACACACACACATTATATATATATATATATATATATATATATATATATATATATATATATATATATATATAGAGAGAGAGAGAGAGAGAGAGAGAGAAGGAAGTCGACAAATGGAAGACGAGGCATGAAGGATCGCGCTGATGTTATCGCCAATAAAAAGCGTTAGAAAAGTGGGTGTTCGTCCCGAAAGAAACCTGGTTACCAAATATGAGTTATGGTCTTCACTGAATAACGGGAATATTTCCAAACCCTCGTGGCTTATATCGTCTTGCCGTTGCGGAATTTATACCGCTCCGCTATCGCCGCATTAAACCCTCGAAAGTGCGCACTGAACATTTTCCCCAGCAAACTGCTCCCAGGGGCGTGAGAGATTACCGTCTTTCCTCTAATAGTAGGCGCATACAGCCTTCGCAAAAATCGGGCATGCACCATAGCTATCAAGTTGCACCTTCTAACTTCTCATTTAAGTAACCAAAATTAAGTCGTGCCTTAGTTTTATACTTACTGTCCTCCGTCCTTGCTGTGGCTTTGTGATGCCGCGTTATCTATCTCCACGTAATTGGCGGCATGTATTTGTTAGGAGCTTTGTTCTGGAGCCACTGCAAAGATCGACTTCTTTCTGTTCTATGTCGGGTAAGCGATAGCGTTAACCAACGTCGACACTTACTATGCTTTGACGTCGGGGTACACCAAGGGTAACGCGTCCCTAGAGTTCGTTTAGAGATGCAATTACTTCTAATAATTCATGCGGTCCGGAACGATTATTTGCAGGAAGCAGACCTGTTTACGTGATCGCGGGAGGTTAAAACAAGTTAAACAAAAGGTTACAACAAGCGCTCGCATTGCCTCGGTTTCCCTCCTGCATGTTTACCACATAAGTCAACTGGGACCGAGGCGGCGCCACATTCTACATGAGTGATTTTATACCCATTAGGAGGAGTTCTGCTTTGTTTACTATTTCAGAACTTGACTAAGAACGCATAACTCATGACGTGTAGGCTGGAGTGCAGCTTAATGTCTTGCATTGTGTTTTCGTTGTTTATTTATCAATACAATGTTTCTATACTTTGTATCTCTAGTGAATTCGCCATTTGGTGCACACTGGGACGCGCCCAGATACGCTCAACAAAACTTGACATCTCTGCTAGATACCCACAAAGTGGTAAAGTTCGTGTAAAATGATCAAAAGAAATGCGTGACCGATAGTGGCACCTAACTTCTCCCGTCAAGCATAGCATCCTAGTTATCGAAATGTGAGGCCACGGTTGCAAGAAGAAAGATGCTTCCCTCATGCCAAAGTCGCTCTTCGAAACGTCTGGCACGTGCCAGAAGTCACGTGCCAGTTCCTCGCATTCTTTTCTCGTGACAGCTGGTACATTAGGAATCTGTGTTAGTCTTTAGTGCCTTCGGGATGGACCCACGTTTTACATCAGCAGAACGCGATACCTCCATAGCTGGTACCTCCAGAGCTATGACGCTACCAGATTAAAATGTCCATGGGAGAAAGCCTTCAGACGTAAGAAGTGCACTATAGAGCCTGCCTCGTATGGTGTAATGGTGTGCTTTTGGAAACGTTATCAAGTCACGCGATACAGTTGAACACCAACTCGATATTACAGCTCTCGTGGCTTGCGTGCGTGTGCTCTAGTAGGAGCACGAATGTAACCTCTAATTGTGATAAAAGCGTGCTCGCTGTGAATTAGGTTAGAAAGTTAATTTACATGTGTTATAGCCACCGAGATAGTGTTCCATATGAAAATTCACCTAGCGATCTCGCTAAAATGACAAGGACAACTTTAATCACCGTCTCTTCAAGTATTGCCCTAAACCTATGGAATTACAACTCGTTTTCCCACACAAACCGTGCGGAATGCGCAACTTCAAGGTCAGCGTTCTATCAGCACAGGGATAGCCTAGTTTGTTGGGTTGTCCGCTCTTCCTTATTCAGCCTCACTAGACACGTAAACGCCATGAAGAACGTATCTTTAAAGCCATACTACACATTAATGAGTAGTTTAGCCTGCATTTTATGACAATACAGCAAGGAATCCTTGTCCCATTGAGGTAGGATGACACTGTGGCTTGTGGAAAAGTTTATGGGCAAACCCAAATTTACTCCAGACGCTCCTTACAAATTATAAGCTTCCGACAAGCACTATTAAAATGTTTTCTTTTTAATTTTCACCCTTTAACCTATGACGCATTTCCTCTTCTCAATCTTTATCGCTCATATCATATGCGGTCAGCGTGATCTCGCAGAATGTCTCTGAAGAACACACTCACATAATGCCCACGGAATGTCTCGTAAATTCTATACACCAGACCATCTCTGGCAGACTCTTCTAGTATTCCAGTTGTGCCGGAAAAACGACCGCTAGAGACGAGGTCGTCCGGTGTGGCGATATATTCCTGGTGTTAGTCACTTTATGGTGAGGCACTGTAATCTCTTCAAGGATGACAGCGAAAGCACAGTGATGCCGGTTATGAAAACGGGCACGCGACGGCGATATCGTGTTGCACGTGCAACGACGGCGCTAGACACCATAACGGCAATGACAAGGTGAGATTGGCACTGCATCGGGTCGCGTGAGCAAGCAAGCAATGAACAAGAAAGTACAAGAAATATAGCACAAGTGGGCGAGCATACCTGCACTCTGCGTGAAAACTGTGTGCGCACGCATGTTGGCAAAGGTGACCGATCCGACGGCGTGCACTGGACCTACACGTTCGCTTCCGGCACGCGCTCCCTCTGTTCATCTCAATTTTCCGTCGATAGTACGTGATGAATTTCCAACTGCGCGTTACGCGTGCGATGCGTAATTTGAAGGCGCGGGATCGTTCCCCACTGGCGGCAAGTTGTTTTCTCATCCACTTTCATTGCGAGTAATTTATCGCTTCCTTAGTTCAATTTGTAAGTACAAGTAATTTACCTTGTTTTCCTTTGTGTCTTGTTTGTTGGCTTCTCGTGATCTGATTAATAAAAATCGGGCCCCTAGGTTAACCCCCGTTCTTGTCGTTCAAATGTGCAACGGGCTTTCACCCTCTTGTGTTACAACAGTGTAGCGCCCCCCCAACTTTTGTAAGTGAATTTATCTAATGTCAACCGCCGCTATGCGTGCGTTTCTGCCGTGGCCTCCGCAGACTAAATGTGGGCGCATAGAGTGTACTTTATTATTAAATTTACTATGTTCATGTAATTGACTCATGTCAAAATTCGGAGCCCTGCTCCAGCGCTGCGCTTGAGCCTCCATGTAGTGCCAGGCAGGGCATGGACTTAGCCTGACTTCTTTCTCCAGTCGCCCGAAATGTTTTTGCCCGGCTCTGTTGACACTATTGAAGGTCACATTCTATGGCCGATAGATAAACAAGGAAGAAAAAAAAAGCAAAAGCGAATACAGGTGTGCGAAAGCAACACAAAGATGGACAGGTAAAAAAATACATAGGAAAAAAATTCAAAAACGACCTGCAGGCCGCCCTTCACCCATCTCCAGAACATTCTGAACTGACACATACAGAAAATCGTCTGGAACTTTTTCAAAAAGATCATCTGTATATAAATGGACGGCAAAAGTCGAAGCACTTTTTGCACAGCAAAGAATGCGTATGTCAAGCATTGGGGTGTTTGCAAAACTATCATGAAACGTTGCGACATAATCACAATGCGAAATAGCTTCAATAAATATTCTAAAGAGCAGCCGTGCGTTTTCTCAAGCTAATCTTGTCCAATAGTAGATTAATGCATCTACTAACGAGTTATACAGTTATTTGTTATCTTATTTATTCATCTTTTTGTTGTTTCAGTCCCCGTGGGCACCACTGTCAACACTAGTAGAACAGACTTAGAAATATGCCGAACAATATCACGTAAGATTTATCAGTATGAGTGGTAAAAAGAACGGTTATTACTTGATGTCTCCCGAATGGCTGGAAAATAATTTTATACGGTCCATGCAGGCGCGACGCAAAACAAAAACCAATACAAGTTTGTGCTCGGCTAGGTGGTCGGCTGGCTCGTGTCGGCTCAGTCAGCCTTTGCACAGTCAGGAAATCACCTGCAAGATAAGGCGCGGGAAGGGGAAGGGGCGGGGAGGCGTGCACGCTCAGACAGGGTGACAGCCATAGCCAGCAGCGGTCGGGCTAAGGGATAAGACGCGTGCTCACCTCCCCCTCTCCCCTTGTGCATGTTCCATTAAGGTACCACGCGCTCCCCTATCTCCGCTCTCCCGCCTTGCCCACGGTTGGTCACGTGACCTATAACATCGAGTGCGCTGGAAGACTGCGTGCATCAAGCCGCCATCCTTCTCGGCTCAGCGTCGCACGCTTTCCCTCGAACCCGGTGCATAAGGACCGGTGTGTACTATGAGATCGTGTCGCAGTTGGGCTTCAAACGAAACATCAAAGCGATGGCGCCGGTGAAGACGACGGCGAGAATTTGCCGCGAGTGCCCCTATATTTGCCACCGCAACAAAATCGGTAAGTTAGGTGTGTCTTTCGTAAGTGTAGTGTTGGCGCCCCGGGCAGGATTATAATGCACCTGTCAAGTCGTTTCCAGCCCTCTGGAAACTGTAGGGCTCCTTAGCTTATAGGAAGACCACATGCCCCTCGAGACCTACTCGTCCACGCCGCGTCGTCTGCTCGGCGGCTGCTGCATTCGCGATATAGGTCTTGCATGCGCAATGGCCCTAATACGTCGCGTATCTCCATAACATGTCATGCGCGAATCAAGAACTCTTTAATCCAGCCGTTTGTCAGACAGTTACGCCCGGGACTCTATTCAGCTGCGCAAGGATATTGCGCATGTGTACGCCTGGCACCTACGGCAGTCATGCTAACGACTTGCGAGATGGACTGTAACAAGAGTTGCACGGGCTGCGGTGGTGTTGAATGAACTATCTATGCTTCCCAGAGGGTTTGAGCGAATAAAGCGCCGGAAGTTTTCTCCCGACTGTACATTGCCTCGCGGACTTGGTATAGCGAACTCGTTGCTAACATCTCGTGGAGGCGTACACAAATAGTGCATTGTTACGAGCGAGTCAACACGGTAGTAATCTCTCCTTGAAGCCAATTCGCGATCGTTTACCCTAATGCTGGAAACATTTGTCCATTTAGAAGCTGTGGAAAAAGGCCGCCGACAAGTGTAAGACGCGCTTACGCGCGTTTTCGGCAGCGCCGGGCCCGTTTGCCTACGCGCTATCTCCACGTGCTTTGCCGGTGATTTATGTTGGGGGATTTGTTGAAATCCTCGCGAACGATCGCGTAGCATAGGCGGTGCACGATGGTCACCCTCTGCATTTATTCCAGTCGATCGTTTCTGTTTTCCTCTTTTACTGCGGTGTACTTCGTGACGCTCCAAGACAGTGACGATATGTAGTTGGGGTGGAGGCAAATGTGGTAGCGTGTACTGCTGCGCTTAATACAGAAATGCGCTGATTGAGAATGGACCAACAGAATGTTCCTTCTCGGCTTGTATGCGAGTCTTGTGTGCTTAGATTTATTATATAATCTCATTTTTCTTAGGTGAATTTTTTTGCTTTCCTGTCGTTATCACAATTTATTTAATAAATGTAAAAGGACTTGGAGCTCCTTGTTTTGTGGGTATGTTTTGACTCATTTCTGAAATGTAATGCCATAGTATTGAAGAGCAATCTCTGATGCTATACAATTTGGGGATCCTCTGCCAATAGACAAAATATGAGCAATAACCGAAATTTTGGGACTCCGTAAAAAAAAAAGCGAGGTTGCAGAGAAAAGGGCTTGCTCGTTTACATATTTTTCGGCAACATACAGACAACTAAAATGCCCACTAAATGTTCATACCCCCTAATACAAAAGTATTTTTACTACAGCTAATTAATGCGCCATGACCGTATGTAGTATGTAGTTACGTGGTGTGTAGCGTAGTTACAAATAACGGCCCACACGTCGCCATAATTATGAACTGTGTGTTTTCGTGGACTTGTTTAAGTACTTACATTTGGAAACTGCTAGATGATTATACACGTATTGACATGCTTGTGCGCATTCATGCACTATCCTTTGTGCCTTCCTGTGGTCATGTGCGGAACTTTATATGAGTTGACGCCCTTTAACAGCAGTCAGGGTCCGTCGGTTCTTTTAAATTACGATCAAACTTTCTCTGCAGTGAGCCGGTGACTACAGGGAGCACATAAAGATGGGAAAGCTTTCCTATGCTGCCATATGAATAAAGAAGTGTGTGTATGGGCGATGGGGTGCTTTTCTTAGGGAAAGGGAGACGTTAGTAAGGCAGTAATTGTCCACACGCCCTTAAACGTTAGGCGTAGTCGGTAAAACGTCTACCACTATGTATTAAGAATACCACAATCATCGCACAGGGTGTTCACAAGCAGTGGCGTTATAATATGCGAAGTACTTTCATGCAATGTAGATGTGAAACGGGATGGATATGCAGGAAATCGTCCAACAGTCGGTGTATTCTAGCACAGCATTAAACCTGTTTCACTGTTTTTATTTCAAGAATGTTTTCCAGATTACCCCCTCACGTGGACTGTATTCATGAACTTTCGATAAATTAAAATTTTCAACGCCATATACTACTTCATCAGAACTTGACTGATGACGCAAGTACGAGCCTAACTTGCAATATCGAGTTTCGGCTTTAGTGGACGAACTTGTTCAAATAATGCGGGGCTTTCTTTGGCACATGTAACCATAAAATATTCAACATACTGAAGAAGTCCTTTTCGAGGAAAAATTGAGGCAATTTTCCCAGGCTATATCCTGCGCGTGGCAGCTTTGGCAGGCATCAAAATCTTGTCCGCGTCCATCGGGGCACGACTCCCCCAAAACGAGGATTCGAAGCTCCCGCTCAGCAATACGAAAGGCTTTGAGAAGCATCCCGCTCCACAAATTTTTCTTTTGTCGTTCTGCAGGTACTGCACCCATACGCAAGAAGTCGTGCTCGGAAGTCAAAATAGACGTCCCTGAATGCCACAGGCTTTCAACAACTCCTCGTCCATTGTGAACACCTTACGTGTCTACTGCTAGGTGCGGTGTCATTTACAGCTTTTAGCATAAGTCAGCGCCTAAGTGCAATTTACGTACCACTACCTTTGATGGGTCGCAGTGTGAGCATTTAAAAGCAACGGCAATTTTGGCTGACTGCCGTAGCATTATAGTACTTGCTGAAAACTGGTTTGTTCTCATTTCGGATGCTTAGAAATGCGCATTATAGTTCCTACTGGACAACATGTGTTAGCATAAACAAGTTGAAACGGGACAAGAAATGTTTCAGAGCATTGTGACACTTTATTAAAGATACAACTTCTGCGACATTACCTTGAATAAAAAATTCCTAGAGAGAGCGTTGCCTCTCCCGGGTACTGAAGCAAGAGAACTTGTGACTTTCAACAAAAGGTGAGATTAAAAAAAAAAAAAGCCCACTCAGCGAACTCTCCAGAGCCGCAGGGCGAAACAATTTGCGACCACGGCTAACCCATTTTCGCAATGCAATCCCGAGAGAGAGATCAAACTTTATGATGTCCTTGATGGGGTACAGATGCAATCCCGAAAAGTTCAAGATGCTGAACTTTTATTGCAGCGTAGTCCACATGCTGGAACGATAGGGCGGTACCCATTGCAAAGGCAAAAGAAACTTGCGCGTAAGTGAATATGCGCCAGATCGTAAACGCGCAAAGTTGTTGTGTTTATGCACCAAGCATTTTTTTTGTCTGTTCCATCGATAACATACCTATAGCGGGAATTCTTGACGGCACAAGAGACAACGCCTAGCTGTGTCTTTGTGTTGCTCCTTCATGACTATCTCCAATGGGGTGTACATGCGAAGAGAAACGTGAGTGGCAGTTGTTTCTTCCTATTTCAGTGCAGTGCCACGTAACGCGTTTGCGATAAATAATGGACCAGGTTATTCGAACAGTTGTGTGGAACATGGCTTCGACAGAACCTTGACCTACGACTCTGCCCTTCTAGCAGAGTCTGTAGCCTGAACGTGCTTCGAAATACACTTACGAGCAACTTCCATGATAGAATAGTTCCGGCCAGTTGAAGAAGACGGGTGTCGCGGAGCGATGCTGTAGCTGAGCCATGTTCTATGGAGAATGACGCTCCACCCAAATGATCGGAACTATAGAGAGGACAAGAAGGCAGAATCGTCAGTGGAAGTTATTCTATTTCCTCTCGGCTGCTAGTCATCCGAGCGTGACGATGTGGTAATGGCGTTACTGAAGTAGGTCGCGGCTACATCTAACGACTTCGACATTCTATAGAGCAACGCCGGGTGGGATGTGTGTACAGTACTATTGGAGACGCGCCTGCACTCGGAGTCCGGTAATGCTATTTCGGGTTCTGACGGCGCAGATTGCAGTTGCTCGATGAGGAAAGTTTGATTGCAATTCTGCTCCGTCCCAATGACTCAGTTTTGTCCGTGCCGAGCAAATGGCTAGTATAGCTGGACGGAACGACAGACACAACGGAGAGCGATGCTACACTACATGTAACACACCGAGAGAGAAACGGAAGCCAACCCCGCAAAACACTTTTTTTTCACCCCCTACTACGCCTTCAAACCCCCGGCTTCCCTTTGGATTCATCTCGCTCTGTAATTGAACTCGAGCGCGTTAAAAGGCTTACTATTCAGGGTACTGTGCTTTCAACCCAACGCGAAGCAGTGCAACGCTCACAGCTCCCCAAAGTAATTTTAGGCGTCAACAGAGTGGTGAAAGTAGGGGTTCACTAGTCTGCTCTCAGAGGCGTGTACCTGTTCGATACCTTCTACTGCAGCGACATGAAACTTCCAGCGTCCTTGCAACTTTCGAGGCCCATTACCAAACTAAATATATTGGAAATGTTCGAGCCCTGCCTACGCAATGTTACCGAGCACTACGAGAGAAGTAAGCGGCCAAAACAATACATGTAATGCCATTGGCGCCTGCGACGGCCAGAGAGAGACGTAGCCGTCGAGCCAGTGGGGAAGATTTTACACTTGAAGTGAGTCCGCCCTGGCGAGAGAGGCATACTTACAAAGCCTGTAAAATAATATGTTCGTCAAACTAAGTTTCTTTCGTTAACTCAAACTGTGTATTTAGTTTGTAAGTGCGTAGTAAGAAGTTTTATGTTTTTATTTTCAGATATAGAGTAACATACCTTCATAATAAGTTTGAATAACAGTAATTCATGGGATATCCAAAAACACAGCAATTAAACTAATTAATTATGTCGTAAACATTGCAGATAAACTACTGGTGTGTAGATGTAACTTGATTTGGCAACTGGCGACTTATATAAAATATGGCTATTGCTAAAATATTACTCATAATTAAAGGTGGAGACCTAAATGTATTAAAAAACTATACGCGAATATCAATTCTGCCGGCACGTCATAAAGCAGCCCAGAAGCTAATATACGTCAGACTGTCCAGTTACATTACTAAACACTCAATACGAAGTAACTTTCAACCTGTTTTAGATAGAAATGTTAAACAGAAAAAGGGCCTTTCTACGGCAAATGCAACGAAAAGGAAGTAATCTTTAAAAGAAGTATACATCAAGCCACTTACTGACACTCGGTGTTTAAGCTGCAGCTAAATCAGCAGCTTTTGGCGGCAACCGTTTCTTTATGCAAAAGAAAATTAACTGATTCGATAGACTCCGTATATAGAGCAAGACGTATCGAGCCACGCCACCAGAATTTCGAATAAATCAAACATGGCCACGCATGTAGTAATGGCCGTGCTCGTGGTCGCCGCAGCAAACTGGTGCAGCTCGCACTACCCCGCTAGTGCTTTCAGCCCCTTTGAAAAATGTTCTTTTTCGCGCTGTGCCGCTGTGCACAAGATTACCTTGCACTCGCAGACGCGAGCATATCTTGCGCTTCCAGCACAGCTTCCTTGGTGGCGTGCTGAGAAATCATAAATGACCCAACAAGTCTGCCGTTTGTATTGAAATGTGTATTTTCTACGAACATTCGTCGGCCATTTCCAGGTGATAGGCTGCCTTGCGCTGCGTTTCGTATTCATACAATCTTCGTGAAATTCATACATTCTTCATAAAATTCGCAGCGCAGTGTTGACTGTATGAAGTGCTAGCCGAGCCAATTCATTTTCTTCGCCTCTTCACGGAAAGAAGCAGTCCTGGGCCGTTTTTTTTAAATGCGAGTTCACTCAGGACTAAACTGATTACTTTCATTAAGTTGGCGACTGTACAAGAATACGTAACTTTGTGTGCCAATGTTGCAATGAAGACGTCACTACACCCCTGTGGTTCCAGCAAACACTAAAAAAACATTTGTGCCGCCTCAGCTGTCGCATCCCATTGCGCCAAAGTATATACGCGCGATTATTAGTCTTCGTACTGCTACAAAGATGACCCAGCTGCGCTGCATATGTTTTGGCAATGCTCCGGTACCGAACCCTTCGTCAACGCGGAACTGCAGCGATGAGGCGAATCATCTGCGTCGTCGCTCACACCGTTTGCAGCTGTCAGTTTTTCCGCTTTCAAGACCGAGGTGTATCGCTGCGTTACTCTGTTAAAAGTGCCACCACACCCGGCCGTGACACTTTCACTAGCGCCGCCGCTCACGGCCTAAAACCAAAGTGCCCAATCACGTTGCTGTTGACCCTGGTTAATTTATAATGCATGCCAACGAGCAAAACTACAGCGAAGTAGTAGTTATATGTTGCGTAAAAATAATACAGCAATTAGCCTTAAGCTTGCCTCCGAGTAGAATCGCTGCCGCAGTTCGATCGTGCCGCCTGCTTACGGTGTGGCTGTGAACCTAAAATTTTGTCATACAACAGTACTCTTGGAACAGTATTCTTGGAAACAAACAGTACTCTTGGAAAACGTGTGGTCACTAAACTAGCCTTCAGCTCGGCGTTGATAGTGAAAGAATACTTGGCGTTCTTTAGAATGTTCAGAGAAAAGTTTCATACTAAGAACACCGGGGTAAAATATGGCGCTGTTCTTTATGTACGCTTGTACGCTGCTTTTATGGAATTAAAGTCACTCACTAATGATGGGAAGTACTACGTGCTCATCATACAGAAGAGAGCTCGTCAATTATCGTATGCACATGAATTTGCCTAACCTTTGTTCTTGTGGTTCCAAGCGTTCATGCGTATTCTTCGAATACCTTCCCAAATATAATTTTACAGCGAAGCTGTATATGACTAGGGTTAAATGTATCTTTGTTCTCCATGGACAAAGCTATCATCATCAATGGCTCATAACCCCGTAAGGAAGCAAAACATGCAATGACTCATAGTCCGGTAAGGTTCATGGCGACTCACTTTGCGTGAACTAGCTGCAGTGACTGTTGTCGTCGTCGGTGATTTCAATGTGGATGCGCCGGTTCCGAAAAAGAAGCGCATTACGCGTTTCGTGTAGCATACATACGGTTCCGATCCCACACCGATCCGGCCCAATTGACCAGACAGCGGCGTACGTGCATAGATTTGACCTTATCAAAGAATGTGATTGCAGTTGCGAGTGAAACAATGACCACTGATCAAGACAATAAATGAGTGCGCGTACGTTTCGTCACGATGACCACCCATCAAGACAACAAATTTTATACCTTTGTTCAAAATTATATGTCACCTCTGTGTCGAGTGCTAAACAGCTTCGCTGGTGAACCAGCTTCACAGAGTGGAATGGCTCATTATTTCTTGCCCTAAGGTACGTTGCGTGCCCACATCATTCTCATTTACCCCATAATTTTAAAGTTCTATAGATTTCAATACATTTAGAATAATAGTAATTGATTAACACTCTACTAGTATTGGTGTGTGGTGAGTGCTAATCATGAAAGCTCACCTAGATGCAGAGATATGCGTAATCAAAACTGCCGCGAGTTATTAGCGAGCTGTAAATAATGCGATAAGATGAATTAGTATTCCTTTATTCTTGGAGCACTGAATACAAAAATATAAGCAGGAAGGTTACAATACGGTATACAAAAAATAAAACACAGACACAAAAGTTCTTCCAAGAGCGGCAGCATAAATTTATCATTCAATATAACACACGAAGTATAACACACAAAAAACCAGGAAATACAACTATGTCATGAGGAAGGTGATATCATACCAAGAAATAAGTGCTGTGCTGTTATTAAAAACCACCATTTTGTTGCCTCATTTTCGAATGATGTATCATTCATTGCCTCCAGTCTCAGTGACATCTTTTCATCGGAGTAATTCAATCTATGTTGACTGGGTTGGCATAGCGAAATTACTACACGAAGAGAAGCCATCTTCTTCACCTGGTAGTGACGAAATCATAGCTGTGTTCCGGAAACCCCCTGAGTCGGATTCAGCAATAATCTTGTAACAAATATTTTCACAATCTTTGCAGTGTTCTAGCTCCCTGACGACTGGAATGCATGGAGAGTGGTACCAGTTCCCAAGCAAGATAACTTATCCAGCCCTCAAAACTAGAGACCCATCACATTAACCAGCATACCATGGAAGTTGCAAAACCTGTAATACTCCACAATCTAGTAACCTTCCTTGAAAGCAAGAATTTTTGCACTAGGCATCAGCATGGATTAAGGAAACATTACTCTTGTGAAACCCAGCTTATTCCCCTTACTAATGACCTCTGTAATCTAAGTTACCGTAGCTCATTCGGTTATTGCATGTTGGTTGAATTTCATGCATCTTCCTCGGCACCCTCTCTGCCCGCCTTCTTGTTCTAAAAATTAAAACTATCAACATGGCCCGAACTTTCAGTGGATAGAGGGTTTTTTTTTCTTTACTTTCTCGAAAGCAGTACATCAAGGCAAACAGTTCTGACTCTGCTAACTGCCATGTCGTCTCCGGTGTACCGCAAGGGACATTTCTCGGAACTACGCTCTTCTTAATTGATATTGATGGCCTTCCTAAGCACGTTTTCTTTAACCAATTAGATTTCTTGCTCAAGATTGTGCAACATACAGGGCAATAGCTAAACAAGGTGATACACTGCTGCTCCCAGCTTACCTTAACAACGTCTAAGCATGGTGCACCCAATGGCTACTTACCCGCTGTGGTTGCTCAGTGGCTATGGTGTGGGGCTACTGAGCACGAGGTCGCGGGATCGAACTCCGGCCACGGCGGCCGCATTTCGATGGTGGCGAAATGCGAAAACACCCGTGTACTGAGATTAAGGCGCACGTTAAAGAACCCCAGGTGGTCTAAATTTCCGGAGTCCTCCACTACGGCGTGCCTCATATTCAAAAAGTGGTTTTGGCACGTAAAACCCCATAATTTATTTCAATGGCTACTTAAAGTAAATGTAAATAAATGGAAATTAATGAGAGTATGTCGTAACTATAACGCTCCTGGTCTTTATCCGTACTTTCACAATATTGCTACCTTAGAGGCTGATTTAACTCATATAAATACCTCCGCATTCATAGATATAACTGCCTGACATCCCTGGGAAACTAACATCGATCCTGGGTAACAATGCTAATCGCACGGTCAATTTCCCCGTCTAAACTTTTCATTAGGTCCTGTTTCCTTATTACTGCTAATTTATAACGCACCGGTAGGGTCGAAATATGAATATGTCGCCCGTATCTGGGATCCTTTCTCTGCCTTTTTCACCTCTTCTATCGAAGCCATCCAAAACCGAGCCACCCCTTCCATGCTCTTCAATTACTCCCGCACCGCTAGGGTTACCGCAATGAAAATTCACCTGGACCTCCGTCACCTTACGGCATGAAGTAAAAAAAAACAGCGCGAATTATGCTTTTCCACAAAAGATAACACACCAACATCACCTCGAGAATACATTACTCGCTGTTCCCCATAACATTTGCGCACGCACCGATCACAACTTCAAGGTCCACGCCCGAAGTTCGCGTACAAACTTGAACGCCTAATTCCTTATTCCAAGGAAAGCGACCAGCTAGAACCGCCTCCCCGCATCGATTGTTAGCAACCCTGTTCCATCATCCTTCTGAAAACCGCGATTGCCACGTATTGTATCGACCCTCACGTCTCTCTGTAACGCCCCACGTGGCACTCAGAGTATTGAAATAAGGAAATAAATAAATTAACGATGAGCAAACGATCAAAAGTCTAATATTGGAATGGATGTGTCGTACCGGCATAAAGAAGGCACTCCTAGAATAATTCTGGCATACTGGTGTGAGATAATTCTAGTGCTGGCAGCTTGTTCGCGTGGATACTAGTCTCTGAAGCACGCGGATTATATATATATATATATATATATATATATATATATATATATATATATATATATATATATATATATATATAAGACCAAAGCAAACCGCGCGCGGGGCCCTCATAAGTAGCCAACAAACAATGCCACCGAGGAAAGCATAGAGCAAATTATCTGCAGTTCTAAGCGGAATTAAAGAAATGCTAAATAATGCAAAATGTAAGCGCATGAAAAACAACTAGCGGCAGGTGGGATGTATACAGCGCGATCATTTTTAAGCTTTATCGATTTTTTTAAAAATCGCCAGTGGTAGATAGCATACTGCTTGTCCTTGAGGTCGATTATTCGAAGAGTCGAACCTTTCTAGCACTAGACATTTAAACACATATTCAACTAATTAACGAAAAATCACTAATTAAGTTTTTAATTACATTATGTCACACATATTCAGTGACGAATTGTAGCCCGTGAATTTTAAAGTCAGATCCACTTCAAGTGAATTTCCAGGATGACACTAATTTCTAGATTTTATTTCCCAAAGTACGGAAGGAAAAAGATGGGTGTTCCACTTAGATTTGTGCTTCAATGGATAGAAGAGCGTTTTGGTAAAAAAGTAAGTAGACCAAAAGTCTATTTTTATGCCAAGTTTGATGGCGCATATCTACAAACTGGCGTCATTCTAAATATGCAAGGCGTATCCAAGTGGATGCGCCTTGTAATCTCACAGGCTACAATTAATAAATTGCAATGTATGTCGTAATGTAATTAATTCAAAAGCGATGAGTGAATTTTTGCTAATTCCTTGGACATTTGTTTCGATTTATCGTGCAAGTAATCTCCGGCTCTCTGAATAATCCAGCTCAAGGACTCCAATCATGTTACTTGAAACATGCTATTTTCAAACATTCCTCAAAAGTTAAGAATGGCCATCCTGTATACTGTGTTTGCATGTGCATAGGCCAATGAACTCACTCACGAATCGATTCACAGAGACCCAGGTCGACCCACGAGTTAGCTCGAGTGGATCCCAGCGCTGTGAGCCTGACTGCGCCCGTGGCTGAATAGAATTTTGGCGAGTCTCGGTCAGTCTGGGCTATGGCCAGATGAGTAGAATTTTTGTGAGTTTGTGTGCTATGGAGACCTACGCCGAATAACAGAATTTTGTACAGCCCCTCTGCTAACAGGCCACGTTGACTAGCCTCACGGCTGTATTTTGCAAAAGTGTTCATACAGTAAAATATAAAGCACCGTAATGCTTCATTGTCCAGAAGCTCATCTGACAGCCGTGGTTGCGCCATAGGATGTGTTGCCATACCTCGAAGCCAGAAACCTGCACTCTTCGTAATATTCGATGATTTGCAAATGCAATATTCTGTGATTTGCTGCTCCCCCCCCCTCCCCCGGCCACCATCCCTGATATTGCTGTGATACTGCAGCACACTCAACTCAAGAAGTGAAAGTCGGTGCTCTCACTAACCCAGCAACCCGTAACCACTGACTCTCCACCCCCGCGCGCCCGTTCAGATTCAGCGTGTTCTGAATTCGCGCGTGTGTTGTGCTCTTCCTGACATCCTTCTACTCCATTTCTCTTCCACGCTTTTCCTTCATTTTTCCCCTCTCCCAGCGCAGGGTAGTCAACCGGATATGGCGATATGAATAATATCCGGCCTTTCTCTTTATTATTTTTTCTCTCTCACTCCTTCAGCTTCCCATATTAATGACAAACAAGGGCCACTCTCGGAATCCCCCATTCCTCCCCCAGAGCTATATCGTCCTAAGCGAAAATAGCTACGTTGAAGAAATTATGCTTGCTTTAGATAGCGCAGAACTATCCATTAAAGATAGAGTTCTGTGCTGGCCCTTTGAATTCATGTTATATTTCTAGCAAGAACACATTCTATAAGTTGCATTTGTTGAATAAAATTGAGAGGGGCCTCCTTGCTTACATATAATTTCGTCCTAAAGGTATGCCAAGTAGAAACACAAACGAAAAATAAAGAATAACTACACGACGGTTAAATAGGCATAACAATTTTGCACAGGTCGCCGGTGCAAGAATAGCTATTCGTCTCACTTTTGCGTATACCTGGTGCGAGCAAAGTCATGCTGAGCACGACTCGTAATTTTAGCAAGGTGCATCGAAGCTTCCCGCCCACAAACGTCTTCGCTTAGATCCGACAGAGGGCGACACACTTGCATACTCTACTCGCATGCGCACGCTGACGTGAAGCGTGACATGGCGCGAAATTCAACCGTCCGAAGAAGGGCATCTTTTTTTTTTGCAGCACGCTAATTCTCGTATGGACGTTTAGACCACTCGAAGACAGTTGATTGTAAGCTCCATGGAGTATCTCTAAGGAAGCAGCTGCCTTGAAGAAGCATTCCACATCATGCGCGCATTGTCCTTCCATGGGTCATCATCATCATCATCATCAGCCTAGTTACGCCCACTGCAGGGCAAAGGCCTCTCCCATACTTCTCCAACTACCCCGGTCATGTACTAATTGTGGCCATGTTGTCCCTGCAAACGTCTTAATGTCATCCGCCCACCTAACTTTCTGCCGCCCCCTGCTACGCATCCCTTCCCTTGGAATCCAGTCCGTAACCCTTAGTGACCATCGGTTATCTTCCCTCCTCATTACATGTCCGGCCCATGCCCATTTCTTTTTCTTGATTTCAACTAAGATGTCGTTTACCCGCGTTTGTTGCCTCACCCAATCTGCTCTTTTCTTATCCCTTAACGTCACACCCATCATTTTTCTTTCCATAGCTCGTTGCGTCGTCCTCAATTTCAGCAGAACCCTTTTCGTAAGTCTCCAGGTTTCTGCCCCATATGTGAGTACTGGTAACACACAGCTGTTATACACTTTCCTTTTGAGGGATAGTGGCAACCTGCTGTTCATGATTTGAGAATGCCTGCCAAACGCACCCCAGCCCATTCTTATTCTTCTGGTTATTTCAGTCTCATGATCCGGATCCGTGGTCACTACCTGCCCTAAGTAGATGTAGTCCCTTACCCCTTCCAGTGCTTCGCTACCTATCGTAAACTGCTGTTCTCTTCCGAGCCTGTTAAACATTACTTTAGTTTTCTGCAGATTAATTTTCAGACCCATCCTTCTGCTTTGCCTCTCCAGGTCAGTGAGCATGCATTGCAATTGGTCTCCTGAGTTACTAAGCAAGGCATTATCATCAGCGAATCGCAAGTTGCTAAGGTATTCTCCATCAACTTTTATCCCCAATTCTTCCCACTCCAGGCCTCTGAATACCTCCTGTAAACATGCTGTGAATAGCATTGGAGATATCGTATCTCCCTGTCTGACGCCTTTCTTTATAGGGATTTTGTTGCTTTCTTTGTGGAGGACTACGGTGGCTGTGGAGCCGCTATAGATATCTTCCAGTATCTTTACATATGGCTCATCTACACCCTTATTCCGTAATGCCTCCATGACTGCTGAGGTTTCGACTGAATCAAACGCTTTCTCGTAATCAATGAAAGCTATATATAACGGTTGGTTATATTCTGCACATTTCTCTATCACTTGATTGATAGTGTGAATATGGTCTATTGTTGAGTAGCCTTTACGGAATCCTGCCTGGTCCTTTGGTTGACAGAAGTCTAAGGTGTTCCTGATTCTATTTGCGATTACCTTAGTAAATACTTTGTAGGCAACGGACAGTAAGCTGATCGGTCTATAATTTTTCAAGTCTTTGGCGTCCCCTTTCTTATGGATTAGGATTATGTTAGCGTTCTTCCAAGATTCCGGTACGCTCGAGGTTATGAGGCATTGCGTATACAGGGTGGCCAGTTTCTCTAGAACAATCTGACCACCATCCTTCAACAAATCTGCTGTTACCTGATCCTCCCCGGCTGCCTTCCCCCTTTGCATAGCTCCTAAGGCTTTCTTTACTTCTTCTGGCGTTACCTGTGGGATTTCTAATTCCTCTAGGCTATTCTCTCTTCCACTATCGTCGTGGGTGCCACTGGTACTGTATAAATCTCTATAGAACTCCTCAGCCACTTGAACTATCTCATCCATATTAGTAACGATATTGCCGGCTTTGTCTCTTAACGCACACATCTGATTCTTGCCTATTCCTAGTTTCTTCTTCACTGTTTTTAGGCTTCCTCCGTTCCTGAGAGCCTGTTCAATTCTATCCATATTATAGTTCCTGATGTCCGCTGTCTTACGCTTGTTGATTAACTTAGAAAGTTCTGCCAGTTCTATTCTAGCTGTAGGGTTAGAGGCTTTCATACATTGGCGTTTCTTGATCAGATCTTTCGTCTCCTGCGATAGCTTACTGGTTTCCTGTCTAACGGAGTTACCACCGACTTCTATTGCGCACTCCTTAATGGTTCCCATGAGATAGTCGTTCATTGCTTCAACACTAAGGTCCTCTTCCTGAGTTAAAGCCGAATACCTGTTCTGTAGCTTGATCCGGAATTCCTCTAGTTTCCCTCTTACCGCTAATTCATTGATTGACTTCTTGTGTACCAGTTTCTTCCGTTCCCTCCTCAAGTCTAGGCTAATTCGAGTTCTTACCATCCTATGGTCACTGCAGCGTACCTTGCCGAGTACGTCTACATCTTGTATGATGCCAGGGTTCGCGCAGAGTATGAAGTCGATTTCATTTCTAGTCTCACCATTCGGGCTCCTCCACGTCCACTTTCGACTAACCCGCTTGCGGAAAAAGGTGTTCATTATCCGCATATTATTCTGTTCTGCAAACTCTACTAATAATTCTCCTCTGCTATTCCTAGAGCCTATGCCATATTCCCCCACTGACTTGTCTCCAGCCTGCTTCTTGCCTACCCTGGCATTGAAGTCGCCCATCAGTATAGTGTATTTTGTTTTGACTTTACCCATCGCCGATTCCACGTCTTCATAAAAGCTTTCGACTTCCTGGTCATCATGACTGGATGTAGGGGCATAGACTTGTACCACCTTCAATTTGTACCTCTTATTAAGTTTCACAACAAGACATGCCACCCTCTCGTTAATGCTATAGAATTCCTGTATGTTACCAGCTATTTCCTTATTAATCAGGAATCCGACTCCTAGTTCTCGCCTCTCCGCTAAGCCCCGGTAACACAGTACATGCCCGCTTTTTAGCACTGTATATGCTTCTTTTGTCCTCCTAACCTCACTGAGCCCTATTATATCCCATTTACTACCCTCTAATTCCTCCAATAATACTGCTAGACTCGCCTCACTAGATAGCGTTCTAACGTTAAACGTTGCCAGGTTCAGATTCCAATGGCGGCCTGTCCGGAGCCAGGTATTCTTAGCACCCTCTGCAGCGTTACAGATCTGACCGCCGCCGTGGTCAGTTGCTTCGCGGCTGCTGGGGACTGAGGGCCGGGGTTTGATTGTTGTATTCATATAGGAGGTTGTGGCCAAGTACTGCACCAGGGTGGCCAATCCTGCTCTGGTGAGAGAGTGCGTTACCGGTTCTGGTCACCGGGATCAGGCCGCACTCCAGGCCTCCAGGCCATGGGTAGCTAGCGACAAACATCACTGTGTCGTCTAAATATTCTTGCATTGTTCGGCTTTGTTAATTTTGACGCAAACTCCCAAAGCTTTTCCTCGTTATTTTTTGTAATATTCACTGATATGTCGTCGTGCTCTGTGGAGAAATCAAGGAAGGAAAATTTCTTATGAAACTGAAAAATGTTGCTGCAGGTTCCATCGCAGAAAATGGCGCTCTTTATTCCCTAAAATGAGTGACACACGCTCTATCAATGGCGATTGCCATTTCAAATGAAAACGGAATTTTTTGCAGCACTTAGGCGAACGTGAGGAAATTACATTAGTAGCTTCGTCTGCAAGACATAGATAGACGAGTGAAACGGAGACATGATCGTATCGATACCGCAATCAGTCTCGCTTTCATGTGTTACCATGTCGAAGATTCGTCCACACTGCAAGTCGCATTCTTGAAATAACAGGTTTTTAAATTTCCTTTTTTGGTTCGAAACGGGAATGAAATTTGAACAGGAATGTTCGTCGCCAATTTTAAGCTGTACCGGAGCCTGAACAACACTGTGGAACCTTTTTGAAACGGTTTGGTAAGAATCTCTGAAAGGATGGGGGAAAATCAAATGAAACTAACAGTCAAAAGGAACCTTCTGAGCCAATCTGCCAAATGGTTCAGCAAGGAATAAAAAAGGAAAACAGAAAAACAAAGCAACCCTTTCTTACATGTTAACTAGTATCGAAGTTTCAATAGAAGTCCACACCTCTACAAATTGGCAGTGTATTGCAACTATCGCCATCTATGTGCCAGGCGGTCAACTTTCCTGAGGCAGTACAATGCAAAAAAAAAAACAACAACAACAACAACAATGCCCTCGAGTCTGGAAAAAGAGGTTTCGTTGTGATCTTTTGCTCGGTGGGGCAAATGCTTAAATTTCTTTAGGTCCGGCATTTTAAATCCCTACGCGAAGTGTTGTTTTACTTTTCTGTGCTGGCAGCTAAACTCAACTGATGCGCGAAGGAGTTCCCACACATTATTCTGTATTTTTCTTGAGAATGTGAATTGACTTGGAATAGATGATAGCGCCACAGAGGTTTCATAATGTAGTTTCCATTTATTCTCTACGAATTTAACGCCTGATATACCTAACAGAAACGAATAAGTATGCGTGAACGGATGAAGAGTGTAGTGTGGAAGGAACGTATTCACAGAATAGCAATCAATGCATGTGAAAGTTATTCACATAATTATTGAAGACTTACAACTCTCGGCCCCACCGCGTATTCATGAAAAATATAACATACAAGACTGTCTTCCGCCATATCACTGAACAAACATCTTAACCTAACAAACTTAGTGCGTACGGTGTGCTGGCCAGTTTTGTTGTAGGGCGAACAAAGAAATACCGCGCATTCTTGCCTCCAGTAGTCCTCTACGTAGGGTGGAGCAGCGTCCAGATCGACAAAAAATCCGCAGTTCCGCCAGAATGGCGAAGTACCGATTGCGATAGCAAATTAGTAGGTAGCCAAATGAAGTAAGGATAGCAGTATTAGCGACTCTATAAACAGGTAAACGTTCGCTCACTAGCTAATTAACAATGATACAATGTGTAGGCGTGCGTCAACGACGACATAGAAAGGAACAGACAGATGAAGACAGCGCTGTCTTTTTGTGTCTGCTTCTTTCTAAGTCCTTGTTCACTCGCGCTTGCACATTCTATCATGGATTCAAACCAATTAGCCCGTCAACATGTTTTAACTAAATTAATTAGCGTGGTGTCACACGTGCTTTGGTAAACATGAACAGACATCGCTCGATGACAGCGGAAACTCTTTGAGAAAACGCTGAAGTTAGGAATCACCGCAGCAGCTGCGAGCCAATTGACTTCCGTGCATCTGCCGCTTCAGCACGTAAATAACGTCGAAAGCACAGCGCATACGAAGCTACCGGCACTACGCGCACTCTGCAAACATCGCAGACGGCTTTGAAGATGAGGACCACGCGGGCGCGCACTTTAGCCACGTCGCAGACCGCTTTGAAAACACACGACTGCCGGAAACGCGTTCCTACGGTGTCCACCAAAGGCGTCTACTACGGCATCCATGATTCGCGTGGCCAACGCCACAGTAGACCCCACGGTTGTCTCCACTCTGCGCGAAGTGGCGGGCGAGGAGCACATTGAGGCACCGTAGCACCCCTCCACCCTCGCCTCAACCCCCCGCCTCGCGCGCCACAGGAGAGGGCACGCATCGGGGATACGTTCCTCGCTCGGGCACACTCTGGTACCCGAGATTGTAATGCGTTCCCCGGCTCACCCCCACACGCTTTCACTCATACAGAACCTCATGCCGACGCCGACGGCCGACGGCTGAAATCCGCCTAGAGTGTCCATACAATTGCTATGCAATAATAACCAACTGCTTGCAGACGCACCTTCCTTGGAGCCAAAAAAAAAAAACATTGCGTTCTAGGTCACAGTGAAATTATATGTGAAGAGGGAGAAGCAGACGTCGCGGCCCGAACAAACATGCAAAGAAAATAACACAACTGCAGAGGAATTTGCCGGCCTCAATTGAGCCTCGTGATTGAGCATGACATGACGCTGTACGTAGCCCTGCATAGGTCCACTATGCATTTTGGCAAAAGCATTCGTCTGTAACGCTCACCAAGGATAAACAAATATACTATAAGGTAGAAAATAAAAACGTTGGTAGCCGTTCATCAGACGCCAAAGGTACCCTAACATCAACGGTTATTTTATATGGCAATGGTATGATAAAGGATTTTGAAACACTTATTTCATATAGCTTTATTTCGTTTCTTTTATTTAGTTGTGATTTATTGGCATGGGGTGTACTATAACCTTAAGAATCATTTATTGGCTCTAATTTCAGCTGCAACATTACTTCCAAATTGCTCATATTTCGGAGATGCAAATTCGCCGTTTAAGTTAAGATGATAAGGTAGCCTATATACTTCTGGAGCTTTACTTAGAGGTCCATGATGTAAAGGTACCTATATGTTCAAGTCCCCACCTGCAAAATAAATTTGTAGCACAGTAAAAACCTAGTTTAACATATATAGGATATACCAGCTCTCGTGTACCAAGTAAAAAAAAAGAAACAAAGTAGAACACATAAAAACAAACCACATGTCTTCTACGTGGATGGGACCGATTCTATGCCATTAGCAGCAACCAGAAGAAGAGTCTCGGATTTTAGATCTTCTTATTTAATTTGTTATAATCAGTTAAGACGCTTTTTGTAGCGAAAGCTGTGTATGACTAACCTTCCGTAGTTTTTTCGGCCTCTGGCAACAGAAAAGGTCATAGCGATTTCTAACATACCCAGATGCATGCAGTGCGGCGGCGCAGATGTTAAAATAGGAAACAGATCAGAACGCTCGCCGTGAACAATAGCGTGACGCCAGGGTTATAGCAGTATGTAAGCAGGAGAGGTATCGACGCTGAAAACAGCTGCGCTATCGATGGGGCGGACACCTATAGTTCGTGCAGCCGAAGAACAACATGCGTACGAGGAGCGCGGGAGGGAAGAGCAACGAGAATCTAAATGGCACCGCCGCGAAACTGCCACCGACGAAGAACGTTCCCGTGACGCTGAACGAGAACGACAATCGCAAGCCCGGGAAACCGTTTCACTCTGTGAAGATGGAATGACACCGTCAGCACTTTGCCTTTCGCTTCAGAGCTTTGACGGTCATCAGCTTTCGCTGGCATTCCATCTTCCGAGTGAAATAGCTGTCATTTTAATTATTATATGTGCGGCCGTCATGCCAACATGGCGGGTTAGAGCGAATTCGAAAACATCAGGTTTAATTGTTTGCAACAAGCTATATTTTGCGCGGTTTTTTACCCCCCTCGTAGTAAAGAAAACCCGCCAATATATAAAAAAATATACTATGATGATATCGATTTTCAAGCGCTCGGCGCGCCTTTTCTAAAACACTCATATATTGGTCCCGTAAAATCTAGTGTGCCGTAAACAAGTGGAATTGATATTCCGACGAATCTTTCTCGAAGTCGCTCTGAGGCCTAATAATGGAATTTGTACTGTAAATATAATTAAATTTTTTAAAAATCTATACAAAAGTAATCATTGATGAAGGACATACAAATTAGGAGGCGCTGCTTCAGGTTACCACGAACGTGAGGCAGTTTATTTCATAAGTAGCCAACAAACAATGCCACCGAAGGTAGCATAGGGGAAATTATCTGCAGCCCTTAATTGAATTATTGAAATGATAAATACATCGAAACAAAAGCGGATGGAAAACAGCTGTCGCCGTTGGGATATATACAGGATCATTTTTATGTTTTGTGGAATTTTTAGAAATCGCCTGTGGCAGGTAGCAAAATTGTTGTCCTTGAGTTCGATTATTCGAAGAGGCAGACATTGCCAGCACTAGAAATCGAAACACATAATCAACTAATTTCCAATAATTTAGTAATTACCTTCCTAATTAATTAGTGACGGCGCATATTGCAATTTACGAATTGTAGTCGTTAAGATTTCAAGACGTATCCATCTGAAATGAATTTTCAACATGAGACCAGCTTGAGATATTATTTTCCAAAGTGTGGGACGAAATAAGAGGGCGTTTCAATTACATCTTCACTTCAATGCATAAAAGAGCATTCTGGTAAAAAAAAAAGGAAGTGGAACAACGGTGCATTTTAAGGCAAAGCTTAAAGGCGCATATCTATGAATTGGCGTCATTCTCGAAATTCATTCCAAGTGGATACGTCTTGCAAGCTCACCGGCTACAATTCGTAAATTCTAATATAAGTTCTAACATAATTACAAGCAAATAGGATTACGGAATTTTCGTCAATTAGTTGGATACGTGTTTCGATTTCTCGTGCAAATGATCACGTCTCCGAATAATTCAGCTCAAGGACTAGAATTATGTCATCTACAACAGGCTGTATTTAGTATTTTCATATAAATGGAAAATTATGACCATATATATTAGGGTAAGTATGCGTAGGTCGACGAACTCAATCGCGAATTTACTCACACAAACTCAGGCCGACTTACGAGTTAGCGTGAGTGGATCCCAGCGGTGTGAGCCGGCGGCTGAATAGAATTTTGGTGTTTCAGTTAGTCTGGGCGATGCCCGCGGGAGAAGGCTTTGAGTCCGAGTGCGAAGGAGACCTCAGCTGAATAACACAATTTTGCATATCCTCTACAAACACGCGGCGTGGGCCATGCTCGAGGTTTTCGTATTTAAAGATAAGTATACTGAATTCAAGAAGTGAGTGAGCGGTGCTCTCACTAACCGCGCAACCAGTAACAACTACCACTCCTCTCCTCCTCCGCCCGCCCCTTCAGATTCAGCATGTTATGACTTCGCACATGTGTTGTGCCTCTTCCTGACGTTTTTATACTCTCTCTTTCTTTTCATCGCATATCATACTTCTCCTCCAATCAACCGGATATTGCGATCTGAGTAACAACCGGCCTTTCCCTTTATTATTCTCTCTCTCTCTCTCGAGCTCCTTTAGCTTCCCACCATTGACCAACAAGAGCAATTATCGGATTCTCTCCCTCCTCGCCCAGCGCTATATCATCATAAGCGAAGATAGCAACGTTTAAGTAGTCATAGTGGCTTTAGCTAACGGTTAACTATCGTATTTTCGCGATTCTAACCACCCCCGTCTACTTTCGCGAAAAAATTTGGAAAAAAAAGTTTGCATGCGAATCTAAGCACCCCCCTATTTGTTAGGAAGAGCGCGTAGCCAAGAACGCCAAGCGCGCTTGCTCGCTCTGTCATCGAGCCGGAGCCGTCGGAGTCCCGAGGTGGAACGGCGTCCGCGGCGCGATCTTGCCGCACAGCCGGACTGCAGAGCCGCGCGGACTCGTGAGTGGCAGTGGTAGCGACTAAGCATCCGACACAAGCGGTGGGCTCACTGTCTGCGCCGATTTTTCTTTTGGATGTTTGAAAAATAAAATGTTATTTCTCGCACCCGTCTCGTCGTGATGTCGCAGCGAAAAGGGAGAAGGGGGGGGGGGGTCATTCCAGATTTTTCGAATCTAAGCACCCCCCCTCACTTTGGGCATCGCGATTATGAAAAAAAAGGGGGTGCTTAGAATCGAGTAAATACGGTATTCATTACAAATGGAATTCAGTGCTTGCCCTTTACGTTCAAGTTATGATTAGAGCAACAACACGTTCTATAAGTTGTTTTGTTTCATCTGCTTGAATCATGCTTACATTTAATTTCGTTTTAAAGTTATGCCACGCAGCAACCGAAACAAGAAAAGAATAACTGCGCGACGCGTAAACAGACATAACAATTTTGCCCACCAGGCAGTGCAGTACAAGTAATTTATCTAATTTTTGCGTATATCGGGCGTGAAAAAAGTCATGCTGAGCGCAACTCGCAATTTTAGCAAGGTGCCTCAAAGCTTTCCGCCAACAAACGTCTTCGCTTAGATCCGACAGAGGGCGACACACTTCCATGTTCTGCTCGCATACGTCATCATCATCATCATCATCATCATCAGCCTAGTTACGCCCACTGCAGGGCAAAGGCCTCTCCCATACTTCTCCAACTACCCCGGTCATGTATTAATTGTGGCCATGTTGTCCCTGCAAACGTCTTAATGTCATCCGCCCACCTAACTTTCTGCCGCCCCCTGCTACGCATCCCTTCCCTTGGAATCCAGTCCGTAACCCTTAGTGACCATCGGTTATCTTCCCTCCTCATTACATGTCCGGCCCATGCCCATTTCTTTTTCTTGATTTCAACTAAGATGTCGTTTACCCGCGTTTGTTGCCTCACCCAATCTGCTCTTTTCTTATCCCTTAACGTCACACCCATCATTCTTCTTTCCATAGCTCGTTGCGTCGTCCTCAATTTCAGCAGAACCCTTTTCGTAAGTCTCCAGGTTTCTGCCCCATATGTGAGTACTGGTAACACACAGCTGTTATACACTTTCCTTTTGAGGGATAGTGGCAACCTGCTGTTCATGATTTGAGAATGCCTCCCAAACGCACCCCAGCCCATTCTTATTCTTCTGGTTATTTCAGTCTCATGATCCGGATCCGTGGTCACTACCTGCCCTAAGTAGATGTAGTCCCTTACCCCTTCCAGTGCTTCGCTACCTATCGTAAACTGCTGTTCTCTTCCGAGCCTGTTAAACATTACTTTAGTTTTCTGCAGATTAATTTTCAGACCCACCCTTCTGCTTTGCCTCTCCAGGTCAGTGAGCATGCATTGCAATTGGTCTCCTGAGTTACCAAGCAAGGCAATATCATCAGCGAATCGCAAGTTGCTAAGGTATTCTCCATCAACTTTTATCCCCAATTCTTCCCACTCCAGGCCTCTGAATACCTCCTGTAAACATGCTGTGAATAGCATTGGAGATATCGTATCTCCCTGTCTGACGCCTTTCTTTATAGGGATTTTGTTGCTTTCTTTGTGGAGGACTACGGTGGCTGTGGAGCCGCTATAGATATCTTCCAGTATCTTTACATATGGCTCATCTACACCCTGATTCCGTAATGCCTCCATGACTGCTGAGGTTTCGACTGAATCAAACGCTTTCTCGTAATCAATGAAAGCTATATATAAGGGTTGGTTATATTCTGCACATTTCTCTATCACTTGATTGATAGTGTGAATATGGTCTATTGTTGAGTAGCCTTTACGGAATCCTGCCTGGTCCTTTGGTTGACAGAAGTCTAAGGTGTTCCTGATTCTATTTGCGATTACCTTAGTAAATACTTTGTAGGCAACGGACAGTAAGCTGATCGGTCTATAATTTTTCAAGTCTTTGGCGTCCCCTTTCTTATGGATTAGGATTATGTTAGCGTTCTTCCAAGATTCCGGTACGCTCGAGGTTATGAGGCATTGCGTATACAGGGTGGCCAGTTTCTCTAGAACAATCTGACCACCATCCTTCAACAAATCTGATGTTACCTGATCCTCCCCGGCTGCCTTCCCCCTTTGCATAGCTCCTAAGGCTTTCTTTACTTCTTCTGGCGTTACCTGTGGGATTTCGAATTCCTCTAGGCTATTCTCTCTTCCACTATCGTCGTGGGTGCCACTGGTACTGTATAAATCTCTATAGAACTCCTCAGCCACTTGAACTATCTCATCCATATTAGTAACGATATTGCCGGCTTTGTCTCTTAGCGCACACATCTGATTCTTGCCTATTCCTAGTTTGACGGTGACGCAAAATGGGACAACGCCGTCCGAAGAAGCCCATATTTTTTCTTTCTTTCGTTCTTTTTTTTTGCGATACGCGAATTTTCGAATGGGTGTTCAGACCACTGGAAGACAATTGAATGTAAGCTCCATGGTGTATCTGAAAGGAAGGAGCTGCCTTGAAGAAGCATTCCACATCATGAGGGTTTTGTACTTTCACGAGTAGATAGAGACAAACATTGGTGTGTCGTCTAAATAATCTTGCATTGTCCAGCTTTATTAATTTTGACGCAAACTCCCAAGCTTTCTGACAAACGAAAAATAAAGAATAACTACACGACGGTTAAATAGACACAACAATTTTGCACAGGTCGCCAGTGCAAGAACAGTAAATCGTCTCACTTTTGCGTATACCTGGTGCGAACAAAGTCATGCTGAGCCCGACTCGTAATTTTACCAAGGTGCATCAAAGCTTGCCGCCACCAAACGTCTTCGATTAGTTTCGACAGAGGGCGCCACACGTCCATACTCTACTCGGATACGTACGGTGACGTAAAACGAGACGGGCCGCGAAATTCAACCGTCTGAAGAAGGGCATCTTTTTTTTTTCAGTACGCTAACTCTCGTATGGACGTTTAGGCCACTCGAAGACAGCTGAATTTAACCTCCATGGAGTATCTGTAAGGAAGCAGCTGCCTTGAAGAAGCATTCCACATCATGCACGCTTTGTCCTTCCATGGGTAGCTAGCGACAAACATCACTGTGTCGTTTGAATAATCTTGCATTGTTCGGGTTCTTTAATTTTGACGCAAACTCCCAAAGCTATTTCACGTTATCTTTTTTTTTGTAATATCGATTGATATAGCGTCGTGCTCTGTCGAGAAACTAAGGAAGCAAAATTCCTTATGAAACTGAAAATTGATCATGCAGGTTCTATAGCAGAAGAATGGCTCTCTTTCTACCCTGAAATGAGTGACACACGCTCCATAAACGGCAATTGCCATTTCAAATGAAAACTGAGTTTTTCGCAATGATTACAGCGAACGAGAGAGACGTTATTTGGTAGCTACGTCTGCACGACGTGGACAGACGAGTACAAGGGAAACGTGATCGCATCAATACCGCAACCATTCTCGCTTTCATGTATTACCATGTCGAGAAATCTTCCACGCTGCAGGTCGCATTCCTGAAATAACAGGCTTTTAAACTTCCGTGTTTTTTTCGAAAAGGGAATGAAATTTGAAAAGAAATATTTGTCGCCAATCGTAAGCTCTACCTGAGCTTGAGCAACACGATGAAACCTCTGTGAAACGGTTATGTAGTAATGTCAGAGGATTGGTAAACAGCAAATGAAACAAACAGACAAAACAAACATTCTGAAGCGCTCTCGTTAATCGCGCACTGAGGTAAACAAAAGGAAAACAGAAAAAAACGAAGCAACACCAGCTTACATGTAAACTAGTATAGAAGCTTCGATAGAAGTCCACACTTTTACGAATTGGCGGCGCATTGTAACTATTGCCATCTATGTGTCGGGCGGTCAACTTTTCTGAGGTAGTGCAATGAAGAAGAATGCCGTCGAGACAAGAAAAGGAAGTTTCGTTGTGATCATTGCGCTCGGTGGGGCGAACGTTTGGATATCTCTACGTGCGGCCTTTCAGTCACATCGCAAAGTGTTCTATTAGTTTTCTGTGTTCGTAGCTCACCTCAGCTCATGCGCGATCGGGTCCCCAAACGTTCTTGTGTGTGAGTTCTTGTGTTCTTAAGAGTGTGAATTGACTGGGGATCAATGATAGTGCCAGAGTAGTTTTACAATCGAGTTTCCATTTTTTCTCACCGAATGTAACGCCGCGTATGCATAAAAAGCAAATAAATATGTTTTAACGGAGTAATATTATAGTACGGAAAGAACATGGTCACAGAATAGCAATGCATGCGGAACGCGCTTCCCATAATTATTGAAGACTTACAATTCTCAACCACACCACGTACTCCTGAAAAAATGTAACATACAGGAAAGCCTTCCGCCATATCACTTAACAAACATTTTAATCCAACAAACTCGCTGCTTATGGTGTGCTCGCCACTAGTGCTGTAGGGAGAGTAAAGAAACCTCGCGTTTTCTTCGCTGCCGTAGCGGCCCAGCTGGGATCGAGAAGCGTCCAGATTCGCAATAACGAACTGCCTGCAACCACACCTGCCTTGGCCAACAAAGGTTCTGCTCTGTGTCCCAGCGAAACTAGAGATGAAGAGGGAGAAGCACACGTCGTGGCTCAAACAAACATGCAAAGAAAATAACATAACTGCGGAGCAAACTGCCAGCCTTTTTTGAGCAACGTCACTGCGCATGAAATGAACGCTGTATGCAGGCCTGCACTGGTCGATTATGCATTTTGGCGACAGCATTCGTATGTAACGGCCACCGAGGACAAACTGATATATTGTAAAGAAGAAAAGAAAAACGTACTTCGTGTGCTTCATCATAATCATATGACCTTTTCGTAGTGCGATGAACTGTCATTCTCGGCGAGTTTCTCGCTTACCGGTGCTGTGGTCCGCTATATAGTTGCCCTGGAGAGGCCAGAGGTTCTACTTTTTTTGGCGGCGTTATTATCAACCTCTCCCGCTTTAAGCCTGTATAGAAAAAAAAATCAGTTAGGTGACAATAAAAAGAAATTGCAGAAATTCTATAATTCGAGAAAGAAAAGCTGCTCTGGAAAGTCTCATTAAGGCCCATTTTGTGGCTAGTGGGTACCTCATAGCCGAAAATCAACACTGCATACCAATCATTAGACATAAGCAAAATGAACTGCTTGTTTCGTATTTTTTTATTCTTTCATAGCTTTTAGCAATGCAACAATGCTTTCTGACATTATGAAATGGCGAAAGTATAAAAATTCACAGATTTTTGTGTCTGCAATAAAACTTGAAACTCCTAGTTCGGCGTGAGATAGTGTGCCATTGAAATTTTGCAAGTGGCATAGAACTTCGCCCCTTGTACAAGTAGCGAGTGTACTGCTCCTCTCCAATAGATATTGTGGCAAATTCTGGTTGTAGCGCAAACCGATACCTTTTCTCTGCTGCTGCATCGTCGGAGTTAAATGATTATTTTCGCGTCAAACAAGCTTGGAGCTAAATTGGGCTTATAATTCAAGTGAACTCTATGCACCGAACAGAAAAGCCAGAAATTCACGCAAATCCATAGATTTCACCGAGGAAAGTGCGTAACACACAAGAAAACTGTTCGAAATAACGCCGTCGTTCGACAAACTTAGCCTACGAAATGCAACGAATTCATTTCGCAAAGTCCACGAGGGTGATAAAAAAGCACGGAATATTTCTTGATTAGAAGGCTACACCCGATTACTGGCGGCGCGATAAAACGAACGCCCTGGTAAGAATCCTCGCGTGAAATTTCAACAAAAGGACACTTGGCTACGCAAGCAAGAAATATCGCCAGCAGTGACGCAGTTTGAGGAAACCAAAACGGAACTACGCTTGCAGTTATAGGTAGTTCACACGCCAAAACTTCAATGCGCGTGTCTGCATTAGTACTACACGAACAGACCGGATCGCGGAGATTCATTATCTGCTGGCTCATAATAATTTAATGGCAGATATTAAGCATTTGGTAGTATGGTACGCAAAATCAACATACCGTTATCAACTCTGGTTCGCAGCTGCACAGCACACACACTCCACGACCCGACGATCCAGTGCACATGGAGGCTCACCGCTGCTGATTGTCGCGCTGAGGTCGTACTCGCAATTGTTGTCGAAGTTGCACTGGCTTCTTGCAACTTCCGGCAACATCGGCGGAATTGAAAACATCATTGCGATCGCCGAGAGCGTAGATCGACGAGGCAGGACACCTTCACAACGCGAACACAGTCGCACACCGTCGCTGGTACTAAGAAATGCCGATAATTGCCATCCAAAAGAATCGCCTCGTGCGCCGGCTCACGCCATGTTGTTGCTTCTTCCCGGCCGGCGCAGTCTTTCCTCCAGCTCCGGCACCAAAGCTATAGGCACAGAGGCGACGACTTCGTTCTTAGTCTATACGCTCTCTCCTTTTGCTTCTCGCTTTTTTTTCTCCCTCGCAGCTTCTTTTTTTTTAATTGCGATAACGATTTGCCTTTAAGGCATAATTCTCGGTGCGTATATGTGTATTATATGTGTGCTGTGAGGCCTGTCTGTTGTCATGTATCCAGCAGTCATAGCTGATTGTCACACTGTAGTGGAGGCCGGCTTGCAGTAGGAGACGCGAGCCTTCCGATTTTAAACCAGTACATGTCCATATTAGGTGGTATGTATCTGCTTCCATCACAGGAACGGAGCAGTATGGTCACGTAGCACCCAGTAGTAAATGCGACCAGTTCCACCTTGAGATAACAGCCGGTGTAAGGGCCCCCCCGGCCCGAAGCCTCCTAAGCACAACTTCCTAGGCCCTAGTAAGGTGAAGGGGGAGGGAGCAGACACACGGTGGGATAAGAGCGCGTGTGTCCTGCCGGAGAAAATTTTTGCGGGCTCGAAGCGAGTTAAGGGGTTGAGGTGGGAGGGGAATAGGCGGAAGATCAGGATTAGGAGGGCAGTGTGCCTGCTGGTCAGCAACAATGTTGTGAGGGTCCGCTGAATGGCCTTGAATCCAGTGTACCTTGACGAAAGTAGCAGTTTTACTATTCATAGTGTGTATTATATCGCAGATTTACATCGCCTTATCAACCTTCTTGAGTTCCTGAATAGCCGCTAAAGAACCAGCGAATATGTCTAGTTCGTTGATGGTAGGCAGCTTAGATGTCGCATCTTGCACAGCGTCGTGGATGGCTTGAAGTTCCATTGCTAGAGCGCTGGCTTCCGTAGATAAATAGCGCTGGTGGCCGCTGATGAAATTATGCGTAATACTCAGGAATGATGTCCTTGCGCCGTCTGGGAGAATGGCAGCATCCGTATAGACTTTGCAGTTGTTAGCGCTTGATCCATCGACGATGTTGTGTTCGTCAATAGTACCTGTTGTATCGCTGTGTCGTAACTTCGTTGGCTTATTAGTTGTGATGCTGGTGAATTCCCAGGGAGGCATTGGATAGGGCTGATTGTCAATCCGAGAGCCGCGTTGAAAATGAGCATGCAACGCAGCGACAGCCGGAATAAGTTGCTTTTTTATTTCACGTGTTTTTCACGTTGCAAAATTAGCTCTGCAATTGTGTAGAACTTGGCATGTTCCTGTAAGGTTGGTATCGGAGTGATGCGGGGCAGTGCTGTGATTGTGCGCTTAACGTCGCGATTAATCGTCTCCAACTGTGCCAGCTGTGCCAAAGTCAGCCGTTGAAATTGTGCCTGATATAAAATTCGGGGCTACAAGACTGCACGCACCAACCGTCGAGCTACGTCAGTACGAGCTCCAGCTGCTTTTGCTGCAATGCGACGAATAAGGTGAAGTGTTCTTGTCGAACTCTGTCTGGTTTTACAAAGCCAGTGTGCACCACTGCCGGAGTGGTGAATATCGAGACCTAGTATGCGGACCTCAGAAGCCTCAGGGATTGTCACTGCGCCGAGTCTAAATGTAAAGGGGTGCTGCGTGATTCTTGTGCGTCCTTTCTTGTTGGCCACCACAACATAGCTTGATTTTTGAGCGGAAATGTCCAACCATGCTTTCCGAGCGTAGTTGTTCAGAACATCAAGGGCTTCTTGAAGCTGTTAAGTTTGTCTAGATATATTTTCATGCACGGACCACAAAGTGACGTCATCCGCATAGATTAAGAACTCACGTCTGGAATCCGATGTCGTTGCCAGGCTAGATGTATTAGAACAACGTTGAAGAGAAGAGTAGCCAAAACCGAACCTTGTGGGACTCCTCTGTTCGATGTGAAGTATCTTTCTTGCCTTCCATCTACTCTAATAGCAAATGTGCGATTCTGAAGGAATGAGTAAATGAATCTTATCACCCGCGGTGGAAGTCCCAGGTCGATGAGGTTGGCTATAATAATTGCATGGTCTATATTGTCATAAGCCTTCGTTATGTCTGTTGCTACTACCGTGCCGACAGCGTGGCTGTGTGGTGAAGCCTGTAAAACATCGTCTGATAAGATAGAAAGTCCGTCTTTAGTTCCCAAGTGATAACGGAATCCAATTTGAGCAGGATGATATTTATCGTGGTGTTCAAGCCACCAGGAAACACGTGTGGCCAGCATCTTTTCAGCGAGCTTTCAGACAGTTGAGGTTGGTCAAATTGGGCGTAAAGACTGCAGGCTATTTGGAAACTTTCCTGGTTTCGGAATCGCGACAATGGAATGCTTCCAATCAGGTGGAACGTTTCCAGTCTCCCATACTTTATTAATAGCCTGAAGAAGTGCTCGCAGCTTCTCCCTCATCACTCTTTGCACCTTTCGCTTTGTAATGCTCTCTCAACACTTGTGCGCGCTTTTCGGATGGCAAATTGGCGGGGATGGATATAAACGTTGCGTTTTACTCATTAGCCGCATACAGCCATGAGCAGCGAATCGGTTGCATTTTGTCACGCATGATCTCGCTTGAAAGAACGCTTATATGCGGTGAAGTGGGATGAACCGAGAACGTACCGCTTATGCGGAGGACGCTATGCAGGAAGTGTCTAAGGGTGTACTGTTAGCAGTTTCGACCGCAGAGCGCTGTCGGAGGAGAATATCCTGGGAACTTGGCCTAAGCACTACTGAACGCACAAGGTCGCAAAATACCAATTGTGCTTATTAAAAGCGACTGCATTGCCTGCACGAATGCTTGTGGCTGTTAGCGGTCATTCCTCTTCCGAGGGTGCGCACTCTCATTACCTCTTCGTTCTTTTTCTTATTTTTTCCCTTATCTTTGTTGAACTTGCCTTTGTAGAACTTGCTGGCCAGCAACTACTGTCAGCAACGACTAAATGACGTTGTCATTATGGTGTTTATCATTGTTTTAATTAAAATTTGTTTTTGGAAATGTGTGATGTAAAATTACGGATGATGTTATCAATTGTATACCTCATATGCTTGTCCTTTTTTGCTTCTTTTTTCCCTTTTTGCAAAACATCATATGCAATTCAAATAAGTTGATTGTGCGTTATGTTTTTGCCAAACTCATTGCTGTTAACATAGGTCCATTATCCTTTACACTTACGAAGTACCCTTTTGTATTCTTATAAAAATGCCTGCAATACAATGTCTACAGGCCCTACTAACCCACTCCTGTAAAAATCCTTGGTGGGATTGACAGTATCACATTATAAAAAAATATCACTCTGGTTTACTTGTAATACATAGCATTAGGAGTCTCAAAGGGGAAAAATTGTCGATGGCTAGCATACTCCCAAATGCAGAATTTTAGCGCATCTGTATACGTGTTTGATTTCGTGATATACTGAGGCATCACACCGATCACCGCGCCGACTGGCAGAGCCACGATGTGCGGCGCTATATATTGACACGTGTACTTGTTTATCTTTATCGCGCGACCCGTTTCACCGCCTAACAAATGTTATCGCACAGCGTAGGACACGCCTGCATGTATCGGAAGTTTCTGGAATGTTATCGATGCTTCCATCCGCAGTCTGTGGCCGAACCTCGTGTAATCTGATCGCAGGTGTGCACGACGCGAATAATGCAGAACTTGTGGAAGGCACGCGGGTTCCAGCGATTACTCTGGAGCATTCGACGACTGATGTATAAAAGCCGACGCGCTTCACCCGCCGATCAGATTTTCGACCATCGCCGACTGTGTTCGTCGCTGTCGTTGAGCTTTAAGTGTAGCCTGTTTTTGTGGGCACATGTTCGCCCAATGAAAGTTAGTTTTGTCTTTCACAGTATCGATACTGTGTTCTTTAACGTCACTACCACGTGTCATCTGGTGGAGGTGCTTTTTGTCCATGTACCGGACGCCCCCGGCAAGCCCTGATCCAAGCCCGGACCGGAAAGAGAGCACCAACGTAGTCCCGGACCATCGAGCAAGCCGCCGTCTACAACAGGTGACCCCGAAGCACGGATTTCTACCTGAGAAATCTAAGAATATGGTGGCCAAGACAACCACAATGGCAGCCCCAGTGTCACCCATCGTACTTCACCAACAGAGAGAGCCCCCTAACTTTCGTGGAGCCACGTCGGAGGATCCGGAAACCTGGCTCGAAACCTTCGAAAGGATCTCGACCTTCAACAACTGGACTTCTGAAGATATGCTACGACATTTGTACTTCTCCTTGGAAGATGCCGTCAGGACTTGGTTCGAGAACCGGGAGTCCAACCTTGCAACATGGGACCTGTTCAGCAGTAACTTCCTGAGGGCGTTCACGAGCGCTGTCCGAAAAGAAAGGGCCGAAGTTCTGCTGGAAACCTGAGGCCAACTACCCAATGAGACCATCGTCATGTTCACAGAAGAGATGACCCGTCATTTCCGGCACGCCGACCCGGAAATGTCAGAAGAGAAGAAAGTGTGTTTCTTAATGTGAGGCGTGAAGCAAGAACTTTCCGTCGGACTAATCCGAAACTCACCGAAGACCATTGCTGAGTTCCTGATAGAGGCTACGACGATTGAGGAAACGTTAGAAATGCGCCCTAGGTGATTTAACCGCCAAGTGCTCACGCCTCGGTGCGCCATCCAAGCGCTGGGCTTCCTTGATCTCCAAGAGACCATCAGGGCGATTGTGTGCGAAGGACTGCGTAAGGTCTTGCCTTCGTCGCAGCCTCAAGTAGCCTCGATCGCTGACATCGTGAAAGATGAGGTTCAGTGATCGCTGGGAGCTCCTGGCGTGCAACCTCAATTATCGCAGCCCCAGGCAGAAGCGATGACCTACGCCGCTGTCGCACGCCGTCAAGGTCCCCCTTCGCGACCGCGCCAGGGCCCTGTAACGCCGCCATTCTGTGGTCCGCCGCCACCGCCGCCACCACAACCACCCGTCGCCCAGTGCACCTACGCGAGGAATACGGACATTTGGCGCACCCCCGACCACCGCCAGCTCTGCTACCACTGCAGCGAAGCTGGTCCCGTGTACCGCCGATGCCCATACCGCGACCTGGGATTGCGAGGCTTCCCCGTCAACGCACCGCGCCCGAGGGAAGATGAACGCCCTCATGACATCGCCGACTACCTCGCCGCTACTCAGTGGAGCCCTCGACGACCGTCCCGTTCACCGTCACCAGGCCGCTACCTGTCGCCGCAGCGCCGTCGATACACTGGCCCAGCCTGGGGCCGATCCGTGAGCCCATATCATGAAAACTAAAAGCAGCAACCGATGGAGTTGTGGTTGCTGTTCGTCGAACTAACGAAGGTCCTCCGCCGCATACGAACACTACGAAGAGGCCACTTCGAGGACATAACAACGACGCGCCGCCGTCCCGACGAAGACTGTTAGCAAAGAATACGCCGACGAAAGACCACCTGACGACGCCACGTACCAGCCACAGGTCAACGCGACGCAGCCGTGATCTGACGCCAAGGCCTAACTGTAACGCAAGACAAAGAACCACCGACTTCGACGAGCTTGTCGACGGCCACGCAGTCACCGCCTTAGTAGAATCAGGAGCCGATTACTCCGTCATGAGTGGACCCATCGCCGCCCAGTTGAAGAAAGATAAGACTGCATGGGAAGGCCCGCAAATTCGGACCGCTGGAGGACACCTCATCACTCCGACTGGAATCTGCACGGCACGAATTACCATTCATGACCAGACTAACCCTGCCACCTTTGTTATCCCGCAACAGTGTTATCCTGCAACAGAGACGTCATTCTCGGCATGGACTTCCTGAACCAACCCGGCGCAATCATAGACCTGAGGTCAAAACCGATAACGATGTCAGAAGATCAAGCGATACCGCCGGAGAGCCCTCGTAGTCACCATATTGAGTGTGCTCTCAGGTCAAGTGAGCATCCCGCCTGGCTCCAGCATTGTTATTTCGGTCGGCACCGAAACGCGCGCTGACGTAGAAGGCGTCAACGAAGGCGACTAGCGTCTACTGCTCGACCGTGAAATTTACGTCGCAAGAGGGATCGCTCGACTGCACGGAGGAAACACGAAAGTGTTGCTGACAAACTTCAGCCAGGAGTTCAAGCACATCAACAAAGGCTCGACGATCGCATACATCGAGGAAATTCTGGAAACCAGCAATGCGTTTGTCCTCTCGGATTCTGTCGCATCGATCCCGACTACCGTAGTTCCCGAGCCAGACTTCAACATAAATCGAAATCTCCCCGTGATTAAGCAGCAATAGCTCAGAAGCCTGCTTCGACAATACAAAGACTGCTTTTCGACGACATCGAGGATTCGACAAACACCAATCGCAAAGCATCGAATAATAACCGAAGAGTGCGCTCGACCACTCCGCCAGAGCCCTTACCGAGTTTCGACACGAGAACGCGAAGCTATAAAGCAACAAGGTGACGAAATGCTGCGCGACGACATCATCCAGCCGTCGAAAAGGCCGTGGGCGTCTCCTGTTGTTTTAGTGAAGAAAAAGGACGGAACCCTACGTTTCTGCGTCGATTATTGTCGACTGAACAAGATTACCAAAATCGACGTATACCCGCTCCAACGGATAGACGACGCATTGGATCGGCTCTGCAACGCTAAATACTTGTCGTCTATGTACCTCAAGTCTGGCTACTGGCAAATAGAAATCGACGAAAGGGATCGCGAAAAGGCCGCTTTCATCACGCCAGACGGCCTCTATGAGTTCAAGGTTATGCCATTTGGACTGTGCTCGGCGCCTGCAACGTTCCAACACGTGATGAACACGGTTTTAGCAGGATTGAAGTGGCAGACCTGTCTTGTTTGCTTAGATGACGTCGTCGTCTTCGCCGGAAATTTCGACGATCACCTTAAGGGGCTTGCGACAGTACTAGAGGCCATCACTCTGAAGCTAGAAAAGTGTCGCTTCGCTTACGATGAGCTTCTGTTTCTAGGCCACGTCATCAGCAAATCTGGAGTCCGCGCCGACCCGCAGAAAGCAGCTGACATCGTAAAGTTCCCGCAGCCCATCGACAAGAAGGCAGTGCGTAGATTCCTTAGCATGTGTGCCTACTATTGGCGCTTTATCATGGACTTATCACGTATCGCAGAGCCGCTAACACATCTAATCAAATGTGATGTCGATTTCAAGTGGGAAACGCCGCAGGCTGACGCATTTCAAGAACTCAAACGACGCAAGCAGTCGCCGCCGGTACTTGGACACTTCGACGAGGACGCCGATACCGAAATCCACACTGATGTCAATAGCCTAAGGCTCGTTGCGGTCCTAGTCCAGAGGAAAGACGGACTTGAACGGGTGATATATTATGCTAGCCGGTCACTGTCAAAAGGGGAAGGCAATTACTCTACGACTGATAAGGAATTCCTCGCCATCATTTGGGCTACAGCAAAATTTCGCCATTACCTATATGGCAGGCCATTCAAAGTCGTCAGCGACCATCACGTGTTGTGTTGGCTAGCTAACTTAAAGGACCCTCCTGGACGGCTGGCCCGGTGAAGCCTGAGACTACAAGAATATGATGTCATGGTAATCTACAGCTCCGGACGAAAACACTCTGATGCCGACTGCATATCAAGCGCCTCCATCGATCCCCCACCGCAAGACGACGAGGACGAAGACGCCTTCCTTGGAATAATAAGCGCGGAAGATTTCACTAAAAAGCAACGAACAGACCCGGAGCTAAAAGGCGTCGTCGAGTATTTGGAAGGGAACACCGAAGTTGTCCCAAAGGCATTTAAGTGCTGATTATCTTCATTCACGCTACAAAACAACCTGCTCATGAAGAATAACTTCTCACCAGTCCGCGCCAACTACCTTCTTGTTGTTCCGTTAGCGCTGCGTCCAGAAGCACTGCACGCCCTACATGACGATCCAACCGCTGGGCCCCTCAGATTCTTCCGGACACTGTCGAGCATACAGGAAATGTATTACTGGCCGCGTCTGACCGCCGACGTCGCCCTTTATGTCATAACCTACCGAGACTGTCAGCGACGCAAGACACACGTAACGCCTCTCAAGTTCGTTGTAAGTGCTGCGAAAAATTGAGTCTCCATTTGAAATGGCAATCGCCATTGATAAAGTGTGTGTCACTCATTTCAAAATACAAAGAGCGCCATTTTCTGCGATTGAACATGTTGCAACTGCTTCAGTTTCATAAGACATTTCCCTTCCTTAATTTCTCTAGAGTACGACAGCATATCAATGAATATTTCAAAAAAAGCAACAACAAAAAACTTTGGGATTTGGCGTCGAAATCATTAAAGCCCAACTGTTTAAGAGTAGTTAGACGACACAAAGATGTTTGTCGCTACCTACCCGTGGCAGGACCAAACACCTATGATGTGGAATGCTTCTTTAGGGCAGCTCCTTCCTTACAGATACTCAATAGAGCTTACAGTCAACTGTATTCCAGTGGTTTCAACTTACACACGAGCACTTTAGTACTGCGAAAACAAAATCCTCTTTTTCGGATGGCTGAATTTCGCGGCATGGTCTTAGTTTACGTCACCGTGCACATGCTTGCAGAGTATGGAAGTGTGCCGCCCTCTGTCGAATTTAAGCGAAGACGTTTGTTGGCGGGAAGTTTTGATGCACCTTGCTAAAATTGCGAGTCGAGCACGCATGTCTTTTTTCACACCAGATATACGCAAAAGTGAGGCGAGTTACTTGTCCTGCACTGGCCACGCGGGCAAAATTGTTGTCTATTTAAGCGTCACACAGTAATTTTTTTTCTCGTTTTGGTTGCCACGTGGCATAACTTTAGAACGAAATAAAATGTAAGCCTGAAAGAAGGCCCGTTCAAAGAGATGCAACAAAATCAACTTTAGAAGGTCTTGTTCCTAGAATTATGACTTGAATGTAAAGGGCAAGCACTGATTTACATTTGTAATGAATAGCTCTCCATTAGCTTAAGCCACTATGACTACTTAAACGTTGCTATTTTCGCTTATGATGATATAGCGCTGGGGGAGAAAGGAGACATTCATAGAATCGCTATTGTTAGTCACTGGGGGGAACGTAAAGTAGGGAGAGAGAGAGAGAGAAATAATAAAAAAGGGAAAAGCAGGTTGTTACTCAGATCGCAATATCCGGTTGAATAGAGGAGAATAATGAAGGATATGCAATGAAGAGAAAGACAGCGAGTACAAGAACGTCAGGAAGAGCGGTGGGGGGGGGGGGGCATTACGCATGCGCAAGTGATAACGGGCAGGAGGAGGAAGGTGGGGGGGGGGGTAGTAGTTCTTACGGGTTGCGCGGCTAGTGAGAGCACAGACTCACTTTTTGAGTTGAGTATGCTTATTTTTAAAGAAGACAGCCTTGAGCATGGGCAAAGCCGCGTGTTTGTAGAGGACATAAAAAAAAATTATCATTCAGCTTAGGTCAGAATAAGAACAGGAACAGCGCAACATAGGAATCTCTTTACTGGCTCGTCCTGTGTTGTGCTGTTCCTGTTTTTATTCTAAGATGAACCAACCAGCCCTATTGAACATACAGCTTAGGTCAATTTCGCACTCGGACTCAAGAAAGTGCTGCTCACCCAGGCGTCGCCCAGACTGACCGAGACACCAAAATCCTATTCAGTCCCCGGCACACACACCGCTGGGATTCACTCGGGCTAACTCGTAGTTCGGCCCGAGCCTATGCGAGTCGATTCACGATTGAGTTCCTTGACCTACGCATACACAAACCTAATATACAGGGTGATAATTTTTTACGTCTTATGAAATTACTATAAATAGCCTGTTGCAGATAACATAATTCGAGTCCTTGAGCTGGATTGTTCAGAGAGGCGGAGATTACTTGCACGAGAAACGAAGCACATGTTCAACTAATTGAGGAGTGCGAGGCCGCTGACGGGCACGACGTCGGTGAAAGGATGGATCGCTTATCGTTGCTATTTTCCAGATTAGGTTCCTCGATGCCTTACTCCGTGGGTTCTCGAACCTTGGCCGCACTCTCCTAGTTAAGCATTTCTGATCCTGCTTCAAAAAGTGCAAGGATGGCCGAGTTTAGTTCCTTCGGCTACTGGCCAGAGCAAAGGTGGCCAAATTCGATTACTTCGGCTACTGGCTGCTGACAACATGGTTCATTCACTGATGTTCCCGCAATATATATGAATCAGAATATATAGGCGCACCAGGCACCACTTCTTTTGGGCTCGACGCCGCTGAAACGATGATATGCTTACCGTTGCTGTTTTTCCAGATTAGGTTCCTCGGTGTCTTTTCTCCGTGGGTTCTAGAACCTTGGCGGCGCTGTGCTAGTCAAGCATTTCTACCCCGGCTTCAAGAAGTGCAAGGATGGCCGAGTTTGGTTTCTTCGGCTACTGGCCAGAGCAAGGATGGCCAAGTTATGTTCCTTCGGCTACGGGCGGCTGGCAGCATGGTTCATTCACTGATGCCCCCGCCATATATGAAGCGGGATATATAGGCCAGCCAGGCACGACTTCTTTCGGCACGACGCCGCTGAAAGGATGGGTCGTTTACCGCAGATTTTTTTCCAGATTAGGTTTCTCGGTGCATTATCTCCGTGGGTTTGCGAACCTCGGCCGCACTGTCCTAGCCAGGCATTTATGCCCTTGCTTCAAAAAGTGCAAGGATGGCCAAGTTTGGTTCCTTCGGGTACTGGCAAAAGCAAAGACGGCCATGTTCGGCTCATTCGGCTACTGGCGCCTGGCAACATGCTTCATTCACTGACGCCCCCGCAATATATATGAAGCGGAATATATAGGCCAGCCAGGCACCACTTCGTTTGGGCACGACGCCGCTGACAGGATGGCACGCTTACCGGTACAGTTTTCCAGATTAGGTTCCTCTGTGCCTCATCTCCGTGGATTCTCAAACCTTGGCCGCGCTGTGCTAGGCAAGCATTTCTGCCCCTGCTTCAAAAACTGCAAGGATAGTCGAGTTTGGTTCCTTCGGCTACTGGCCAGAGCAAGGATGCCCAAGTTCGTTTCCTTCGGCTACTGGCGGCTGGCAACATGGTTCATCCACTGACGCCCCCGCGATATATATGAAGCGGGATATATAGGCGCGCCAGGCACCACTTCTTTTGGGCGCGGCGCCACTGAAAGGATGGGACGCTTACTGTTGGTGGTTGTCCAGATTACGTTCCTCGGAGCTTTATCTCTGTGGGTTCTCGAACCTCAGCCGCACTGTTCTGGTCAAGCATAACTGCCCCTGCTTCAAAAAGTACAAGGATGGTCAAATGTGGCAAGTTCGGACGGCAAGTGTTCAAGTGGGACACAATATCTGCCCCTCTGTCAGCATTGGTGTTTACTTTTCTGGCGTGTTCCCTGATCCGCTCATTAATGCCACGCCCGGTCTGACCAATGTAAGTCTTTCCACACGATAAAGGTGGGGCATAAGCCACTCCCACTCCCAGGAACGGAGTAAGCCTAAAATCAAAGAAGAAGAAACTAGCAATAGGCAAGAATCGGATGTATGCGTTAAGAAACAAAGCCGGCAATATTACCAATGTGGATGAGATTGTTCAAGTGGCTTAGGAGTTCTATAGAGATTTATACACTATCAATGCCACCCACGACGATAATGGAACAGAGAATAGTCTAGTAGAATTGTCATCTCACAAGTAACGCCGAAATAAGTAAAGAATGCCTTGGGAGCTATGCAAAGGGGGAAGGCAGCTGGGCAGGATCAAGTAACAGCAGATTTGTTGAAGGATGGTGGGTAGATTGTTCTAGAAAAACTGGCCACCCTGTATACGCAATGCCTCATGACTTTGAGCGTACCGGAGTCTTGGACGAACGCTAGCATAATCCTAATTCATAAGAAAGGGGACGCCAAAGACTTGAAAAATTATAGACCGATCAGCTTACTCTCCGTTGCCTACAAAGCATTTACTAAGGTAATAGCTAATACAACCAGGAACACCTTAGACTTACATCAACCAAAGGCCCAGGCAGGATTCCGTAAAGGCTACTCAACAATAGACGATATTCACACTATCAATAAGGTGATAGGGAAATGTGCGGAATATAACCAACCCTTATATATAGCTTTCATTGTTTACGAGAAAGCCTTTGATTCAATCGAAACCTCAGCAGTCCTGGAGGCATTACGCAATCAAGGTGTAGACGAGCCGCATGTAAAAATACTGAAAGATATCTATAGCGGCTCCACAGCCACCGCAGTCCTCCATAAAGAAAGCAACAAAATCCCAAAAAAGAACGGCGTCAGGCAGGGAGGTACGATCTCTCCAATGCTATTCACAGCGTGTTTATAGGAGGTATTCAGAGACCTGGATTGGGAAGAAGTGGAGATAAGATTTAACAAAGAATACCTTAGTATCTTGCGATTCGCTGATGATATTGCCTTGCTTAGTAACTCCGGGGACCAACTGCAATGCATGCTCACTGACCTGGAGAGGCAAAGCAGAAGGGTAGGTCTAAAATTTATCTGCAGAAAACTAAAGCAATGTTTAACAGTCTCGGAAGAGAACAGCAGTTTACGATAGGTAGCGAGGCACTGGAAGTGGTACGGGAATACATCTACTTAGGACAGGTAGTGACCGCGGATCCGGATCATGAGACTTAAATAATCAGAAGGATAAGATTGGGCTGGAGTGCCTCTGGCAGGCATTCTCAGATCACGAACAGCAGGTTGCCATCATCCCTCAAGAGAAAAGTATATAATAGCTGTGTCTTACCACTACCCACCTACGGGGCAGAAACCTGGAGGCTTACGAAAAGGGTTCTACTTAAATTGAGGACAACGCAACGAGCTATGGAAAGAAGAATGATAGCTGTAACGTTAAGGGATAAGAAAAGAGCAGATTGGGAGAGGGAAAAAACGCGAGTTAATGTCATCTTGGCATTGGCAGGACATCTAATGAGGAGGGAAGATAACCGATGGTCATTAAGGGTTACGGACTCTATTCCAAGGGAAGGGAAGCGTACCAAGGGGGCGGCCGAAAGTTAGGGGGGCGTGTGAGATTAAGAAGTTTGTAGGAGCAACATGGCCACAGTTAGGAGATGGCCGGGGTAGTTGAAGAAGTATGGGAGAGGCGTTTGATCTGCAGTGGGCGTAACCAGGTTGATGATGATAACAATCACTTGTGTAGTGTACCGTGTGTTGCGCCGAAGTTAAAAAGACTTGAAGGATTGCGTGGGTCGAAGGAGGCGGTCACCAGACTCAGTTGCAGAACGGTTTTCGCGCGAGCGACTACTCCATGACAGCCAGTGTTCCTGAGCATCTGCATCTTGGGTTGATTAGCGGCTTTCTTGATATCACGAAGGCCTACGACAATGTCGCGCACGCACTATTGCTACAGCATCTTGATGCGTTCTGGATGCCGTCTTGATGGACTGGACTTGTCAGACGCCTGTATAAAGAAGGCACTTTTATAGCTACCTTAAACGGCGGCTATTCGAGCTAGGTAGTGGTGGGCAAAGGTTTGAAACAGGGCTGCCATCTCTCGCGTTTTATATGTTGTATACCGCAGGGGTAGAGTGCACAATATTGGCCTCCGGGGTGGCCTCTGGGGTGGAGCGAACAAGCGAGGGGCTCAGGCAGTAGCAAGTGTTCCCAGGTTTTGCATCGGGGGACGACTTCATGCTACTGGTTGTTAACATAGGTGATATGCAGGCCATCACCAGCTGGGCCGAGGCCAAGGTGCCCTCTAGGGCATTAGTTGAACACCGAGAAATCGGCGGTAATCACCTTCTCTGGGCCTGAGGCACCTGGCTCGCTTGCACTACCATGTGGAGGACTGCTGCCTCAAAGAAGTGAGTACTGCTACCTCTGCCTGAATTTCAGCGCACAAGAGGATTACACGGCAAACCACGAGACGCACCTGAGACGAACACCCTATCGGGTCGGCCAAGTATTCCGGCCAAGTATTCCTGTCGGGTTTTAGTCGTTTCACTATGATGCGGAACTCTGGAATACCGAGCACGATCCCTGCGCTGCTCTTCCCCAAAGCATGCGCTAGCCCCGCAGGGCCAACTGGAGAATGCCTGAAACGCAGCCAGCGCACTGTAGGGAGAGTGGTCCCGGGCTGCCACGGCAACGTGGGAAACGAGGCTACCCAGGGTAACCTAAGGTGGTCCCGTTTTGAAGCTCGCGACGCACGCAGCAATCTGTCTTACATGATGCAGCCGCACCTCTGGGAATGGCGAAAGTTAGACTGCGTGCACCTCAACTGTGCCAGGTGGACGAAAAGGCTGTAGCAGCTCTGCAAGAAATGCGGGTTCTTCGCGAGCTCTGTACATGAGGGGATGGAGTGAAAGCAGCCAAGAGCAGTTGAGGTCCTGGTACGAAAGGCAGAGACTTATACTTGGAGCCAAGACGTGGAGGGAAAGTCCGCACCTATACTCAATAAGGAATGCAAACAAGAGATCAGTGTTAAAATCTATGATAATGGTGTAGCAAACAGCGTCCTCTTCGAGGTACAAGTCTGTGCTCTGACAACTCTGGCTTACTGCTGATGCTTTGACGACGGCGTAGGAAGTCCTATGTGGAGTGTGACGCGGGTGAAGAGACAAGCGAAGATTCGGGGCTGCAAAAAACGGGCCTCACACCAGCGCCTACAGATTTCACCACTCAACCACAGGCGTTTGGGGTAGTCATACATCTTCGTAATATCGGACCCCATGTCCGCCTATTAACGAACGCCATGTCCGTTATGTGCAAAGGTCTATGGGCGCACGAGTCTCCGATATACTCAGTCACCCAGTTGGCAAGGTTACGCTTATCTAGATGCTGGCAGCCTCTGAGAACGGCGGGAACAAAATGGCGCACCGTGCTGCCCAAAATCTAATTAACCGGGAAGTGGAGGCAGCTTGGGGACGGCTACCAGGTGGAACGACACCCAGCCATAGCTTCACTGAAATAGTCACCGCCTACATGGAGGACCGGCAGATATATGCACCATTCTCCCTAGTAGAACGCAAGCCATAGATGTCCGCGGGGTGCAAACAATAACTGTTATGTCCTCTAAATTCTATCTTATATATTCAATGGCCACTATAATTACAATTTTAAATATTACGACACAGATCCAGCCGATCACAACATATTCTATGTGGTTTCAGCATTAATCCTCTCCCAAGAAATTTCCCGCTGCAATCTCCCTTAAAGGAGGCTCTGAACTTCGTACTAAAATCTACAAATCCTCAAACCTAAGCCGGGCGGGCAGACTAGGTTGCGGAGGTCGCTGCCAGCGGTACACCACCCCAACCCCCTCTGCCTTATGACGGCTCCCATCTCCCCCTCCCCTCGTCTTCACTGAAGTTGGTTTCATCCTCCTTCTTCTGCAATTCCATCTAACGGTGCTGGCGCTGGCCAAATGGCCACGGCCATGAGCCGACTCAAATAAAATCCCTAGATTTGCTAATCTCCTGCTAATCTTACTAATCTCCTGAAGCGGCGTCTCCGCCGCTTCTACGGACACGCTGCCACCGAGGCACGAACCGAGTATGCGCCTTATAGGAGCTTAGAAAGCTATGTACTGCAGGCGGAAACTACGCATCGCGTCAGGAAAACGTGCTGAAAGGCGGCCGTGACAGACATGTACAACTGAATATCTTAAATGTGGCAATACTGAGGCGATTAATAGGAAGGACGAACGGTCGAAAGCGTAAAACGCTGTGAAGGAGGTCGTTCCAAGCGCTTCTACATGGCGTTTCCGAGACTGGTCAACCGCACCATAGAAAATCCTTCGCACAAGCAAAAGACAAAAGGATAAACGCACAGAAACACTGCTCACTATAATGTATCTTTAACCTGCCCCTAAGTTCGCTCGTAGCAGTGTGCAAGTGACTCCTGGAGAACAGCGTAAGAAGGCTGCGTGAAATTGGCGCCGCCCAATGAGATTCGCTGGTAGCGCTTGAGAGCCGGTTTCTAGTTCAAAACAGGAAAAAAAATATCTAAGGACTTTATACTCAATGCATAGAAGGCGATGGTGCGCACTTTACCGGCAAAACTTGGTGTGTGCGCGCGCGCGCGCGCGCGTGTGTGTGTGTGTGTGCAAGTATGTCGGTAGTGATAGTGTTGTGCGACTGCGCTTAGGTCTGCATGTACTTTCTACTTGAATGTTGCCAGCCAAGGCCAAGGCATCGCTATCTTTTTTTGCAATGCGGTGCCCGCCCGTCGCAAACAGTGAGGCCAATAAATAAAATCCAATACAATCTGCGTGTTACGTGAGCATTGATGGATGCACTAGGTACAACTTTAGTCAACTAGAGCTATGGAGCCACCATGGCGTCTGGTAATCTTGTTTAGCACGAAGTGACCTGCTTCGTACGTGTATACGTAGTGTTTTAATAAAGGTAATATAGGGAAAAAAAGCTATCGTGGCGTACTGACCAAGACCGAACTTGACCTCCTCTTCGTTTCGCAGGCAGTAATTTACTTTGCTTACAGAAACCTGCCTGACAAATTTGGCGTTAATCCAAGCATTTATTACGTGTTTTTACTTTTCCCACCGTCGGCCACTTTTGGTACCAACTTTCGGTCACGTCACCCACGACAACGCAGGATTTTCGCGTAATGGAGCATGCATTGCATTAAACGAACTCAGTCGGCTCGGTGATGGGGCCAGGATGATGACAGATCTTCTCTGAAAGCAGACGAAGTTCTTCGGTCGCCTTACTAGCAGGAGGCCTCCTCAATCAATGAAGCCACGGGACCTGGCCAGAACAGCGTTTTCTGTCTATTCGGGCATGTGCGTTTGCAAACTCGGATTCTAGCTTTTTCTTGCGTCAATTCAGAGGATAGTTCAACTTAAAACTCCGAGAAAGCTGGTGCTCATCAATGATGGTGGTGAAATTATGCGTTATTCTGAGAGCAACGCTGATGATCTGAAGGCTAAAGATGATTTTAATAGTTATGATGCCAATGGCGATGATGTTGGCTGTGAGGTTGACAACGGATTACAAAAGTTGGAATTCGATTCATGCTCTGTCTGACGTCGGTCAAACGTCACCACTTCTGCGAGCTGGGGCCTCCTAATTAACTAAATATAGTACATATACCGTATTGTATTTTTCGACTCGGGCAGGAAGATGTTGTCTTTCATCGAATTTTACTGGACGTTGAATCAGCTTCACACTATTTATATGTGCATTTCTTTCTTCTTTCACTTCAAGGCTAACCACGCATCTCTTTGATTTAAGACTTTTTTTTACTCTTATTTTTATTTTTCTTCATGTAACCCGATTTGAATCTTGGCTGAGCGCCCGCAGTGGGTATGCACCATTTTTGTTTACACAATTGTCAGCCTTTATTGCTGCACGAGCACCACGCGCCCGGTCGCATCGAGCTTTCCGTGCTTGTTCAAGAAGAAAGGCTCTTCAATCTGCCAGCGTTCTTTTTACTTCAGCGCTCCTCGTTTGGGCTGAGTACTACTGAATTTTTGCACTTCTCGTTTCTTGTTCCTCCTTCCCTTTACGAACCCTATCTTCAGCTGGGCCTTTCTGGGGTAGCCAGGTTAGCCTGTGCTGCGTTTTCTTCATTCTTTCACGCAGTCATAACCGCCCTGACCGGCTTGCGTTCCTTCAATTTTGAACTGGAGTTCGAGCTTTGTGCTATATATATTTATATGTTTATGTTTCTTGCGTGGTGGCGTAAACTGCATACCCGTGTCTATGCTTCCCAGTAATTGAAATGCCATTCTTACGCAGAACCTGAACAGGCCACAGCTGTAGGCTTACCAAGCCTGCCACTACCTCCTCCGGCCGAACGTCAGCGAGGGTCGTCAAGTCAGCGGAGTCGGAATTGCGCACGCTGCACCAGGCGACGCCAGCTTCTTAAGCATCTTCGAGTTCTTTGCCTGTCCCGAAATCGGTGAGCCACTTTGCACCATGAATCTTGGTTCATAGGAAAACCTAGCTTGCTTGGTTGACGGAACTCTACCATACATGAATATGCAATTATAATAGCAGTCATAATTATATTATTAATAGAAAATACGAGTGATAAAAGGATTTAAATCTTCTATTATTACCCAGTAACTGGTACTTGCTCCGTGCGACCTCTACTGACAAATTTTAACAGTCTGTAAAGAAATGATGTTTATTTTAGGAGAGAGAAATAATTAAATGCGACGTATTTCTGAATTTCTATTGTATCTAAACTGTACAAGAGTTTTGAGAATGTAGGATTGTAGCAGTAGGCGCGCTGATTTTGCTACGATTCCAATTAGCTTCATTAGTTTAACGCTTGCAAACTGTGGGAATATAGCAGCAGTGCATGCTCTCTCCGTAGCGTGCGCGAAATTTATAGGTGCGTAAATACGATTGTGCGGAAGGATTTGGTTAGATGCTTTCTGCATTTCAACTTACCATTCCTGTTTTGAGTGAAAAAAACTCCTACGGTAGAATTAACGGCCAAAGTGAAGGCAGACTGTGGTTATGATGCTTGTTTCCTGAAGAGGCCTGAGTAGATTACCAGCATCACTTCACACATTTTATTTAACATAGTGTGAACCCTTCTTGCTAAGGGCATTACTAAAAAAATTCACGAATTATCTCCACTGGAGTTATATACGTATGCGTGAGCGTTGTGCCACGAGGCCATCTCCACGAAACTTGGTGTAATTATTGTTCTTATCTACGTTGATCTGACCCCTATAAACGCTTATCAAGCCTGATATGCTATTGTCTAACACTCTCGGAATAGCTCTGACCTTTATCAATGATTATAGGTCCTTATCGATCTTGTCAGAATTGCTCTGCTCAATATAAGACCTTATTCGCTTTTTAACACCTTATCAATCCGCGTCGAATAATTATCAAACGTGATATCCCCCAGAACTCTTGTCACTCCTTATCCTTACCAGTACATTGACGGCTTACCTCTCAGTGTTGCGAGACGCGAAGTGGATGAGCCCTCAGAGATAAGTCGCAATTCGGCCGGTGAAGTAACGCCCCAACGGAAGGCGCATGGCGCTACCACCGAGTCGCATGGAAGATTAGAAAGAAGGCGCCATATAAAACAACAGACGAAGGAAGGGGACACGAGACAACCACTTAGGCGCATTAATAACTGAGTGTTTTATTTCTGGACATAGGAATATATAGCTGCTGTCAAGGATCAAAACAACAAGAAGAAACAGGGCCGTCATCTGCATCGCAAAGGAAGCCACGATACAGAATGACTGCTAAGTGTCGCTCCAATATATGCCAGTTCCTTTGTCGAAAGGGAAACTGAGGCTTCACTGATACATTCATCACCACGCTTCTTGATCTCAAGCGCTCCCAATATCTCCCTTGTCAGTTGATCACCAGCTCTGTTCAAAACACAGGTTCTATGAAAATCTGCAATGCACTTGTGAGCCTTACAATGCGCACTTATATGACTGGAGCGCTGGTTTTCGATCTTATATCGATGCTCATAAAATCTGTCATTCCGACATATGCCCGTTTGGCCTACATATGATGAACCACACGACAAGGGAACCGAATAAACTACTTTCTTTACACAGCCGATAAGAAACATTGGCAGAAACATGTCGGATGTGTAAAGCTTAACGCTTAGGCTTGCTCCAAATTTTTTTTTCAGCGGCTGCGTTCGCACATAGAAATAGTTCGGTGTTTCTTGACCCGTTCTTACCGAAAATTTTCTTTGTATAAGCTCCGTCCTGAGTAAAAAAAGAAGGAATTTACCCTTAGAAGCAATTCATGTACTTATACGGCGGCTAACACGCTGTTTTAAATCAATTTGCTTTTCGTTATTTTTTTTATTACCGTCCGTCGCGGCCGCCTCACGAGCATGCTCGCGCGAGCAAACATTGCTGGCGCGCAGCGAAGCATAGCCGGAAACGCGTGGAGTGATACATTTTGGTGACCGCACACTTTGCGTAGGTTGCAGAGTGTTGCACCTGATGTATAAAACGGAGTATACCAGAAAGCTGGCCTTCGTGCATAGCATTCTCCGCCAGCGTTTACCGGTAAGCATTACGGTTACATAAGCTGCAGGTGCTGGGAAGTGTGAGAAGCAGTCAGCGATCTTTGGAGGCTATCAGAGAGGGAGGGGAGTTCCAGTCTTAGAGGCGAAGCTTAAGCGTCCTCCAAATTTTCGTACCGCCAGTGCAACATATTCGTACGGTTCAGAGTATTCATTTCTGCAAGCGTGGCTCTTTAGCCCATGTTATTCCGCCTTCAGCTTTCGAGCAGAGCGGACGTGTTATGGCGCGCCGGGTTTGCACCGTGTGCTGGCCGCGGTGACAGGTTCTCTTCTGCAGCGTTCGATTATATTTTGCTGCCTACATTGTCTTCGGGCGAGACCATACAGCAGCGCGTTTTTTGTGTGGCGATCAGGCAAGAAGATCATATCGGCTGGAAAATGTTCGAGAGCCACTGGATGAAGCGGGCATCATCAAGAACTTCGCGGGTGCAGTAGGCTTCCAGATGAACCATGTCTGACTGGTTAAGTTGCGCAGCAAGGCTAGCGATGATGTTGTAGTGAAAACAGGTGGATTTCAAGTCAAGCGCTGCTTCTGCGCTGCCATTGACGCCATCCAGCAGGGCGTCACCCTAAGAATTCACTGGGTCGACTTTGCTGCATAAAATGAGAGCTTCCGGAAAGCGTCCTTCAGGCTTCGAAAGAGAACTGGTCCGTCCCTGGCTTTCAACATGCAACCTCCACGACGAGGGTGGTGCGAAGGAGACCTAAGGAAGACGTTGAGCTTGATGAACTGCCACATCTTTTCAAGTTTGGAAGTGGCACTGTCCTTCGAGTGACCCCGTGTCGGTTGCCGCTATGGTTGACGTGCCGCAGGCAAGGACACATACGACGGGACTGCCAGTCGCCACGCTGTCGGGTGTGCCGGTTGTTGGGACATGAGAGCCACGATTGTGCAACGAATTACTCCGTAGTAAGCAAAACGTTCCTTCCCGCAGATGAGGCCCAAGAGAACATAATGGATGCGGAGGAAGCTGAGAAGTCTGCTCCGAACAGCAACACCAAGGAATGCGTTCCTTGGCGTTCTAACGAAAGCGTTTCTTGACGGACACCAAGAAAGCTGGACGGATAATGCCTGACAGGACTTCAGGAAGGCAGCTCAGGTGCGTGCCTAAACGCCGGAGCCACCGCTCTTAGGCCAAACAAGCAAAGAGGAAGATATGAACGACAATACTGAGGCCACTAGGGCTGAAGAGAAAGCAGACGCTACGGGGGTGACCACAGAACACGGGAAGCGTCCCAGAAGCAACATTCCGAAGTTGGCGGAGGACACCACCGAACACAAGGTTAAACGCCTGAAGTGTCAGTCGAATCACGTTGCTGCCAACAAGGGTGAAAAATTATGCCCTCAAAATCAAATCGGCATCATCGTCACCGCTTCAAAGTCAGGGAACTGACAATTAACACTCCGGTCTTCTCACTCCATTGTAGACCGACGGTAAGTGCTTTACTGCTGGCTCTCGCTTAAAATGAGTATGATTGCACTATATACATGCACCATTACGCGTTTAACGGCTCAATGTACGGAGTCTAGGGTCTAGTCGCAAGCAATGTCAGGTCAAAGGCATAATTCAAGAGACCTAGACCTCCTTGCGGTTCAGAAGAGTAAGGTTAGCAAAGAAGAGGCGGCTGACAGCATGGTCGCACGATTTTCTTTAGGGTACAATGCGTGATCCTTGCTGTGGGAACATCAGCCACGTGTACATTGTTTTGTTAAAAATTCTGTTGGAATTGTCCTGGAAAATGTTTTCTTCAGCCTCTACACGGGAATCTTGCCTGTTAAGTGGAAGCTTTAGCTCGGGTGCTGCTATCTAAATACATGTAAAAGGAGAATTCGTTTTTCTCAGCAACCAATGCACCAAATTTGGCGAGGTTTCTAGAATTTAAAGAAAAAGTTAAAATCTATTGACGTTTGGTATCTATTTCTAAACTGAGGCCGTAAATGTGTTAATAAAATTGGCAAAAATTGGAAATTTTCATAAAACTCTGAAGTCTACAGCTCAGTAACTCAGCAATGAACAATGATATCACAATTATGTAAATTGTATCTAATGGTACATCGAAAGCAGGCAAATTGATATGTTAAACAAGAATCTCGAAAAGTTTAGTAATATCTAAATACAGCTTTTGCAGAACCCTTGAAGACAGCGTAACAACTTTGGATAAGGTATAAAATGACAAATAAAATTTATCAGCTTTCAGAAATCGACGGGGGGCCGTTCACAGAACCACGACATCTGTTCTTGATGCAGAGCTAATTATTTGTAAACTTTGTGCTTCTGTATCTTTTTCTTTCGGATGCTTGAATATGCTTTTGACAAAATTGAGGCCTTAAATCTAAATTCTGCTCCAAAAGTCACTAGAATTTAACTTTATCTCTGAAATGGAACAAATTTTATTAAAATTGATGCAGAGGTTATTTCAGAAAAATCTTCTTGCGTTTTACATGCATTTTAATAGGGCGCGTCGGAGTTGGGCCCGACCTAGATCTTCCTCTTAAATCTTGGTATGAAGAAAGAAGGATATACGTGCCTTGGGGAAGCAGCTGCTTTCTGTGCAAGAAAGCTGGAACTATTGAATGTGTTTTCAGTGATGGTAGTAATGTCATATTCACTTCGGATATGTTACAGAGAACTTTAGTGAACGACTTACCCCTCAATCCACATGGTATTTGTTTTTTACCGCCTGAACGCTCCTTCCGGGCCTCCTTCCGGGCTTACCCGGAAGGAGGCAGTGTTATATAGGCAATTACAGACGGGGTCGCTGCTCACCCCGGTGCTAGCTAAGCACGTGTGTCCGAGCGTGTACGCGAGTGACGTGTGTAGACTGTGCGCGAAGGAGAGAGCCACCGCGGCTCACATCCTTTGGGACTGTAGCATAAATCCGCGAGAAGCCAGCGAGAAGACGACGATCCCGCCGCAGCTAGAGGCTGCAACGCGGAGCTATGACAAAGGGAAACAACTCAAGGCCGTCCAGCAGGTCTCGGCAGTTCTAGAGAGGCAGCGACCGCGCAAAACCGAGGAGAAGGGGCCGGCGGCCCTCTCGGACCCACGGAAGTAGCGAGGGACCAAGACCTCGAGGAGCACAACGCACGAGACTGACGTAGTGGCCGCCTCGCGGTAAAAGCTTGTCCTCCCTGCGTGGAGGGAGCCTAACCGAATCTGCAGGCATTTTCACTAAAGTTGTTCTCTCTCTCTTTCTCTCTCTCAACGCAATTTTGAACCGATGGACGTTATCTTTTTACTCGAATTTCATACACACTAGCGTAGTCTGTTAGCATATAGACTCTCTGATGTTAAAGGCAGATCTGTGCATGAATATGTCTTGGGGATGGTTGTGGAAGTACGTGATGTGTACAAGACGATTGACTGCGATGAATGTCATGTCTTTGTTGGATACATTAACGCATTTAAAAAAAGTGTGATCTGTGATCACAGACACTTATGCAGGCTTGTCGCCAAGTTAGAAATAAGGGAAAAAAATGCTTTAACCCAGTTTGTAAGACATCCGACTGCTGAGCGTTAGGTAGTAGGTTCGAAATTCACTACAGCCAAAGTTTTCTTTTAATTCTTTTGTTCTATAAAAATAATTTCTTTACAGCGATTCAGCTTACATGACGCACAGTAGGACGGACGGGTGTACTCTTTGGGCAGGCATATAGATACTTATGCTTCTTAAAGAAAGTCGCAGCTTCCTGTAAATTTGTAAACTTAGGCACACTAGTTAAATTAACAAGCATGGTATCGCCCGCTTACAAGCAAACATGAACACATTTCACTCGCTTATCGCGGAAACTCGCTGCCAGAACACTGTCGTGGTGAAACGCGGCAGCAGCAGCAGCAGCAGCAGCAGCGAGCGAAGTGACATTCGTGCTTTCTACGGCTTTAACGCAAAGTGAGTGCCGAGAACACAAAGCACGCCCAAAGCTACGAGCCTCTGACGCGTCTAGACTGGGCCCCCAACGCAGCTCGCACTCACCATACCGCCGCGCGACCACGCGCAGCCGCCACATGCGCGGTTGGTGCCGGTATAGAACGTCGCCCCGCATCTATCCCATCCCCCGGGTGCGTCGTAACCTTGGGTGCCTTACGCACGACGCAAGACGGCACGCTTCCTCCTCGCTTTCGTCTCTTTCGCGCGGGCGAGGTTGAGCTGCGATCGTCGGCTCCCCTTGCACGCCATCACTCGCACATACAAGGCGGAACCTCACGGCGATGCCCAAGCCAATGCCGACGGCGGAAATGCGCCTGAAATGTGCATATTATTGCTATCGCAATAAAAATCCCCTGCAACAACTCCTCTGGGAGTTGTGTAAGCATGCGTAAGCATTGTGCCACTTGCTCTGCTACAAGTAACCCTGTGTCAATATCAGTGTCAAGAAACTTGATCCATCCAGTACAAACGACAGTGCTAAGTTGGCGCAAACTGATGCGGAGGGCGGCGCAAGGTCCATTGATAACGCGAGTATACTACTGCAGATGGCAGCGACAGGGGCGTTGATTACGTTCCAATCATCCTAAGCCGTTATCGATCCTCAGTGCCTTGCGCATCCGTGTCGAACCATTATGAACAGTGATGGCGGCGGCGCGTTGCACTGACGCACACAGCGGATCTTGAAAGCGATCTGCGAAGCGGACAGAGTGCTGACTACTGATGACTCCGTGCGCTGTTTTCGCCGCTTCGCGGTGGAGAGACGTGCGTGCTCAAGTCTTGATAGCAATATGCGAAAGGGGCAGGTTGCGGCGTGTGCTGAGACTTCGTGATCGCTGTTTCCTCGCCACTTCGTTCGCGTTGAAGCGACATGCAGCGCGAAGGTAAAGTCGCTGGCTGTGACAGTCTGTGTCTTGAAATCGATCGTCTTACTGGATGGACGGATTTCTCACTTGGTAAGCATAGAAATGCTCACGCATTTAAACATTAAGACAATTCTATTCTTAATGTAATGTAGGGAAATTCAAGAGACAGAATTTCAAGCAGCGAAAAAACAACATACACGTTGAAATGTTTATAAAGAGCTGTTAAAATCTGCCGTAGATAAAGGGCCCCTGAAACGGTTTTCGTCATACGCCTAGACACAGGGGATATCTCTCAATGAATGCTTTCTCTTTAAAATCTTGTCAACCCACTGTATTAGCACAGGAACGAGTGGTTAAACATTACCGTGTGTTCAAAGGGTGGCGTATCCCCTCAGCTTTTACACAGGGCGGCTATCGCTATATCCCGTCTCCTTCGTGCGGTGAGGCAAATTGTGACTGCTTCAGGTTGATCTGAACCGACTGTGGTCCCGCGAATCTTTCTTACGCAATGACATCGTCAAGCCACAGCTGTATGGAGGGAAGTCCCAACACGATTGCGCGCGGTGCATGCAGCCGTGGACGTTCGCAGTATCGTTGTGAGCCTATGTAGTAATTTACAATCTACAAAGTAGCGCTTTTTTGGTATGCTTTAGGTATGATAATCGGATGACATGAAAGTATCTAACACTTACGCATACGAATGTTTCTATAATGCGCTTGTAAGATTTCCTTGCAGCCTTTAGGGGAAAAGAAGGCGCTGCCGCTAACTTGTAAATGTATGGAAATGGGCATTTACGTGTGTGCTACTATAGCATTTAAAAAATAGCCCCTCCCCTTCCATGCGACGCTCGGGATCCTTGGTTCTGCGTGGCAGGATGCACCGAGCTTCCGAGCGCTGTGGTTGCATGATGCATCGGCTCCGTCTTTTTTCGTGTGCTGTGTCCAAATTCTTGCCTCGAATCTTGCCATTTTTGGATCACTGGTGCTGTAAGTGACCCGCTGTCGAACGACACCTCTTCAGCGGAAATCGGACCTGTCATCTTCAGCTCATCGCCAATTATTGGAAACATCCAAACCCCTGCGCCCCTGCCGCGCAACGCCGGCAGCGTGCGTCGGCGGTAGCAGCTGCAGCAGCCATGAGGCAGGACGGTGTCGTCGACAGCGTCGACATGACTCCGGAAGAGATCCTCGATTGGCGCGAGAAATTTATTTACTCCGACACCAAGAAGCCTTCGCCAACCTCGCCCAGCGCCCTCAAAACTCTACCGCAAGTAAGCCACATTCTGCCTCGTCCTCCTCCACTTCCAGCCGCAGAATACAAAATAATTCTTCGTGTACACGGTGGAGTCAACTGCACCAACATACATCCAGTCTCTCTCCGCGACATCGTCATCAAGTCCACTGGTCTCTCCACGGCTTCAACGTCCCTAGATCGACTCCGGGCTAACGAGATTTACAACACAATCATCATAAGCACTCCCTGCATGGACAGGGCTGAACGCTATTTGAAGATCGCCACCCTCACCATCATGGGCAAGAGCTACGAAGTCTCCACGCGCGTGGCAGACCCTAAAATTCGTGTAGGGGTATCATCAAGCTGCCGGCCTCCCTGGTAGAAGGGAACGTGTTGGCTAACCTTCGAGAGTCCAATCCAGCAATCAGCATCCTAGCTGCTCGAAGAATGGGCTCTACAGACTCCATCCTGTTCACTTTTGAAGGCTCAAAGGTCCCCTTCTACATTTACTAACTCCGCGCAGACCTCCTCTGCCGACCATATCGACAAAAAGTGGAGGCGTGTACTAAGTGCCGGCAGCTTGGCCATCGCCAAGACGTCTGCCCCAATGTGACCATATGTCTCTGCCCAAAATGTGGCACGCCAGATCCTCCTCAGGACCACAGCTGTACTCCCACTTGCATCATCTGCAACGGAACACATGAGACTGGTTCCTCAGAGTGCAAACTTCGTTACAAACCACGGACACCGCCCCCGGCACCTCCAGAGTCTAAACTGACACTTCCGGCCAGGAACGCTCTACAGGCCCCCAATCAACGCACTGGACAAGAGACGCTGCAGAGCAGCTCTGGCCGCAAGAACACTGCAGCATCGGCGCAGCTCACATCATCGAAGCAAGCTTGGCCTCCGCTGACCCCACGCAACGAGGAGACACCGCCCATCGACCATAAAAAGGTGAGCTGGGCAGGAGTAGTCTCCCACAATAGCAGCTCCTCACAATATGCTGATAGCTCTCTCATCAAATACATGCTAAATCAGAACGAAATGCTTAAAAACGAAATCAAGCAGCTCAAAGCAATGCTTCACCCCCACATCGATATCACTGACACTCCTGCTGCTACTTCCAAACCACTCCCACAAACGCTTGCGCCCACACTCACACGTCCTCCGACAGAACACATGGACACACTTGCATCCACTGCTACGACGGAAGCCGCAACTTCAATGCTGCCTTCATCACACACGCAGCCCCCACCCGCAAAAAGGAAGAATGCCGAAATAACAGACACCGAGAACACCGTTGAAAAAGCCATATTTGTCCTCACTGACCGCATGGACATTCTGGAAAACAAACTTGTTGCCCTTGAAAATCGACTACAGAGCAAGCTTGATGCATTTATTTGTGAGGCATCTGCACAGTTTTGCCGGCTTCAAGAGCTAATCGACAGCTGGGGAAGACGCTCCGCGACGTCACAAATTCCCGTCCTTCAAAATGACAATAATGATGATGCCAGCCCGTAGTCTAGTCATCTGGCAGTGGAACTGCAGAAGATTCCGCAACAAGCGCGCATCTCTAACACTATTTCTAAAGAGTCTTAACGAGCTTCCTGACATTATAGCCTTGCAGGAAACACACGGGAAAGTCATACTACCTGGATACAATACGTTTCAAGACCCTCACATAGACAAGCCCAACACTGCCATACTTGCAAGGCGACATCTTTCTGCTAAACGGGACACATTCAGCAGTACTGAAATCCCCCACGATTTCATCAAAATTCTACCTCAAAGCCGCACACAACCCACCCTATGCGTGTTGAATGTTTATAGCCCTCCCAATGCTCGGCACCACCGCTTTGAGAACATGCTTGCCCAGGCCAAAGCTAACGCCAATAAACAGCCGCTAGTCGTAACGGGCGACTTCAGTGCCCCCCCATCAAATGTGGAGCCACTCCGCATCCACTCCTAAGGGAAGAGCTCTATGGCAGCACATACAAAATCAAGGTTTCATCATCTACAATGACTTCACTCTTCCTACCCGGCTAGGAAATACCGTTAGTAGGGATACATCCCCTGACCTCACCCTAACTCACCGCATCACTCAGGCGACGTGGCAAAACCTCCAAAACAACTTGGGAAGCGACCAATACATCCTCGAACTCCGTGTATATTTTAAGCACAGACCGTTAGCCACGAAACCACTAAGGCTTACGAATTGGACGGAATTTAGAAACTCTCGCTGCAACACTAACGAAGAAACCATTACCGACATCGAGCAATGGGCGAACGCCTTGCAAGCAGACGTAGAGGCCCATACCACCACTCTCCCACTAGACACACCCTTGGCCACAATTGACTCCAAGCTATTACACATGTGGGAAGCGAAGCAAGCTTTACTTAGGAAATGGCTAACAGCACGTTACAATCGTAAACTCCGAATCCGAATTGCCAAATTAGACTCTCAGATCCAACAATATGCTATCAAATTGGCGGCACAGCAATGTACTCAGGTTTGCGAAGGCGCGCATGGTACTCTCAGCACTAAAAAGACCCCACCACGTCTAGGACGCACAATAACCACCAGATGAATAAACTGCTGCATGAACATGCAGCCGACCTGCCGACCATGTTCAGCAACCTGGCTTCCAAACATATGCCCCCTCCTACGCAAATACCCATGCCCGACTATGCTGGTGAACCCAATCAGGAGCTTTGCAGCCCCATCACAGAAGCGGAGGTTCGACATGCCCTCAACCAAGTGCGAACCACCACGGCACCAGGCCCAGACTCTGTGACTAATAAAACGCTTCGCAACCTCGATGAGCAATCCATAAGCAAACTCACCGAGTATTACAACCACTGTCTCGAAGAGGGAGAGATACCCCAACAATGGAAAGTAGCCAAAGTGATCTTCATTCCAAATCCGAATAAGCCAATTCACATTCATAACTTCCGTCCAATTTCTCTGACTTCATGCATAGGGAAGATCTTGGAGCACGTAATCCACCTACGCCTCTCCAAATACATCGAACATAATCACTTGTTCCCTTCGGAAAAGACTGGCTTTCGCAAATCTCTTTCTTGTCAGGATGTCATGTTAAGGCTCAAAGAAGACATTATCGAACCGAGCGACGCACGTGACACACAAGCGTTATTCGGCCTCGACCTCAAGGGCGCCTTCAACAACGTGTCCCACTTGGCCATACTACGCGAACTTAGCAGTATAAACTGCGGGGAGCGAATCTACCGCTATATACGCAGCTTCCTCACGAACCGCACTGCGACGCTGCAATTAGGCAGCGAACAATCTGGCCAAATAAGTTTAGGAAGTACTGGCACGCCCCAAGGGGCAGTACATTCCCCCCTCCTCTTCAATTTGGCTATGCGACCTTTAGCTTTCACTCTCAAGAAGATTCCTGACCTCCGATTCACACTGTACGCGGACGATATTACGCTGTGGATGACCGGAGGTTCTGACGGGCACATCCAAGACACCCTCCAAGCCGCAATTGATCAAGTCGAACAAGTGGGTCACGAGTTGAATCTCAGGTGCTCCCCCACCAAATCACAGCTTCTCCTTCTACGCCCCACAAGACGCTTCAGCACTTCACCCCCGAATATCCAACTCACGATTGAAGGGCACCCTATACCCCAAGTAGACAGGATAAGGGTCCTAGGATTACACCTCAAATGCAACCGAGAAAATCAGCATACCTTGCAAACACTACAAACAACAGTAGATAATACGCTCCGCCTGATAGGGAGGATCTCCAACAAACACGGAGGGCTTCGAGAGAAGGAGCTAATTCAACTAATCAAGGCTTTTGTCTTAAGCAAAATCACCTTCGCACTACCGTATCTCTCACTCTCTAGGCAGGAAGAGGATACTGTGAATTGCTTGATTCGCAAGATACACAAAGTCGCTCTTGGTGTTCCATTTAGAGCATCCACACAAAGGGTGATGGCCACCGCCACACTAAATACCCTTGAAGAGTTAACCGAAGCTCATCTATCATCGCAATACCATAGACTCACCACCACTGAAGCTGGGCGTGAGATCCTGAGACAACTTCATCATGCTCCACCATTCAACGAGAGTAGGTGACATCAACTTCCTCCGAACATACACGGCCAATACCACATCCAGCCCCTACATGCACCCCGAATTTCACGTCAAACGCCGCAAACATCGAGCCAAGGCGCTACAACGCAGCTATGGACAGGCTGAAGGAGTGTACTATGTGGACGCTGCAGCCTACACCCCTCAACATCGTTATGCTATAGCGGTCGTAAACAACCAGGGCAACACTGTTTGTTCAGCATCAGTCAAGACCACCTCGGCGGGTGGCGCGGAAGAGGCCGCCATTGCACTTGCATCGGGGCTACCCGATTGCGACGTCATTATTAGTGACTCTAAGACTGCTATCCGGAACTTCAGTAACGGCTACATTAAGAACCTCGCGCACTCTCTGCTTGTAGCTCACCCACCAGAAAAAGACATCGCTCTCGTATGGGCTCCAGCACATCAAGGACTCCATGGCAACGAAATGGCTCATGCCGCTGCTCGAGGATTCACGGACCGAGTGGCCGCAAATATGGGCCTAACTCTAAAACCCAATGACTCCTAACAACACACCAATAAAGACACACTCGTCACATTCCATGAAATTTGCACACATTACAGAAACCAACGCCTATTGTATCCACCTCTCTCTGTGTCTAGAACGCTCCAGAGAGAAATACTGTGGCGACAACTACAAACTCGCACTTTTCTTACCCCGCGCACTTTGAACTTATTCTTTCCCGCCACATACCCGACACCCAAGTGTCGCTTTTGCCCTGTCCCCATAGCAGATCTCTCCCATATCATGTGGCAATGCCCCATCAAAACTGCCCCCCCCCCCCCGCAAGCTCAAACCATTAATTAGTAGCGAGGAGCTGTGGGAGACTGCCCTGCTCAGCTCCGATCCCACCCTACAGGACCGAGTCCTGAGGTGGGCTGAGGAGGTAGCGGAGGCCTACCACGAGTGGTAGACGGACTTCTAGCCACATAATCTGGTGATGGACGCCTGCTGGGACTGGAGTACACCTCCCTCTCTCCCCCGGCTCCTCCCCTTTCTTAAAAGGGGAATAAAGTTCATTCATTCATTCATTGGTTCTGCGTTGTCGTAACGCCTTGGCTTCGCGTTGCCTCACGCGAAGTAGCACGTCGACGACGAGCCCTTTCTCGAGCGAGTTCCTGGCAGCGTTCATGAAATGCCGCCTGCACTTCGGCCGAACGCATGACGCGTGGCCCGCTCCCGCTGCCGTTCCTTAAACGCAGCCTGCTCTTCGGGTGAATTAAACAAACGGGGTCTTCTCATCTGACTTGAACTGGCGGAAAACGCCGGACGCAAGGCGAGCGAATACGCGACCTCCTCTAGAGAGAACGGACGCCTGTTATAGCTCGCGCCCTGTGCTGAGTCTGCTTCATGCAAATAAAACCCTGCTTTAAAGGGCGCGTATGATGAATCGACAGTGGCTGAATTGGTTAGCGTGGTGGTCCCGCATCCCGGACGTCGGTGGCTCGAATGCGCAGCACAAAAAGAAATCCTTATTTTCGCCTGACTTGGGTTTTTTCGAACGGCAACACCAAGAAAGAGAAACAACTGTATTTGCCACAGCAGCGTTGGAAGTCAGGGCAGGTAGGCCTAGTGTGGCTCCCAGGTGAGGGCGACGTCTTGGGCCCAAGAGACGACTACAGTACATCTTACTGCTATCATTCTGCATAAATTCCAAACAAAGGTTGGCTCCCTGCCGAATTCAGAACCTACGGGCACCTCTGTAAGCCCCTGCCATCAAAACTGCGGGCGACCTCTTTTGACCATGGAGGTTGGCTTTGACACTGTCGTGTGGCGCTCGCGACTTCTACTGCGTGAAGTCAATGCCGTTTACTCCCTGCATACGTCAGCAGTGCAAGACGAACGTAGTGCTGGTATTACTCATGTTCCTTGCACTAAAATACACACCACTAAATACACACCACTGTTCCTATCTTAACGTGAGAAACCTCGGCATCTCATCAGCTGCAATTGCCAGAGCTGTAGTAGGCCATTGGCTTGAGGACATGTTTTTTTAAGGGAACACAAATTACTATGCATACGTTTGCTATTAAGTATAAGCTTAATGCAGCGGCATGATTGAAGAGATCCCGATGATGCAACGTGGGTAAACAATCGGATAGCTCATAGGAGGAGGAGGAGGAGGAGAAACATTTATTAAAAAGAAAGGACAAGCAGGTGTCTTTCTGCTTGTGCGGGAGGCGCCCTTAGTCCAGGGCTCCTGCGGCTCTTGCTGTCTCCCGGGCCCGTCGCACCAGTTGCTGCTGGTTACGAGGGTCCGAAATAGTCAGCACGGCCTCCCACTGCTCGGGTGTGGGGTTGGGTATTTGCGGGGCCGCCTTCACGTTGGGGCACGCCCATGTGGTGTGATATAGGGAGGCGTAATCATTACAAAGGGGACATTTGTATGAATATAGTGTAGGGTGTATCGCGTGTAGTCTGCTTAGATGGGGTATGCGTTTGTAGTTGTCGCCATGTTACGGCGTCTTCACATGAGAGGGTCTTGTGTGGAGGCGGGTATTGTCGTCTGTTCAATCTGTGGTGTTGTAGCTGCATTCTAACCCTTGAACTAAATTGCTCTATGAAGTCAGACTTACTTCCAGGAGCAATAAAATCAGTAATTCACTAATTACAACATATAGGAAATTAGGTTCATTACTAAACAAATTGTCGAACATATTGCAACCTACTAATTGTAGTTAGTTCATAAGGCATATCGCCTTGGAGCAAATGCAGAGGCTGGCACCGGATTCGAGATATGCGCCGTCAAGCTTTGGGTAAAAATGCACAGTAGTTCTAATTACTGCTTTGAGAAAACGGCATTTTATACATTGAAGCAAAAAAGTAACGGTACTTCGATATATTTCGTCGCACAGTTGAAAAATAATTACCTTGACACTTGTGCTATCCTGAGAATTCGCTCCAAGAGGATACGCCTTGCGAACTTGCCGGCTACAATTCGTAAACTGAAATACGTGCACAATGCAATTACCCAACACGTCAAACGCTGCGTACGCCGCTTGGGCGCGCATGCCTTGAAAGTGATCTGCAATGTGGACAATGTTCGCCGAGTACTGGCAGTTTCTTATGCGCTATCCTTGCGACGCTTAGTTTGCGTGGAAGCGAAACGCAGCATGAAGGTGCTACGTTTCGCCTACGACGCGCGGTATAGCCGGCGCGGATGCAACGGACGCCGGGGCTTCGTTCAAAGCGGCAGACATTTTGGCCCGTTCGGCGCCGCCGCTACGCCTCCCTGCCAAGCGTGTCCAGGCATGTTCCAATGCCACGTGTCTTCATGTGCGTGTGTGAGTGTATGTGCATATTGGTGCCCACGCTTATCGAAGCGCGGCAGCCGGGGAGAGGAGCTCCCAACAACTGTGAAGCGAGGGGGTCTGACAGGCGCCGACACGACGTGTGAGCCACCTTCTCCTCCCCATTGTGCCCGAACGGCGCCGGCACGACAGCTGCGCCACCTTATCCCATTGTGCCCGAGCGGCACCGTCACGTGCTCGTCTATCGAGGGGTTCCTTCTTGCCCTCAACTGCGAGAGTATAAAAGCAGCTGCCCCCGGACGCCAAAGGAGGGCTCCGATTTCTTCTGTTGAGTAACGTGCACTCCCGTCTCTCTACTTCGGTCAACCTGACCGCCAACTCTTTGCGATGTTAGAATAAACAAGTTGTTTTGTTGTTACCAGTCGACTCATGCTTTGCCGGGACCTTCGGATGCTTCCAGTTGTACCCCAGGCCGCCAGGCCAACGCTACCCTTGGGGCTTGCGACCCAGGTGCAACAACGGGCGTCAGCCCCGAGTTCCCAACAACTCGTACCAGCGGTACGACCACAACAACTGTCTGCCAGCCGTGAGATCGCGACAACGGAGGCCAGCAGCGAAGAGATGCAGTTGACTGTATGCTGAGCAGCTCAACGACCATCCGGAAGCAGTGCAACGAGCCCTGTGTGATGACTGGTTGCCTGCAGCGGAACGACTGCGCTGAATTCTTGGCTGCGAGGTTTGGTGAGTGCGGGACTTTCTTCTTCTGAGTTTTGCCAGGCTTTTGTTAGTGTCAGGAACAGAGCTTGTAATTGTGGTTGTCGTTGCTGCCGGGTTAGTTTGCGGCAAGACAATAATAGGCAGTAGAGAAAGCAGCATTCAGAGCAGCCATGGATTTGAAGTCGTTGCGCAAACCGAAATTGCTGGAGCTTGCAAGAGAGTTGGGTCTGGATGTCTCAGACAAAATCAGAAAACCAGAACTGCTAAAGGCTATTCTTGAGTTAGAGGCTGAGGATGACGAGCTGTCGGAATGCCTTGAGACTATTGAGGAGAGGTCAAAAAGACAGGAGCGCGAAATTAAAGAACAGAAAGAAAAAGAAGAGCGTGAACGTAAAGAACAGAAAGAGCGAGAGCAACAAGAGCGCGACCGTCAACACGCTTTGGAAATGAAGCGTCTTGAGGTAGAGATGGAACGCGCTCGTAATGGAAGTCAGGCACACGGTGCAGGAGAACGCGTATTGTTCAAAATGACTGACCTGATGCGGCCGTTTAAGCTTGGAGAGGACATTGGTTTGTTCCTGGTTAACTTTGAGCAACGTGCGAGAAGCAGGGGTTCTCTCGGGAAACGTGGCCACAGCGCTTGCTCACTTTGTTACCCGGCGAGGCGGCCGACGTAGTCGCTCGCTTGGATAGAGAGGAGGCAGAGGATTTCGACAAAGTGAAATCGAGTCTGCTAAAAAAGTACAGGCTGTCAGCGGAGGCGTTCCGTCGGAAGTTTCGGGAAAATGAGAAACGCAAAAGTGAGTCATATACAGAGTTTGCGTACAGGCTTATGTCAAACATGCAGGAGTGGCTCAAAGAAGAGAACGCGTTTGGTGACCACGAGAAAGTTCTGCAGTGTTTCGGGCTAGAACAGTTTTATAGTCGGTTACAGGAGAACGTGCGGTACTGGGTCTTGGATAGGCCAGACATTAGTACAGTGGCTAAAGCCGCTGAGCTAGCCGAGGAGTTTGTGACGCGTCGGGCTCGCGGAGCTAAGGACGGTCAAACGGGTGAATTTGGCTCGAAGTTTAAGAGGCCGAAGTTCACACCCAGGAGAGCAAAGGGGAACACACGTAGTGCGGATGCGAGTGAAAGCAGTGTGACCGAACCTAAGGAGACGGCGGCAGCCGAAGCCGAACGCAGAAAGCGGTTCGAGACGAGGCAAGCGCGCGTTTGTTATACGTGCCAGAAGCCGGGTCACTTTTCGGCGCAGTGTCCGGAAACAAAACCAAAAGTTGTGTTTTTGTCAATATGCAGCACTGACGAGAACATGAAGCTTCTCGAGCCTTACATGCGAGACCTCCTCGTAAACGGGAAAGAGTGCCGAGTGCTTCGCGATTCCGCAGCTACGATGGATGTAGTTCACCCGTCTTACGTAGAACCCCATATGTTCACGGGCGAGTGCGCATGGATCAAGCAAGCCGTGGAAGCTCATAGCGTGTGTCTGCCCGTAGCAAAAGTGCTTATTGAAGGACCTTTCGGAGCGCTTGAGACGGAGGCGGCAGTGTCATCTATGCTGCCCCCCCAGTACCCGTACCTATTTTCGAACAGGTCCAATCATCTCCTGCGCGAGAAGGGGCTTTTGTTTGGTGAGGCTAGCGTTCAGGCCTTAACCAGATCGAAGGTTCGGGAGCTCGCTGCAAAGGCGGTAGTTGCGGGGCCGACGTTATCAAACAATGAAAAAGGGTCAGAGGCGCAGCAAGCCGATATTCAGAGCACGCCCGAACTGAATAAAATTGAGTCTGTAACGTTAAAGGCACCAGATACTGGAGAGGAAATTCCCGATGCGGAAAAGTTAGAAGAGCTATCTGCAGATTTGCTCATCGCGCCTACGTCAGACGGACTTAATAGGTTGCTAAAAGTCAGCCGGTCGGCTTTGATAGCCGAGCAAAAAAAGGATGGCAGCCTAGAAAACGTACGCTGCATTGTCAAGGAAGGTATCGCCAAGAAAAATGCTCGTTTTGTGGAAAGAGGTGGAGTCCTGTACCGGAAGTATCTAGACCGCAGAGGAGTGGAGTTCGATCAGCTGATCGTGCCTCAATGCTATCGTCAGGATCTGTTGGGCTTGTCGCACGGGGGTTCGTGGTCCGGACACCTAGGAGTTAAGAAAACTAAGGACCGTCTCTTGCAAGAGAACTATTGGCCAGGGTGTTTTCGGGACGCAGACCATTTCGTGAGGACATGTGACACCTGTCAGCGGGTGGGCAAACCAGGGGACAAGTCGAGGGCGCCGTTGAGATTGGTACCTATCATTACGGAGCCTTTTAGACGGCTCGTTATTGATACAGTGGGACCTCTGCCGGTAACAGCCACGGGGTACAGACACATTTTGACTGTGATCTGCCCAGCGACAAAGTTCCCTGAAGCAGTGCCGCTTAAAGAACTCAGCTCAGTTGAGATAGTCAATGCACTACTGTCCATATTTGCGCGAGTTGGTTTTCCTGCGGAAATCCAATCAGATCAGGGCACAGTGTTTACTAGCGCTTTGACGACAACTTTTCTCGAAAGGTGTGGGGTAAAGCTGTTACACAGCTCAGTGTACCACCCACAGTCGAATTCCGTTGAGAAGCTCCACTCGGTCATGAAGCGCGTGTTGAGAGCATTATGTTTTGAACATCAAACTGACTGGGAGCTGTGTCTGCCTGGGGTGATGTTTGCATTAAGGACCGCGCCGCATGCGGCTACGGGGTTTTCGCCAGCTGAGCTGGTGTACGGTCGCTCGCTTCGATCTCCGCTTCGCATGCTTCGAGAATCGTGGGAAGACACCGGTCAAGTCATTAGTGACCTTATCAGTAAAGCACCGCTGTCGCCTGAGCAGAAAACCGAACTACACCAGCTCTTACAAGAGTTTCAAGGTCTGTTCTCTGAGAGGCCTGGTAGGACTTCTGTCCTTACTCATGATATAGAACTTACCTCCCCAGAGCCAGTACGATCCAAGGCGTATCGGGTGTCACCCCGCCAGAGCGATATTATGGAGGCTGAGGTAAAGAAAATGCTACAGCTCGGTGTTATTGAGGCAGGTGAGAGTGATTATACCTCCCCTTTGATTTTAGTTGAGGTACCGGGCAAGGAACCTCGTCCTTGCGTCGACTACCGCAGGCTTAATTCCATCACTAAGGATCAAATTTATCCGATCCCTAACATCGAGGAGCGCCTTGAGAAAGTTAGTAGCGCTCAGTTTATTTCCACCCTAGATCTTGTCAGGGGTTATTGGCAGGTTCCACTTACAGAAGAGGCTAGTAGGTATGCGGCGTTCATTTCACCAATGGGAACATTCCGTCCTAAAGTGTTGAGTTTTGGTTTGAGGAACGCGCCATACTGTTTTTCAAGCCTCATGGATAAAGTGTTGCGGGGACAGCAAGAATTCGCTTTACCGTATCTAGACGACGTAGCGATATTCTCCGCATCCTGGTCTGAGCATACGGCACACTTGCGGGCAGTGCTAACCCGCCTGCGCGAAGCGGGCTTGACAGTCAAGGCTCCCAAGTGCCAGTTAGCACAGGCCGAGGGTGTCTACCTCGGTCACGTGATTGGTCAGGGTCGTCGCCGCCCCTCTGAAATAAAGGTGGCCGCTGTGCGAGACTTCCCGCAACCGCGCACGAAGACCGATATTCGGTCGTTCTTAGGTGTCGCCGGCTACTATCAGAGGTACATCCCCAGGTACTCTGATATCGCGGCTCCCCTGACGGATGCTCTAAGAAAGACAGAGCCGCAAACAGTCGTCTGGGACGAGACAAAGGAAAGAGCTTTTAGCGCCCTAAAGAGCGCCCTAACAAGCCAGCCTGTGCTACGATCGCCAAACTACACAAAGGGGTTTGTAGTTCAGTGCGATGCTAGTGAGCGAGGCATGGGCGTTGTACTGTGCCAACGGGAAAATGGAGAAGTAGAACACCCCGTCCTGTATGCTAGTCGTAAGCTGACCAGTCGTGAGCAGGCGTACAGTGCCACCGAGAAAAAGTGTGCGTGTCTCGTGTGGGCCGTTCAGAAATTGTCATGCTATCTAGCCGGCTCGAGGTTTATCATTGAGACGGATCACTGCCCTCTCCAATGGCTGCAGACCATCTCTCCCAAAAATGGCCGCCTCCTGCGCTGGAGCCTCGCTTTGCAACAATATTCCTTTGAGGTGCGTTACAAAAAGGGGAGTCTCAACGGTAACGCCGATGGCTTAAGTCGAAGCCCCTAACGTAGGAATCAGCCTCAAAATTGTTTGTTACTGTTGTTTTTCTTCCTGAGGCAGGATTTTTAACATATTGCTTTTGTTTAGTGTTTCAAAGTGATGACATGCTTTCTAGTGCAATTTTCCAATTTGTGGACGCGTTCTGAGTGCTGCTAGACTACTGTAAGGAACTAGGCAGTGGTATAGAAGGGGAAAGAGCCTGGCAGGGCTTAGTGAGGGTTGTGCCGTGCTTGCTGACTGAGCGGTTGAGTTTCAGCGTAGTTCTAACGCTTGCCGGGAACAAGAACAAAAATGTGAACTCTCCCGAAGTCACTTTGCAGTGTCCCGTGCGAACCTGAACGAGAGAACGAGGCCTTCTCTGTGCGCTGCGCTCAAGAAACGTCGAGGGACGCCCGACTTCGGTTATGAGCATCATCGAGCGACATCCCTCCGGACAGCGGATGCAGTCCCCTGACCATCGGGATCTCCTTCCCCCGGCGGGGCGGTCTGTTACGTTTCGCCTACGACGCGCGGTATAGCCGGCGCGGATGCAACGGACGCCGGGGCTTCGTTCAAAGCGGCAGACATTTTGGCCCGTTCGGCGCCGCCGCTACGCCTCCCTGCCAAGCGTGTCCAGGCATGTTCCAATGCCACGTGTCTTCATGTGCGTGTGTGAGTGTATGTGCATATTGGTGCCCACGCTTATCGAAGCGCGGCAGCCGGGGAGAGGAGCTCCCAACAACTGTGAAGCGAGGGGGTCTGACAGGCGCCGACACGACGTGTGAGCCACCTTCTCCTCCCCATTGTGCCCGAACGGCGCCGGCACGACAGCTGCGCCACCTTATCCCATTGTGCCCGAGCGGCACCGTCACGTGCTCGTCTATAGAGGGGTTCCTTCTTGCCCTCAACTGCGAGAGTATAAAAGCAGCTGCCCCCGGACGCCAAAGGAGGGCTCCGATTTCTTCTGTTGAGTAACGTGCACTCCCGTCTCTCTACTTCGGTCAACCTGACCGCCAACTCTTTGCGATGTTAGAATAAACAAGTTGTTTTGTTGTTACCAGTCGACTCATGCTTTGCCGGGACCTTCGGATGCTTCCAGTTGTACCCCAGGCCGCCAGGCCAACGCTACCCTTGGGGCTTGCGACCCAGGTGCAACAACGGGCGTCAGCGCCGAGTTCCCAACAACTCGTACCAGCGGTACGACCACAACAAAGGTCAATTCGCTCGCTGCTGCTGCCGCGTCGAGCAGCGACTGTTTGTCGTCTTGTGGTGCACTTGTAGATGCGGTATTTGCTTACGGCGCTGAGCGGTGTCTTTGTCCTTAACCAAAGCAAGCAAAAGCGTGCCGTGGCTCGACAAACTTGGTTTAACCGTGTTCAACCACGGGAAATATTTCGTGTTAGACGCCAGATATGTACGCATAAGTGCCCCAGACTGGGTATGAATGCTTCGCTTTAAAAAATAAGTATGTTCATGAAACCTGAACACATAGCCTCAAGTTATAGGCGCCCCTGAAGCACAGCGACTTGTTAATAGAGTAGCGCAATATGTTCAAAGCGGTACTTTATTCTCACTGAATCTCTCAGCCCGAACATGTTCTACTCCGATTTAGGATGTGGCTCAACGAAATATGGTTTTCACCTTTGGTGCAGATAAATATCAACAAAGTGTGGAATTACCTCTTGGATAAGGTGAAATCAAAGAAAATTTTCCAGATAGCCGTTAAATTTAAAACACCGATATTAGAAGTTCGCAAGAGGTTTTTTTTCCAGTTTTCCAACATGTTGGCTGGATCTGCATATTGCTGACGTTTCGTCCACTATCCGAAACATGGATTTTTATTTCGCAATAGTGTTGATATCAACATTTTAAGGCAATTCTCATGGCTACTATAATATGTATTTCGAGCTGTTTGCAGTTTCTAAGCCGTGTAAAGAGAATTAGCGCAGTTACAATCCTTCTGAGACAATATATATTAGTTTCATTAGCAAAGCAGTAAGTTTCCTCGTCTCGTGCATTCTGTTGTGTTTTCAAGGGGGTAGAGGAAATAGGTTTGGTATACACTTTAAAAGAACCTGAAAGTTTTCTCCTTGCACGAAAATTCTGTTCTCTGACACATCTCATCAAGTTTTATGAAACCATCACAGTCATTAATATGAATTCGGTTCTCTGGTCTCGAGAGATTGAAGAGCGGCTTTATAATATGTCCCTCAGATCATACCATCATTGTTCTGCTAACGTCGGTGCTGGATCTTGTTCTAGAACTTGCTGTCAATTTTTTGTACACCTCCCGTTTCAGCTCAAACTCCTGCTTGATATCCTCTCCTTCCTCGAACTCCCCTGAGAGCGCACACCTTTGCACGTTCCTTTCTACCACAACCAACACTCATTTGTGCATATAATACATGCTTTAATGCACATATTTTCTGGATTTATTATTGTTTAAGTTATTTTTATTCTTTTTTTTGTGGCTTCATATACTTTGTATGTTAGTGACGTCCCCCCCCCCCCCCGATATTCCAACTGGTCGTCATTTTCAGCTTTCTGTTGTCAAGTTGGCATGTGTTTGAATAAGACAAACTGCACTTTCGCACAAATTTTCAAATTGATGTTTCTATTCTTACGGTATTGCTAGTCAATTTGACTTCAGTGTCTTTTGTTCTCTCGCAAATTTTTAACTTAATTTTCCCTAATGTACTTTTGCATTTAGAAATAAGGTTTGTTTTTGCACATGTCAAATCAACATTTCACTTTCAGTATTGCCTCGTAGCCTGTTCTTGTTTTTGGTTCTTCTTTTCGTGCCATGATAATGGATGATCATTTAGAAAAATCCCGTATCTTCTGTTTTTAGCGCGCAGACTGCCTACGTGTTCTCTAACTTTCTGAGCTCACGCAGCACCTTCCATTTTTTTTCAACTCCGCGAAGTTACAAGACGATGTCGGTAAGATTCAAGCAGTTCTAGTTGGCCGGATTGGAGCGTGTAAACTACAGGCAGGTGCATCGTTGATTCATTCAATGTAGCGACGTTCACGGTGCTCACCACGCTGCCTACAGTCAAGTTTATTTTTCAGTGGAAGACACAAAATTTGTAAAACAAATCGTTGGTGCCAGATGCCATGCGTTGTCATTTCTACAATTGAGGGCATTCTTATCATTTCTTTATTAAATTACATTATCGCAAAATTTGTAGATTTCGAAATAGTGTAATTTCGTCGAGCTTATACATTCTCGGATTCTGTTTTGCGGCCTAACAATCATTTTGAGTTACTGTTGTCCTACATGCGCCAAGAGCTAAGAGTTACTTTATTGCAACAGTCATTACGGATAAAACTGCAGCTGTGGGATTAGCGCGCAGCAGATGGGGCTTAAGGATTACGGTGAAAGGTGTTGGTAAACGCATGTGAAATGACGTTCTTATGTTTACTTGATTCCGTTACAGAGGGAGCCCATTGTCATGTTCGGGGGTCTACTTCTTGCGTTGGCCTTCTTTCGTCTCCTCTTCAACACTAATGCGCTTAGAGTTGACGACGCTGATGGAGGATACATCGACCTACTAGTCTCCATCCACCCGGAAACCAGACCAAATGAAGTGATTGTCGACAACCTAAAGGCATGTGCGAGATTTCATGCTTTATTTTACGCTACCCGTAGAAGATTGTTGTTAGATGCGGCACACAAGAACCGTGGGATCTCAAATGACCAATTGCGTTGATTTCTTTTGTTACTACCTCGGTCCCGGTGTGACCGTTAAGTATAATTCTAATGGGACAGCTGTTACCCATCATGTTATATTATCTAAGCATTCGTTGTTCTGTTTACTGTGAGAGGTTAGATATCTAGCCATTCTAGTAGAGCATGTCCCATTGTTCCCCTAACCTTAACGCAGCAAGCACATGCTTCTTCTTCGTTGATCTACCTCGCTTTCTAACTACGTTTGCTAAGGCATCCCAAGGCATCCTGATCTCGCTTCGAAAAGTACACAGCTTCGCTTCGAGTTATTGTAAGTTGTTTATATCCTGATTTTGTTTTTACCTCTGAAGTAGTGACCCATGGCCAGATTATAATCGATCGTTACCACTCAGGAGATGGCCTCAGCTTCTCTGAGTCCGTTTAACGTTCTTTGTCGCCATGCTGCTTATTAAATCGGTCGCATACTTCATGGTGTACTTCCAAGCTGTTTTCCTCCATTGTGAGTCAATAATAATTTGTCTGTACTAATAATTTGTCCGTAATAATTTGTCCGAATACCTGTAAAATTTCGGAACCTATTTCCTTTCGTTAATGTTCACCAGTGGAGCTTCGAAATCAGTTTACTTGGAGCGTCTTCACTTCTATACTTGTCCAGCCCATATTACACTCTTGGTGTTCAGTTGTAGTCTGCCAGTCAGCACTCAATGCGAGGCACTCCACTGACCTCCTGTTGCGATCAAGTTTTGATGGCACCTCTGGCTTCAAGCAAACAAGCGCATTTCGAAATGTAATTCATGAAGCGATTACAATTTTCAAAATAGCCCGCAGCACCTGCTAACTACTGTATCTACATTTTGTGTCTTTCGCTATGGCTGCATTTCTCTTCCCCTTTGCTATTTTTTTCTTTGCTTGTATATTCCTATTGCCATCGTAAAGCCATAAAACCAAGTATTTCGTGCGCTACCCCAGGCGCATCCCGGTGCTGTATAGAAGCAGTCTATTACAGTTTTTATTGAGTGCCTTTACACTTAATTTTCTAAAGCTAAATTTCAGCTTTAACACCTCCCTTTCCTGTGGAAAGTATTGGTCAGGCGTTGCATATCACTTTGTGTGCCTCCAAGCAATCGGATGTCGTCCGAATGATACTCACTTTGGAGCTGTTGCTCTAATAACCTGCCCGCCTTTTTGTGTGGGAGAATAAACCGATGCTGAATCATCCTCCTTACTATGTACTATTATGAGCAATATGAAAGGAAACACAGGAACGCGTAGAAAACACCCTCGGACCCAGCTATATATGGGTAATACGCAGCGGCCACCGTCGGAAACAAAGTGGAAAGGGGGACGCTGTTCGAACAATTGTGCGCACTCCCACCGTGCGTCTGCAAAGTGCGGAACTTCGCATCGCCAGCAGACAATGATAACACTGTTGGATATTTCGTCACTGGTATCCTTTTGCGTCGAATCGTTACAAAAGGTAGCACTGTTCCTGACTTCGATATTTATTTGTGGTAAATCTTGTAAATCGGGAAAATGGTCTTTAAGGGTGAGTTCAAAATGAGTTTATTAAAATATTAAATATTGAAAAGATAATAAAGCAAATGAACTAAGGCATTAGCGTCATCGCAGCTTATCCTAGTGAATTGTTTTGTTCGTTGGTGGCCTAATAACGCGTCATGCCACCATCGACTTGAACGACGGCCTCCATTCTTTGGGGCAGAGACACGTAGAGAGCCTCGATGAATGCGGTATCACGCTGAACGCGCTTCCACTCATGTTCTGTTGCTTCCCATAGTGGGTCGGAGTTCGCGAAATCTAGTGAGCTCTTCGAAAGGTTCACTTTCATGCGGCCCCAAACGTGCTCTATAATGTTCATGTCGGCACCCTTCGCGCAGGACTGAAGTTGCATTGCCTCTCGCTCTTCCAAAAGGCGCGCCACGTCTTTCGATGCGTGAACGGGAGACAAGTCCTGCTGGAAAAAACACCCATCAGTGTGCTGCCCGTTCAACATGTAGGGGATGATCTGGTGCTCGAGCAGAGTGCAATACGCAGCACTGGTGAACCTCCCAATAATTCTCACCAGTGGGCCTAGGCCTTCGTGGGAAATCGCCCCCCAGACGTTCACAGACACGCGTCCGCTGGCAGGCACATCCTGGATATTCTGCGGACTAAAGCGTGTGTTTTCAGTCCGCCACAATCTCTTTCGTTGGTCCCAGCGGCTCGAGAACGTGGACTCATCAGAGAAAACTACATCCTTCCACTCACTCTCGCTCCAGCTGCGGTGTTCAGTAGCGAACCTCAGGCGAGCTGCTTTGTTGGCTGCGGTGAGCATAGGTTTCTGTGCGGCGATGCGACTTCGCAGTCCTGCTTCTCTAAGCCTTCGTCGTACTGTGCTGTCGCTCAAGTTGACCAATCCAAGAGCACCTCGAACGTCCTTTGCACTTTGGAATGGTTTGTCGCTGACGGCAGCCACGATGCAAAGGTCTTGGTCGTTCGTTTTTTATTGGGGTCGTCTGCGGTGCGGCGCTCCGTTTGTGCGTCCTTCGTCTCGGCAAGCCTGGATAATCCGGTTGACCGTTTTCAATGGGCGGCTTGTCACGAGAGCAATATTGCGCTGCGTATAACCTCTTTTAGACATTTCTATTATATCTTCCTGCTCTTTAAGGGGCACTCGAGGCATCTTGAGGCTACAAAATCAGAATTGACCGCTCTGCGTGGGGCATGCGCTGCAGTGTGTGACGTGAATTTTTCTGAACGAACTTCCTGCAACAAAGTCGCACGAGAGACAGTTTATTAATGTTCTTTTTTAAATTTTTGTTTGTTCTATTCCTCTGTCGTCATTGGTTTAATCGTCGCCGCTGTTCGAGGTGCCACTGACAACCGGGTGCGTCGATTCAAATAAAAAACCGGTTTGAAATACAGGGCAAACTTGGTCTCGGAGTACTATCAAGCGGTTGCGCGAAGAAAAAAGAGAATGAAAGAAAAGAAAGTGAATCGGTGTAAGTCATTGGCGGCGGTTACCGTCTTATCGGCTGTCGGACGATCCATGACGTAAGCTGCTCCTTTGTAGAAATGCCAGCGTCGTGACAGTGCCAACAGTTAGTGGAAGAGCGCCCTACTTTCCCCCTTTGTTTTTCACAGCGCCATCCGCGTATTGCTTCGAGTCTGTTTCGAGGCTGTTTGCTACGTGTTCCTGTGTTCCCTCTCATATTGCTCATCATAGTACCTGATACAGCAGAAGCTTGATGTGGGCGAGTTGGTTATGCATACTTGATGAAAAGAGCGCTACGAAGACGCGGACTGTCGTACATGTCGTTCTTTCGTCCGCGTCTTCGTAGCGCTCTTTTCATCAAGTAGTACCTGATAAAACGCTTGTCCTAGTTCCTTGGAGATTTCAGCTTTCTCATGACTTCTCATCACTTTGCATTCAATGAAAACGGCATTTTCTAAGCAAATGTTCTCAAAAGCTATGCATAGTCATGGCATAAGCGTTCTTGTTCAAGAAATTCGGCAAAATTATGGTGTTAGCCTAAAACTATGCTCCAGTAATGTCCAACAAAGTCATTTTAATGGTCTCCTTTCTTTTATTTTCTTGGCACCTGGCGCTGACATCATGAGGATAATGGCAATAATGATGATTTATTGGGAGCCCTTGGTTAACGCCGCGGTGACAAATAGTTACGTAGTTTGCTTGTGTTGATCAGGTATGCTACACATGCTTTTCATTCTGTCATTTTGGCATACATGTTCTTAACATTCTTGCTCTTTCTGAAAGCTTCTCTATCTTGTACTGCCACCTATCCTGTAATGAATCCGGTCGTATCAATCAGCTTCTTGCTTCATTTTCAACATTACTCTAAACCCCACTTGCTTATCTCGACTGCTGTCCGGTTGATTCTTCGGTCTACTACATACGCTTCTGGATGGTATACGTTACCTGCAGGTCTCACTGGGTGAAGCCCTTCGCATTCCCCTAGGATGTGCTCAGTGGTCGCCGGATTTTGCTGCACCATACACATGTCTCATCTACTTCTTAATATTTGCTACGGTATCTATTCTTCCTTAGACAGCCAGTTGGAGCCTCAATAGCAGGGCACTTCCTTTCGTGTTACCGTAACCGTGTTCCTTTATAATTTTTCTTCTCATTCTCCAAAATCTTGATGGTCGTTTTTTTTTTATCTGCATCGAATTCAGTGCTTCTCTTTCTCTCTCTCTCTTTATCCAATGATTCTATGTATACAGAATTCATTCTGTGACCATGCTTTTCAGGGAGAGATACTTATGCACTGTAGCCGCAGTTTGTTTGATCGAGATTCCTAAGTCTTCAAAACGAATTTTTCTCTGCGCTTCTCTGTCTTTAAACAAAGCCCAATCGATGTCAAATATCCATTGTAAGCAAAGAGTGGTATTTGGAAACTGTATCGCTTCCACCATTACCCCTTTCCAGATTTCATGCACCATCTGATATTTATTGTGGGCTCCAATGTGCTCTTATGTTTCTTTTTTGCTGCATTGCACTTGTTTTTTATTTTCAGATTACCTTGGTAGGTACTGCAGTAAATCTTTTGCTTCGTTTATGTATACGCAGAGGCTTTTATATTGCTTGAATATTGGTACAACTTGCTGTTGAATTGAGATTGCGTAATTACTTTTGGCTTCATTAAAGATAATAATTCGCGATTTCTCTGTGCTAAATTAAGGCCTACATTTCTCGCAACGTTGCCATACATATTCCCAAGTGCATAAATTTCTTGAATTGTCCGCAAGTAGTACTATGTCGTCAACGTGCATCAGTCTGGGGACCTTCAGCTGTACCATTTTGCCATTAGGCATGTATCATAAATCAAACCCTCATTCACTGTTTTCCAGTCGTGTTTCTATGCCCTTAACATAAGACGTAAAAACCAATCGAAAGAGAGGGTGGGTGGGTGGATGGCTGGCTGGCTGGCTGGCTGGATGGATGGATGGATGGATGAATGGATGGATGAATGGATGGATGGATGGATGGATGGATGGATGGATGAATGAATGAATGAATGAATGGATGGATGGATGGATGGATGGATGGATGGATGGATGGATGGATGGATGGATGGATGGATAGATGAGGCTCAACGATATAAATCGGGTGGTCGCTTGCGCCACCTAGCCGTGACAATAAATATGTTTTCTACTTTGTGGATGGTAAAATTTGTGGGATCTCCCACGTGCTGTTAGGATGAAGGAAAGACGGCACTGAAGTGCAAACAATCACAAGGGTATTTATTGCACCTTTCATACACTAATGCCTTCTAGCCGAATCACTATCCTCAGAGCATGTCGATGGGCGCGTGACAAATTTCGCAAGTCCGACTCAGCACGACTGGATATCGAACGCGTATGTTAGCCCCATGCTGGACAGCAGTCTCCGGTCGTTCGCGTATACGGTCATGCGAACGGTGGCGCATTCGAACGATCGCATTCGTCCTTTCCGGTGTCCTGCTCCAAGGCCTCGCGAGACGGTCTGGCAGTGGCACGGATTGGCGCACGCTCGGAACGTCCCTGCCACTTCCCGAAGCCGAGCCAAAAAAAGAAAAGCTTACTCCTTGTAGCACCCGACTGACACCGTCGTTATGCTGCGTTATCGCCGCAACACTCGCACCATCTCTCGTTGTACACTCAACCACTCCGACCACCACCGGCACTTATCTATGGGGAGAATCCTGACTACATGAGATGCGAGAGCCATGTGGCCATGTGGGGAAAACATCATCAGGAGATGCGCGAGAGTCGAGCATCCCCGCATATTTTACTCTTTCCTATATTTAAGCCATTCATATATATATATATATATATATGTATATGTATATATATATATCATATAACCTGCGTTGGATGTTTCTACCCATTTGAAGTATAATTTGCCGTCGTAGTTCCTAAACCCCAATGCTTTGAAAAGAATCAGCCCCATTGCTTTGAAATGTACATCGAGGCTCCTTAGGAGAAATTGTAAAGTCTTCCGTCTTTTCCTTCTCCTCTCGATACGCACAGCATAATGGGGTTATCCCTTAGTACTTCAAACGGTGCGTCTTAGTTTGCAATACTCCCGTCCTGGTTTCAAAGAACAAATAGCTTTACCTAGAATTAGTGTGGACATTACCTTTGGCAATATTCTGCATCAAATTTGTCTGTGTTCACAGTGATGATTTTGTCTGGATCCCTTTGTTCCCCGGACCCCTCACTGTTTCTTTAACCTTTTTTTTAACCGATGATTCTCGGTTTACCGTAACTGCTGTCGAAATAGTTTTTAGCCAATTTTCTCGTTTGCTTCCTCCATTTTGTGTCAACGTTTCTCATGTACAAGCAACTGTAAGTTTTCCTAGCCCACCGCAGTCCCCTGTTTCCGCAATTGCGCCTCAAATTCTATAGAATTTGAGGCGCAATTGGGAAAACAGGGGACTGCGGTGGGCTAGGAGTGTTTACAGTTACTTGTATCTTGCAGCTTCCATGCCCTCGAATGATGCCCATCCCATGTGACCTTGTACCACCTACTTTTCTTCCATCAATCCTCCAATCGTCTCTTACTAATGCCTATTGCGGACATGTTTACGACTGCTCCCGCTGAACCCAAGGGCTTCAAGGAGGCCACTGGTGCCTAAATCGGCCGCTGGGTAGACGTGTTCACATTCTAATAAAACATGCTCCGTCGTTTCCCTAGCTTTACAGCAACAAGCACATGCTGCTTCTCCCTTCTTATATCTTGCTTCATAGGTGCGTGTTCTAAGGCATCCCGCTCTCGCTTCGAAAAGTAATGAGCTTCTCTTTGAGTTAGCATAAATTGTTTCGTTCCTGACTTCTTTTTTTTTCTCCTTAGTAGTTACTCATGGCAGGTTTCTTATCTATTGCCGCCACCCATGAGATTATTTCAGTTTCTTTGACTTTCCGCTTATCCTTCTTTATTGCTATGTTGCCCACCCTACAGGCCGCATACTTGCTGGTAAGCTTCCTAGTTCTTTTCCTCCACTGTGAATCAATGTTTTTCCTGTACAGATACCTGAACACTCTCCAAGCCCATTTACTACCTTCCATATTCCTCACCCGTTCTTAATACTCAACTTTATGGCGAGCTTCTCACACTTCAAAACTAGTCCAGTCCATATCACCCTGCACAGCTTCATTTGTAGTCTTACCGTGAGCGCCCAATGCGATGCGACCCACTGACCGTTGGTTCCCGTTGAGTCCTGATTGTACCCCTGATTTAAAGTAAACAAGCGCATTTACAAAAGTAAGTCCTGGAGCCATTACACCTTTCCACATACCTCGGATGACCTTGTACCTGTTGTATCCCCATAGTGCTCTGAGCTTCATTATGGATGAATTTCTCTTCCCCTTCACTGTTATTGTTTTTTCCGGTGTTTCCATGTGTCTATTGCCTTCGTTTGCACATATACCAAGGTATTTATATTCTGTTACCCGAGGTATTTCCTGGCCCTGTATCTCCACTGTCTATTCACTGTTTTCATTGAATACCATAGCAGCTGATTTTCTAACACTAAATTTCAAACCTTAATTGTTGCATTCCTGTCCACACATATTAGCCAGACGTTGCAAATCACTTTGCTTGTTAGCTAGCAACACAATGTCGGCCGCATGAACTAAATCTGGACCCTGCTTCTCTACCACGGTACTTGCCTGTCTCTATGAGAGAATAAACCCGATATTACTGCTTCCTAGCGCCCTCTCCATCCTCACCATGTACATCATAAACATCAGTGGGGATAAAAGGCACCCCCACCTCAGTCCCTCGTTATGAACTTTGTCCTCCTCGTCATCTCTTCCCACTCAACGCAAACGGTATTTTCTAGGTAAATCATCCTCAAAATCTGTAGACAATCGTCACCTAAGCCTTCCCTTTTCAGAATATTCCACAAAATGTTGCGGTCGACGTTTTCATATGCTCCGGTAATGTCTAGAAAGGCCTCATATAATGGTCTGCTTTCTACTATTGATATTTCAATACACGGAGTGAGAACAAATAAGTTATCATCTAAACGCCTATCAATCCTGAAGCCATCTAGAAGTTCTCCCAAAGTGTCATTATCCTCTGTCCATGCTTGAAGCTTTAATTTAATTGCCTACATTGCTAGCATGTATATTACCGATGTAATGTTCAACGGTCTAGACGAGTGAATTCTATCTTTCTCCCTCTTAATGTTATAAATTAAATTCATTCTACTTTGCCACCAACTGTCTGGTATTCGTCTATCTTCAAAAGTTTTTTCCACTGCTTTCATAAGAGCTTCCTTACTGTTTGGTCCTAGTTAATTAATCAGCATAACGGTATCCTTGTCTAGCCCTGTGGCTGTGCACTTATGAATTTTCTGTTCGGCTTTCTTCCAATTGGAACTTGTCAACACCAGCTCCTTTTCCATCTGGGTTTCTTTCATGCTCTTTTTTCCTTCAGGTACAACCTCTGCATTGCCTTGGAAAGATTCGGCTGTTATTTTTCGGATGTATTTATTGCCGCTTCTCCTTCCAGTCGGTTTTCATCTTGGTCTAGGATATGTTGTTGTATTGTTGCATTCTTCCTGCCTAATAATTTTATGTGGTTCCAAAATATTCTAGGTGCGGCCTTATTTTTCTTACGTATTTGTGACAACCAACGTTCACATTCACCTTTTAATTTTGCTTGCACCAGTATTTGAACCATACACTCTTATCCCGGTATATTTCCCATTTACTGGCTACTTCATCCTGCGGCAGATGCGCCCTCTTTGCCTGCCTGTGCTCTCGAGATGCTCTCTGTCGTTCGGCGATCGCTTCTCGTATCTCCCTGTTCCACCAGCTTTTCAGTTTCGTTTTTCCTTTTCAACGAACATGTTTCTCTTTCAATATTTCTGTCGTTATTAAACTTGGAAGCTGACCATATTCCCACACTTTACTTTCCCATTTGCCAAGTTCTTCCTCGAATCTAGTGACCATATTTGCTATTTGTTCAGTGTTCAAATTTGGACTGGCGATTTTGCGCTCATTGCTGTCTTTCTCAACTACATAACCCATTTTCAAAATGATGCGTTTATGGTCACTCCCTATGCTGCTAAACCCTTCCTCATCGACGACCATTTCTCTCAACTTATCATGAATTTCTTCTGTCGTCAGACAGTAATCAATGGTCGATTGCCGGTTTCCCACTTCCCACGTGATTTGCCCTTCACACTTAGGTTCTGTATTCACGATAACGAGATTATGTTGCTTACAAAGGTCTAGCATTGACTTCCCGTTATTTTCGGTATAGCCGTCTAAATCCTGTATGTGGGCATTCATGTAGCCTAATAGGACAATTTCATCACCATTCCCGAAGCCTCTAATATGAGCGCTTATGCATTCCACTAACTCTTTATTCTTCTCTGTGCAGTTATTTCCGGTCCACAAATATGTAGCGCCCAGCCAAGTTTTTTTCCCACTCATTGTACCTGATAACTAAAGATGCTCTTGACATTGCAAATTTACTCTTTTCCATTTGGCTCCCTGGTTGATGAGCATTCCGACTCCCCCTCCCTTTCTTTCCGACTTAGTTCTATTGCACCCTTCCCAAACATAATTCTCCGTAAATGGCGGCTCTTCTGAGTCTCTAAGGTGCGTTTCTGTAACCGCATACACCGCTATTTGTTCGCTATTTAAATATTCCTCAATCTCTGCCCACTTTTTCTTTCTTCTGCCACCCTGCATGCTTATGTAGCCTATTGCATCATGAGCTCTCTTTCTTTCTTCCTTTTTCTGATATCGACGGTGATGCTCTTCTGGGGTTCCCCTAGGGGACCTTCTTCATTACTACCTATTGTTGCCTCCTGAGCGCCCGCGGGCCCCCTAAAAAAGCAACAGCGCGACCACCATGTCGCCAGCCCACTCCCCCTGCCAGCCTGTAATTGAAGTGGATCCCGTCTCGCTTAAAACCACACGCCTTCTCACTTCCCTGTTTACTTCTAGAACCTCGAAGCCTTTCTCTAGCTTCATTTTCCATATTGCCTCATTAGTAGCCCGTACGGCTCTTTATGCGTGACTGTCAGGCACAGGCACTTCCGGTACCGTGCACACTACGATCTGCACCTGTGGGGATAGCTCGAGCAAGTCAACCAACCCCTTCACCAAGCGCATGCCTAGTCCTGTCCCTCTCTTGTTTAGGACGTCATTTAGTCCACCTGATAGTATGACAAGGTTGCGCATGTGGGCATTTTACACGAGCTTTTCTTTTGCATGCTCCATGACAGAACCCAGTGTCCGCCCTGGAAATGTCCCTACCACGACTCTTTTATCGCATTTCACCCTCTCCACAATTGCTTTTGAGCAGCCAGCCAGGTTTGAGTCACGGGCGATTATCGCCCTTTCACTCTCTCCTACCTATCCCTGCTTCCCTTTGTCCCTTACCGCGTGATTCGAACTCGACAAGGGGCATTGTCCCCTGGGCTGCTGTTCTTTACGCCTGGCGGCCTCAAGGTAGGCGCCACTCTTTCCAGCTAACTTTTCATCACGCTGCAGGCATTGCACGTATTTTGCTGACACTCCCTCTCCGGTGGCGTCGGGGGTCTGCGTTCCATTGTCACCCACATTTTCGTTCACAATGGTGGCCCTGTTAAGCTTTTCCTCTGCTGCTTCATGTCTCTTTTCAACTACCTTTCGTGCATCACGCTCCCTGTTTAGTTAATTTTTGAGCTCTTGCACCTGTTTGACAAGCTCTTCCTCGAAAGCTTCCATTTTCTGCAGCCTAGTATCGACATCACATTGCGTGCCGGTTGTTTCGACGCCCTCTCCATTCTGATCCGTCTCCTCATCTGCCTTGAGGGACCCCCGCGCACTGCCTTCTTTCCCGGCTTTCTCACCATGTACTGCACGGCTTTTTGCAAATACTATAATAGTTTAAGAATGCTACTACTGAGGCAAGTACTATAATACTATGTCAATGCAGAGCACGTGCCTTTTAGCAAAAACCGATACGCAGAGGATCCAAATCCTCAAAATGCCGTAAAGCAACTCTCACCACTGTTTCAAAAGCAATCAATGCCGCTGAGACCGAAGGTATGACACGCTTTCATACGCGCTCAACGACGCAGCCACGCTCTCAATTTTCTACCAAAACACACAAAGTAAAACCACTAACAGCTATTAGTTTTGCCACTTCCAAGCTACCCATTAAGGACTACAACCACTCAACGTCCCACCCTGCTGCACGTGTACAAGCACGGGGCGCGAAAGGACGCTTTAACCATCCTGCAAAATCAAATGTACACGACACACACCCGCTCACCCGAAATACGAGAAACAAAGAAAAAAAAACAGAAAGAAAAAGAAAACCATCCAATTAATTTTTAAAGGCAGAAAATTAGCAAATGAAAAACAGAGGAAAGCTCAAAGCATGCACAGAAGCTTACGTTATCGTCGCAGCAACGGAGCCCCGAAAAGCACGTCCATTCGCCAGAAAATCGAAAAGGATGCTGAAGCATGTCAGCGCCACCTGGTGGCACGCCGGTGAACCTCATGTGAGGCTAAGTGACAGGCACTGCGCATGTGCCTTCTTATATTAATCGTTGGCTTGACGTTGCTACACGCGCACTGCGACGAAGTTCCCGGCACACGAGCTTGAACAGCGTGGCACCACGGGGCGCTGATATGCTCCTGGCGCATGCTTGCAGAAATTCGTTGCATTTTCTCACCGCTGCACATATCTGTAAGGGGGCGCCAATGCGCCTTCCTTTGCAATAAGCATGTGTCATGCTCGCAGCCATTGCGGGAGAGGAGAGAGAGAAGTTTTATTGTACAATGTAGTTTGGTTTACAGAATTTTTTCTTGTCCAATTATAGTATACGTTTTTTGCACAGTCATGCGTAAGCTGATGCGGACGCGTAGCCTAGCACGTACTAGCAGTCGGTGCTTAACTGTTACGGAAACCTGATGATGGGCCAGCAAAAAGGGTACTATCAGTGTCGTCAAAGTCGTGTGGAAGCATTGCATCCAACATCGTTCGTACATCCCGTCCGTGAACAAGGGTGAACGGAGTCATGCGCGTTGTCTCTTGTTTCGCCGTGTTATATGCAAAGCTGATATAAGATAGGATGTCGTCCCAATTTTTCTGTTCAACCTCCACGTACATGGAGAGCATGTCTTCAATTTTTTTTGTTTAGGCGTTCTGTTAATCCGTTGGTTTGTGGATGGTAGGCGGTCGACTTCCGATGCGACGTTCCACTTAGCAGCAAGACGTGATCTAACGGTGCTGCCGTGAAAGCGGTTCCTCGGTCTGTTATTGTTAACACAATGTGCTCAATGAAAAAGCGCGCCACCTCAGCCGCTGTACTTCTCTGGATTGCCTTTGTTTCAGCGTAACGTGTGAGATAGTGGGTTGCAACTATAACAAAGCGATTCCCTGCAGTAGAAGTAGGAAGTGGGCCCAATATATCCATTCTGATTTGTTCAAATGGTCTTCGAGGAACCTGGACGGGTATTAGGAGGCCGGCTGGTTTCGACGGAGGCGACTCTATACAGAAATAACACAAAAATTGTGCGGTTGGAAGGTGGAAGGGGATATTGAAGAGTTAATTCATTTGGTCCCATCTATGCAAAGGACGAGTAGGCAGGCCACGTGCACGTCAGTAAGTTTCTGGTGAAAGCCACGTCACATTCTTAGTAGCTGTTCGAGGCCTGCTGCAGCAACGGGCAGATTGTTCGGCATGTAACAGCTACTACAATTGGCGAGCAGCATTGTCAATAATTTTGTCGTTGGAAATCTAATTAGGTCGACTAACGTTATCGTGCGAAGTCTGACTAATGGAATAATGCAGGATCCAGTGATGGACGGCAATTTACGCTTTTTTGGTAACATTCGCACGGCGGCCAAAGTGCAATCTGATGCACCGGGTAGTGAGGCTGTCGAGAATGCACCAAATGCATGTTATCCTTGCCACCGTGTCGAGGCTCCCACCAACAACACGGAACTTGCACGCATCGTCGGCAACTTCTCGTAAGAAATCCCCCACCATATCGCTATCCGACATGCGTGGATTTCACGTGTGCAGAGCTTTAGGGATCGATGCGTGCCGTGCATGTGTCGCTTGACACTTGGGCTTTCGGAAGTGAAGCTGACTCCGTATTATTTTTTGTGATCATGACCGTTTCGTCCTTTAGGCACAACATTTAGTCGGTCTCATGTCGTCAACAATTCTAATGGCTTTCTAACTGCACCAACAAGATGTCAGTCGAGTAAAAAAATTGAATATTGGAATGTTGAGTAGCTTTCTCTAAGTTCTTGAAAATAACATTTAAATAGAAGTATTCAGGAATTATGAGTTTTAAAATTCTTTGGAATAAAGTTCGGATAGGTACGGAAATCCGGAATAATTTTGATTACTCATGGCTCCTAACCTTGCACCCAATGCACCGTTCAGGGGCACTCTCGCATTTCGCCCCTTAGAAATTCGACCGCCGCGCACGGTACTGAACACGAGTGACCCCGTGTTTCGCAGCTCTATGCTGTAGCCACTGAATCACCACGCGGAATAGCGGTTGTATTTCATCATTCATTAACAGCACGCCAGCCTGTCGCCGGTAAATTCACCTGATTTAATCGGAAAGACGTATGGACGTAAAAGAGCCGGAAAGTTAAAAAGAAAAGCGGTGGTCTCAAACGTCTTGTGCAGATTGGCTGGTAGCAATTCCACCGGAGCTCTTAGGAATGTTGCATGTTTGCTTATGGATGACTAGCCGAGATGATGGACCGGGTGGACAGCTGCAGTGATCAGCCACTCGCATAAAATAGTACTCTCGTTTATTTCGTTGGCCCCTCTGCGCTCATTTTGAACATTTTGTGCCAATGCACTATTGAGGTGTTCTGGGCTTTTTATTTATCAGCCGTTTGTAATTGCGCTCTGCCTTCATTAAGCAACGTAGACGCTTGTGGATATAGGGTTAGTGTCATAGGTAAAGGAAGGTAACTTCCTCTATCGGATTCAGAATAATCGGCTAACTCTTAATCCGCAGCGATACATACAACCACTAACAGGGCGATTAACAAGGCACCGGCACGCCAAGTCATTAACTCCGTATTTTGCCAGGACCAACACTTTTAAATATTGCTTCTTTCCTCGCACAATAACCGAATGGAATAACTTGACCGTATCGCTTCTTATTAACAGTGACAGCATTGAATGCGTAGACAGCTGAACATGTGACAGTTAAAAAGTGTTGTTTGCTTCTTTTTATCTTGTTTTGTTGTGGTGTTTCTGAAATTGTTTATTTTTTATATTCCTGCAATCATTCCAATGTAATTAATTATTGTTATTGTTTTTTTTGCTACTCATGTATTTTTGCATTTCCTTGTTGATTTTTTCTGTACTTCTGCCCCTCCTGCAAGGGCCACTAAGAGTCCCGCAGTATTTTCTCAAATAAAAATAAAAAAAGGTTCGCCTTTTTGCCGCGAAGAATAGCGGGCGGAGAACAGCAGGCAATAAAGAAAGACGTCAGACCGAAGAGTGACCCAATATATATCATGCGCTGCCACAGCGAAATTTCAATACGTGTCAGAGATTTCGCTGTGTGCCTGAATGCTGTGCCTTTCTTTCTGAGCCTCACAATTGCCTCACCCTGGGGTCATGTCGCTCACTATGCCTCTCGCAGCACCTCAGGTTACTTTCTTCATCGACAAGCCAGGGCCAGGAGCGAGTGCATGGCTACGATTTATTGCTTTCTAACTGTAGGTGGCGATTTTCAAGACACGAATGCTAAAGTAGAGGTAGTGAACCGGTGTAGTTGCCTGATACCTTTGGTTTTTACGCGAAGTGTCGTTTGCCTCATTCTAGGCACGTCACTGCAGGCAGGTTGTTGTCTGGGGCCGTTTGAGTAAAAATACAATAAATTAGTGACTGGCGGTGGAGTGGAAGCTTTGGCGTCGAAAAAGCAGCCCACTGCTGTAAACTGCAGCACTGCACTACAGCACTGCATTGTGCTTTAGGGCACAATCACACTCCTAGTTTAGTCGCTTCCGAGACAGCCAGCTCTTTTGAAACTTGGCGCGTGCGTGCCGTGTAACTTTCCCGCCTGGTTCTCTCGTGACAGCATGAGCTCTGTGGCTTCGCTTTGGAATGTAACGTGTTTAATATCAGCTTTCCTTCCGCAATACTTTCTTCATGCAGCGAACGTTGCGTAGAAACTGCAGTGAAACTTTGCGACGTGTTACCACCTTTATCGTCGACGCAGTTTGACCACCCTTTAACATTTATTTACCGGAGTACAAATGTCATGGTCGCGTTAAAATAGAAGAAATTACACAGACGTTTTACGTGGGAGTGCGTGAGACTTAGTCTCAGTTCAGGTTACAAACAGCGCTTCGCTCCCTTACGGCCGTTAGCAATTTATTCAGAACAAAGCAATCGTCACATGTCAATGCGCGTCGGCTGCCGCAGTATAAAATTATGCCATTGCCGTCGTACGGCTGTCGTCAAGGCGGTCGTCGTCTTGCTGCAGTCGGCACACACACGTGCGCTCGCGTCACACACACGACTGGATGACTTACGCAAATACATGTACGTTCGTCCACCTGGTAAATATTCGCAGAACCTCAAACATGCAATGCTGGATAGCCAACTACATGCAAGTTGTATTGTGTAGCATCGATTCCTGCTCGGCGTGGGTTCTGCATAGCTTTTTTTTCATTGTGCGGCGATTGCAAAGAAGGAAGGAATATGTTTTCGATAACACTCTCAATTACATGTGCTCTCTCTCACTGCAGCAACTGAATCTAAATCAAGTTCGCGTCTGCCTGCCTTTAAGGTGTCACATATTTGCAAAGTCGGAGATCGGCACCTGTGTTTCTTTGTTCGTGGCGATTATCACACGTCAGCGAGCAAGGTATAAATTCGAGGGTATCGACGTTAACGTGGGCGGCAAGGACATAAAGCCACATGTGTTTTCGGTATTGAGCCACTAAAGCATTGTAAGTGGCTGCTTGTAAAATAAGAGGATGAAGTAGATGTCACGTACCGTTGGTTTGGAGAGACGGCATCATGAAAATAATTGGAGCAGCGAACGCATTGAAGAGGACAACGTGACCGGGCACGACGCACAAGATGTATAGATCACAAATGCAGTAGACAGGATGGCGTGAATATTCAGCGTAGCAATTAGGCCGCCCCAATAATCCGTATATAGGACACAGTAACGCCAAGTAGCAGCAAATATGAATTCGAAGCAGCGGCGCCGGGAAAATGCATAGTGAACACTCATCGGAAGAGCTTGCCCTAACGGAAATGGCACTACTAAATTTTGCAGAGATCTGGCGTAATTGATAATCTTCTGGTGTTTTCCTTCTGTTGTCAAAAATGTAGTGGTAGGAATAGGAATTTTAGTGAAACAAGTTCTCCAGCTTTTATAACATGCTGTTCGGAGTGCCAGACGAACATGTATCTATATGCTGGCAATAATGCCTCATATTCAAATAAAAACAGCCACGTTTATTTACTGATGAAACGCACTTTAATATAATATGTTTTTGTTAAACATTCACCGATGATTACCATACTCCCTAATGCGAGATTTGAGCGCAGCTTCATATGTGTATTCTTTTCACTGTATGCTGAGTCGAAAAATGAGTGGCATGAATTGTACGTACATTCCATCGGCAGAGGAAGCGCTTCACCAGTGGCGTCGCGCTCATTGTTCAGTGAACTGGCTAATCCTATTGCGCATTGCGATAATATTCTTACGCAGTAATAATAGTCAAGAACGGCACAGCGTATATAACTGTTAGGTACAAATTTTACTCCTTGTTGGGCGAACTTGTGCCGACACAAAGTACTATGCAATTCGCGGCGCTCATACAGTTAGATTACAGACTCTATGGCGCCATCGAGTAATCATGGGCGCCACTTTCCTCCTGACTTTCACTCAGTTGCTCTGCTCCTCACTATTTAGCCACACGCTCCTCCTCCGCTTTCTTCATGCTTGTGTTGCGCCGTCCTCCTCCACTTTCCTGCTCGCGCTGTCTTTGCCATCGCCGTCGTTTCATCTCCAGCTGCGCTCCGCGTTCGCTTTGATTCTTCGTGGCGTTCGTTCGATCGGTTGCGGCGACGCTCGCCGAAGGATGCCGACGCTCGCCGTCGGAACGGACCCTTGAGATACGTCTCTAAAATGCGAGCAATGCGTGCTCCTCATCGTATCGCGAGCCAGCAGGTTATCTTACTTGTTAATCCGGCGGTCGTTGACAATACCGCAGGTGAGTGGTGTTGAATTGCCCCGCTTATCACGTGACCCGTCCTGGCAGAGTACGTGGCCCCGTTGAAGGCAGCTGAGGAATCGCTACGATTGCGACCGTCCAGGCGGGTGCCTAGCGTGTTTTTGGCCGTGCACCGTGTTTGTTTCGTTGGTTCCGAAACCGTGAGATTACAGTTAATTCCTGTTAACGCCAATTATAACAGGTGGTAAAAAAATCGAATAAGTTAACATTTTGAGGTAAGGAATGAGCTTTTTAGTTCATTAGGGAAGTAATAAATTTCTTCTTTGAGGAAACAATTAGGAGCAGTTGGAACGTGCGACGTAATTGTTTAACGGTAAAGGCTATCAATACGAGATGTCGAAGGGGTAAATATTCAATCTCGGCTGGTATCCATCTTTGTTAGACTGTATGTGTCAGAATCAGCCCGTATTCTGGGGCGCATTAAACTCTCCAGAGGTGGCACTTTGGAAGTAACGCAACGGAGAGTGCCTTGACCGTGGTAGTATTGCCAACGCGGCACGGCGATCCGATGCTCCATAGGTCACAAGGAGGATGGCGGTCGCGCGGTGCGGAGCTGTGGTGAACTGGGCTATACATGGCGAGACAAAGCTCTTTGTGGAACCGAGAAAGAAAAAGGGGGGGGGGCGGTTGGCTTTCAGTAATAAGCACCTCATCACGGAACTGGGTTTACTGGATGGATCTAGGCGTTACGCAAAGTTCGGGGCGTATTGGAGGCGCGTTAGTGTATGTCATGTCTATGCTGCACTGATGTCGCGCGTTGCTACATGCACGAACACGGCGTAATAGATATGCAGCATTAAATTTGTCACATTTGTTGCTCGCTAGGCCGCTTTTTATCCGTCTGTGTACCACAATAGAGCGCAGCATTTTGACCTCTAGCCTTTGCGTGTGCGTTCTTTAGCAGACTATTTGTGTTTTGGTTGAATTTTCCGAACGTTTACAATCGCTAATGATTTCGTCTTTTTACCTTGTTACCACTTCCCCATGAAGGTCCTTACGACATTAAAATATGACTGGATAAAAGAATCCATCAATCAACCAATTAATCAATAAAATAGGTAAACGAATGAATCAACGGCGCACCAACACCTATGCAGTTCGTATATTTACTAAGCTCAGTTGCGTCTTGCCAGAACGAAACCCTGTTTTTTAACTTGCAGGCCCTGTTACAATCCTCATCCGAGTTCCTGCACGAGGCCACTGGTGGTCGCGTTTTCCTCAAGCAAGTCGTCTTTGAGTTCCCGGAAACGTGGCCGGAGCGGAGCACAGCTCGAAGCGTGGCAAAATTTTCCTTCTCAACGAGCGATGTTCGTGTTGAAGCTTTTGAAAGCGTTCGCAAGGAACATTTCTTGAGCACACAGCTACGAGGGCGGTGTGGAAAACGCGGCGATTTCATTCGCGTTTCGCCTCACGTCCTGGCGGAGATGAACGCAACCAAAAAGGCCCTCAGCGACGCAAGTACGAAATTTTCGTATCCCTTTTTCAGCAACAAAAACAATAAAAATAAAAACATCATACCACTACTACTACTACTATAATACTACTAATGCAACTACTACTAAATATAATCAATCAACTGATTATTATAGAGTCCAAGAACAATTATGGATCTTTGCGTACTGGTTCCCATAACAAATAAAATAATAATAATAATAGTAATAACTTATTTCTGCCTCAAGAAATACAGACGGGGAAGCTGCACAAAAAGCTGTCATAAACAACTTGACATGGCTGGAACAACTAAATGCAAAGCAGCAGCGACAGGCTATTCAAAGCAGTTCATCGCACACATTACGGTTTCATGCTAAAATAAAAGTTAACACAGTAGCAAAAACATCAGAAGACCAAGGAAAATCTTATCCGCACTTATGTACGGAAAGAGCAAATTACTTAATTGGAAGCATAATTACGCATATTTAAGACCATCGTGAAATAAGTTGCATTGAAGGACACAATGTATGACAAGAATAGTGGAAAACAGTATAAATTCAGCAAACAAAAGATTTTATATGAAGCTTGAGCACATCCAAAGATTCCTCCATGGTACATGCCTATAAATATGGTGTTTGCATGGAACGATTGGCTGGTAGGGTACAAGTAAACAAGTTGAAGTTGAAGTTAGAACGAAGTGTATTTGGAGGCGCTCTTTGCGGTGGGGGGGGGGGGGGGATCTCGTAAAAAGGCGTTCTGTTGGCACCACCTAGCTTTCAGGGTGTCTGAAATGGTTATTTTTATTTTCTTGGAAGTTTGCGAGAAACCGAATAGGATTTGTAATATTGATACGCGCTATTCCCACGCACTGAAACACGCATCCTGCCGAGCATGGAAGGAAGTGCCATAAAGACTGCGAAGACGATGATAAGAGCAACGCTCGTGTTGTTGTTCTACCATCTAGCCTGCAGCCGTCTCTCTCTGTATATATTTTGTAAATGCAATTTGATACACCTTTTGGCTACTCTCAACCCCAAGGCATTTTGATGGGAGGTGCGGAATACCCACACGGTACAACAGAGCTCCACAGCGACAAACGCTTGCCTTCCTCCATGATGGCGGAAGAGGGGTCGGCGCCCACTGAGGCGACTGCAAGGACAACAGTCGTCCTGGCTCAGCTAATGACACAGGCACAATCTGCGCGACTGACAATGTCGACATCGAGGACTGGCTACCCCTGTACGAGCGTGCAAATAAGAATAATCACTGGGATAAGAGAAGCACATTATCAAACATATTATGTTACCTGAAAGGAACAGCGAAGGTGTGGTTTGAGAATAACGAAGACGCAATTGGCAACTAGGATGCATGCAAGGAAAAGATACATTCCTCGTTCGGCAAATGTCCAGGTAGAAAGGCAGCAGCAAAAGAAGGAGCTGGTATATCGTGTGCAGACAGCGACAGAGTTATGCCTGACTTTACAGGACGTGCTTGCTTTTTGCCGCAAAGCCGACAACAGCATGACGAAGTCTGAGAAAGTGGGCCACGTGTTAAAGGGCATAGCATATGATGGTTTCAATCTGCTAAGCTGCAAAGACTGCGACATCGTCGATGCCATCATCCAAGAGTGCAAGGGCTTTGAGGCCGCGAAAAGTCGGCGCATCGCCTTTCATTTCGCTCGACTTCAGAATGCTGCAGCAACGTGGCCGTGGAAAGACGTACTTGAGCCATCGGCGCCGCTCACCGTCGAACACGGGAAGATCGTCCGAAGTGAACTTGGGCGCTATAACTAATACTATTCCAAACTTTTCTATTCCAATTCTGCCATCAGCCATCCGCGATTGGTCAAAAAAGTTTTTGGACAACCCCCCCTTCACCTGTGTGTGACGCGACGTCACGAAAACCGCGATAGCTCCTCCATATGATATGACGTGTAGACACTGATTATGCATGATTTGACCGAACAATTCCTGATTCGACGCCTTTTCGCCATTTGCCTTCGGCCATTGGGCAAACGTTTTCGGCTGGCACCCACTTTACCTGCCTGTCACGCGACGTCACAAAACTGCGAAATCTCCCCGCCCCCCGTCAAAGTGACGTGTACGCATTAAAGATGCATTAATATGCTGAACAAAACTGAATTTTTTTCAGAATAGCCGCAGCCTGCCCCGTTCCTAAAGGAATGACAGATAGCCGCCGCCGATGGCTTAGGCACTGGTACTCGCACTTGCCAGAGAGCATAGGTTTTTTTTTGCGTGTAATAAAACTTTTTGCTTGGCCGTCTAACGTTTTCGAGCACTTTCGGAACGTTTACTCCCTCGTTCTGCCAACTCTTCTGTACGGAGGATCTGTTTGAGCATCATCCTCAAACTTCCTTTGCATGCCGCCGCGATTGTCGACGAGCCACCGTATACTAAGAAAGGGAAATCGGACCAATCACAGACGCCTGCACCACCCTTTTCATTCGGTCATCGATTTTCAGTGCAGTTGCTCGTCCCCATCGAATCCCTCTCCACTTGAGCGTGATCCTCACCTCTTGTGAGCCAATTAAATAAGAAAAGCCGCTCAGTGTAGGCATTGTTATTCGTTCTTCAAGCTAACAAAAGTGACCTCCTATGAACGAGGAGAGCGTTTGATTGGTCCATTGAGACAACCCTGCTGGTGACCGCCCGATGCTTGCGTCAGCAGTTACGCAAATTTGACGTCAGGAGATTGGAATAAAAACTTATTGGAATAGTTTTATGTTATAGGGCCCATTGACGCTGTGTCTGCTGCTTCTACGTGAGGCTGTACCTGTGACCGTAGCTCCCACATGGTGCCACTAGTCCAAGCTGTCGTTCATCATGAGCTCTCCAATGCTGGCCTGGAGCCTGTATGCGCCGCAGCTCCTTACCAGCCGATAAACCATTGTACGTCACTTTCGCACGCCCAAGGTCAAAGGCCGCCGTGCAGTACTCGCAATCCAGCCGAGTGGAGGACTGCTGATGAGCGTCCCATTTGCTTGAACTGCCGTCATATTGGACACGTGGTCCGCCATTGGTACAGCCGGTGGTATTGGTATCCCGTGCTCTTTGTGTACAACCGTCGCTCCGACATGGATCGTGGTCGATTTCAGCCCTGCCGCAAGCCTCCCCAAATCATCGGCGACAACGTTCCCTCCATACCGTATCGTTGTTCACCATCCCCACGTGGTCACCAGTCCCGTTCGCTGTTGTCTCGTCGCCAATCATCTCACTCGCCCCAATTCCTCCGCCCTACATCGCCGATTGAACAACTCCCTCGGGAAAACTAGACGATGCAGGTCCCAGAGGTGATGGTGCATCGACAACTCGCCTGCCAAATCCACTGACCACACTGCAGACCAGAAGGAACCTGATAGGCATTAAACTGGATGATGCACATGTTGTTGCTCTCGTGGATACTGGGGCTCAGATATCAGTCATAATTTTAGAGCTTCGTCGCCGCCTTAAGAGGAAGCTTTAGCTCGGGCCCAACTCCGACGCGGCCTATTCAAATACATGTAAAAACGCAAAAACGTTTTTCTGAGATAACCCCTGGACCGATTTTGATGAAATTTGTTGCATTTGAGAGAGTAAGATAAATTCTAGTGACTGTTGGAAGCAGAATTTTGATTTAGGGCTTGAATTTTGTTAGAAAGATTTTCAAAAATTCAGAAGTTTGAAAAAAATAGAAGCATGAAGTTTACAAACTAATAGCTCTGCATCAAGAACAGATATCGCGGTTCTGTAAACGGCATCCATTAGATCATTCAAAGCGGACAAATATTATATGTCATTTTACATCTTACGTGAATTTGTTACATTGTTTACGAGGGTTCTGCAAAAGTTGTAATTACATATTACTACATTTTTTGAGATTCATGTGTAACATATCAATTTTGTCCGCTTCAGATGTGCTATCAGATACAATTCACAGAATTGCGATATCATTTTTTCTTGCTGAGTTACAGAGTTGTAAACTTGATAGTTTCGTTTTCTGAAAATTTGCAATTTTTGTCAATTTTTATAAAATATTGACGGCCTAACTCAAAAATTCGAAACCAACAATCACCAGATTTTAAGTTTTTCTTTTAAATGCAGCAAACCCAGTCAAATTTAGTGCAGTGGTTGCCGAGAAAAACGAATTCTCCTTTTACATGTATTTAGATAGGAGCACCCGAGCTAAAGCCTCCTCTTAAGAAGGACCCAACCCCACCTGCAGTACCGTTCATTCGAGTCGCCGACGGCGGAACGTTTCTCGTGCTAGGGATGTGCTCCGCTCAAATAACTACTGCTGACCGATCCACAAGCGTACTACTTGCCGTGCTCGACAAGTTCTCCCATGAACTCATCCTCAATTTGGATTTCCTGTCTGCCCTTACTGATTTATTGACTGTGTAACCGGCGTTCTTCAGCTTGATCTACCGTGCTACCATGACGCTGCTACTGCACGCCAACCGCGCTCGTGCTCAGTGGGTTACGTTCATCTACCTCCTCGAGCCGTTATATACGTTAACTTATGATCTTTTTCTCGCATTCCCGATGGCGATTACATCTTGACCCCGATCGTCGACGTCTTACTCGCCAAAAACGATGCTCTTCCTCTCACTCTTATTAGAGTTGCGGATAATCGAACGTCTCCACCCATATTGGACTTTAGCTAGTGCATGCAACTTATCCCAAGCGGCATGTCTCTAGCCCACTCTCTTCTATCGATGAGTGTGTCGTTTCTGCATTCGTCACCGACGCATCATTGTCTTCGGCCTCTTGCGCTTCCTGGCACAATTCCTTCGACGGTTATATTGACAATGTGATAGCGTAGAACCTTCTTCCTGCCCAGGCAGCCCATATGCGGTGCACATAGCGGTCCTACCACCACATCTTTGACTTTACTGACCATCCTTTGGCACATACATCTGCGGTCACTCATAAGATAAATATTGGCGACGCTAGCCGAATCAGACGACGTTCTTATCGCGTGTCCTATGCCGAGCGAGAAGTCATACAGCGTGAAGTCAACAAGATGCTCCCCAAAGATGACAGTGAACCTTCATGCAGTGTATGGGCATCAGATATTGTCCTAGTCAGGAAGAAAGATGGCAGCTGGCGATTCTGCATAGACTACCGCCACACAAATTGAAACGCGCAAGGACGTCTACCCTGTGCCGCGGATCGATGACGCACACGACTGTCTACACGGCTCTGCCTACTTCTCTTCTATCAACCTGAGCTCAGAATACTGGCAGATATCCGTCGATGATCAAGCCCGTGAAAAGGCCGCATTTGTTACGCCCGATGGGCTTTGCGAGTTTAAGGTAATGCCTTTTAGACTTTGTAATGCCCCAGCCGCATTTGAAGGGATGATCGACTCCCGCCTTCGCGGATGCAAATGGTCAACGTGCCTCTGTTACCTTGACAATCTAATAGTCTTCTCACCGACAATTAAACGCCATCTTAGCCGCTCATCGGCAGTTCTCGAAGTTTTTCGGCAAGCAGGCCCTTCATCTCAGTTCTGCCCAATGCCGCCTTTGCCGCTGCAAAATCACTGTGCTTGGCCACCTTGCGAGTGCTGAAGGCGTGCAACCTGACCCAGAAAAAGATTGTTTAGTGAAACACTTACCTATGCCATGTTCCACTAAAAGGCTGTTTCACATGGCGCGATTTTCAGTCAGCGAAACAGCGAATTCCGTCGCTCAGCGACCGCTGCGACGTCGTGGGCTCTGCGTGACTGGATTCTGAGAAGTTGGTCGCGCCGTCGCTGAGTCGCAGCAATCGGCTCGATGTAGGCGTGGCAATGTGTGACGAAACAAAGCGCCCTCAAAATTGGCGCTTTTCTGTTTTTCTACGCGTTGGTAGCGCTGTGGAGCAATGCCGCGCGCCAGTTTTAGCAATGTTTTAATAGGGAGTGCCCACCAACGTTTGGGGCTTAAGAGATTCATAAACATTTTTCGTTTCTTCCGCCTGCTCGATTCGTTTAAAAGGAAAAGCCGCACGCAATCCCGCTCGGGAGAAGGACGCTGCTTCTACATAAGGCACATACCCAGTTGATCGCCACCATCGTCAACCTCTTTATCGCTACAAATTCAGCTAGCTACTTGTACATGCACATTCAATGGTAGCTTAATTGTTAATCGACAAAAGCAAATACTCGTCCAGGAAAAAAAGTTGTGGTTAGCCGATTAACAAGGAAACTAGGGTATACTAAACGCAACCACCCCACCGATGCCGCACAAGCCACATGCTTACATTTGCGATTTGTGCAGCAGCTTCTCATTCACCGTATATGGAAGCTGTTGTGAAGTCTCAACGCTTTTAAACGTTAAAAAATGACGTACCTATTCTATTATCGAACATTAATGGGACAATTCAAATATTTTACTAGTTTACATGTTTTTATTTAACGATGCAGGCATGGATACTTCGTGAGCAGGAGGCAGCCTTGCGCATCGCTGCGACAGAAATCGCGCTGTCGCAAACGCATGTGAAAGCTGTCAGCAAAAATCGCTCTGCGACATGCGCTGCAGTATGATTTTTTTCGCCCCAATCGCGCCATGTGAAATACCCTAAAATTGTACGGAGATTTGTGAGCTTCTGCTCCTGTTTTCGACGTTTTGTGAAGCACTTTGCCAACGTTGCCCGTCCAATTACGCAACTCTTGAAGAAGGAAACGGCGTTTACTTGGTGTCCTGAACCTGCCACTGCGTATCACAAGCTGACGACTTACGTCACCACTCATCGTCGCCCATTGAGACCCGTCAGCGCCCACTGAATTTCGCTCCGATGCCAATGGACATGGCATCGGCGCTGTTCCAGCCCAGCAGCGAAATTAAGGCCGAGACGCCTCATCGCCTATGCCAGTCGCCTTCTTTCCTCTTCAGAGTAGAAATTTTCGTTCACTGAGTGCGAGTGCCTCGCACTCGTTTGGGCTGTCGGCAAAATTCGACCCCACTTGTTCGGCCGCACCTTTTCAGTCTTTACAGACCACCATGCGCTTTGCTGGCTGTCTTCACTCAAAGATGCGACTCGACGCCTTGGTCGCTGGGCACTGAAACTGCAAGAATACAGATTTGATGTCACTTACAAGCCTGGCAGACTGCCCCAGGATGCTGACTGCCTATCCCGTCATCCAGTGGATCCTCCCGTCTTGTCACCGCACGATTCGGAGCCCTGTGTCTTAGCGATATCGGATTTCACCGACATAGGCAACGAACAGCTCCGCCATGCCGATTTGCCGTCAATTATCCACCGCATACGCTTCCATCACTCGGCCCCTTCGCTACAATTATTCGTGCTTCTTGACGGAATCTTATACAGATGCAACTCCAGCTACGATGGCCTAGATCTTCTCCTGGTTGTTCCCAAAACACTCCGTTCCACTGTTGTCGAAAAGCTTCATGACGCCCCCACCGCTGGACATCTCGGAGCAGCACGCACGATCGGGTTCGGCGTTGGTTCTTCTCGCTAGGCCTCCACCGCTCTTTGCGCCGATACGTTGTTGCTTGTGAGTGCTGCAAGTGCCGCAAGCATCCATCCTTGTCGCTAGCCGGTCCAGTTTAGCCCATGGACATTTCCGATGTCCTTTTCTATGGCGTCGGCTTTGATCTCATCGGGCCATTCGCAACATCCCTGACTTGGAACAGGTGAATTTCCGCAGCTACGCACTAAGCGACACGATGCGCTATGACTCGGGCACGGGCGACAAGCTGTGCCACTGGCGTTGCAGGATATCTCATTTACGACGTTATTATTCACTACGGTGCTCCTCAACAGCAACTGACCAAGCATGGTCGCTCATTTCTGTCCCAAGTCCTTGACAACATTGTTCGTTCGTGTTACAAAACGTCACAAGCTAACCACTTCCTACCATCCACAAACCAATGGGCTTAGCGAGCGCCTGAAGCGCACGCTGACCACAATGCTTTTCGTATACGTTTTTTCAGGCCACCGTGATTGGGACAGCACCTTGTCTTATGTGACATTTGCGTAGAACTCGTCACACCATGACACCACTGGCTTTTCCGCTTTTTATATCTTGTTTGCCCGCCATTAAACATTGCCCTTCGAGACTATTTTACCATCACCTGTGCACCCAGTTACAGACTACGTCCGCGTTGCAGCTTCTCGGGTTGAAACGGGTGGCCAGATTGCAGGGAATCGTGTCTATGCCTCCCTGCTGTCCCAGAAGGCCCGATCTGGTCGTTATCCCAAAGCCGTTAATTACTCTTCAGGCTCTTTGGTCCTCCTCTGAATGTCTCCGCCACGTTGGCTTGTCGTCAAAGCTTCTTTCCCGCTGATCCGGGCATTACAAGGTCCTACGCCAGATCACTGACGTCACGTATGACATCGCTGCATGAGAGTCAATCGTCTGGCACGTCCGCCACTGATATCGTGCACGTCTCCTGACTTAAGCATTAGGCTGCCGGACACGATCGTACTGCTGCTTAAGGGCCCAGATGGCGATCTCGCGGGTGGGGGTTTGATGTTACGCGCTGTTCCCCGCGCACTGAAGCACGCATCCTTCCGAGCATGGCAGAATGCGCCAGAAATACGGTGAAGACAATCAGAGTAGCCTCGTGTTTTTCTGCCATCTAGCCTGCAGCCGTATCTCTCTGTATATATTTTGTAAATACAATTTCATATCCCTTTTGGCTACTCTCATACCCGTGGAAATATTTTTTTTTCTATTTTAATATGAACCCTCAGGCTATACTGATACACATCAAGGATTTTGACTATACCCATTTCAAGCAAAGAGCGTTTGGTGGTTGCTTCATGGTTTGCATTAAAGCCATTACGAAGAAACTCTTTTTTTTTGCAAGATATGGTGTTGCAGATGAAACAAAGGCGTGGCAGATATGGTCATGAAAACCATGTGAGGTTGGAAAGCAGAAAGGAACAGGGAAACACACGACGAGGAGCCGGACGTAAAAGGGAGCTAGCCATACACCATGATAATCAACATTAACCAAGCAGAAATGATAAAATACGAAATATGTCAATAGAGGCCGAAAAACTGTTGCATGCTTTTTCGAGTAGAGCCTAGGGTAAGTATATAATGCAGATACGACGTGCGGCAAACCCGGAACGTTGTTTTTTTAACTTATGGGTGGTAAAATTGCACATCATCAAGAAGCTTCGGACAATATATAATATTATGGAGCGCCACATACAGGAACAGAAAGTCTGATTTTACACATCTTTATCATAAAATTGTGAGTTGAGGTATATTTCAGAGGGCTGGCTAACGGTCACCAGAAGGGTAATAACAGTTTTTGAAAATATTCATTTGAAAGCGTACACTTAGGTGAGAATTGAATTTCTATGTCCCACCCCACACTCCAGAAGCACACTCTAATAGTGGAAAGCACCCAGTAGAATAATATTTCAGAAAGGCAAGTGGGGAGTGGAGGTCATCAGATACACGACAAACAATACCAAGAGGGCGAAGGGCACGCTCTTCCGAATATTTCACGTGTGACGAGACGCTTAGCGTTCTGTCGAATTACACATCAAGACAATTCATCTCATCGCCCCCGGACAATGGAGCACGACAAAAGGCATATGAAAATCTCACACGGGGTTTTTCGCGTATAACATCACGAAATTTTGGAGGCACTTACGAGGAGCTTACTGTCTCTGCACCAGTTTGAATGCGAAAAAAAAAGCAGTTCTCCAGGTCAATGTAGTCGTCAACACTGTTGACAGAGTTAACCAGCTTTAAGTTGTCAGCACATAGAAGGAATGAAGAGCGCTGAACTGCTGACGTAGTCATATACGAACAGTACGTATTATTCAGGGCCATGAAATTATCATGGCGGAACCTTGCTAGTGATCTCTTAGCTAAGAGCTCTGTCCATTAATGCCAATGAAGGACGACCTATTGCTTGGGTAATCTGATACTAGGACAGTGATGGAATAAGGTATGTCCATTTGCATGAGGTTTCTAATGAACAGCTCATGAGAGAAAATGCTCTATTTAGGTCGAAATAAACGGCTTCTAATTTGCTCCTAGTATGTATAACAATGGAAGCATGGGTGATAATGTTTTCAAGTTTGTAGTTGTGAGATGCCCTGGCACAAAGCGATGCTGTTGATGTAGAAAATGCGCTTAGCACGAATATAAAGCCGCAAATGAAATCGAATTTCAAGCACTTTTCACGCAGCACGGTGGATAGCTATAGGATGGTGGTTACTAACGAACCTTACAGCACCCGATTTGCGTACGCGCACTACCCATGGTACCTTCGGAGATTCAAGAAACGTACGAGGATTTAGGGAACTGTTATATATGCTTGTGAGAAAAGAGACAAGTATGCTTCCATGCATATTATAGAGTGCGCTGGGGATACCGTCAGCGCCAGAAGAATGGCATGGTTTGAGGTGCTTCATATATTTTAAAAGAATGTATTTATGGACTCATAGCGTACCCACTGTGCCGCATTGTTAGGGAAGGTTACTTATGGTTGAAGTGTCTTGAAAACTAAACGCATAATATAGATGTTCTGCACGGGCATCAGCAGTGTTGGAGACAAAACCAACATTTCCTTCAAGGCACACATCTTCAGCGTTCTTTTTACAAAAGCCAAGAGCGCACGCACCTCGACGAATATTGTGAATTACGTGCCATGATGGCTTCGATACGTTTACTGAGGTCGCACTGACAATGTTACGTGAAATTATTTGATGGTATGCAGTCTATCCAACTTCGTTTATTTACCGTGCCCAGATACAACCCTATTGGCTTAGGGGGGGGGGTGCACTCATAATGAAAGAATAACAATGAAAATCTGCCTGCGAATATATTGTAACAGATACGAATGGCACGGACAAGAAGAGAAGAAAGGGAAGACGAAGAGAACGAGGAGTTAGAGAGGCCGGGCTGCGCTACGATCACGCTGCCATCATCGTCCAATTCTCCTGTAAATAAAACCATTCCTCCGCAACTCCTCGTAACAGTTGTGGTGGAGGTGCTGGGTAATCGGCACCCGAAGACGGAGGCTGAACCACAAGTTCTTCGACGGAGCCGTCGCCTTGCTGGACTCCCACCGAATTCACCGGAGCTGAACATCTCCCACGACGCAGACGAACAACGGCCCATTCCAACTGCTGCCCCGACAAGTTCTGTTCTGCAACTGAGAGATGCGCGTCCCTTCGCCGGAAGAGCGGACGAAGACGTCCCATTATCACCGGGTGAGTGCCGCCAACAGGTGGAACAGCGCTTCTCAGCTTTCTAACGTCGTGTTCTTTCTAACGGATACTGCGTTGGTATGGTTCGACAACCACGAGGAAACATTCACAACATGGGGAAGATTTGTTTCGGAAATCAAAGAGCGATTCGGCGACTCCGCGACGAAAAAGAAAAGGGCAGTACAGACGCTACTGCAACGTGCGCAAGTACCAGGCGAAACCTGCACGACCTACATTGATTCAGTAATCAAACTGTGTAGGATGGTGGACTCCGTAATGTCCGAGGAGGACAACGTCGGGCACATCCTAAAAGGAATTGCCGAGGATGTTTACAATTTCCTCATTGCAAAAGACAGCCTGGCTTCCGTCGCTGACATCATTCGGCACTGTCGTACTTTCGAGCAACTGAAGACGAGGCTCATCACGCCGAAGTTTGGCAGGCTAGCCAATGTGACCACAGTTGCAAGCGTGGACAGCAACCAGCCCCTCGATCTGGCATCAACGATACGACAAATAGTTCGGGAAGAGCTCAGCCTGCACGCGCAAGTGACACATCCAAGCACTCCTAGCTTCCGCCAACCACCAGATTTTGAGCCAAACGTGGCATCCTTCTACCCGTATCCTGCGGCAAGGGGAACTGAGGATTATGAACTCGCGCCCCGACAGCAGCCACGTCTCTACGATAGAGGCCCTACTTATGACGCTCGGCCACAACAAGAGCAGCCGCGTTTTTACCCCCGAGGCCCTGCGTCTTCTGTCAGGCCGCGACAAGAACAGCACCGACCCTACTACCACGACGCGACTTATGAAAGATATACCGGATTTCAGCAAGCAGCAGAGACACGTTATCCACATGACCACGAACTTTCTCGCCGCCCGCAGCCGTCAACCATTCGTTTCGAGTAAGACGCTGTGAACCGCGACCCTCCCGTGTGCTACAACTGCGGTTCCACAGGCCATATAGCTCGGTATTGTCGCCAAGCCCGTCAATCACGTAGGACACCATCGATGTTCTCGCCACCCAGAACCCGTACTTCATATGACCTGCGGACGACCGATTTGCTTCCAAGGGATCACTTCTCACACGAGACAAGACGCAGCGATTCGCCAGCATCTGACCGGAGTTTGACGCCACCAAATAGCCGTCTCCATCGCTCTCCGTCCCCTCGGCGCCGTTCTTCCTCACCGCCGCCGGGAAACTAGCATCCGCGGCCAATGGAGGTGTGGTCCCCGGACGGTCTTCGCAAGAAATACCTCTGCCTGTTGTGATGTACAAAAACAAAGTGAATGTCTCGATTGACGGAATACCGACCATGGCGTTAGTGGATACTGGGGCGACTGTGTCTGTGATGAGCCTCGCTTTCAAAAACCGTCTAGGCCACAAAGTTATGTTTTCTTGGAACGACGGTACTACCTCTCGTGGAGCAGGCGGTGAGTGGCTTCATCCCCGTGGTGTTTGTGCTGTGAGTGTTTCGTTGGCTGGGAAAGTGTTTGTGTCGGAATTCCTTGTTCTTTCTCGTTGTTCGCACGATGTTATTCTTGGTATCGATTATCTTGAACAGTGCGGCGCTTCCCTGGACTGTGGTTGTGGCGAAATATCATTGAACAAGTTATTAATATCAGCACATTCTGAACAAAGCTCGGGTGGTGAAGACAGGGACACAGACACACTCAGTGTTCTTGATGAAGTGATTGCACCATCGTGGTGCCTGACGCCCGTTCGTGTTTCGGCAACTACTGTTGATGCTGATTGTGTTGACCTTGTAGTTAGACCTCTCCGCATAAACTGTGCTAAAAAAGATATACTTGTGCCCTGCTCTGTCGTGTGCATGACGAGAGGAGTCGCCACATTGTGGGCGCTGAACTGTTCCGCCACGCCGGTTGTCCTTCCTCGCGGTATGAAAATCGCTCTTTTCGATGAAGCCGCATGTAGCTCAATAGCGGCACTAACTACGGACGTCTCTACAGCTTGCTCTCCTTGCGATAATCGCCATTCTGAAGAGCTAATGCTTGACGTGATCAGCAAGGGTCTCGGTATATCGGAACGGCAAGCACTGGTACAAGTCCTTGCCAGGCATATGGCTGCATTCGACTTCACGCATGGAGATGCACCCCTTCATTTACCGTCGTCCCGCGCTCGTCACAGAATAGATACCGGCTCAGCACACCCCATCCGCCAGAAGCCCTACGGAGTGTCATCGTCCGAACGCAGTTATTGCCGAGCAAGTCAAGGAGATGATGAACAAAGGTGTCATTCAAGAGTTATCTAGTCCATGGGCAGCCCCAGTAATCCTGGTCCGAAAAAAAGATGGCTCCTGCAGATTCTGCGTGGATTACAGACATCTAAACGCAGTGACGAAGAAGGATGTCTATCCACTACCGCGAATAGATGACGTCAGTGATTGTTTACACGCTGCTTCTTACTTCGCAACACTTGATTTGCGATCGGGGTATTGGCAAATACCTATGGACCCTGCCGACAAGGAAAAGACCGCTTTCGTGACTCCAGATGGCCTATTCGAATTTAATGTTATGCCTTTTGGCCTTTGCAATGCTCCTGCCACCTTTGAAAGATTTATGGACACAGTACTACGTGGTCTAAAGTGGGAGATATGCATGTGTTACCTAGATGATTTTGTAATCTTTAGCCGCACGTTTGAAGAACATAACGAACGCCTCAGCGTCGTTCTCGACTGCATTAAGAAAGCTGGACTGGTCCTAAACTCAAAAAAGTGTCGGTTCGGCGAACGTCAAACACTGGTCCTGGGACACTTAGTCGACAAGGATGGCGTCAGACCCGATCCTCGTAAGATTGAAGCAGTGAGCTCCTTCAAGCCACCGCAGTCAGCACGAGAACTCCGCTCATTCATTGGCCTATGTTCGTATTTTCGTCGTTTCGTTTCGTCGTTTCGTCGTATGTTGTCGCATATGCCAGCCGTTGTCTGAGCAAATCTGAAAGCAATTATACGGTCACGGAACAGGAATGCCTGGCAGCCGTTTTCGCCGTACAAAAGTTTCGATGTTATCTCTACGGTAGACCATTTAAGATTATCACCGACCATCCTTCTTTATGCTGGCTGGTCGGTTTGCGTGATCCCTCTGGTCGCCTCGCACGTTGGGCACTGCGCCTCCAGGAATACGACTTTGTGGTATCGTACAAAAGTGGCCGTCGTCACGCTGACGCGGACTGCCTCTCTCGGATTCCTCTTGCGACTACCGACTGCGATGCTGAGAATTTTGACGACTGTCTCGCTGCTGTTACTCCTACGTTCCCTGACGCGGCAGACTTTCAGCGAGAACAACGGGACGATGTTACCCTTTATCCGCTTTTTGTCGCCGCCCGTACCTGTAAAGGCAGCGGTCGCTTTACTGTCCGTGATAAATTGCTGTACAAAACTAATTACTCCGGGCATGGAGCGCGTTTTCTGCTGGTTGTCCCCGAGAGTCTCCGCTCCGACGTTCTTCGCGCCATGCATGACGATGTGACATCCGGCCATTTCGGCTTCGTACGAACGCTGCACCGCACGCAGGAGCGCTTTTAATGGCCCAAGATGTGCGAAACAACCAAGCGCTATGTCGCTAGTTGTGACACATGCCAACGTCACAAGCGACCGACGACCGCAGCGCCGGGTCCCCTTCGGCCATTGACAACGCCCAGTACGCCGTTCGAGCAAGTAGGCATTGACCTTTTGGGTCCATTCCCGTTATCTAACAACAAGAACCGTTGGATAATTGTCTGCGTAGACCATCTTACGCGGTATGCAGAAACTGCAGCCATACGGTCTTCCACTGCTGCTTGCGTGGCGGTCTTGCTGCTGCGTTCCGTGGTCCTTCGTCATGGCCCACCACGTGTCATCATCAGCGACCGTGGTCGCCAGTTCACGGCTGAGGCCATTGAATAGTTAGTTCGTTTGTGCACTTCAAAGTTCCGTCATTCCACGCCATATCACCCACAGACCAATGGCCTCGTTGAAAGGACAAACAGAACGCTGACTAACATGCTTGCAATGTACGTCTCCTCCAATCATAAGAACTGGGACGACGTGCAGCCCTTCATCACTTACGCATACACCACGGCGAAACACGAAACACGCGAACTATGGCCCATTTTGCCTCCTGTATGAGGTTACCGCGAAGCCCTCTGGACACTTTCTTACCATTTGTTCTGCACAGTGACGATTCTGTATCGAAGACTTTGTGTCTCGCCGAAGAAGCGCGCCGAATAGCTCGTCTTCGTACTCTGGCCTCGCAAAGTCGTTCGAAAGAACGATACGACAACCGTCACGTACAAGTATCGCTGCAAAAAGGTGACTTAGTCCTTCTTTGGACACCGCAACGCAAGCGTGCATTGTGCCAAAAGTTCTTGTCACAATATTCAGGCCCATTTGTAGTTGTGGACCGCCTGAGCGAACTCACTTACGTCATAGCTCGCCTACTGTGCAATGGTCGGCGATCAAGCCGAACTCAGCTGACTCATATTGCTCGCCTGAAGCCTTTCTACCCTGCTTGTCCATCCTGACTCGCCCCACGGGCTTCGTCTGCTTGCGGGGAAATGTAACAGATACGAAAGGCACGGACAAGAAGAGAAGAAAGGGAAGACGAAGAGAACGAGGAGTTAGAGAGGCCGGGCTGCGCTACGATCACGCTACCATAATCGTCCATTGCTCCTGTAAATAAAACCATTCCTACGCAACTCCTCGTAACAATATGTTAAAAAAAGCAGAATGAATAAAACGGAGCATTGTGCAGAGTACTTACCAGGCGCCTGCAAATACTATAGAAAAGAGGAGAAAGGTACTCGAACAACGTGTGAACTATGACACAACGTAAAGCCCGTTGCAATAATAATCGATCAATCCGTACATAAATAAATAAATCATTCATTCATTCATTCATATAGCGTACCCAGTAACAAACCCTAGGACCTAATGCTGACACGCGCACTGAAAAAAGAAAAACAAAAATAAAACAGACTGCATGGGAATAAAAGTACAGAAAACAATCAGCACAATTTTAAAAGAAAAACAGTGTACATACAAAAAGTGCAAGGGGAATATTATAGAAAAAGGAGGAGCGGGTCAGTTAAACTGCGAAACTGCGAGATGTGCGAAACTATTCCACCACAACGCAAAGCTCGGAAAAGAACAATGGCACCGCCTTCTGAAAAGTCCGAGATTTGGAAACTAGGTGTATCCGCCGCGGTTGCTCAGTGGCCGTGGCGTTGGGCATCTAAGCATGAAGTAGCAGAATCGGATCCCGGCCACAGTGGCCGCATATTTATGTGGACGACATGAGAAAACGACCGTGTAACTTAGGTTTACTTGCACGTTAAAGAACCCCAAGTGGTCCAAATTTCCGGACTCCTCCACTACGGCGTTCTTCCTAATCAGACCGTCGTTTTGGCACGTAAAACCACGTAATTTTATTTGTTTTAACCTAGGCTCACCTATAGCTCCGTATTTTGGGGATGGTGGAGTGTTCGTCATGACAGGCAGGAAGATGAAAAGGTGTATATTCGCTGTTGAGCTTGCGCGGTAATGGAAACATGATATAACTCACGACCTTCTGATTGGTGAGGGTACTGTGAAGGAAATTGTGAGGAGAGAGAAGGTCAGCGCGATGACGTTGTCATCGATGTAAGGGCAACGGCAATACCCCAACAGTTCTAGAACAATAATGTAGGGACGGCATATGCTTAGATATGTTTTCTGGGCCCAATCTATAATGTGATTTTCCGATCTTCAAGTGATAATCCAGACGGTTGAGGCGTATTCGGGTTGAGGAAAACAGGCAGTTGTGTACAACTTGAGGAACGGTGTAGGTGAATTTAATTACATCTGTAGTCTGCAAGTAGACCGAAGCAAGGGCATATGACATTGTAACGCGGTTAAGAGGTATCAGAAAAGTCGAAGGTCTAATCGCAAATATTAGCTGTGGTCAAGCGCATACAACAATGGCCCTCATTGTATACTCTCATTAGAAAAGGCCCCTCGCAAAGGCACATCTTTTCAACAGTGTTGACTCAAATTCGCTTGTATTTCAGCCTACGCCTTCGTGAATGAGTGGGCCCGTTTTCGCTATGGTGTGTTTTATGAGTATGGGCGCTTGGGACACAAGACCTACCCAATGTCCTACTGCCAGTGTTGCAATAAGGTGAGATCCCGGCGTTCGATTCTTCGTTGTAGCGCACTGCATTGCTTCCATATTAAGTCACGTATTATGTAATGAAAGGAGATGACCTAGCCAAATCTTTGTTACCTCTGTATAAAAGCGTGTACTGGCACCATATCAATCTACTGACTTCCAATGAAATTCTCTCAGACAATTGGCTTAGATTTATTCTTCATCGCAAGGCAACCCTTCCAGGTCAATCTCATGTATACTGATCTATGGCCTCTAATGGTGGAGCTTTCTTCATGAAGCCTACAGATTGTTGCGCAACTAACTGACTCATTGCAACCGCCACTAAACTGTCGCGTATGGCTTTATCAAGCTTGAAATGGCACCGCATATTATGCAGTTTAAACAGCGCCCAAAAACGCAGAGCACGGGACAAGCGCTGAATGCCAAGACCTTTATTGAAGGCCGCACAAATATATGCCATTCGCAGTGGGGTGAAAGGTAGAAAGGAAGAAAGGGAAGGCGAATCATCACAAATAAACTCTTCCTGCGCATGAGCCACAAGCGTAAAGCTACACAAATTTAAAATAGAAAATGCGACACAATCCAAACAGATTGACTTCTAAAGAACTTGAGTTCCTTATCGCGACGAGACAAAGAAGTGGGTGCTTGCGCAAGTGGCTCCTGACTGACATATCGAAAAGGCCCCAAAGATTTCCGTGACACTCTGATCGCTCTACTTTCTCAGCACACGTGCATCTTCTAGGCGGGGCGAACAGCCACACTAGATTGCTACCTAGATTACTAGATAGCAAGGTTACTAGGTAGCTAGATTACTACCAGTCTTGATCTTGACACCGCAAGATATGATAGCATTTCGAAGCTCGACCATAGTTCTCTGTGAAGCATGCGCAAAGTGGCACGCCTTTACTCCAGCTCGGAAGTGGTTTGCAGAACGTGGAAGCTGCAGGATGCCTTATCTAATGGGAAGACCAAATGCCGCTGGAGAACTCTCCATCAACGCCGCATCCTTTATTCAGCGGTTGCGGATTTCGCGCTATGAAGTGCATGAGCAAATGTAATATCGCTGTGATGTATCACACGCCAAGGTAAAATTAAACTTTCTGATACTGTCATTATTCAGATAGTTAAACGTGGAACTATATTCCTTTGCGCAAGACTATTGCGCCTCTGTATACGCATCGTACGTTCGGATGTTCTGGAAACGACTTGTGAGATGAAGTAGAGTTTTCTTGTCACACGTGCGTCGACCTTGAAAGCGGCCTCCTGATATTCCATTGCTTCAGTGAGACATCCGTGGCACCGTGATTGGAGGAAATGGCACGCTATCCTAAATCTCGTCAGGTCTAATGTCACGTAGACCCAAGGGCTTTTTTTCTGCTATGCGCCATTATCGATCATACGTCAGCCTAACGTGTCTGTGATTTTTATTGTGCTACCATTTTATGTCTTGTTTTGCTTCCAGGAAGTGGTACGTTGGAACTCGTGCTCGGATAGGATTCAGCATCGGATTCTAAATGAAGATATGTGTGCATTTCACGACCACTGTTATGCAACTGAAAATTGCGTCATCATGGCAACTCAACCAGAACATGATCCCGTTAAATCGTCGATCATGTACCTGCCACGTCTCGAGAATGTAAGTTTTCTTTAGTTCCTTCTATCAGCTATATAGTTTTGATAACTTCCCTAATGATCGACGGAACGTTTGATAGAGCATGCTATTTGCCTCCTGGAAGATAAACAGAAAACGGCTTCTATCATTTTTGCGATTTTTTCATTTTGACTTTTAAGAACCTAACATACAGCCAGAATGCTTGAAATGTGTAAAAACAACTTATAATATGTGTTTAAGACAATTATTGCTACCGCACAAAATGCCTAATACGTTTAGTGTTCGCGCATCGTGTCACGTGTACATGTGAAAGGCCGGTCCCGCTGCGCTTTTGTCTGCGCGGCGCAATGCAGGAGCCCATGATACCAGCCGCTGCGAATATGCTCTCCCGTAAGCGCACTGCGTCACTGCTGATAAGAACTCACTGACGATTACGAAACACCCCAATGTGAAATTTGAGCGTTGCTCTATACATGTTTTCATTTCCCAACGTACTGGCTGGCGCGCATAATGTCGTGTGCGGCACTTTGCAAACGGAACGAAGTGTGGAGCGACTGCTTCGCTAATAGGGAGATCACGGGAAGCAGCCCGTGGATAACGCGTGGGCGCAATCCACAGCGGCCGCCGCAGAGAGATTCCAGGTGGCGTTTGCTACTCTGGCGTCATCTCGTAGGAATAGTCAGCGCAGTGCGCGACCTGCACGGCACCTTTAAAGGCTTCACCATACCGTCTTCCTCCCCTTACTGACGCATGATTCTGCTACCCCCTCCTTCTACGCTGTCATCCTCGTGCTCTCTTCGCGCTCTCCGCTTTTTTTCATCCACCATTGCGCTCCGCGTTCGTATTTCATCTGCTGCGTTCGTTCGCTTGGTTATACCGGGAACGTCGACACGTTGACAAGGCTGCCGCGAAAGAGGCTCTTGGGACTCGCGTTCAGACATCTACAGACGCGTACATTCCACGCAACCAAGACCACTTGGCTTTTTACCGCAAAGCTGACGACGCGAAGTCTAAAGCAGATGAAGTGCGTAATAATAAAAAGAATCGCGGATGACGCTTTCCATTTGCGTGTATTTGGCAACGTTTCCACTATTCATAGAATCATAAAGGAATGCAGCCACCTTGAACAAGCTAACAGCCGCTGTATAACGCAGCACATCACACAGGCGCAGGTGCGGAGACATGTGAGTGCCGATGGCGTCAGCTCATTACCTGTGACGATGTGAGCCGCATTGTTCGCTGCGACCTTGAGGCCGTCTGTTCGCTAACCTTCACCGCGACTTCTCCAGACGGCCAGCAACCACGCTGCCTATGATTCAGGCCGTTGTCGTTAATTCGAGGACATGGGTCTCAACTTCATGTGTTCGTCAACTCAATCCAGCGTTTCTCTGTTCTCTAGTGGCCCTCTTCGTCTCGGCCACTCCTTTTCTGCGAGATATCGCAGACCGTGCGAATGGTGTACCCCCAATGAAAAGTCTGAATGCTACCACTGCAGTCGCATTGGCCATGTCGCTCATCACTGCCGCAGCCGATGGCCTCCACCAACTCGGATTATGTCGGTACTGATTCCCACACCTTTGGTCGATGTTTATGTCTGTGTTTTATGTATGTGCTTACGTCATGCATATTCACATGAATGATTTAGTCACAAAATGTTCCTCCTGTGGCCATGCGCACACCCCAGTACCACTCATTGCATACTCTCATTAGAAAAGGCCCCTCGCAAAGCCGCATCTTTTCAACAGCGCTAACTCAAACTTTTCGCATTTCAGCTTACGTCTTCGCGAATGAATAGGCCCATTTCCGCTACGGTGTGTTTTATGAGTAAGGGCGCTTGGGACACAAGACGTACCCATTGTCCTACTGCCTGTGTTGCAATAAGGTGGGATCGCACCATTTGATTCGAAATTTCATTCACGGCGGTTGGCATAGTTCCCTATGCCATCCGCCGTGAACCCATTGCCGGTGATGCCCCAGCTCTGACCCTTCGCTAGGGTTGCTCACAATCACCTCGTCGCCTTCAGTCTCGTTTGCCCGCACCCGTGGCTAACTTCGCTGCCTATCGCCCCCCCCCCCCCCCACCCAGCCGGAAAACTAAGCACTGCAGCTTCAGAAGTTGAAGCTGCGTTGCCGACCCTGCCCTCGAATGCTCTGCTCACATTACCTACGAATCAAAGCCTTCTTGACGCTGGCGTTGACGGCTATCCTGTGAATGCATTTATCAATACAGGAGCCCATATTTCTATGATAAGTGCTACCTTCCGACGACGACTTATAAAGCTGCTCACCTCAGCGTCGGCAAGTGTTGTCCCCGTTTCCGATCGCCATACTGTCCCAATTGCTTGTATGCACATGTTACGTATCAACATCACGGGCACCTACACTCCTGCCCTCTTCACCGTGATTGCCCATTGCCCCACGACCTAATTCTCGGACTCGATTTTCTCTACGCGCATTCCACTCTTATTGACTGCTCTTCCATGCATTACCCTTCGCCTTGAGTCGCTGAATTTCGCAGAACCTTGTAACCCACCCCGTGCCACTTGCGCCCCACCCGCTGAGCCACCTATCACCAAAGTCGTTAGATTGCATTCGATTCTCATTTACCCACCTGCTCCTAGCCTGTTCTTTACGCAGGCTGAAAGCCTTGCGAAGTTTAATTGTCCTAATGAGGCATTTTCGACTTGACGATCGCCCTTTAATATTGTGCTCAAAGTTAAGCATAGCATTCATATTGGCGATGCTAAGCCTATTGAGCGATGGTCATATCGAGTTTCTGCGTCGGAACGCCACGTAATTCAAAGTGAAGTGAACAAAATGCATGATAGAAATTTATTTGCCCTTCTTCAAGTTCCTGGGCGTCCCCTGTGGTGTAGGCTAAAAAGAAGGACGGCACGTGACCTTTGGGTGATGCAATATTCCGGCCACCTTTGAGCGTATAGGGGACACCTTGCTCTGAGTTTTTAAATGCTCCATATATCTCTGCTACTTCGATGACGTCATCTTCTCGCCAACGTCCGACACCCATATTGAGCGTCTAAGAACTATACTTCATTTTTTTCGAAAGGCGAAGCTCAACTTACCCCGTGGAAATGTCGTTTTGGCCTCCATCAATTTACTGGACTGGGGAATCTCGTCGGCGCTTATGGTGTACAGCCTTATTGCGACAAAACTCGCGGTGTCCGACATCTTCCGGTTCTGAAGACAACCACAGAATTTCGAAGTTTTGTAGGGTTAGGATTGCACTTTCGTCGTTTTTCTGGCAATTGCTAGACCCCTCACTTGTGACCAAGGGCGTACAGTTCTCATGGAGTACTTCAGAAGCCGCCGCTTTCTCTCGTCTTACAACTCTTCTCAGTTCACCACCCATCCTTGCCCACTTGGACCCTGATGCCCCGAAAAATTACGGGTAGTTGCTTGCCGCCATGCCGTAGGTGACGTTCTACTCCAGCGTTAGCAGCACAAGGATCGCGTTCTTGCTTATGCCAGCCGCCTCCTATGACCATCGGAGCACAACTATTTGATTATAGAAGGGGAGTGCCTTGTTTTTGTCTTGGCTGTTTCGTAGTTCCGCCCCTACCTCTGCAGTCGTCCTTTCTGCGCAGTTACTGACCATCAAGCTCTCTGCTGGCTCTCATTCCTAAGAGATCCTACAAGCCGGCTTGGTCGACGCACTTTGAGGATCAAAGCATTTTCATATTCTGTGGTTTACAAGTCTGGCCGCCTACACTGAAACGCTGTCAGCTTGTCGCGTTACCTTGGTGACGAATCTGACCCCTGAAATACCGACAATGCTGTTAGCATTTTCTCAATTTCACAATTCTTTGATATCGCCGACCCACAACCTTTTGACGCCAACATAAAAGCACTGATCGACTATTTTGAACGTTCTCTGGCCGATGCTACTGCACATCTATTCGTGCTCCGCGACGGTACTCAGTACCGTCGTAATCTCCATCCTGACGGCTCTTAGTTTCTACTTTTGATACCTAAACACCGCCGCTCTACCGCTCTGCAAGAGCTTCACGACGCAGCAGCGACGGGACGCGTCGGCGTATCTCGAACCTACGATCGAGTACGCCTCCGTTTTTTTGTCCAGGCCTCCCCCGTTCCGTACGACGTTCTGCCACCGCTTCCGACGTATGCCAACGACGCAAAAGCCATTCCAGCTCCACGCTGGTCACCTGTAGCCATTCCATATAACCGCCGAGTCCTTCGGTCGTGTCGGCATATATTTTCTCGGGCCCTATCCGGAATCTATACATCAGGGAACAAGTGGGTTGAAGTGACTGCGGCCTACTCGACCCCACGTTAAGCACTTCCTGCTGTACGATATCGTTTGATGCGTGGTGCTCTGGCCCAAATGATCACATTCGCTGGCGGTGTGTTTCCCTCCGAAGCCGCTGATGACGCCACGCCTGTCTGCTCTATATAACATGGACTTATCAATGGCCTCACTGAGTACTTCAATTGAACCCTTACAGACATGCTATCGAAATAGATTTCAGCCGACCACCGTGGCTGGGACGTTGTTCCTCCTTACATTACCTTCGCTACAACTGTTTCCATGTAAAAAATGCTGCCCCTGTTCCACGTTTTACAGCGACCAGAACCGACGTAGCGATTGGTACAGCGCTTCCGGCCATCACAGCTTCCGGCTACCACGCGACGTGTGTGTGTATGCACACATAGGCATATATGTGTGCACACATATGCACACATGTGTATGCATATATATATATATATATATATATATATATACATATATATATATATATATATATATATTGACACGTGCACTTGTTTGTCTTTATCAGGCGACACGTTTTACCACCTAACAAGTGTTATCGCACAGCGCAGGACGCGCCTGCATGTATCGGACGTTTCTGGAATGTTATCGATGCTTCCATTCGCTGTCTGTGACCGAACTTTGTATAGTCTGATCGCGTGTGTTCGCGACGCGAATAATGTAGAACTTTGTGGAAGGCTCGCGGGTCCCAACAATTACTCTGGAAAATTCGACGACGGATGTATTAAAGCCGACGCGCTTGACCCGCAGATCAGATTTTCGACGATCGCCGACCGTGTTCGCCGCTATCGTTGTGCTATAAGTGTAGCCTGTTTTTGTGGGCACAGGTGCGCCCAATAAAAGTTAGTTTTGTCTTTCACAGCATTGCTACTGTGTTCTTCAACATCACCACCACGTGCCAATATATATATATATATATATATATCGACACGTGTACTTATCTTTATCGGGCGACCACGTTTCGCCGCTTAACAACTATAATTGCACAGCGAGGGACGCGCCTGCATGTATCCGACGTTTCTGGAAGGTTATCGATGCTTCTACCCGGCTGTCTGTAGTCACCGAACCTTGTGTTATCTGATTTCATCGCGTAACGCGAACCGTGTAGAACTTTGTGGAAGGCACGCGGGTCCGAACGATTAGTCTGGAACATTCGACGACTGCTCTATAAAAGCCGACGCGCTTGACCCGCTGATCATATTTACGAAGATCGCCGACTGTGTTGGCCGCTCTCGTTGTGCTTTAAGTGTAGCCTGTTTTGTGGGCACAGGTTCGCCCAATAAAAGCTAGTTTTTGCCTTTCACAGTATTGCTACTGTGTTCTTTGACGTCACGACCACGTGACATCTGGTGGAGGTGCTTTGCGTTCACGTACCGGACGCCCCCACAAAGCCGTGACCCAAGCCCTCACTCGGAAGACACCAACGTCGCCAAGAACCAGCGAGGTAGCCGCAGGCTGCAAGGACTGCCCACGGAGCACGGACTTTTGCCTGAGACGACTAGGAAGATGGCCACCAAGTCCACCCCAATGGCAGCCACAGCGTTACCCGCCGTGCTGCAGCAGCCCAGGCAGCCTCCGACGTTCCGCGGTTCAACTTTCGAGGACCCGGAAAGCTGGCTTGAGACGTACGAGAGAGTCGCTACCTTTAACAACTGGAACAGCGACGACAAACTGCGATATGTCTTCTTCGCTTTGGAAGACGCGGTCAGGACGTGGTTCGAGAACCGAGAAGCCACCTTAACGATCTGGGAACTTTTCCGAAGCGGCTTCCTGCAGACATTCGCAAGCGTCGTACGCCGAGAACGAGCCCAAGCGCTATTAGAAACCCGGGTGCAGCTACCTAATGAGACGACCGCGATCTACACGGAAGAAATGAGCCGCCTCTTTCGCCACGCCGACCCTGACATGGCCGAGGAGAAGAAAGTCCGCCTGCTGATGCGTGGTGTGAAGGAGGAACTTTTTGTAGGAATGGTACGAAGCCCACCGAAGACCGTCGACGAGTTTCTTCGCGAGGCCACCAGCATCGCGAAGACACTCGAGATGCGAAACTGGCAATTCGACCGCCGCACGAACTCGACAAACTACGCCGGATTTCAATCACTGGCCACCGACGACCTGCGCGAGACTATCCGAGCGGTCGTGCGGGAGGAGCTACAAAAGCTGTTCCCATCATCACAGCGTCAAGTGGCTTCGATTGCCGACGCCGTGCGTGAGGAGCTCCAACAACAACTTGGAGTAGCCCCTGAATCGCCCCAGCCTGAGCCGCAAGCGATGACCTACGCCGCCTTCGCACGCCGTCAAGGTCCCCCTCCGCGACCGCGCCAGGGCCCTGTCACGCCGCGATTCCGTCGTCCGCCGCCGCCACCGCCAGCACGACCACCCGTCACCCAGCGCACCTACGCGAGGAAGACGGACATTTGGCGCGCTCCTGACCACCGCCCGCTCTGCTACCACTGCGGAGAAGCGGGTCACGTCTACCGACGATGTCCATACCGGGAGATGGGCCTGCGAGGTTTCGCCGTGAACGCTCCGCGCCCGCAGCAAGGTGAACGCCCCCGCGATATCGCCGATTACCTCGCCGCTACTCAGTGGAGCTCTCGACGACCGTCGCGTTTCCCATCACTAGGCCGCTAGCTGTCGCCGCAGCGCGGACCATACACTGGCCCAGCCCGGGGCCGCTCAGCGAGCCCATATCCGGAAAACTAAAAGCAGCAACCGATTGAGGTGCGGTTGCTCTTCGTCGAACTGATGAAGATCCTCCGCCGCCGACGAAGACACCGAAGAAACTACCTCGATGACATAACGACACGCCGCCGTCCCGACGAAATCAGGAAGCCAAGACCACACCGATGAAAGACGAATTGACGACGCGACGTTCCAGCTTCAGTTCAACGCGACGCAGCCGTGATCCGACGCCAAGAACCAACTGCAACGCCAGACAAAGAACCACCGACCTCGACGTACTTCTCGACGGCCACGCAGTCACTGCCTTAGTCGACACAGGGGCCGAATACTGCGTAACGAGTGGACACATCGCCGCCCAGTTGAAGAAGGTTAAGACTGCATGGGAGGGCCCCCAAATTCGGACCACTGGAGGACACCTCCTTACGCCGACTGGAATCTGCACGGCAAGAAATACCGTTCATGACCGGACTTACCCTGCCACCTTCGTTGTCCTCCAACAGTGTTCACGAGACGTCATTCTCGGCGTGGACTTCCTGAATCAACATGGCGCAGTCATCGACCTGAAGTCGAAATCGATAACATTGTCACAAGATCAAGCGATACCGCCGGAGAGCTGTCGTAGTCACCACGCTTCGAGTGTGCTCGACGATCAAGTGAGCATCCCACCGCGCTCCAGCATTATTATTTCCGTCAGCACTGAAACACCCGCTGACGTAGAAGGCGTCATCGAGGGCGAGCAACATCTACTGCTCGACCGTGAAATTTGCGTCACAAGAGGGATCGCTCGACTCCACGGAGAGCAAGTGGAAGTTATGCTAACCAACTTCAGCGAAGAGTTCAAGCACATCAACAGGGGCACGACAATCGCATACATCGAAGAAATTGTGGAAACCAGCAATGCCTTTGTCCTGTCGGATTCAGCCGCATCTACCCCGATGAGCATTGTCCCCGAACCAGACTTCGACGTGAATCCAAGTCTTCCTACGAGTAAGCAGCAACAGATCAGAAGTCTTCTCCGGCAATACAAAGACTGCTTTTCGACGTCATCGAGGATTCGACAAACACCAGTTGCAAAGCATCGCATAATAACCGAAGAGAGCGCTCGACCACTCCGCCAGAGCCCTTAACGAGTTTCGACGCGAGAACGTGAAGCTATTAGGCAACAAGTCGACGAAATGCTGCGCGCCGACATCATCCAGCCGTCAAAAAGTCCGTGGGCCTCTACTCTAGTCCTGGTATAGAAAAAGGACGGAACCCTACGCTTCTGCGTCGATTATCGTCGACTGAACAAGATGACGAAGAAGGATGTGCACCCCCTTCCACGGATAGACGACGCATTGGATCGGCTCTGCAACGCTAAATACTTCTCGTCGATGGACGTGGGACGTGGTCCTGCTGTACGTAACCTTTGCGTACAACACGGCGGTGCAAGAAACAACATAGATCACGCCGTTTAAGCTGGTTTACGGCAGGAACCCGACGACGACGCTTGACGCCATGCTGCCGCATGTAACTGACGAAGAGAATGTTGACGTCGCTAGCTATCTCCAGTGCGTCGAAGAAGCTCGACAGCTCGCCCGTCTGCGAATCAAGTGCCAGCAGAGGACCGACAGCCGACACTACAACCTCCGACGACGCATCGTCGAGTACCAACCTGGCGACCGTGTTTGGGTCGGGACCCCGATACGCCGACGAGGACTCAGTGAGAAACTACTCCGACGCTATTTCGGACCCTGCAAGGTCATCCGACGTATTGGCAATCTGGACTATGAGGTCGTGCCAGACGGCATTTCGCATTCACAGCGGCGCCGCGCACGATCTGAAGTGGTCCACGTGGTGCGCCTTAAACCCTTTTACGGACGCTGACGAACTTCGCCATTTTTGTTCTTTTCTTTGCTACGAGTGCTTTCGTTTATTACCTTCGTTTGTCTGCAGCATCGGGTCGATGCTTTTTAAGAGGGGGGTATTGACACGTGTACTTATCTTTATCGGGCGACCACGTTTCGCCGCTTAACAACTGTAATCGCACAGTGAGGGACGCGCCTATATGTATCCGACGTTTCTGGAGAGTTATCGATGCTTCTACCCGGCTGTCTGTTGTCGCCAAACTTTGTGTTATCTGATTTAATCGCGTAACGCGAATGGTGTAGAACTTTGTGGAAGGCACGCGGGTCCGAACGATTAGTCTGGAACATTCGACGACTGCTCTATAAAAGCCGACGCGCTTGACCCGCTGATCAGATTTACGACGATCGCCGACTGTGTTCGCCGCTCTCGTTGGGCTTTAGGTGGAGCCTGTTTTGTTGGCACAGGTCCGCGCAATAAAAGCTAGTTTTTGCCTTTCACAGCATGGCTACTGTGTTCTTTGACGTCACGGCCACGTGACAATGTATACATATTATATATATATATATATATATATATATATATATATATATATATATATATATATATATATATATAAGCTTTTATTGGGAGAACCTGTGCTCAAAAAAACAGGCTACACTTATAGAACAACGATAGCGGCGAACACGCTCGGCGGTTGTAAAAAATCTGATCAGCGGGTCAAGCACATCCGCTTTTATACAGCAGTCGTCGAATGTTCCAGACTACTCGCTGGGACCCGCGTGTCTTCCACAAAGTTCTACACCATTCGCGTCACGCGATGAAATCAGATACCACAAGGTTCGGCGACAACAGACGGCGGATAGAAGCATCGATAACATCTCAGAAACTTCCTATACATGCAGGCGCGTCCTGCGCTGTGCGATAACATTTGTTAAGCGGTGAAAACGTGGTCGCTCAAGAAAGATAAAAATCTACACGTGTCAATACCCCCCTCTTGAGAAGCATCGACCCGAAGCTGCAAACTAGCGAAAGTAATGAAGAAAAGCACTCATAGCAAAGAACACACATATAGGGAAGTTCGTCAGCTTGCGTAAAAGGGCTTCAGACGCACTAGGTGGACCATTTAATATTGTGCGCGGTGCCTCTGTGTATGCGAAATGCCGTCTGGCACGTCCTTATAGTCCAGTGCGCCAATACGTCAGATGACCTTGTAGGGTCTGAAATATTGTCGCAATAGTTTCTCACTGATTCCTCGTTGGCGTATCGGGGTCCATACCCAAACACGGTCGCCGGGCTGATAAAAGGACGAAGCGTCTTCGGAGATTGTAGTGTCGGCTGTCGGTACGCTGCTGGTTCTTGATCCGTAGGCGGGTGAGCTGTCGAGCTTCTTGGGCGCGCTGGACATAAATAGCGACGTCAACATTATGTTCGTCAGTGACGTGCGGCAGCATGGGGTCGAGCGTCGTCGTCGTGTTCCTGCCGTAAACCAGCTTGAACGGCGTGATCTGTGTTGTTTCTTGCACCGCCGTGTTGCAAGCGAATGTTACGTACGGCAGGACGGCATCCCAGGTCTTGTGTTCGATGTCCACGTACATTGCGTCGGCGAGGGTCTTGTTCAGGCGCTCCGTGAGACCATTTGTCTGCGGGTGGTAGGCAGTTGTCCTCCTGTGGCTTGTCTGGCTGTATTGCAGAATAGCTTGTGCGAGCAATGCTGCAAAAGCCGTTCCTCTGTCGGTGATGAGGACTTCTGGAGCATTATATCGCAGCAGGATGTTCTCGACGAAAAATTTCGCTACTTCGGCTGCGCTGCCTTCCGGTAGACCTTTAGTGTCAGCGAAGCGGGTAAGACAGTCCCTCGCCACGACGATCCTATTATTTCCGGAAGTTGGTGTCGGAAACGGTCCCAGCAAGTCCATACCGATTTGCTCAAAAGGTCGGTAAGGAGGCTTGATCGGCTCTAGTAATCCTGCCGGCCGTGTCGGTAGTGTCTTGCGTCGTTGACAGTCTCGACATGTATTGACGTAACGGGCGACATCGGCGGTTTGGCGCGGCCAGTAATAACGTTCTTGTATGCTCGATAGCGTCCGGGAGAAACCGAGGTGCCCAGCTGTCGGATCGTAATGTAGGGCGTGCAGTACTTCTGGACGCAGTGCCGACCGAACAACAAGAAGGTAGTTGGCGCGGACTGGTCAGAAGTTGTTCTTCACGTGTAGGTTGTTTTGACGCGTTAACGAAGAAAATCCACGCTTAAATGCCCTAGGTACAGCGTCGGCGTGCCCTTCCAAATAACCGGTGAGGCCTTTTTAGCTCCGGGTCCGCTCGTTGCTGCTCAGCGATGTCTTCCGCGCTTATTATTCCAAGGAAGGCGTGGTCATACTCTTCATCTTGCGGTGGCTGGTTAACGGGGGCGCGTGATAGGCAATCGGCTTCTGATTGTTTTCGTCCGGACTTGTAGGTTACAGTGATGTCGTATTCTTGTAGTCTGAGGCTCCACCGCTCCATGCGTCCTGAAGGGTCCTTTAAGTCAGCTAGCCAACACAAGGCGTGATGGTCGCTGAGCACTTTGAATCGCCTCCCATATAGGTAAGGGCGGAATTTAGCTGTAGCCCAAATGATGGCGAGGCATTCCTTTTCAGTCGTAGAATAATGGCCGTCCTCTTTTGACAGCGACCGGCTAGCATAAGATATCACCCGTTCAAGTCCGTCTTTCCTCTGGACTAGGACGGCACCGAGGCCTAGGCTACTGGCGTCAGTGTGGATATCGGTATCGGCGTCGTCGTCGAAGTGTGCAAGTACCGGCGGCGACTGCATGCGTCGTTTGAGTTCTTGAAATGCATCGGCCCGCGACGTTTCCCACTTGAACTCGACATAACATTTGGTTAGATGTGTTAGCGGCTGCGCGATGCGTGAAAAGTCCTTGACAAAGCGCCTGTAGTAGGCACACATGCCGAGGAATCTACGCACTGCCTTCTTGGCGATGGGCTGCGGGAACTTTGCGATGGCAGCTGTTTTCTGCCGGTCGGGGCAGACTCCAGATTTGCTGATGACATGGCCTAGAAATAGAAGCTCCTCGTAAGCGAAGCGCACTTTTCCGGCTTCACAGTAAGTCCTCATGACCTGATGGCCTTTAGTACTGTTGCAAGCCGCCGAAGGTGATCGTCGAAATTTCCGGCGAAGACGACGACGTCATCCAAGTATACGAGACAGGTCTGCCACTTCAATCCTGCTGAAACCGTGTCCGTCACGCGCTGGAACGTTGCAGGCGCCGAGCACAGTTCGAAAGACAAAACGTTGAACTCGAAGAGGCCGTCTGGGGTGATGAAGGCGGTCTTTTCGCGATCTTTTTCGTCAACTTCTGCTTGCCAATAGCCAGACTTGAGGTCCATCGACGAGAAGTATTTAGCGTTGCAGAGCCGATCCATTGCGTCGTCTATTCGTGGGAGGGGGTATACGTCCTTCATTTTGATCTTGTTCAGACGACGATAATCGACGCAGAAACGTAGGCTTCCGCCCTTTTTCTTCACCAAGACTACCGGAGATGCCCACGGGCTTTTCGACGGCTGGATGATGTCGTCGCGCAGCATTTCGTCGACTTGTTGCCTAAACTCATGGATATACGAGATATTTTGCCCTTGTTAAATTGCCAGAGTGTTACTATGACTATTACACTTTACGTTTTCGCTGTATGCCTTGTACAGGGGGGCTCGGGCGCCCCTCAAGTGACTGTGTTCACTTTTTGCCCGGGCCTACCCGCATCGTTGATTTTTTTTGGCGATGTAAATAAACTTCAACTTCAACTTCAACTTCAATAGCTTAACGTTCTCACGTCGAAACTCTGTAAGGGCTCTGGTGAAGTGGTCGAGCCCACTCTTCGGTTATTATGCGATGCTTTGCAACTGGTGTTTTCCGAATCCTCGATGAAGTCGAAAAGCAGTCTTTGTATCGTCGGAGAAGACTTCTGATCTGTTGCTGCTTACGCATGGGAAGACTTGGATTTACGTCGAAGTCTGGTTTCAGGACTATGCTCATCGGGGTAGATGCGGCAGAATCCGAGAGGACAAAGGCATTGCTGGCTTCCGCAATTTCCTCGATGTACGCGATTGTCGTGCCTTTGCTGATGTGCTTGAACTCTTGACTGAAGTTGGTTAGCATAAATTCCACTTTCCCTCCGTGGAGTCGAGCGATCCCTCTTGCGACGCAAATTTGATGGTCGAGCAGTAGATGTTGGTCGCCCTCGATGATGCTTTCAACGTCAGTGGGTGTTTCGGTGCCGACGGAAATAATATTGCTGCAGCGCGGCGGGCTGCTCACTTGATCTTCGAGCACACTCAAGGCGTGGTGACTGCGAGAGCTCTCCGGCGGTTTCGCTTGATCTTCCGACACCGTTATCGATTTCGACTTCAGGTCTATGATGGCGCCGTGTAGGTTCAGGAAGTCCATGCAAAGAATGACGTCTCGTGAAGAATGCTGGAGGATTACGAATGTAACAGGGTAAGTCCGGTCGTGAACGGTAATTCTTTCCGTGCAGATTCCAGTTGGCGTAATGAGGTGCCCTCGAGCGGTTCGAATTTGATGGCCTTCCCATGCAGTTTTAACTTTCTTCAACTGGGCAGTGATGTGTCCACTCATGACGGAGCAATCGGCCCCTGTGTCGACTAAGGCAGTGACTGCGTGGTCGTCCAGAAGCACGTCGAAGTCGGTGGTTCTTTGTCTGGCGTTGCAGTTAGGTCTTGGCGTCGGATCCCGGCTGCGTCGTGTTGAACTGAAGTTGGAACGTCGCGTCGTCAAGTCGTCTTTCGTCGGTGTAGTCTTTGCTTCCTGACCTCGACGGGACGGTGGCGTGTCGTTATTATGTCGACGAGATGGCCTCTTCGTCGTCTTAGTCGGCGCCTGAGGATCTTCGTCAGTTCGACGAACAGCAACCACACATCCATAGGTTGCTGCTTTTAGTTTTTCGGATATGGGCTAGCAGAGCGGCTCCGGGCTGGGTCGGTGTATGGTCGGTGCTGCGGCGACAGGTAGCGGCCTGGTGACGACGAACGGGACGGTCGTCGAGGGTTCCACTGAGTGGCGGCGAGGTAGTCGGCGATATCTCGAGGTCGTTCGCCAATCTGTGGTCGCGGCGCGTTAACGGAGAACACTCGGAGTCCCATCTCCCGGTATGGACATCGGCTGTAGATGTGCCCGGCTTCTCCGCAGTGATAGCAAAGCGGACGGTGGTCGGGGGAGCACCAAGCGTCAGTCTTCCTTGGAACGCGCGTGATGTGACGACTTGGCGTACTGGCGACGGCGCTGGTGGGGGACGACGGAACTGTGTCGTCGCTGGGTCCTGCCGTGGGCGCGGAGGGGGAACGTGACGGCGGGATACAGTGGCGCATGTCATCGCTTGCGGCTGAGGCTGCGGCGATTCAGGGCCTACTCCGAGTTGTTGTTGGAATTACTTGAGGCTGTGATGAAGGCAACAGCTTCTGTTTTCCCTCCCGCATGACCGCTCGGATAGTCTCGCGCTGGTCGTCGGTGGCCAGTGACGGAACTACAGCGTAGTTTGTCGAGTTCGTGCGGCGGTTGAATTGCCGGTTCCGCATTTACAGTGTCTTCTCGATGCTAGTGGCCTCGCGAAGAAACTTGTCGACGGTCTTCGGTGCGCTTCGTACCATTCCGGCAAAAAGTTCCTCCTTTACACCACGCATCAGTAAGCGGACTTTCTTCTCCTCGGACATTTCCGGGTCGGCGGGGCGGAATAGGCTGCTCATTTCTTCTGTAAAGATCGCGGTGGTTTCATTAGGGAGCTGCACTCGGGTTTCTAGTAGTGCTTGGGCTCGTTCTCGGCGTACGACGCTTGTGAAGGTCTGCAGGAAACCGCTTCGGAACAGTTCCCACGTCGTTAAGGTGGCTTCTCGGTTCTCGAACCACGTCCTGGCGGCGTCTTCCAATGCGAAGAAGACGTGTTGCAGTTTGTCGTCGCTGTTCCAGCTGTTAAATAGAGCGATCCTCTCATACGTCTCAAACCAGGTTTCCGGGTCCTCGAATGTTGAAGCGCGAAGCATCGGAGGCTCCCTGGGCTGCTGCAGCACGATGGGGGACGCTGGGGCTGCCATTGTGATTGCTTTGGCCACAATCGCCTTGGTCTTTCAGGTAAAAGTCCGTGCTCCGGGCGCAGCTGTTGAAGATGGCGGCTTGTTCGATGGTCCGGGACTACGTTGGAAATCTCTCTGCGGTCCGGGCTGGGATCACGGCTTGTCGGGGGGTCTTGTGCATCAACGAAAAGCACCTCCACCAGATGTCACGTGGTGGTGATGTTAAAGAACACAGTAGCAATACTGTGAAAAACAAAACTAACTTTTATTGGGTGAAGGTGTGCCCACAAAAACAGGCTACACTTATAGCACAACGATAGCGGCGAACACGGTCGGCGATCGTCGAAAATCTGATCAACGGGTCAAGCGCCTCGGCTTTTATACAGCAGTCGTCGAATGTTCCAGACTAATCGCTGGGATCCGCGTGTCTTCCACAAAGGTCTATACTATTCGCGTCACGCGATGAAATCAGATACCACAAGGTTCGGCGACAACAGTCAGCGGATAGAAGCATCGATAACATTCCAGAAACTTCCTATACATGCAGGCGCGTCCTGCGCTGTGCGATAACATTTGTTAAGCGGTGAAAACGTGGTCGCCCAAGAAAGATAAACATCTACATGTGTCAATACCCCCCTCTTCAGAAGCATCGACCCGAAGCTGCAAACAAATGAAAGTAATAAAGAAAAGCACTCATAGCAAAGAACACAAATATAAGGATGTTCGTCAGCGTGCGTAAAAGGGCTTCAGACATAACATAACATTCGTTAACAATTGTTAAGCGGTGAAAACGTGGTCGTCCAAGAAAAACATGTACACGTGTCAATATCCACGCACGCACACCCGGTCTTTCTTAGTCGTGAGGAATTTTAAAAATTGTCAAATCGCCAAACTGATCTTGATTACTCGAAGAAGCAACATTGCTTACCTTGAAAATGAAAATACATAACTTCTGACACAATTTTGGTATTGTACTGTTTAATAATTATTTTCTGCACGTATTGCACAAAATAATTGAAGTCAGTGCCTCTGCGAGGCGCACTCATTTGGAACGAATTTCGAACGTGCTATTTCTGAGATAAGCGCTGTAAATCTTGTGACAGCATTGCAGGCATGTTATAGTTATATTTTTAATCAAATACCACACACAACTTTATGCATTGAAGTTTTAAATTACTTGAACGCTAATGCATTTTGTCGCTCGCTTTCGAATTGCATATCGTGAAATTGGTGCTATCGTCAGAATTTCTTCAATATAACAAATGTATTATTCATTGATCTGCATTCTTTTTCTGTGTATATGAAACACTCGTTTCAGTAGCGCCTACGGGCCTTGAAGGTATTTAAAATAAATAAATAAATAATTAAATAATTCATATGGATGAGATTTTCGAAGTTTTCTACAAATTGTTAATTGCCATATGTGCAATGACGTATTCAGTTTACTTGTGAATCAATCTCACTTGACTATTACAAATGCAGTACACGAACCGAGTGATGTTTAAAAAGTGTCGGAACGATTACAAGCACATCGAAGATATGAACACTTACATGATGCACAACAATCATTTTATGCCGAACGAAGCATGATTCGCATTTCAGACAGATCTACTGAGGCCTAGTTTGCCTAATTTATTACGTTTCTTTTGTAGTACTGCTGAGAATTTGCTTTATACTTAATCGTCCGAAAAATATAGAAACAAAACTTGAATTGTAAGAAAATTACTTGTCTGGGCTGGTTGGAAAATCAATAGCAGTTTCTCTAGCTGTAAGCGTATTTTTTTGTAAGTCGTGCCTCACTCAGGAACTGATTTGCTATTACTTGCTGCATTCTGATACTGTTATGATGTTTGTCGTGCCAGGCAACTACTGCTTGCTCATGAACCGAATTTTAGCTTTGTGATAACTCTTATATTGATAAAGACGTTTCTACCATGCGAGGTATGTATCTCTTACACAATTCTGAACTTCAGTACGTAGGGGCAAGAATTTTTCCTTTCTATGCCTCACTGTTTGGACCTAACACGTTGTAGATGTTGTACGCACGTTTTTGAGCATATAATTGTTTTGTAGATGTTCGCACCGTCCGAGTGATGAGAATAAAGCTGTATCGCAACAAATGGTACCATTACGTAGACACTCCAGATATTGTTTGGTATCCTTGAAGAAGGCAGGGTACGTGGAGTGCAGTAATGTATTTTTTGCCAAAATTTGGCAAGCAATGCTAAGAAATTATAAAACGGTCAACTTGGGTTGGAACAAAGTGTGTGCTGACCTCTTGGCATTGAGGTATTGTGCTAGTGCGTTCTTATGATTCTGTGAATGCTGCGTATATAGGACCCACTGACGATCTATAATCGAAAATTTGTGAACGTATCGATGCATCTTAACATACAAATGCGAAGAATCATACCGGATACAGTAATTCAGGTAGTAGCTTGTATCTGTATCTCAAATACTTGCTGCCCGAGTAATTTCTATCACGATACAATTGAAGTTATCTTTGCCCAGCCCTGCTCGCCGCGCTCTCCGCATTCCGCGCCTGCACTAGAAAGTGTGGCAGTGTGAGAGAAGGATGGTAGTGGCTTTTCAAGCTGGCACTCACGCCACTGCAATTAACAAACGAAAGAGTAATTGACTTACATGTATATCCGCCTATACTACGGCTTCAGATTTTCTGGTTAATGGCTGTGTCGTGCACAAGAATTGCGCAGAGAATTAACAATCGCCTATCAGGGATCATCAATTAGTGACATAGACCATTCAACATGCATTTTAAATAGAAAAGAAATAGCCTTGTGGAAGCGTTCCACTAAAACTCTACATTGGCAATCATCAGTTTTGGTTTCTATGCAGGTCCTTAAACCAGGCAACAAAACAAAATGCACGCTTTTGTTTCGATTAGCAAAAAAAAAACATACGAAATAAATTCATGGGCATCACCTAAAGGGCGATATTCGTGTCAATGCTCGTGATCTCTATTGCTGAAAAGAGTTTCTTGGTTTTCAGATAAAGGATTTTTGTAACTCGGAGGACAAAAGCCATAGACACAACAAGTTTGCACCTAACATGCACAACAAGATGTGCAATGGCAAGCCCACCTGGGACGTCATCAAGCAGAACGAAGACTTCATGGGGTACGTATGCTTCCTTCACGATGAGGAAGTCATTGACGCAGTAACGTGGAAAGTTGGGCCAGTTGGAAAACATGCATTTTTGGGTCAATGCGAGAAACCATGGCAGCGCAAAAAGGAAAGAAACCGCGGTCGGCCTGTGTCCTTGGCTTTGTTTTGATTCAAAGAACAAATCAGTGACGCAAAGGCAAACCTACCTTTGACACAATGATCTTTGTGGCCTGGTGGTGTCGCAGCGTTTATAACCGTAAATTTGTACACATAAAAGTTTATTATAGTAAGCTGAATTTTTCATTAATTATGGAAACATACAGAAGGGTCTTAGCTATCATTCATGAAGCTTTACTAAAGGACTTATTCGCGTGCGCAATAACGAACAGATGTACGATGCTTGTAGTCAAGTTAAGTAGCCACAGTAGCTTCTACGTCCTGAACAGCTGTTTGAAGTAATTGCTGGACTTTTAGATGTTTATAATCGTTAAAATGATGACCAAAATCGGATCAAGGTAAAAGCGGGAGCCACCGTTCCACAAGTGGACTTGCCTTTTTCAAGGAAGACACTGCGTTCCTCGCCACAGTCTATACAGGTAGGGTTCTTCTGACGGAGAGAGGGGTAACGCGTGCGATTGCCGCTACGAGCGAAGGTGTGTTAAGTAACTCCGGAGGTGCAGAATTGAGCATAAAGCAATGCTGTGCGCAAGGTCGGTGACACGGTCGTGTGGCAGCCGGCGGGTCAACGGGGTGCACACCATCCCTCTATTACCGGCTTCGCTGGTGGTCGTGGGCTAGTCTCTGAAAGATATCACTTAAGCAGTGGCAGAAAGCGGTGCTCATGAAAAAGAAAGTATATAGCAAATAACTGAAATGAAATAAATAAATAAAAAGAAAGAAAAAGGCAAGAAAGAAAATGCCACAATGTGAGCAATCCAAGTATTCTTGCCTATTGCTTAAAATTTAGCATAGCGAGTAGATTCTAAAGCTCCCTTCGAAATGTTTATGCGTACTGGTTGCAATGTCCTAAACCTACGAATAAGGTATTGTGAATAAGATGAGTCTCTGTATTTTCTTTCTCGCTTACAACGGAAATTTGTCCGCAAGATTCAAAGTTTAAGTTCATCGTAGTTGGTTGAAATGTTTGGCGACGGCTCTAGGAAGCTCTTTAGCTGTGTCTGGACGATGCCCGTTTAATCTGACATTCATTGATTGTCCCGTTTCACCGATATATTGTTTCTTAGGGAACGAACATTCAATTATGTAAGCCACATGCGATCTTGCACAAGTAAAGGTAGATTGGACTTCGTGGGTTTAACTATTTGCGGTACTTTTAACTTCTATGTAACATTGAAGGTGCTTACAAGTTTTGCACCAGGGGTTATAATATGCTTTCAATACGGGGGAATGATGTTTGCTGACGTTTGCGTGCACTAACATGTGTTAAAATTTTTATTGCGGCGATAGGTAACCCGATAGGTAATCGGGGAATGCTTTTCTGCAACGCTCGTTACTTCATAATATTGGCAGCGTTTTCCTAGGATGGTTGCTCATCTTTGGGAGAGCATTAGAATATTTTGTTATCAACGCTGCCAGTTTGTGAGATTTTGGTGTAGGCTATTCGTAGCTAACTCCGACTACCTCTCCAATCTTGACGAAACATCAGATGCTCCATCAAGAGCAACTTGCCGGATAGTTTCTTTCTGCTAGCTTTCTATGAGTTCATTTAGGTTGCGGATATAATCGCTATCTTCGCTGCAGATTCTTCTTATTCGTTTCGCTTGCTCGACAAAAATTCCTTCCTTGGAGTACCGCAGGTGATGGCTGTTGTAGTCTAAATATTGCTGGCTATCTGTACGCTTCCATGAAAATGTCTTTCTCCGTTTTCCGTTTTCTATGTAGACCGTCGTGTGCAGGAAGTTGATTTGACTATGAGAGTGGACGCGCAGTAAATTCCATACTTGCGTGAAAGCGATTGAAATGGCTAATTAAGTCTGTTAACGCGCTTGCGCCTTGTTTCTATATTATAAATATATCGTCAGTGTAACAAAAATTGGTTCGGCGTTTTAAAAGGCAGGATTTCAGCAGGTCTGTTTCCAGGTGCCCCATGAAAATGTTCGCATACGGGGGAGCGAATGGTGTTCCCATGTCAGAGCCGAAAGTTTGCAGGTAGTGAATAGAATGTAATTTGAAATAGTAGAGTGTGAGAACTAACCTAAGGAGCGACAGGTAAACTTGAGGAGCGTGCGCTTGGGGATTGATTGCGATGGATTTCAATACGGCTTCAATACCTTCCCTCATGGGTATGTTAGTGTAAAGAGCAGAAACATCCAAAATGACTAGAATAGCGTGGTTTCGGTTCGTGTTGATGTCGTCGATAATTCGAAGGAAGGGCGGCGTGTCTTGAAAAAAAGACAGCAGGGTGGTGGGGATGTTTGACAGGGGTTTATTTAAGACTTTACATTGTCTCCCGGTAGGTGCCTTTTTGTTAGACACAATACGCCGACGTGGGATTCCTGCCGTAATTATTTCTTCGGAGGGAACATTATCTATTTGAGCAAGAAGATAAAAGCAGCCTGCCACTTTGTTCTTGGGTGTCGTGAAGAAACATTGAGGGGTCGAATGGTATAACGGTTCAGAAGGGAACCAGTCCACTTGGCTTCATCCGATTGGTTAAATAAATTATGGGGTTTTACGTGCCAAAACCACTTCCTGATTATGAGGCACGCCATAGTGGACTCCGGAAATTTTGACCACCTGGGGTTCTTTAACGTGCACCTAAATCTATGTACCCGGGGTTTTTTCCATTTTCCCCCCATCAGAATGCGGACGCCGCGGCCGGGATATGATCCCGCGACCTCGTGCTCAGCAGTCCAACACCATAGTCAGTGAGAAAACACGGCGGGTTCAGCTGACTGGGCAAAATTTTGCTCGCGTCTATGGCCGTCAGAGACAGCGAGGTGGCACCGCAAATTATGCTCACGTCACGCATCTGTCAATCGTTTCCAAGGCGAACCCAAATTTGGCTGAGAGCGGAAACGGCGAAGGGGTAGTCTGCTTTAGGTTCCGTTGGTGTGTCTTGGCTGTTGGCTTGCGACCCAGACCGCGCTGACCGGTCGCACCACCCGGAGACACGCGGGCGTCGCGCGCGCGTGTTGGTTGCTTCGGAGGCTATTACTTGATTTTTTTCATCTGCTTGGCGTTTCTCTTTCGCTGTCGAACACGGCTGGAATGTGATACTCGTTCGAAGAAGTCATGGATATTGAGTTGCACCACCCCTGCCGGCTTTTTAAGTAGAGCTTTTGCAAGCTACAATATCAATTGGAGGAGACTCGGGTGAAAGTGTACGAGGGGTCAATCCACGCAGACGAAGCAATTTTGCACTGTGGTTCATCGCCACCGGCCTGCAGCTCCCAGAGTTCGGTAGGAAACGAAGCAATAATCTGAATGGCCTAGATCTGTCCACGAAGTTGCTATCGAAATTACTCTGTTGGTCGGTAGAAGGGCTGGGCCGGCTTTTCCGTGACCTACATTTCAAAAGCAATGCCAAGGAGATATTTGCATGGTGAGATCAAATTCCCAGTGCGATCGCCAGCATGAATAGCTCGCACATCGCTGTCCGACAATCAGAAGGGTTCAACCTGGGCTGGTCCTGCGCTTCCTTCGTTAGGCTGATAAAAATATACAGTCGGGGCGGGAAGATACTGTGCAGATCTCTTTTTTTAGCTGCCCTTTTATCTCTACTTCGGGAGTGCCGCACTTTGTTCCTCAATTTGACGGCGTAGCGCGCGCCGTCAGCACCACGCTCTTCGATTTTACTTCGCGCAGGCAATGCAGGGCCCGTAGACCGTAATGTTCGATTTCAAGTTCCATTGCTTCTACACACGATGTGCCGTGGGGCAGATCGCAGGGATAGCGGCAGCGCCGACGGAGAGCGAGTCATGACCGAGCCGATGACGAAGGGCGAAAAAAGAAAGGAAATTGATATAGTCGGCTAGTAAAGTTGACCCTAAAATCCAGTTGGCGCTTTTGTCGCGCTCGCTACGTTACGAAGTGCTGGCAGCGCCTTCCTATTGCGTGCATCGTGCAAGCTCCTGGTAGCAGAAGACATAGCGCTGCGCTCTGCCAACTCATTTACGCTTGCGGTACCGCCTGTCGCCTGAAATAGAAAAAAGAATGACATAATAAGTTACTTCTCCACTGCGTAAACGCCCGGCACCGCACGTTTATACTTTACAATTTGCCGTATAATTTTTAACCTATATTTTATATTTATTAAGCAATCAGAAACTTTCTGCACTTCCTCGGTTAGCTTGTCATATGATGACATACACTTCTGAGGTAGCGCCCTGTCGTTTATTGGTCGCGTCCTCCCCTTCTTTCAGCTCCGGCTTGGGAGTGGAACCTTTACTGACGTAAGCGTCGAAGTGAACGTTTCATTTTCCGAACCGTTATAAGATTTAGCCCGAGATCGCGTGATTAGTTCACTGAGCAGGAGCTTGGCTATTGTGCTTTGCACAGTTATATTGTATTCTGAAGTTAGGTTAGAGTCGAGCTTTCTGTAATGGGTGGTGTTACTAAGTTGTTTGGAGGCCTCATTCTTGTGCTTCTTTATAGGCCAGATTACGATACTGCCGCCTTTGTTTGCTTGTTTTGTTACAATACCCTTCTTTTCCGCAAGTTCCTGAATGATTTGGTGCTGAGCGGGGGTAAAATCTTTCCTGTCCGGCAATGCCGCGGTGACTCTAAAAATTCCTTGGAGATTAGCTTTCGGTATAAATCCAGGTCTCGGCACTGTTCTGTTTCCCCTGTCCACGTCCTAGATGATCTAAGGGAGTTTCTATCCTGTTTTCCTACTTCTAGCCTATCGAAAAAGAACTCCTTAATGTGCATGCGTCTTGAAAACTCTGTTATATCTCTGTGGAGCTCGTGTTCGTTTACTGCGTTGTTTATGGGAGAAAACGTTAGACTACGTTTCAGGAGATCGAATTCATTGGGGCTTAGACTCTGGGACATGGCTACTACGCTGCTGCAGTTCTCTGAATTCTCCCTTGTAGCACTATCGGAGGAGCTATGTGCTTTAGGGGTTACAATAATTTTCTTGGGTGGATCTGCAGCTCTAACATCTTTGTGCTGGCATTGATCTAGCATATTTGCCTGCCTAGTTTGGACGAATTGTTTAAGTTCACTTTTTTTCCGGTTCAGATTAATTGATGGCATCCAGCTGATTAATAATTATCGTAAGTTGTTCCTTGCAGAGTTTTTCCCGAATAGAAGAGGATAGAAGATGATAGAAGAGAGCGATGCATTTTGTAGGACAGGATTGGACTTTAATAATAGCCTGGAGAATAAAGATCCGAGGGCACACCTAACCTTAATTCTGATACCTTTAGGGATTTTCCGCTGTTCCGTGCAGCTGGTGTCAGCTTTTAGGTGAAATCTGCAATGTGTTTGGCGGCGAGTTCGTGGGATTGCAGGAAAGGGCGAGATTCGCTTTGTCGTGTGGTACCCGCCATGTGCAGTAGTCATTTGTGTTTGGTTCGCGCAGACGTCCGGGGCGAAACATCTTGAGGTGGAGTATTTTGCGGTTCACTTTCTTGTCGAGGCCTGCATCGATTTCTGTGTGTCTGTTTGCTTTTTAGTCTATGTAGCTCCTTGCCTGAAGGCTTCACTGGTGGTTGTGGGCTTGCGTGTGAGTGGGTGTTGCCCAGGTGGTGCTGGTTCCACGTCCACCGTCTTTGTAGACGCGTCTTGGTTTCCACCTTCGGTGGAACGTACGTTCGAGCTGGGGTTGAAAATTTCACGTGTTTGTTTCTGTGATGTATCCAACAGGGACGGAGGCATTACTGCTGTTTTTGATTGCGTCGATTTAAAAGAGTTCCTGCGCATATACTTGATTTTCTTTGCAATTACCTTGGCACCATAGAAATTATGATGGATAGCGGTCCCAGGTGAGCAGAACATCTGGGTCCTGGTGTAATTCAGCCTGGTGCATGACATCCACGATTTCGTGTCGGAGAACCCTACCTATATATACTTTGCCAAGGGACTCATCTGTCGCCATTAGCTGCATCGTTGGCTACTGATTTTACATTGTTCTTCTGTTGCTCAACCTCATGGTCCGCGCGCGTGATTATATTAGGGGGGTAGAAAAAGCATATATATATATATATATATATATATATATATATATATATAGGTGTTGCATATTCAGATGATAGCGTTGGGCGCAGTGACTGGAGAAGAAAAAGACAGCGGGCGAGATGAGTGCCTGCCAAGCGTATATATTTTTCCATACAAGTCGTGTTAACCATAGGAATACTATGTGTCACCTCATTTTTGGTGGCAATGTGGCAATGGTGGTTACGGACACGCTCTCAACGCGCGAACATTGCGAAACAGTCCGTTGATGCCCTATCAACAGCTACTAGGCGTCCCCTTGTACGACGGCACTCTACGGTGCGAGGCCTATCTCATACAGCCGGCAACTCTCCTGACAGCTAACGGCTGAGACAATGCCAGAAAAGTGCAAGCAGTAGCGCTGACCAGTTATGGAGCTTTTATGCAGCCTGACATCTGGTCATCACGCATACTTCAGGTCACTGACTAGAATCCCTGCCGATTTGTATGGCAAACCGTCACCGACACAGCTTCGCTACACTTGTCTGGCAGACCGGCCCGTGAACCCGGGCAAGTCATTCCAGGAGTTGGCTGCCGACGCTCAAGGCCTCAACTCGAACGCGCCACCAAGCGCTCCATTTAGCACGCTGAACTTCTGCTTAACTGAGACTTTCATCGATGCTATGCAAGATCCAGCTTTTCACTATTAGGAGCGTACTGGTAAACTACAACACCTGCGGGCAGCAGTTACTTCGCCTTGAAGAGACAGTTCATTGGTGAAACACTCGCAACGTGTTCCTTCTGTTCCAGCGAGAACTGCGACTACCGGAAAAAGTTAAGTCAGCATTCCGAACATCCAGTTGTACTCAAGGAAACCTTTGAGGCGCGCTCCTACCAGAAACACCACCAACGTTTATTTGTAGATCCTGATGTCGCTCTTTTTCAGCAGTATCGATGGCACGACAAACCAACAAAAGGTTTCTCCGAGGTAGCAAAGATGTTCTAGTATCTTTTGTTTTTGCTGCCGAAGAAATGGATTTATTGGGTTGCCTGCAGTTACGCTCTCATTGCCAGCAGCCACCACTAGTTCTCTTTTCGGCTGCGGCTACTGGACACCATGTTTTCACTGATGTGCATGTTCGGGACAACAGCTCAGACTTTGGTTGACAGAGAGGCCGCCCTCAGTGTGTGGTACTCTACATTAGCATCACGCGTGCATACCTTACTTCAACCTTACTCCGTAGGACGGCATGTCTCGTCCTGAGGGTCTGGTGTTAAAGAAGCCGGAGGAATCGCCCTGAATGTGAGCGCCATCGAACAGACGCTTCCCGTAGAATTCACCTTTGCATAGAGTACCGTTGGGCCACTTGTCCTCGTCTGCGGGTAGGGTAGATAAACAGTGTGTAATGAAGAAAGGAGGAGAATGACATACCGATCATCATGAAGAGCGCAGCGCACGAGATCGGCGCTCGAACACCACCATCTGGTTCTCCCGACGTACTGTTCCGAGGTAACGCCTGTTTGTTGGACTCGTCCAAAAAACCTCCTTACATTTGGTGGATCGTGCTGGGTACGCACATCGCCGACGCCCTGGAACTCCGATCCCGCACGTTCCACTCGACTATGCAAGCTGACGCTGCCCAGTCACCACCATCTCTCCCGGCCGCCGTTTGCCCCGGCCCGGTTCGCCAGCGAGACCCCCCAGTATTTTCGTGTACGGAAGACCAGGACGTCGAGGACTGGCTGTGTCGGCCTACGAAAAAGTTAGTGGACCCAACAAGTGGGATGACGCTGCTAAGATGAGTACCGCGAACCTGGCTGGCGTGGCGAAGCTGTCGTATACGAGCCAGGAATCATAATTTGAGAACTGGTGCCCGTTTAAGGAGGCAATACCTGCCATTTTCGGTCGCCCTGCCGTGCGGAAGTTACGCACCGAGAAACGGTTGCACACACAGGCACTGGAACCAAATGAAACTTTTACTGCCTATATTGAAGACATAATCGATTTCTGCAGGCGCGCCGATGCATCAATGAGCGAAAGTGCCATAATACAGCATATTATGAAGGGTGTCGACGACTATGTCTTTCAAATGCTTCTTTCGTAGTCTCCTGGCGCTGTGTCTGAAGTGGTAGCTCGGTGGCGCAGCTATGACGAATTGAGAAGGCAGTGGGCTCTCACCCGACGTTCATCTCACACGTACAGTCAACCAGTCGCTGCACTGGACATCGTGCCTGACCCGTCATACCTTCTCGCACAAATGAAAGAAATGGGGCGTGAGGAGGTGGCCCGTCAGTTGTCGCTCCTGCCGTTCGCTCAGCGTCAGGAGCTCCCACGGCAGCAACAACTGCAGCGACCAATCCCGTTGGTTCCCTTGCTTGGACACGTCATACAAGAACAGATTTCCGAGGCCGTGTCGGTGCCCATTCAGCAGCAACCGGTCGCCGCGCCTCTTAGTTACGCTGAGGTAGTAAAGCGGCAGCAGCTTCAACAGCCCTCACCGTCCCATGGTGTGCCGTATGCTGCAGCCCCACTTCAGCTGTCCGTGACATGGGCTGCTCCCATCACTGCAAATCCCTGGCGAACGCAGGACAACCGGCCGATCTGTTTTGCATGCGGTGGCCCTATTCATATCGCCCAATTCTGCGGCCGTCGCGCACCAGGAGACTCAGACGCCCATTCACCGAACTACATAAGCCGTCCCCGCTCTCGTTATGAAAATCCGAGTCCCCAAACAAGCACGTCTTCACGTGACTACCCGCAACCCACGTCTCGTTGCCCACCTTCACCCCATCGCCGCTCCTTGTCGCCCATGCGTCCACGACCAGCCCCTTGAAAATGAGGGAAACTAGCCCCGCAGTTCGTGAGACAAGAACTGCGCTGTCGAAATGCTCAAGTCCTCGAACTTTGCCGTGGAATATCGTCGAAGTTTATGTAGAAGGCACCCGTACATATGCTCTTGTCGATACCCGTGCTGCCGTTTCTGTTATAGACGTCACACTTTGCGGCAAGCTTCGGAAGGTGACCACAACTCTTGACATGATGCTCCTAGGTACAGTGAATGGAGACCCTGTTTGGCCTTTAGCTGCTTGCACTGCTCGACTTATTATCGCTTAAGAGCACTACATTGTTGAGTTTATCGTCCTTTCAAACTGCTCGCACGTCATTATAGTTGGCTCGTACTTTCTATCGTACAATTACACCGTTATTGATTGTGCCAGATTTGAACTTGTGCGCTTCGCGTTGTGTGAGCAGTCTCACAAACCCACTCATCAAGCCGCACACAAACTAGTCGTAACAGAAGAGTCAGAAATTCCGCCGACAGCAGCTGTTTTGCTCCCCGTGTTCTGCAATGGCATATCTGATGAAGCTGCAATCTTTGAACCATCACGCCTCCTTCTAAGTCAAAAGCGACTTCTTCTGCCTTATTCGATCTTCTCTATTTCGAATGGAACAAGCGCTCTCTGCCTCACAAATCCTCTTTTTACTCCATCAAACTGCTTAAAGGTGAATCCCCTTTGGGTTGCGTGCAACAAATTGATATCGGTCACATTTTTCCCGTGAGGCAAGATTCAGCTCCAGGCGACCTCGACGTCGTCAGTGCTCTTAATCGATCTGATGTACCAGCTGCCGACCTATTCGATTTGTCGATCGCAGACGGACTGTCACAATTTGAACGCTCTGCTCCTCTCCAGCTGCTCTACCAGTTCCGCGACTCTTTCGATGTTGCCCAACGTGCCCTTGGCCGAACTTCTACCATTGTTCATAACATTGACACCGGATCCAACTCGCCAGTGCGACAACGCCCTTACCGTGTCTCCACCGCGAAACGTCGTTATTACCGACCATGCTGGGGATATGCCTAAACGCGACGTTATTCGCCCTTCACAAAGTCCGCGGGCATCGCCTGTGGTTCTCGTTAAAAAAAGGATGGATCGATTCGCTTCTGCGTTCATTACCGGTGCCTAAACAAGGTCACTCGAAAAGACGTGTACCCTTTACCCAGATATGACGATGCTCTAGATTGTCTACAAGGTGCCGAGTTTTTTTCGTCGTTAGATTTGCGTTCCGGGTATTGGCAGGTGTCTTTAGCAGATGCCGACCGTTCCAAGACAGCCTTCGTCAAGCCTGACCGTCTATATGAATTCAATGTCATGCCCTTCGGCCTCTGCAATGCGCCTGCCACCTTCGAGCGCATGATGGACTCGACTCGGTTCTGCGGGGTTTGAAGTGGCACATGTGTCTCTGCTACCTCGACGACATTGTTGTGTTTGCGCCATATTTTGCAACCCATATCGAACGCCTCAACCATGTCCTGATTTGTCTGAAGACCGTTCAGCTGCAACTAAATCTCAAGAAGTGCCGCTTTGCTGCGCGAAAACTTACAATTATCGGTCACGTCATATCAAAGGATGGTGTGCTTCCGAACCATGCTAAACTACGTGCCGTGACCAATGTCCCCGAACCGAAGACCATAAAGCAGTTACGAAGCTTCAGACAGTTATGCTTCTACTTTCGTCGGTTTGTGCGCAACTTCGACTCTATAACTGCGCCTTTGACCCAACTTTTAGGCAGCGCCTCCAATCTCTCGTCATGGTGTTCTGACTGTGACCAAGCCTTCTCCACCCTTCTCTGTCCCATGACGTCACCACCTATACCGCGTTGCTACGATCCTACGGCCGCAACTGAGCTGCACACAGACGCCAGCGGTGCCGGCCTTCGTGCTGTTCATACACAACGAAAGCCTCGGTTCGCAGACTATGTCGTCGCATACGCCAGCAGAGAGATTACCAAGGCTGAGTCAAACTATAGCGTCACGGAGGAAGAATGCTTGGCAATAGTATGGGCCCTTGCCAAGTTCCGCCCTTACTTATATGGCCACACGTTTGATGTAGGTACGGACCATCATGCATTATGTTGGTTGTCTTCCTTGAAGGATCCGTCAGGTCGCCTTGCCCGCTGGGCTCTTCGACTTCAAGAGTTTGACATCCGCATTATATATCGTTCCAGATACAAGCATGCCGATGCTTATGCACTGTCGCAGTCACCACTATCCACCGAAACTCCGTCCATATCCACTATACACCACCAATTGTCAGCTCTTGACGTCGCCACCGTCTCCTCTGCACAGCGCCACGATCCCTGGATCGCTTCGCTTCTCGACGTTTTACCCGAGGCACCCACCCTTTCGACCACTCGAACACTGCGACGCCAAGCTTTTGCACTTCGGCATCCGTGATGGCCTCTTGTACCGGCGCAACTACTCGCCAGATGGTTGGAAGTGACTCCTAGTTATCCCTAGAACGCTGCGCTCTACAATCTGCGCGTCCTTTCACTCCGACCCGGAGTGTGCTCACGGCGGTGTCATCAAGACCTATGAACGCTTACGAAAAAAGTACTACTGGCATGGAATGTTTCGCTTTGTCGGCAAGTTCATTCGCGGGTGCCACGAGTGTCAGCGACGAAAAAAAACCACCGCATCCTGCCGCAGGTTCATTACAGCCCCTTCCATGCCCAGGCCGCCCATTGGACCACGTTGGAATTGACATTTATGGACCTTTACCTTGACCATGGCGGCAAACCGATGGGCTATCATTGCTGTCGACCACCTGACACGATACGCCGAAACCGCTGCTCTTCCCACGACGACCGTACGTGACGTCGCATCTTTCATCCTCAAGCGTTTTGGGCCTCGAACCGGTCCTCCTCGCGAACTCCTCAGTGACCGTGGCGATGTATTTCTCTCCGATGTAATTCAAGCACTTCTCCACCAGTGCAATATTGTACATCGGACGTGTACTGCCTTCCACCCTCAGACGAATGGTCTCACTGAGCGGTATAATCGGACACTAGGGGACATGCTTGCGATACTTGTTGCGTCTGAACAATCAAACTGGGACATGGTACTTCCATTTGTGACGTACGCGTACAAAACTGATATGCAAGTCACAACCGGGTTTTCCCCCTTCTTCCTTCTGTACGTTCGCCAGCTGACGCACACTATCGACATGTTGCCGCCATACGCACCAGATGCCTCAGAATGCACGCCCGTGTCGGAAGCCACCCGTTCCGCTGAAGATTACCGACAACTAGCCAAGCGCTTTACTACAGCCGGCCAACAACGCGAGAAAAACGCCCGCGATGATGACCACTCTCCTGCCCCAACATTTGCTCCTGGAGCGCTTTTGTGGCTGCTTGTACCACCTTGAGCCCCTGGCTTTTCGTCCAAACTACTCCCAAATTATCATGGTCCCTACCGCGTCGTCGAGCGTACTTCTCCCGTAAACTACGTCATTGAACCTCTTACGCTACACGGCGACCGTCGTCGACGTGGACGTGATGTTGTTACATAGACTACCTCAAGCCGTACTTCGACCCTCTTGTCCCCACCTATTAGACCGCCAGGATGGCTCCACCTTTCTCGACAGGGGCAATTGTAATGAAGAAAGGAAGAGAATGACATACCTATCATCGTCAAGAGCGGAGGGCACGAGATCGGCGCTCGAACACCATCTTGTTCTCCCGACGTACTGTTCCAAGCTACCGCCTGTTTGTTGGACTCGTCCAATAAACCTGCTTACAGGTGAATAAAGCGCTCTCTTACGTCTGCGTCACGTATTCGCCACCATTGCCTGCCTGAAGTAGCAGATGCCATTCTTTGTTTTTAAGCGCCTATCTGTCTTTGTTCCTCAACATCACCCCAGCCAATCAGCAGCGGTTGAGATCGAGAGTTCTCTAGGTGGACTCTTACAGAATAATCCGCCTGGATACCCGTTTTGTTCGCGCGCGACATTACCGGTGAGATCTTGTTCGAATCATTTGCGCGTTTTGTGCCGTTCAGCGACACTTGTCGCCACGGAGATTCCTCGCTTGCATGCATGGTCAAACACATGTTTTTGTTCTAAACGCTACCACCAATCTAGTCAACCGCATCGCGGCGAACGAATCGGTGACGCATCTGAAGTTTTTTTCGTGTATTCTCCTGAATGGCGCCAACTACTAACGCGAAGCTGTCGCTTTGCGTACTAATGTCCTCCCATGGGAGCTACACGACTTGGGCGCGAAGCTTTCGAACACTGTATTGGAATCAGTAAGAGAATTGGTCATCAATACCGTTGCTGCATTGCACCCTAAGCAGAAGAACTTGGCTGTCCGCGGTTGTGGAGCACCATGTTGTCACGGAACGACATGAGCCTGTCCGCCATCAGCCGAGCTTCGTATCACATTCCGAGCACCATATTATAAAATAACACTTGAACGACATGTTCAAACTCTCGTTAATATATAACGAGGTTCTCGAATCCGGCAACATTGATGCCTTCAGGTAGCAAGTGTGGGTTTATTGACCAGTTGCCTCCACCCAATAAGATAACGTCCTCGTGACGCATGCGGCAAAAAGGACGTACCACATCCGAAGCCAAGGTCTGTGAGTGGTGGCGCTGGTTAACACTCCCAGGGTGCTATTTGGACACATAAATACCCCAGAAAGTGGGTGGGTAAACGGCGTCGCGGTAGCTCAATTGGTACAGCATCACACGCGAGATGCGAAGGTTGTGGGTTCGGTATCCACAAGCGGCAAGTTGTTTTTTCATCCACTTTAATTTCCACTTATTATCGTTTCCTTATTTCATTTATTAAGCGCAAGTAATTTCCCCTTTGTTGTCCTTGGTGTCAGTGTTTGTTGGCTTCATATGATATGTTCAAGCAGGGTACTCTATCCGTGAGCTGGGATCATCTTGTTTGTTTAGATTATAGAATGCTGAACACCGTTGCGTGAGTGAACATCTACCCTTGATGCGTCTCGATGATCCCCGTGTCCAAAGGAGGCGTGCTATTTTACAACCTTAGGCCTGCTTTCAGACTACTGACATGTGCCAACGTGGCATGTACCATATGCGCGGAACGCAGGACGTGCTGTTTTTGCGCTGGATTGAATGTTAAATTCAATTGACTTTTACGACTGGTGCGAGAGCGCTTGGCATGTTGGTCAAATAACAAAGCTCAGGTGATAACAGTATAAAAACAGTCGGTGCAGTAGTATGGCTTCCACATTCATCCATTCATTCAAATAACTTTACTCAGTGCCCTGCGATTTGGTGGGGTGGGCCTGGACCCCACCTAGGTTTCAGCCAAGGGTTGTTGGCCCTTGGCAGCTTCCTCGGCTCGCTGGACGGCACAGAGTTGGTGCTGCAGGTCCGAGCTGAGCAACGCAGCCCCCTAGCGCGCGCGGAGGCTTTCGCTGTTTGAGGCTGCATCCCCGTTACCCCGTATTACAGCCGTACATTCCCATAGGATATGCTCCAGGGTGGCTCTAGAGTTGCAATGTGTGCACTTGTCGGTTGGGTATAAATCTGGGTGTATTAGGTGCATGATAGCTGGACTCGGATAGGATCTGTTCTTTTACTGCCGCCATTCTACAGACTGGTCTTTGCTTAATTTTGGGTGCGGTGGCGGGAATGTACGCCTTTGCAATCTATGGTGTTGTGTAATCTCGTGAAATTCGGTCATTCGATCGTCCCACTCCCACTCATTGGTAGTCGGTGAGGCGGGGTTACCCGAGGCTCGGTCCGTAAGTTCTCGAGCCATGCGGTGCGCCACCTCATTGCTACCGTCTGGTAGTGTGTGAGCGGGTGTCCAGATGAGATCGATATTTTTGTGGCGGTTATTAGCTAATTTCAGGAGTCGTAGTGCCTCTGGGGAGATTCGACCGTTGGCGAAGTTTCGTATGGCCGTCTGGGAATCACTGATAATCACGCCTGCTGGTGTTTGTGCTATGGCTAGCGCAATAGCTATTTCCTCTGCGGTTTCTGCATGTAGCGTGTTAACTGTAGCGCTCGTCGTGCATTTTCCCTCGTAATTTATCACCACTGCTGTGTAGGCGCGCTTGTGTCTGTATCTAGCTGTGTCTACAAATGTGGTGTCCTTGCTGTTACCGAATTTCTTTTGTATATTGCGTGCTCTGCTTTCGCGTCTACCCTGATTGTGGGTAGGATGCATATTCTTGGGTATCGGAGGGATGGTTATCATGTCTCTGATGTGCCTGGGCATATCTACTTTGACGCCATGTTGGTTATGATACTTTATACCTAGGCGATCCAATGTTTGCCTGCCAGTTTTAGTTTTGGACAGGCGTTCGTACTGTGCTATTCGTCGTGCCTCGATTAGCTCATCCAGTGTATTGTGGAGACCTAGCTGCAGTAGTCTATCGTTGCTGGTGGTGATGGAGAGTCCGATTGCTTGCTTGTAGATTTTTCTGATTAAGCAGTCTAATTTGTATTTTTCTGACGAGTACCATCGTAGGTACGGTGCGACGTATACTATTCTGCTTATTACGAACGCTTGGACTAGTTTAATCATATTGCCTTCTTTCATCCCACTATGTTTGTTGGCTATTCGTTTAGGTAGCCACATGATTTGAGATGTTATGTTGGCGAATTTGCGTATGGTCTCTCCATTGTAGCCGTTACTTTCAATGATGAGGCCCAATGCTCTGATCTTGTCAACCTTGGGTATGGGCATACCTTCTGCCGTAGTTAGCTGAATTTCCGGATTGTTTCGTTCCTCGTAGTTGCGTGGTTTTCGGCCACGTCGCGACGGTACATAAATGAGGAGCTCAGATTTCTCTGCCGAGCACGCCAGTCCGGTTCCTGCTAGGTATTGTTTACCTGCTTCTATGGCACGTTGTAATGTGTTTTCATCCTGTCCATCCTTGCCATCGCTCACCCAGAGGGTGATATCGTCGGCGTAGATGGTATGATTGAGGCCATCGATTTCCTGTAGCTTTGCTGGTAATCCAATAAGAGCCAGGTTAAACAGCATTGGTGATATTACTGAACCTTGGGGCGTACCTGTGCTTCCGATCTGTAGTTCTTCGGAGTTAAGGTCCCCTATCTTAATGTGTGCCTTCCTGTTGGTAAGGAAGCCTCGTATATAACTGTATACTCGCTGGCCGAGGCCTACCTCATTTATTCTTTTTCGTATTGTTTCGTGGGTAACACTGTCAAAAGCTTTCTTTAAGTCTAATCCTAGGATAGCTTTGGTGTTCCGACTGGTGTTATCTATAATTTGATGCTTAAGTTGGAGCATTGCATCCTGTGTGGCCAAATTTCTCCGGAAGCCCAACATTGTAGCGGGGACAACGGCGTTATTCTCGAGATAGTTGGTCAGTCTCGTTAGGACAACATGCTCCATGAGCTTGCCCACACAGGACGTGAGCGAAATGGGTCTCAGGTTCTCCAACTGTAGCCGCTTGCCTGGTTTAGGTATTAGAATAATCTGGGCCGTTTTCCATTGTTGTGGTATTGTACCAAATTGCCAACATTCGTTCATATACTTGGTAAGTTCGTCTAGAGAGGCATCATCGAGATTTCGGATCGTCTTTTTTGTTATTCCGTCCAGTCCCGGCGCGGATTTAGTGTTAAGCTTTTGTAGAGCTGCTGTCAATTCCGCCTCGCTAATCTCTTCGTCTAATTGTCTGTTTTTGGTGCCTGTGTAATCTGGGTGAATTGTTGGCTTAGCCCGAGATAAATACCTTGCCGCTAGCTCATTGACAAAAGCTGCTTCAGTTTTGTCATATGCATGTAAGATTTTGTTTATGTTTTGTCTGTACGTGGCTTTACTTTCCTTAGGATCCAAAAGGTGCTTGAGGAAGTTCCACGTTCTGGAGAATCCTAATTGATTATCCATATTGGTGCATGTTGCTTCTTATTGCTGTTTACAGAGTTGTGCGTATGCTTCTATATCTCTGTTAAGCCGGGCCAGCCTGCGTCGGAGTGTCCTGTTGTGTCTCAGAGTTTTCCATCTCCTCAAGAGACCTTCTTTAGCTTCCCACATATGTAGGAGTTTACTGTTTACCTGTTCCATTTGCGCGTCCTGGGGGATTACTTGTGTAGCTGCGTTAACATCCTGCTTAAGCTGCGTGCTCCAGTCCACGATGTCTGTGATAGTATCATTTTTCTTGCGAATTTATCTGAGTTTGTTCCAGTCTAAAATTTTCAGCGGTCTGCCCTTAGATTTGCTTGGCCCTGCTTTAACAGTGATTTCGAGGATGTTATGATCGCTGCCTAGATCCTGTTGGGTGTTAATCCATTTCGCATCCTTAATGTTCTTTGTAAAGGTGAGATCTGGCGTAGTGTCCACACTAACACTAGACCCCCGCCTCGTAGGTGTTGACGGGTCTGTGATGAGGGTAAGGCCCTCTTGTTGTGCGTCTAGCCGTAGGTGCCTACCTTTGGGCTTTTCAAATTTGTATCCCCATGCTGCACGCTGAGCATTGAAACTCCCCCAATCACTAAGGCTCTGCCTTCTGTGATAGTGAGAGTCTTGCGGAGAAGTAATCGGAAATTAGGACGTTTGTTTCTTGGGTTACTCTAAACATTAAGGAGAAATAAACTTTGTTTTTTCTGGTAGGTATTAACTCGATTAATAGATTGTCTACATCCGCAATGCCTGTATCATGCTGAACGACCATGTAGGTACGTTTGACTAGAGTGCTGACAGCTCTCGTGTCCCCGTCGGCACTACAGAATGATCTATAACCAGATAATTTGACCTTACAGTGTGGCTCCTGTAGCATTATGACATCAGGATGTTCCTTATTGATTAGGTGTTGATGTAAGTGGGATCTTTTTCTATTGTATCCGCGACAATTCCATTGCCAGATAGTATAACGGCCGTGTCGATCCATGGCGGCAGTTAGTTTTCCAGCTCCCTCCACCGTAGGTGTCGAGGGTTTATTATACGGTTTACTGGTTGTTTTGATGGGGCCGCCTCCACAGGTTTGTGGTCTCCAGGATTTCATACGAGATTCAATGGCGGTAAATTTTGCAGCGATTGTGTTAAATTGTTGTTGTATTTGCGTCATAATAGCCTGTTTAACTTGCTGGGTAATTGGCGCACCCAGGTCTTTAAAGCGTGCATCTGTGATGTCTAGTTTGTTTTCTAGAACGTCAATTTTGCTTTCATGTTCATTCTGTCTTTTTTCAAGGGGTTTAACGGACTTGGTCTTTTTAACTGTGGTCGTCTCATTATCGTCCGTGGCCTTGCGCTTGGCTGGCGTGTTAGCCTCTTCTTCCATATCTGCCTCTTTTTCCTAGTGTAATACCCCGCCCGTTTTTAAGAGTAATGTTTTCTTTCCGCAGTCTACTGTTTTCTTCTTCTAGAGCGACAATCCGCTGATGATGTTCTAGCATCATTTGTTTCATCTTTGCTAGTTCTTTTTCTAACTCTCTATTTCTAGTGTTAGGCGCAGCCTCTGCCTCCGCGCGCGCCCGGGAATCTACGTCAGCCCAGCTCACCTGTGACGGGGGTCCGGTGGTGTAGTCGCAGGCAGTGCCCTTGCTGTTGCCAACGGTCTGTGGTGGCTTGATTGGGCTGCCATTGCGGGGTCGGGACCTTGACCTTGATAGGTTGCCGGAGCGTGATCTGCTTCTGCCTCTTCTGTTCCTGCTGGCTGTACTTGGCCTTCTTTGTTTATTGCCGTAGTTTTCGCATTCCACTTGTTCCTCTCTCCGGGCACGTTCCCATCTTCGTCTTTTGACGAGGTATGGGATGCGGTACCTTGCTTGGCATCGTTTATCCCCAGTCGGGTGGTCTTTTTCACATAGTTGGCATTCTGCTTTGCATTCGTGGTCTTGCTTTGGATTCTTGGTGCCGCAACTCCGGCAAATTTTATCAGTAGGATTGGGGCATACGTCCGCTCGGTGACCAAGTCTTCCGCATTCGTAACAGCATCGAACGAGCGCAGCTCGTTCGATGCGCACTTTACGAAAAACAATTTGGCTTCCACAGCTTGTTTTATATAGAAGATAAATTTGCTACATTTGTGCACACCCCAATAAATGCTGCAATACTGTCGCAGCCAGAAAACAAGCGCAAACACGTAAAAAACGCGAGGGAAAAATTAATCAGCCACAGGCACATGCCGAGTTAAAAATTGAGCGCCACTCTCCAGGCACTGTTTACCAAGCCTAAATGGTTAACAGCCTGCACAGACGAAGACAGAGTGAGGAACAAAGCTGCTCGGCGCTAATTAGCGCTGTGTCCTGTTCTTCCTCGCTCTGTCCCCGTCTATGTGCGTTTTTAACCTTTTAAGGTGCTTTACCAAATAGTGCACCGAAGTATTCTTGCTTATGAAAAGTTTAATCAAAACTGTAATTTTGGATGCAAGGGCAGTATGTTTAATTATTTGCTGGCTCTAGGTTAATGCATGCTCGGTCGCTTAACGCGATGAAAAAAGAAAGTATGTATCCAATCGGTGTTCATATGACACAAACTGAAGCTAATTAATACGAGCGCTTACAACATGCGTTATCCTGAGAGGTGAAATATACGCTTGGCCGCACAAACTATCTTAATGAATTCTTTGATTCTGACTTCACCTATTGTAAACCAAACTCTTGTATAATAATGATATCAAGAGAAATGCCACTTATTTTAAATACTTAAAGCGATCTAATGTTGTGATTGACCGTTGCTACCCCAGATCCAAATTTAGAGTTCGTTCTTGCATTGCTTTATTAGAATGTGTCTTCCATGTTATGCTAGTTTATTGTCAAGGTTCATCTTTCTTTATCGAGTGCTTCCTTTCTAGTTTGTGCCTCCATCTGACTGAACATTGATACGATGGTGCGTTCTCTAATTTTAGGGGATGTGTACACGCGATCGCACTGTGTTAATATATTTACAGTGTCATTTTTCGCGCTAACTTGAAACCTAATTGTCTGTAGGCAATATTAAATGCTCTAATTAGTACATCACTGCTTGTTAGATACGTGTCCCAATCATGTTTTCAATATCAAGCTGTTCGTTGCTGTTAATAAAAGGGGTGATTGCCTGCGTCCAGCTGCTCAGTGAAAAATGGCTGTCGCGCCGCCTCTCCCTCCTTGAATAAAGGAAAAAAATAGAGCCAAATGAAACTCAGTGTTCAAGTATCAGAAACACAAATCCTTTGTGTAGCAGTGTAATAAAGGCAACATAACTTATTACAATCTGCACAGCGTTCCTAAACATCACGATTACCTGCCTGCCAGTGAAGATGACCAGACGTGTTCATCCCCACCCACTGAACCACGCGACTGTCAATTATACTTTCTCCTTGATCGGTTCCCTTTACTATGACACTGTTTGCTAGGGAGCCTAAATCCAAGCACATGACTACCATATAGACTGTGCTATATCCAGAGCCGCCGCGCAGCCTAGAAGCTGGCTGATCCTGGAAATAATGTGTTGTACGCTACACCAGTTTACTGGGCGATACACTTACAATGGAGATACACGAAATTCGCAAACTTAGGAAAGTCGGCTAGAAAGGTTTCCCTTGTTGAAGGAATCGCGCTCTTGGTGACGTATATTTGTTCCAAGAGCATATATATGGATAATTTTTTACATCACCGCATCATTCCATAGAAAACAAGGCCTGCAGCCGTGACACCAGGAAAAATTGTGAGAAAAGGTGCTGTGTTCATATGTGTGACCTTTCCGGCGAGAGAGTAACAGCATATATCAGTATCAGCCACTAAATCATAGTCATGGTCATAGTCAGTCAAACTCAGGGTTCGCAAAAAAAAAAACCGCTTTCCATGGTGGCCACAATGCCCGTGGCGCTACTCATATACTCACCTGCCTTAACCTTTGTTGCCTGTTATCACAATTTTACAATGTCGATATCTATTATTGTCAAATGACAGGTGCACTGTGTTTTCATCGTTGCCTTCAGTCTTCCTCCAGCCAACATGTCCAAGCCCGTCATGGTGGAATTTGATGAAATTCAGATGAAACCTGGAACGAGCCTGCGAGCTGTCCTGGTCCTTGACCTTTCCAAGAGTATGAAGGTGAAAGCTTTTGCTTCCTGCGCTATTTTATAATAGCAACTTTTCAGAATATTGCGCGAATTGAAAGAAACGAGTTCGAATTCTTCAAGTGATATTCTAGGTAGGTTAAGCGATTACTGGTCAGTAATTTCACATCATGAAATATTCTGCGGAAATATAAGCTCGAATAGCCTTGTTTATTTGGCAATTTTGTTTTTCGAGTATACGTAAAGCGGTGTCCTTGGTACCATGCCTGTACCTCATACAAGGGGCAGTAAACTACCGTGCTAGAGCCGCGATACGGTAATCTTGTATTTTTAAGGCTATCACAGCAACGTCTACGCAGGCACATCGGCCGAACTGAACGACCCTAGGAATAAATAAAAGAGCGAGCACGCAGTTTTCTGGCACTCAGTTACCCACCCGTTCCTCTGCACAAAAAAGTGTGAGCTTTGATCTTGCCTAAGACTTTACGCAGTGCCGCGGAAGCTTACATAGTGGTGCAGCTGTACGCTAATAATTCAATGCGATAGAAAAAAGGAAATTCTCTCTCGCCTTCGATGTGGGATGACGCTCTAAACGTTTGGACAAGATTTACGAATCGCGCACCTCACGGAAAGGTTTTCCAGAACAATATCTCATGGCGCAAAAGAAAGCGTTTGCACGAAGAACTTTAGAAGCGACCATCAAAAGATGATTACAAGACAGAATTCTGTACCGTCACCGAGTCGAGTCTCATGGCTTTACAAAGGCTGAATGAAAGGTGTTTCCATAATTGCTGTTGGTGCAGAAGGAACTAGGGTTTCTTGACACCAGTGGAAGATAGCGCGCATGATTGATTACATATATCATTACACGCGCGGAGTATTGATTGTACTTCCTGAATGTGTCAGGAAAATATACTTTATTGTCTTGGCAGTCGCGTGAGCAAGTATAAATGAAATTGTAAAGGTTAGCATGCCGAAACCATCATGTCACTTCTATAGACATCATAGTAAGGTCGCTTCAAATACATTTGCTTACGGTGGCCCTTTCACGTGCGCCGACGTGATTGATGGTGAGCCCCTGTGATGGGTGCAGGAGTCTCCTGGCACAGGGCGCTCTTCAGCAGGCAAGAACTCTCGAATATTCCTAAGGGGCACGTTAAATAACCACCGCTGCCGGAAATTGTGCCCATGACGTCGTCTGCTGCTGCTATCGAGGTAGTGGGTACGAGGCCCAGAGGCCGCTGAACAGTGCATCGCCAGGGCGCTGCATTGACAGGTGTTTGCTCTCATTTTCGGCCTAAGTTGTGAATTATGCGCTATTCACTGTTTGGTGGGAATGGATGAAGGTCACGTTATTGAGCAATGTGTTCTTTCTCTGGATAAACAGTCATGTAAAATTCTTCTCAGTTTTAGCAGACAAGGTTTAGATCACAAAAAAAATTTTAATTTACCCTACATTTGGTCTGCCCTAATTTTTCATATTGAGGTACTGACATCGAAGTTGATTGCGCTGTTCTGGACGTGTGATTTCTCCTTGCGTTACAGAGAAGCCCTTTATTTGGTCCCTGTGCCGTCGTTGTCGAAGTTCGCTAAAACTATCATCATCAGCAGCAAAGAATCGAGCGTCGTCGTCACTGCAGCATAGAGTTTTGCTGTTGTTGTCATGGGGAGGCCGCGTATACCGGGGGTATGAGTCATTCATTGTCTTACGTGACGGACAGATTTAATTTTGCAGCCGTTTAATTTTGAACATTCCCACATGACAATACCGCGCGGATGCTGCTAACTACGCCACAGAGCAAACTGAGACGTCGAACGCAAACGACAGCAGCAGACTGTGGTGACACCGTCACTGACGTCGTTCTCTCCGTCGCAGCCGAATGTTTATGTAACCTCATTAAGAAACACAAAGATGTCAATCACCAAAACAATTGCCGTGCCCGCATCTGCAGTGGTGAACCTTGCGCCCATTACAAGGAGCTTTGGATTAGTGGTTCCACACATTCCATCCCAGGTAAAACTATGGAAAGGCGACGAATTGTGCGTACTGCCCAGGAAAACGTTGCCTACCGCGCGCGTCAGCGAGAATTGACTCGTTAACGAGTTCTTCGTCGTATGGTCGATACAGAGATGTGCGCTGCAGAAACCTCACGCGCAAAAAAAAAGCACTGGGAGAACCTTAAATAAAAGAACTCCTAATACATGCTCACCACGCGATGCGCGCAAAAGCAAAAATTAGCTTAAAGAATGGTGAAACAAAATATTTAGAGCACACCCTGCTTGCGAAGTTTTCCTTGCGTGGTGTTCCACTCGGTGTAACACAGCTTTGCCTTTGACCGTCTTCACGGACTGCAAAGGGCGGTGATTTTTTCGTCTAGAACTGCCTTTAGAGCTACATGTAGAGGTGCCATTAGTCCTTCTCGTTAAGCCGCATGACCTATCCCCGTTTTTTTTTATTCTATAGGAAACTTTCTGTTGCAATAGTGATGCCCAATCGAATTAAATCAATTATGTCCCGCCCTCCTAGACGACCGCGTATGCGGGACAATTTCTGCATTTCATGTCGTCTACGTTGCAGGAACAAAAACGACTGGAAACCCTAAAAGATGTTCTAGACGACTTCCTCCCGAGTTTGCTCGACGACTTGGTACAGCTCGCCATCGTCACGTTCAGCACAGTCGCGAAGGTCCTGCACCCCTTGATGGCTGTCAATCACCAAACGGTAGAAGGCTTTCGAGATGCTGTGAAGAACATGTCGGCGGCGGCCCGTACCTGCATAGGGTGTGGACTTCAGCGCGCTCTGGAGGTACGCATTTATGCTCTCTTGCATTACCCGTCTTTTCAAAATTCAAGCAGGAGATGTCCAATATAAACACCGATATTGTTAATCATTCCTATAGAAATTAACAGCATTTGCCTCAAACGATAACTACCAATATCATTTTCTTAGGCCTGGTAGTTCTAATTACTAATAAAGAAATTGAGCGCTTCCTCTATGTACGGAAAGCAGTAGCTAGCCTGACGCAATAGACCAGACACACGAGTTCTCATTGGGTTTCTTGGGCATACCTCACGGGGATTAGAAATGTACTTTCCCAAAACCAACAGCTACCCGGCTGAAATCCGTCATATTTGCTTGGTTAACTACGGTCTCTGCACTATTGTTTGTGCAGTGTTATTCCATCTCGATGCGCAGCAGTTGTATTGCTTGCCGAGTTTCAAGATCATCTGCCACGTCGTACAGCCCGCGGTTGAATTCGTACACTGTCTTTCGCCTGTGTTACAATTTTGAAACCCTGTATTACAAGATACTCATCAGGAATAGCTTTTTACAGCATTTGGGTGGATCTTTATATATATTAATTGTAATCCTATGTTCGGTAGGTAGCGGTAAGTTCAGTGCGTAACTACTCCTTCCTTCACAACGAGCACGCTACAAGCACCCAACACCGCGGCCAGCTGACTTAAAGCGAAGGTCTCTGCCAGAAGGTTAGATCCCCAGGGTAGCGCGCGTTTTATTATGAGAGCAATTATGTGGACAGCGCAGGCTCATTTTTGTGCGTCGGCGTCGCGGTCGCCGTGAGGTTCTGCATAAAGTCCAAGTGCGATAAAAGCATTGCCGAGCGCGCTATGGTGTATAAGCGATTTAAAGCGTGCGATTGGGCGCCGCGATTGCAGCTCAATCACGCGCACTGAACGGCGGAAAGCAGGAAGGAAGCGTGCCAGCTTTGATCGCGCCCAAAGCTTCAGGGGAGGGTAGAGAAAAGGGAAGGCGTGTTCTACTCCGGGCAGCGCGGGTGACCGAGCGCACCCGGCCCCGTATACTGAAGATACATTCCGTAGGCGCCGGTGGGATGAGGGGGGGGGGCAGTCAGAGCTGGGTGCCTATTGGCTCTCGCCGCAGGCCACTTCCGCTACCATGGCGGCCTCAAGGGACGCGGTCTCCACCGTTGCCTGCAAAATTTAGGTTTGCTTACGCTCCTCCGCTGGGCTCCCGCCACGGTGAACGTGATGCAGTTATCTGATGCAGCAGTCGGCACTTACACCGGTTTGGTGATAGGAGCGCGCATCACTTGCATCGTGCTGTATGCAAGGCACGTGAAGCAACTTGAAATGCTTCATGAAGCGTCTGTGGAACGTTGCGCTAAGGTTGTGTGCAGGCATTTGACAACACTACACCTCGATGCCGAAAGCCGCGTCGCTCCGTTTACAACGACGCTGAAAAAGCATTCATGCGTAATGCAGACACGCGCCAGCGAAGTGGGAGAAGACGGCAGCGTGATCAAGGGGCCATGTGTTGATGAGAGAACAATAACGACGACACGGTAAGGTTGTGTTGCAGTTCAAGATGCATATTTCCGAGAACACTAGCACGATCGGGTAAGACTTAACGCTGCATACGTTACGCGCACTTGTCCAAAACAATTCCGCGCCGCACAGACTTACTGAGTTCATGCCACACAGAATGAGAATTGTGCATATATTTGCAGGTGTGCGTCCATAAGCCTTCAAAGCGTGCTTCAAACCATAAGCACTTTCTTGCTGCCTGACCATACCTCTTACCTGACTTTCCTGACCATACTAGCGTTCTAGAAAATATGCACTTTAAATTGCAACAAAGGCTTGCTGTGTCATCTTTATTGTGGTGGCCTCAACACATAGCTCCATAATCCAGCCGCCGTCTTCTTCCTTCTCGCTGGGGCGCGTGTCCACTTTCCACACGAGTGCTTTTTTACCGTCATTGAAACTGGATCGCCAGGCTTTCGACAGGCTGGCGTAGCGTTGTCAAAGGCCTGCACACAACCCTTGCGCAGTGTTAGATAGCCGTTTCTTGAAGCATTTCAAGTTGCTTCACGTTCCTCGGATACACCACAAAGGAAATGTCTGGCGCTCCACTAATCAAATGAGTGTCAGTGCCCTCTGCGGCATCGCATTAAGCGTGGTGCCAGGCCATCGTTGGAGCGTAAACAAAACCTAAATCTCAGAGGCAAAGTCGGAGGCTGTGGCCCTGGTAGCCGCCATCATAGCGGAAGTGGCCTGTGGCGAGAGCCAATAGGCGCGCAGCTCTGACCCCCCTGCGCCAAGAGGATACGTTCTCCATACACGCGGCCGGGTCGGTGTATCGTTGAACCTATGGTCGACGAGTACAGAATCCGTGCCGCACTGTCCTGTCGCGGCGTACTTCGCGTTGATAAGAGCGGCTGCACGAAGGTCTATTCGCTCGCTGCTGCTGCCGCGTTTCCGCGCTTAACAGCGTTTGGACAGTGAGTTTCCGCGGTCATCGAGTGAGATATCTTCACGTTGGCTTCTGCAAACGTGACAGCATGCTTCTAAATGTGTAAGTATGCCTATGTTCTCGAGCTTCTATGGCCGGTAACATGTTATACGGCGGGTAACAAGTTCACATTGCTGTCGACTAATTGGCTGTCGCAACTGATGCTTCACCTTTCGGGCGAAACTGCGGCTTTTTTTTACAAGGTAACGATTATTTATTTGTTTAAATTTTTACAGTCTCAATATTTCCACGATATTTCCACTCTCACTTCTGAGACATAGTAGACAGACATATGATTGATGAAGTTGTGTTTATACAATGAACTATGAATTATGTACATATGTGCAACTATTTCAATACAAACTAATCTCGCATGAACGTTAAATGTATATCTCTATAACGATATTTGTTTCCACATAGTAGACATCGAAAATGCAAAGTATCTTCAGTACACTGGCTACATGTTCGTAGTGAAATGAACAATGGTGAAAAACAATAAACGTACAGAATAAAAGCACCAATTTTCGCGATAATTTATGTAAGTGAACATGTGGATGATTGTGAAGCATTACCCGCCGTGGTTGCTCAGTGGCTATGGTGTTGGGCTGCTGAGCACGAGGTCGCGGGATCGACTCCCGGCCACGGCGGCCGCATTTCGATGGGGGCAAAATGCGAAAACACCCGTGTGCTTAGATTTAGGTGCACGTTAAAGAACCCCAGGTGGTCAAAATTTCCGGAGTCCTCCACTACGGCGTGCCTCATAATCAGAAAGTGGTTTTGGCACGTAAAACCCCAAATATTATTATTATTATTGTGAAGCAAAATAAATATTTTAGTCATTCTATTATATCTATAAGGTGAAGAAATCAGCTTCTGATAGCGGGCTAGCTACTGATATAGCTAGTTAAACTGGCGCACAACACAGGGAAACAACGGAAAATATAAAAGTGTTGTTAGAGCAAAAGTAGTGCATTATATGCATGATCATAGGGAGTTTTGTGGGATGTAGAAAAGGAAACCTATGCTCGGGCGCCTACATTTAGTTTGTGGTGTTCGTGTAGGAATTTTGCGCAAGCTCATTTTGCTCGAAGCGTTGATGTTGCGTGTTACGATTAGGAATGCGCTTAGTCGAGCACGCTCATTAAGACTAGGAGTGTCCTAAAGCACCCGAGGTGTAAGTTGATCATTTGAAACTGTCGACACCTACATTTGACCCAGGCGATAACCTGACGTGCTGAAAATTGGAGAGGTTTGGGGAGACTTTTGTGTTTCTAGGTTGACCGAAGATTGCGTGGTTTATGCCTTTATGGATAACAGTAAGTTTTCTTGTGAAGGTTTCTTAAATTCGAAAGAATTGGAAATGTTCTCACATACAAAAAAGTTCGACGCATGAAGTCTTCTAGTGTTTGATGAAAAGGACATTTATCTGGCGTAATAAATTAGGAGGGCGGCCCAGTTAAAAGCAGTCTGCTCAGAGTTGCTGAAGAAGCGCGTTAGGAAGTTGCGTACCGTACCACAGCGGCTGTGTCATGTTAACTGCATTGGCACAAGGACCGTGTGGTGGCGGTGCATTGCTGGTGCGAGAGGACGGCTAGAGACAGAATAAAGGTATACGCCAACGCGAAATCTCGGACGCGGCACTTCCTCTGGATCAGTGAACCAACAAGGGACATCGGAACGCTATAAGGCCTCGCTTGGTGGATCGTAGATTTTCATTTAGGTGGATCAGTTGTCTCCAGGCGTTTTTCTGCCGAACAGCAGTCGCTTATTTCACGTCACCGACCCTCACTAAGTTGCGTTATCTCATGGACACTGGGGCAGAGGGGTGTGTAATCCCTCCTGCGCTGGAGGACCGCCACTGACGCCTCACAACCTCACCTGTTACCGCCGTGAGCAGTACGAACATATGGGCCTACGGATAAAAGCCTGTCACCCTTGACATTGGCTTGCGAAGAACACCCAGATGGATCGTTTTGATAGCGTGAAGCGTGTGGCAATTATTCTTTTGGATTTACTCAGGCATTTTAGGCTTGTGGTTGATTTCCACCGTAGCCGTCTCCTGGATTCCGAGACTAACCTATCGGTTGAAGGCGTCACATCCCGTTTGCCACTCTTGCGGCGCGTACAAGCACATGCCAAAGCCTCACCACCATGTTCTTCATTTCTCGAAGAGTTTACAGATCTCTTCCGTGTGCCTTGTTTTGAAGACGTGGTGCGACATGACGTAACCCATCACATTGGGGTTTAGGTTGTACCACTTCTTGCAAGTCCTCATCGTCTGGCTCCGGCCCGTTACTAGATGGCTCGGCGGCAAGAATTCGAACATGCGCTCAAGCTCGGATACGTACGCCCATCATCTGGCTCATGACCATCACCGCTACACATGGTCCCCAAGCCCACCGTTGACTGCAGACCGTGCGGTGACTACTGCGCCCTCAACAAATTGACAGCACGGGATCGATACCCCATCCCACGCATTCTGGGCTTCCCACGTTGCTGCATGGGTGCACAATATTCAGCAAGATAGACATAGTCAAGGCATACCACCAAATACCTCTGGAACCTTGCAACGTAGCTACGATAGCTATAAGAAGACCTTTGGCAAGCTAGAGTACCTCGTGTTGCCATTCTGTCGGCGCAACACCGCACAGACATTTCAACGATTTCTTGATTAGGATCGCCGTGGTTGCGCTGCTGTTTCGCATACATCGACGACATCCTCGTCTTCCGCACTTTATCAGACGATCACGCACTTCACTTGCGCCAAGTGTTTGACCAAATACGGAAGTACGGGCTAGTCGTGAACGGTGCGAACAGCGAGTTTGTTGTCAGTGCACTGAACTTTCTTGGCCATCGCGCCGATGCCCGCGTGATATCTCCTCCTGCCGTTCGTGTAGAAGCTATAGTGCAGTTTCCACTACCTGCGACCGCAAAGTGACTAAGACAATTCCTTGGGCTTACCTATTATGATCGGCGGTTCATTCCTCGCTGCGCTGTCACCTTGCGACCACTTAACGCACTCCTGTCCGGCCACATAAAAGCAAACGGTCCCATCTCCTGGACAGATGACGCCGAGAAGCCTTCGAGTTCCATCAAGGGAGCTTTCGCCAGTGCGACTCTGTTTGTACATCGCTTTTGCAACGCCCTGGTGTCACTAACAGTGAACACCTCAGACGTCGCCGTCGGTAGAATGCTGCAGCAATCGGTCCATAGAGTGTGGCAGCTGGTGGCATGCTTCTTACGAAAGTTCTGTCAAGGCGAGCGCAGATACAGCACTTTCTCTCGTGAATTGCTGATGGCCAACTGGGCCATGAGGCATTGCCAGCGCCTCCTCGAAGGTCGGCAAATTTACATCCTCACTGACCACAACCAACTCGGCCCACACTGCCCGTAAGATTTGCTAACTTGCCTACATATTTGAATTCACGAGCCACATTCGGCATGTCAGCGGCACAGACAACCCAGTCAATATTGTAGCTATGGCTAAAGCACAGCGAGAGGACAGCGAACTTCAGGCTTTGCGACTGAAGGATAGTTCGCTCGAACTTCAAAAGACGTCCAGTTTCAAGACTGTGATATTACCTTGGTTTGCGATGTCTCTGCAGGTTGTCCTCACCCCTACGTTCTGTCACAGTTTCGACGCACTGTTTTCGATGCCACACATTCCTTGTCACATCTCGGTGATCGTATAACTAAACACCTTGTTATTGCACGATACCTGTAGCCACGCATGATTATCGACGTCCGACGCTGGACATGGGCTTGTGTCCGGTACCAGCAAACGAAAGTTCTGCGCCACACCGTCACTCCGCTGGGAACATTCTGGCCTTCTGACGTGCGTTTTAGCCACGTGCACATCGACCTGGTGAGTCCATAACAAGGCTCCCAGAACAGAGCCCTGTGGAACACCTTATGTTACATTCACAGTTGAGGACAAAGTGGAATTAAATGAAACGAATTGCGAGCGAGAGTTAAGAAAGCTAGATATCCAGTCGATCAGTAGAAGTTTATTTAAAATTGCGTTTAGTTGACTCAGCAGCCTGTGTATAACTATGTCGAAAGCTTTGGAAAAGTATAGAAACAGTGCATCAGTTCGATTGCCAATATGAAGATTTATAGCACTGTCATGTGAAAATTTTACCGGTTGTGTTGCTGTGCTGAAACAACGACGAAATCCGTGTTGTATGTTCAAGATAATTTTATTCGATTTGAGGTATTCTATTATGTGCTTCTGTATGATATGTTCTAGTAGTTTTCCGGAATTGGAGGTAAGCGATGTAGGTTTACAGTTAGAAAAATATTGCTTATCACCAGTCTTATACAGACGCAGGACCTTGGCTAGCTTCCAAGAATGGAGGAAGATGCCTGAAGTCAACGATTTGGGAAATATGGCCGCCAAATGACTTGAAGACAAGAGAGAGTATGTTACTAGAAAACTGTTCAGAGTATTGTCAGGACCAGTGCAATCCTTTGTGTCTAAATTGAGAATCAAGTTTAGGATGCCGTTTTCACTGATACCAGATCGCCGGTAGAAAGGTTAGGATTAGTATTTGAATTAGTATTGATTAGTATTCGAAATTAGGATGGCCCACTAAGCTTCAACAAGGACACTCCCTCACCAGAACAGGAATTGGCCTCCCTGGTGCAGTATTCGGCACAACATCCCTAATTAAATGATCTCCTCAATGAAATGGCCCTCAGTCCCCAGTGGCTGCGGAGCATCTGACCAAGGCGGTGGTCAGACTTGCAACGCAGCAGGTGGTGCTCAGAATATATTGGTCAGGACAGGCCGCCAATGGAAACTGACCCTTGCAACGTTTAATACCCGCACCCTCTCGAGCGAGGCAAGCTTATCAGGTCTCTTTGAAGAACTAATCAGACATTTGTTGGAATATTATCGGCCTTAGTGATATTAAAAGACCAAGTGAAGCTTACACATTGCTGAATGATGGCCAGGTCCTCTGCTGTAGAGGTCTCCCTGATAAGAAGCAATACGGGGTAGGATTCCTAACCCATAAAGACATAGCGGGCGACATTGACGAATTCCACAGCATCAACAAGAGAGTAGCAGTAGTCGTAAACTCAATAAAAGGTATAAATAAAGATAATACAAACCTACGCTCCAACGTCCAGTCACGACGGTGAGGAAGTAGATCAGTTTGATAAAGATGTTCAATTAGCGATGAGAAAAATGTAAACGTGGTATACACTAGTAATGGGGGACTTCAATGCAAAAGTGGGGAAAAAGCAGGCGGGTGAACAGGCAATTGGCAACTACGGTGTAGATTCTAGAAACGCTAGAGGTGACATGCTGGTAGAATTCGCGGAAAGCAATGAGCTGAGAATAATGAACACTTTTTTCAGGAAACGTAGCAACAGAAAATGGACGTGGAAAAGACGTACTGGTGAAACAAGAAATGAAATTGATTTCATACCTTCTGCCGGTCCCAGCATGGCGCAGGATGTTCAAGTAACAGGTAGGGTAAACTGTAGGGATCATAGGTTAGTGAGGGCCAGGGTACTCCTCAATTTAAACAGAGAAAGAGTAAAATTGGTCAAGAAAGAACAGGTCAACTTAGTGGCAGTAAGGGCAAAAGCAGACATATTTTGGCTGGTACTTGCAAACAAATATGCAGTCTTAGAACAGAGAGATGATGATGATGATGACATAGAGGTAATGAATGAAACCGTAACGAGGCTTGCTTCAGAGGCAGCAGTTGAAGTGGGAGGCAAGTCGCCAAGGCAACCAGTAGGCAAGCTCTCCCAAGTAACAAAGGAACTAATAAAGTAACGACAAAGAATGAAAGTGTCCAACTTAAGAGATAAGATAGAATACGCGGAACTGTAAAAACTAATGAACAAGGCAAAAATAAATGATATTCGAAACTATAACGTGAGAAAGACTGAAGAAGCCGTAAAAAATGGACGCAGCCTGAAATCAGTGAGAAGGAAACTTGACATAGGGCAAAGCAAGATGTATGCACTGAAAGATAAGCAGGGTAATATTATCAGCAATCTTGAAGATATAGTAAATGCAGCGGAAGAATTCTATACTGACCTTTACAGTACCCAGACGACTCAGTAGCGCTCCATTCAAAACAATAATGAACAGTTTACAGAAACTCCTCCTATAACTAGAGATGAGGTCAGTAAGGCCTTGCGAGGCATGAAACGGGGAAAACTGGCAGGAGAGGATGGAATAACAGTCGATTTAATCAAAGATTGAGGAGGCATAATGCTAGGAAAACTGGTGGTTCTCTATACGAACTGTATATCGACTGCAAGGGTCCCAGAAAACTGGAAGAATGCAAAAATTATACTAATCCACGAAAAGGGCGACGATAAAGAACTGAAAAATTATAGGCCCATTAGCTTACTTCCAGTATTATATAAGATATTTAATAAAATATTCTCCAATAGAATAAGGACAACACTGGAATTTAGTCAACCAAGGGAGCAAGCTGGCTTAAGGAAAGGTTACTCTACAATGGATCAGATCCATATCATTAACCAGGTTATCGAGAAATCCGCAGAGTACAATACACCTCTCTTAATGGCTTTCATAGATTACCAAAAAGCATTTGGTTCAGTAGAGATACCAGCAGTCATGGAGGCATTAATCAAAGAGTAAAAACCGCTTACGTAACTACCCTAGAAAGTATCTACAGAGATTTCGCAGCCACCTTAATTCTACACAAGAAAAGTAGAAACATACCTATAAAGAATGGGGTCGGACAAGGAGACACAATCTCTCCGATGCTATTCACTGCATGCTTAGAAGAAGTATTCAAGCTATTAAACTGGGAAGGCTTAGGAGTAAAGTTCAACGGCGAATACCTCAACAACCTTCGGTTTGCCGATGACATTGTTCTATTCAGCAACAATGCCGACGAGGTACAACAAATGACTCAGGGCCTTAACAGGGAGAGTGTAAGAGTGGGACTGACGATTAATATGCAGAAGACAAAGATAATGATAAATAACCTGGCAAGGGAGCAAGAGCTCAACATCGTAAGTCAGCCTCTAGAGTCTGTGGAGGAGCACGTTTACCTAGGTCAGCTAATCACAGGGAACCCGGACCATGAGAAGATAATTCAAGGAAGAATAAAAATGGGTTGGATCGCGTACGGCAGACATCGTGAGCTCCTGAATGGAAGCTTACCGTTATCATTGAAAAGGAAAGTATACAATCAGTGCATTTTACCGGTAAAGACATACGGTGCAGAGATTTGGCGGCTGACCAAGAAGCTTGAGAACAAGTTAAGGACCGCGCAAAGAGCGATGGATCGAAGAATGCTAGGCATAACTTTAAGAGGCAGAAAGACAGCAGTTTGGATCAGAGAGCAAACGGGCATAGACAATGTTCTAATACACGTTAAGAGGAAAAAATGGCGCTGGGCAGGTCATGTAATGGGCAGACTAGATAACCGTTGTACCATTAGGGTAAGAGAATGGGTACCAAAAGAACAGCAGCGCAGTAGAGGACGGCAGAAGACTAGATGGAGTGACGAAATTAGGAAATTTGCGGGTGCTATTTAGTCGGTTGGCGCAGGACAGGGGTAATTGGAGATCGCAGGGAGAGGCCTTAGTCCTGCAGTGGACATGATTAAGCTGATGATGATGGTGGTGATTATGATTATAGTATTTGTGAGAACCGGGAGAGAGTTCTTGTCATGCGTGAACACTGATTGGAAGTAGACATCAAAAGCGTTAGCTATATCGGAGGGATCAGAAATATAGCTATGTCATCTAGAAAACTGCAGCAGTTTTAGTTGGCGTGATAGAAGTCCAGAATTTGCGCGGCTTCGAGCGTAATAATTGTGCTAGTTCAACTTGAAAATGAATGTTTTTAGCTGTTTTCATTTTGATACGTAGTTCTTTCTTAGCAGTGTTAAAAGGAATGATAATGTCTGGATTACATGCCTTTTTCAATAGGCGAAGATGACGAACACAATGTCTTATGTGCGGTATGCTGCGATTCATCCATGGAATCTTAGGATTGCTCTTTTTAGTCTTGAGGGGAACAAAATTACCAATGCGTAGTTTTACGATGCGCTCAAATGCATAGACTAATGTGTCAATGTTATCATGTAGATCAAATGCTTGGAAGGAATCAAAGTTAGAAGCTATAATGTCTGTTAGCGTATCCGTCCTCATTAACCTCTGCCAGAGCTCTGACGAGCTGCGCTGCCAACACCTATCGCCTGCCAGAACATTCAGAACTCCGATTCCGTCTCGAGCATCGCGCTTTCGGCCGACATGACCAACTCGACCCTCTCGCAGCATATTAAAGATTTTGTTCGTGAAGAGGTGGCAGCTCTCGCCGCTGCCTCACAGTGACGCACCTACGGCAGCTTTGCCTCCAATGCTGCAGCACACCATCCGGACTCAGATATCCGAAGCGCTTCCTGCAGCTCCTACGACCCCACCACCCGATCCGATCAGTGTGCCGCTGTCCCATACCGAATTTGCCACTCATCCTACGTTGCTCCCGCTCAGTTATGCAGGCGTGGTTCCATGGCCACCTGCGCCGACAGCTTCCTTTTCATCGCCCGTGCATCCGGCTTCATTTCCAGTTGCCCGAGAGGCACCACAGTTTTTTCGTCCTACCGAGACGTGGTGCACTATAGAAAACCGCCTATCTGCTTCGCCTGCGGCATTGCTGGCCATGTGGCGCGCTTTTGTCCCCGACGCGCCCCTACTACGCGTACCACCTTTGACACGACCAGCTACGCGTCACAATACGCCGCCACGGCTCCATTTCACCGCGACGTCTTGATACTGATCGCCGATCAGAAACTGGGCGTTCCCCTTTTCGTCGTCGCCATTCGATTTCACCCCTGCGTCGTCGAGCTCCCACTGAAGAGGGAAACTGGCTGGTGCAGTTCCCGAGGCAAGAACTGCAATACATCAACGTTTTCAAGATCTCATTATTCGCTGCAAAATGTTATTACCGTTTTCGTAGAGGGAGTACCGGCAGTGACCCTAGTCGATACCGGAGCTGCCGTTTCCATTGTTCACGAGAACCTTTGTCGTAAATTACGAAATGTGACTACAGCTCCCTCCGGCCTGGCGCTCGCCACTGCCAGCGCACAGGCGAATTCACCCTTCAGCTGTATGCACGGCACGTGTCGTCATCAACGACGTTCTCTACATAACCGAGTGTTTCGTGCAACCATCGTGCTCTCACGACATCATCCTTGGCTGGGATTTCCTCTCACGTCATCATGCTGTCATTGAGTGTTCGTGGGCAGAAGTGTCGCTTTTACCACTATGTGAATCACTGCTGACGAGCTCTCGTCACATTGCCGACAAACTCATTGTTGTTGACGACACAACCATACCCCCTGAGTCGTCGATGGCTGTTGTCCTGTCGTCTGATGCCGCGTCTGACGCCACTGTAGTGTTCACGCCGTCCGATTTGTTTGCTCAGCGCAAAGGCATTGTTATTCCGTTTGCCGTGCTTACTATAACATCTGGGTCAACTGTGATTCTAGTCACCAACTACTACCAGTACCCGATCGGCCTACTGCGTGGAGAGACCATAGGATACTTCCAAGCTGTCGACTATGTTGGCGATCTCGATGTTCCTACCGACTCCTTCCGTCACATTGGCGCCATCGCTTCGGTCTCAGATGTATCACCTTCAGTGGGTTTTGACAACGCCATCGACCCTGCTCTTTCCCCATCTCATCGCCACCACTCTCCTTCACAAGTTTCTCTCTTCTTTCGACTGTCATCACACGTCATTGGGGCGTGCCACCGGTGCTTCTCACATCATCGACATCGGTTTCCACTCCCCTTGCGACAGCGCCCGCATCGTGTCTCCGCTGAAGAGCGCCGAATCATCACAGAGCAAGTGGACGATACGCTTAAACGTAGAGTCATCCGTCCCTCTCAAAGTCCCTGTCTTCACCTGTTGTATTGGTAACAAAAAAAGATGGCTCCATTCGCTTTTGTGTCGACTACAGACGCCTAAACAAGATAACGAGAAAAGACGTTTATCCACTGCCTCGGATCGATGACGCTCTCGACTATTTATAGGGCGCAGAATATTTCAGTTCCTTAGATCTGCGCTCTGGGTACGGCAAGTTCCTATGGCCGAACCTGACCGTCCGAAAACAGCATTCGTTACACCCGATGGCCTCTACGAGTTTAACGTCATGCCCTTCGGGCTGTGTAACACGCCTGCTACTTTTGAGCGTATGATCGACACCATCCTTCGCGGCCACAAATGGAAGACCTGTTTATGTTACCTCGACGTCATCGTCGTCTTCTCAACCGATTTTCCGCCACACCTCGCTCACCTGCATGAGATTCTGAGCTGTCTCGCATCTGCCGGCCTACAGCTTAACCTCAAAAAGTGCCGTTCTGCTGCGAGCAAGCTAACCATCTTGGGTCACGTTATCTCAAAAGACGGCGTCCTCCCGGACCCAGACAAGCTCCGCTCAGTTGCAGACTTCCCAAAGCCCACGTCTATCAAAACCCTCAGAAGTTTTATTAGTTTATGTTCCTGTTTTTGTCGCTTCGTACGCAATTTCGCATACATCATGGCACCCTTGACAAGTTTACTTTCCGCCAGGAACGGCATAGCAGCGTGGTCACCTGAATGTGATCCAGCATTTCAGCAGTTGCGCCACTTGTTGACCTCACAACCGTTTCTTCGCCACTACGATCCTGATGCTTTCACGGAAGTTCATACTGACGCCAGCGGAGTTGGCCTTGGCGCGGTCTTAGCGCAACGGAAAGCTGGCTATGATGAACACGTCGCCGCCTATGCGTGCTGTACTCTAAAGAAAGCAGAATTTAATTACTCCGTCACAGAAAAGGAGTGCCTAGAGATCATCTGGGCACTAAGCAAGTTTCGCCCATACCTTTACTCTCGTTCTTTCGCCCGTCGGACGCTTGGGACGTTGGGCGCTTCCCTTGCAAGAGAACGACATGCGCGTCATGTACTGCTCCGGTCGCAAGCACTCCGACGCTGATGCGCTCTCTCGCTCCCCACTGACGCCTGATATAGCGTCTTTGTCACCTTCCTCGTTCCCACTGTCACCGTTGGCCATCACTGACATGGTCACAGAGCAGCGCAAGGACTCAACACTTCTAATACTACTTGACTACCTTGCCGCTCCGTCTGACGTCCCTTCGACACGAGCACTGCGTCGCCAAGCAACCCACTTTTCCGTGTGGGACAACATTCTAGGTCATGGCAACTATATGCCCGACGGTCGCAAATGGCTCCTTGTTATACCTCGTCATATGCGCTCTGACATCTGCGCGTAATTTCACGCTGATCCCCTCAGCGCTCATACCGGCGTCCTGAAAGCTTACACACGGTTGTGCCAACGCTATTATTGAGGAGGCATGTACAACTTCGTGCAAAAGTACATTCAGTCTTGTACTACATGCCAACAAGGCAAGACACCTACCCAGCGTTTAACAGGACCGTTGTAGTCGCTACCATGCCTATCTCGTCCGTTCGACCGCGTCGGCATCGACCTCTACGGCCCGCTTCTATGTATCGGGTGTGGAAATCGGTGGATTATTGTCGGCGTAGACCACCTTCCTCGCTACGCTGAGACTGCAGCTCTGCCAGCAGCGACCGCCCGTGACGTTGGTTTCTTGATTTTTTGCAGTTTTATTCTTCGCCATGGTGCTCCCCGAGAACAACTGAGTGATAGAGGGCGATAGAGATAGGATAGAGGGCGATAGAGAGAACAACGAGGAGGGCGTTCAAGCCCTCCTCGTTGAGTGCAGGATAATTCACCGCAAATCGACCGCGTACCATCCTCAAACCAACGGTTTGACCGAGCGGTTCGATCGCACTCTTGGCGACATGTTGCGGATGTACATCTCATCCGATCACTCCGACTGCGGCACCGTACTCCATTTTCTTACGTTCGCATACAACACCGCGACGCAAGCGACCACCATCTTCTTCCCCTTTTTCCTTATGTATGGCCGTGAGCCTTCATGCCCATTAGACACCATACTGCCATACCAACCTGACGCTACAGAGTATACTCCACTTTCCGAAGTCGCCAAATATGCTGAAGCTTGCCGTCAGCTGGCACGCGCCCTGACTAGTGAGAAACAAGCACGTCAAAAGACAAGGCATGACCATGCTCATCAACCACCGCACAACTTTGCTCCTGGTTCTCTTGTGTGGCTTTGGATATCAGCCCACGTTCCTGGACTTTCTTCTAAACTCTTGGCGCGTTATCAAGGGCCGTACCGTATCATCAAGGCCACTTCACCGGTCAGCTACATTGTCGAGCCGCTCACGGTGTCACCAGACCTGCGTCGTCGTGGCCGAGAGAAGGTACACGTCTACCACCTGAAGCCCTATTACGACCCACTCATCTTCTCCGCACCCCGAGGCACCAGGATGGCTACGCTTGAATCCCGGGGCATTGTAATGAAGCAGACGCGCCCATGTGTACGTGCCGACTGACGAGGAAGAGGAAGGACCGTGCCTTGATCGCGAGAGAGCCCCGTGTGACGGACAGCCCTTGCAGTGTCTATACCTAGCGTTCCACAACGTTGTGAACGACAATACACATCGTCGCAATATATATATATATATATATATATATATATATATATATATATATATATATATATATATATATATATATATATACATATATATATAATGTCACGTGGTGGTAACGTTGAAGAACACCGTAGCAATACTGTGAAAGACAAAACTAACTTTTATTGGGCAAACCTGTGCCCGCAAAAAGAGGCTACACTTACAGCACCACGATAGCGGCGAACACGGTCGGCGATCGTCCAAATCTGATCAGCGGGTCAAGCGCGTCGGCTTTTGTACAGCAGTCGTCGAACGTTCCAGACTAATCGTTGGGACCCGCGTGCCTTCCACAAATTTCTACACCACTCGCGTCAGGCGATGAAATCAGATAACATAATGTTCGGCGACAACAGACAGCAAATAGAAGCATCGATAACTTTCCAGAAACTTCGGATACAGGCAGGCGCGTCCTGCGCTGTGCGATAACACTTGTTAGGTGGCGAAACGTGGTGGCCCGACAAAGATAAGTACACGTGTCATTACCCCCCTTTTAAATAGCATCGACCCGATGCTGCAAACAAATGAAAGTAATAAAGAAAAGCACTCGTAGCAAAGAAAACAACAAGATAAGGAAGTTCGTCAGCGTCCGTAAAAGGGTCCAAGGCGCACCACGTGGACCACTTCAGATCGTGCGCCTAGCAGCGCTAGTTCTAGGTTGCAGCAGTAGGCTTAAACAGGTCGGCGCTATATTGAAACGGGGAAGCAAGCACCGCTCGTCGTGTTCTTCTCATTCATTACCACCGTGCCCATTGCCAAGTGCCTTCAGTACAATCACTCCCCACCGAAAGAGTAGCCATCCTGGCGACCTAAAGACAGGGAAGCACAGGGGGGTCATGGCACTGCTTGAGCCGGGAGACGTAGACAATTTCCTGGCCGCGACGACGCTGGTCGGAAGGCGCTTCCGTTGGGTCGATGAGGTAGTTGAACGCGGATGTTTGTTTCAATACCCGATAAGGACCGTGGTGCTTGGAGAACAGCTTAGAGCAAAGGCCTGGAGGAGTAGAGGGCACCCACAACCAGACCAGCGAGCCAGGAGCGAAGCACGTAGCCGCAGTTGATCAATAGTGGCGATGCTTTTGGCGCCACTCGTCCTGGGATGTCAACGAACGAGCGAGCTGGCGACATTCTTCGGCGTAAGCAGCCGCTCTAGAAACAGTCGTGCACTTCTAAGCATCTGGTCGCTAAGGCAGAATCGTGTCCAAAGTGGATAAAGGTTCGTGTCCATAAAAGAGAAAGAAAGGGGAGAACCTTGTGGTACTTTGCGTGGCGGTATTGTAAGCGTAGGTGAAGAAAGGCAGAATGCGATCCCAATTCAAGTGGTCAGAAGAAACATACATGGCCAACATGTCACCAAGGGTTCGGTTGAAACGCTCTGTCATTCCATTAGTTTGAGGATGATATGCCGTGGTAGTGCGGTGAATGATGCGACACTCCTTTAGCAATCCTGCAGTGACGTCTGAGAGAAAAACGCCACCGCGGTCGCTCAGTCATTCTCGAAGAGCTCCATGGCGTAAAATTAGGTTTTGAAGGATAAAACTGGCGACGTCTTTTGCTGTGGCAGATGCTAGGACTGAAGGTTCGGCGTACCGCGTGAGGTGGGTGATAGCAACAATAACCCAGCGGTTGCCTCTTGGTGTGTTGGGAAGCGGACCGTATAGGTCAATGCCGACGCGGTCGAGCGCGTGCGTGGGGCATGGTAAAGGTTGCAAGGAGCCGTTGGCATGTTGAGGCGGCGTCTTGCGTCGTTGGCATATGAGGCAGGGCAGGGCGTACTGGCGAACTAAGCGATACATACCGCGCCAGTAGCACCACATACAGAAAATGTGAGAGTATAGACAGCTCTCTAAGTATAGAAGTATTACTTGAAAATGTTAAGTGTAAAAGGTGGGACATATAGGTTTCCCTGTGTATATGAAGCAGCTGTGATCCTCATCTCAGAATTTAGGAGCTTCCACTTCCTTATGTATTTCCTATGTGATTTTGTATTCACGTCATCTATTCTTCTTTCATGTTAAAATTCGTTTCCAGTTTTGATTCACAGAGTAGCAAGAGACGTTGAGCTTAGGTCGCTATTTTCCGCAAAGATCCATTCAGCACGCCACATATACATAAATTGTAGAGGCAGAAAAATTTATTGAGAAAGTATATTTATAATCATGCAAACATTTAGAAATAGTTAGGCGGTACCTCCCTGATGGGAAACTCCTACATATGCGTAGCATTACATGGCGGTCAGGGTGGTGCGGAATGTGTTATGCACTGTAATGATGTGTGTATGGTTATGCTGGTGTAGTCGGCGTTCTTTATTTATATTGATCTTTATGGGACCTTAAATGCCAAAACCGTGATGTGATTATCAGGCGCGGCGCAATGAGGTACTGCGGATTAATGTTTATCACCCGGGTTTCTTTACTGTGCCCCAAATGCACGGTTTACGGAAGGTTTTGGCACTTCGCCCCCATCGAAATGCGGCTGACGGGGCCGGGATTCTACCCCGCGTCTTCGAGCCTAGCAGCGCAACGCCTTGGTTAGTACGCCATCACAGCGGGTACATTTATTTACGCATGCGTGAAAATTATGAGGAGAGAGATGCATACATTTACAGACCCCTACTATGGCTTACCGCATGCTTTCGTTTGGTTCCAGGTTAGTTATTTTTCAGCCTGAACAGTCGGCTGTAAACCTGCCCCATACTGCTTGCTATTGACCTTTTACTGGAGGCTTAAGCATTTCTTGTCATGGTGTAACACCTTACTACTCCCTATGGCTTATGAAAAACGGGGAAAGTGGGCGGGCTTGTCGAGTATCTTTTTAGTGATGCGCCTATTGGTATCCCCAACAATGGGTCCTTTGCTACCTTAGACAAGATGGCAGCTATCAGCTGCGCAAAAAAATTGAGATTAAACAGCACATTCTCGCCATAAACTTGGAAAGAGAATTTCTTCCTTGACGTCAAATTTTTGACTAACTCACCATATAATGAATGCTACGAATCGACATGCTTCAAGGAAGCTCCACAAGCCCCTCGTCCCTAGAAGCTGAGAGAGATGATACAGTTGTTACCCATCGTTATAATGTAAAACAATAAAAAGATCGAATGTTCCGTTCGCGCTTACAAAGTCATGCATAGGTGGAGAGAAGCAAGCATGTGTAGTATAAGAACATAGCGCCTTAGGAAGGTATGGTAGGGCAAATTGTACATGTTAGTTCTAACATATTGCTTTAGAAACGACTGCAGATATTCGTACCAAATTTCACGTGCTTACGAAAGATGCTCATGGGTACAAGACGGACACCTTATGTCAGATTGTTTACCTTTAGTGTGGCCCACTCCCAAAATTGCAGCGTATTGAATGATTTGATGTACCTTTTCTCTGCAACCACGCAGAGGATTGTGATGATATTACACACTGTTATTCTAAATAGCCCTAGGTTATAACTGAACTAAAAAAAATATCATATCCCCTTTGGGGTTCCTACCCAAAAATATATATCTCTGCTTGCACAAAGCCACAAGGGGGGTTCCGTGCAGTGTAAATTGTTCCAGTGTTATCAATTATACCACGAGATATTTCTTTAGTTCTGAATATTTGTGACTGGATGTAGTACATATGCACAAAGTGTCACTAGAATGGGATGAATACTTTCTGAGAAAAGGTAGATTGAATTTATTGCTGTCTTCCATGTGTAGGCGCTGACAAAGTTTTCTTAGTGCAGCAGTCGCTCAACTCACCACCAGGTGGTGAGTTGAGCGACTCATTGGTGTTGTGTGTTCGTCCATGAATATGTTTGCTCAGAAGACCGATTACCTTTAAAGTTCTCATTCTGCTCTATTTGCTGGACGACCGTGCCATCATATGGGCAAGTAATATGTTTAAAATTTGAAACAGAGGCGACCACGACCACGTCAGCAAAAGCAACAGTTTTACGTAATAGTCCTTTTCCGCAAAGGACAATTACGTCAAACTCTTGATTTCGAGTTGTTCACAAATTCGACTCCGCCCTGACATCGGCTACCCACCTAGTTAGCTGAGATTGTAAAGCGGCTGCGCCTGAAAGACGATGGTTTCGGTTTCAAGCACCGGACCACGACAAATTTTTCATCAAGTACGATGCTTTCTTTCGAGGAACCCGTATGGGATTCCTTTGTGGAAATTGCTACGATTGGGTGAATGTCTCATTTTCTTTTTATTAATGAATGATCTTTTATTACAAATCGTTTACTTACCACATACACAAGCCAAAAAATAAAAACCACGCCATAACGAAGAAAACTGCGAGCAACAACGATGAGCACACCTGCCTCCGCTCGCCATTTTTAAACGCCAGGGTGCGCTGTGAACTTCGGTGCGACATTTCAACTGCTTTGAGCAGGCGCACCAGATCGCGCTTCCGCATGTTTGTTCCTCTTAGTGCAGTCGATTTTTCTGTGCCAAAATTGTAAATTCGATTTTTGGGGGGTTTACCCTACCATCATCATCAGCAGCATGGTTGCACCCACTGCAGGGCAAAGGCCTTTCCCATACTTCGCCAACTACCCCCGTCATGTAATAATTGTGGCCATGTTGTCCCTGCAAACTTCTTAATGTAATCCGCCTACCTAACTTTCTGCCATTCCCTGCTGCGCTTCCTTTCCCTTAGAATCCAGTGTCCCCCTTAATGACCATCAGTTATCTTCCCTCCTCATTACTTGTCCTGCCCATGCCCATTTCTTTTTCTTGATTTCAACTAAGATGTCATTAACCCGCGTTCGTTCCCTCACCCAATCTGCTCTTTTCTTATCCCACACAAGATCCAACACAAGATCGTTGCATCGTCCTCAATTTAAGTAGAACCCTTTTCGTAAGCCTCCAGGTTTCTGCCCCATACGTGAGTACTGGTAAGACACAGCTGTTATACACGTTCCTGTGACGAATAATGGCAACCTGCTGTTCAAGATATGAGAATGCCTGCCAAACGCAACCCAGCCCATTCTTATTCTTCTTGTTATTTCAGTCTTATTATCCGGATCTGTGGTCACTACCCGGCCTAAGTAGATGTATTCCTTTACCACTTCCAGTGCCTCGCTACCTATCGTAAACTGCTGTTCTTATCCGAGACTGTTAAACATTGCTTTAGTTTTCTGCAGATTCATTTTCAGACCCACACTTCTACTTTGCCTGTCCAGGTCAGTGAGCACGCATTGCAGTTGCTCTCCTGAGTTACTAAGCAAGGCAGTATCATCAACGAATCGCAAGTTGCTAAGGTATTCTCCATCAACTTTTATCCCCAATCCTTCCCACTCCAGGTCTCTGAATATCTCCTGTAAACACGCTGTGAATCGCATTGGACAGGTCGTATCTCCCTGTCTGACGCCTTTCTTTATTGGGATTTTGTTGCTTTCTTTATGGAGGACTATGGTGCCTGTGGAGCCGCTATAGATAGCTTTCATTATTTTTACATATGGGTCATCTTCACCTTCATTCCATAATTCTTCCATGACTGCTGAGGTTTCGACTGAATCAAACGCTTTTTCGTAATCAATGAAAGCTACTTAAAATGTTGGTTATATTCCGCACATTTCGCTATCATCTGGTTCATAGTGTGAATATGGTCTATTGTTGAGTAGCCTTTACGGAATCCTGCCTGGTCATTTGGTTGACAGAAGCCCAAGGTGTTCCTGATTCTATTTGCGATTACCTTAGTAAATACTTTGTAGGCAACGGACAGTAAGCTGATCGGTATAAAATTTTTCAGGTCTCTGGCGTCCCCTTTCTTATGGATTAGGTTTATGTTAGCGTTCTTCCAAGATTCCAGTACGCTCGAGGTCATCAGGCATTGTGTATATAGGGTGGCCAGTCTTTGTAGGACAATGTTCCCACCATCCTTCAACAAATCTGCTGTTACCTGATCCTCCCCAGCTGCCTTCCCCCTTTGCATAGCTCCCAAGGCGTTCTTTACTTCTTGCGGCGTTACTTGTGGGATTTCAAATTATTCAAGACTATTCTTTCTCACGTTATCGTCGTGGGTGCTACTGGTACTGTATAAATCTCTATAGAACTCCTCAGCCACTTGAACTATCTCATCCATCTTAGTAACGATATTGCCGGCTTTGTCTCTTAACGCATACATCTGATTCTTGCCCATTCCTAGTTTCTTCTTCACTGCTTTTAGGCTTCCTCCGTTCCTGAGAGCATGTTCAGTTCTATCCACATTATAGTTCCTTATGTCACCTGTCTTACGCTTGCTGATACGCTTCAAAGTTCTGCCAGTTCTATTCTAGCTGTAGGGTTAGACGCTTTTATACACTGGCGTTTCTTGATCAGATCTTTCGTCTCCTGCGATAGCTTACTGGCATCCTGCCGAACGGAGTTACCACCAACTTCTATTGCACACTCTTTAATGATGCCCATAAGGTTGTCGTTGATTTCTTCAACACTAAGGCCCTCTTCCTGAGTTAAAGCCAAATACCTGTTCTGTAGCTTTATCCGGAATTCCTCTAGTTTCCCTCTTGACGCTAACTCATTGATTGGCTTCTTATGTACAAGTTTTTTTTTGTTCCCTCGTCAACTCTAGGCTAATACTAGTTCTTACCATCATATGGTCACTGCAGCGCACCTTGCCGAGCACGTCCACATCTTGTATGATGCCAGGCTTGGCGCACAGTATGAAGCCTATATCATTTCTAGTCTCGCCATTTGGGCTCCTCCACGTCCACATTCGGCTAACCCGCTTGCGGAACGTATTCATTACCCGCATATTATTCTGTTCTGAAAATTCTACTAATAACTCTCCCCTGCTATTCCTAGAGCCTATGCCATATTCCCCCTCTGGCTTGTCTTCAGCCTGCTTTTTGCCTACCTTGGCATTGAAGTCGCCCATCAGTATAGTGTATTTTGTTTTGACTTTACGCATGGGCTATACAACGTCTTCATAAAAGCTTTAGACTTCCTCGTCGTCATGACTGGATGTAGGGGCGTAGACCTGTACTACCTTCAATGTGTGCCTCTTATTAAGTTTGACAACAAGACCTGCCACCCTCTCGTTAATGCTATAGAATTCCTGTATGTTACCAGCTAAATCCTTATTAATCAGGAATCCGACTCCTAGTTCTCGTCTCTCCGCTAAGCCCCGGTAGCACAGCACGTGCCTGCTTTTTAGCACTGTAAATGCTTCTTTTGTCCTAACCTCGCTGAGCACTATTATATCCCATTTACTACCATCTAATTCCTCCAATAACACTGCTAGACTCGCCCCACTAGACAACGTTCTAAGGTTAAACGTTGCGAGGTTCAGATTCCAATGGCGGCCTGTCCGGAGCCAGGGATTCTTAGCACCCTCTCCTGTGTCACAGATCTGACCGCCGCCATGGTCAGTTGCTTCGCAGCTGCTGGGAACTGAGGGCCTGGGTTTGATTGTTGTATTTATATGGGAGATTGTGGCCAAGTACTGCACCAGGGTGGCCAATCCTGCTCTAGTGAGCGAGTGCGTTACCGGTTCTGGTCACCGGGATCAGGCCGCACTCCAGGCCTGTTGTGCAATTTTCTCAACACAGTTTTTTTTTTCGCGGTGGAAAATTGCGAGGCCCCGGGAGTCGAACCACGGTCCCCTTGCACGCGAGGCGGATACTCTAACATCACCGCAGTAGTTGCGCGCCTCATTTAACCTACAGTGGTGCCTTCTTTGATCAGTCAAGGTGGATCAATCTGAGCTCGGTTAAACTGCAATGATGGCACTCAGCTAGAGAAACCTGGTATTTCTGTCCTGCACATGTGGGGCCATATATATTACAGAATATGTTTAAAGGGTCTCCCCGTATAGCGATAAACTAAAAGAAAACAATACTAAAAAGGGGGGAAAAGAAGGAAAACAAAAAAGGAAGAGAACATGGGATTAGGATGTGACCCTTGGATGTTGCCCGGAGAGATAGGTCGGTCGGTTCGTCCGTCAGGCCCCTGGTTACACTGAAGCGCCATAGCTACTGTCCAGAGCCTCATACTTACGTGGAAAGAGACTGATGTTGCCCGCGATGATCGACGGTTGTCCGCGAAGGCATACTTTCTTGGAAAAATGGCCGCCCGTCGATAAGAGCGAACTCGAGCGGCTCTAGAGTCTAGGAAAAGCTTAAACAGGTGCGAGCGCGGCACGCTTAGCGTGGGAAGGTAGCCCGAGTAACTATCTCAAGGACTGCTGCTCACGAGAGCGAAATACCTTTGTGTAAGTATAACAACCCTAATGAGACTACTTTCGAAAAGTGAACGGCCCAGAGGGCTGTACTACGAGTGCTATGACTGATAATTTCCTTGCTATATATATATATATATATATATATATATATATATATATATATATATATATATATATATATATATATATATTGTAAGAGTTGAGGAGGACGTCGGGATAAAAAACTTGGGAGATTTATTTACATTATTTACGGTGAGCGTATATTAACAGTCATAGCCTCATTACGGGCCGGCAGCAAATCGTACGCTGCGGCCCGTGGCAAGACGCTCGAAAGAGATGAATCAAGGAATGCTCTCGGTCGGTGTCTTTTAAGCCCTTCGGTGTCTCGAAGACACGTCACGTTCCACCCATGGGACAGCCCGCTCAGGTGACGCCATTTTCGGCCAATCGGCGAGCCTGCACAAGTGTCGTCATTTTCGGCCAATGGTAAGCGCCCGTGCGCTGGCGTCACACCCGGCGGAGAGGGTCACTGCTCCTGTGTTTGTCCGGGGGCTTACTTCTCCCTGCGGTCTTACCTTGCTGACTTGCAATGCGCCGTCACAATAGGCGGATGGGGGTGACGCTGCCAGGTTTTCACGATGCAATACAGCCGTCTTGCTTCGGGACCCACTTTACCCGCAACAGTGCCAGGCTCTCGCTTCACATCGGGAAGAGTCCAAGCAGTGAATAGCTCCACCTGCGGCACACGAAGCGGGGGCCGCCAACTTATTTGCACGTGCCGCTCCTCAGGAATGTGGTATCTGTGCTTCTGCGCTCCTTAATTAGCTGTGGTGCGATTCGATGTGGTCTGGCGAACTCCAAGTAGGCTCAGGAAACGGCCCCGTATCTAAATAATTATATATATATATATATATATATATATATATATATATATATATATATATATATATATATATATTCATTTTTTTCTTCTCTCTTCAACTCGCTCTGTTTACTACACGCAGAAACAAAGCAACAGCGCTCATATTCAATCCCATAGATGGGATGAATATATATATATATATATATATATTCATCTCATCTATGGAATTGAATATGAGCGCTGTTGCTTTGTTTCTGCGTGTAGTAGTTAACAGAGCGAGTTTAAGAGAGGAGAAGACAAAAAAGAAAGGGAGATTTCTGAAGCATAATTGCAGCGCCGTGGTTTTAAAGCGCACCTGCTGTAGAGAAACGGAAGGAGATATAAACGTGCGTGGCCATGATACGCACGAAAAAAAGTGCCTTAATGAATTTAGAGACTTGAGACAAAGTTTCGTTAACAACCGAAAACATGACAATCAGCACTCGAATACGACGAGAGAGACTATTGAGACCTTGAACTAAGTATGGTTTGCGAGAGAAATGCTTGTAAGTATTGAACTTTTTAAAAGATGAGCAGATATGCGCTCACCGAGAGGACGGCGTCCGCACGAGACTACACCAGGCACCTTACTGAGACATGTAGCGCTCTGTGGCCGGAACAAAGCCCCCCTTCTTTGCCGGCCAAGCGCAGATAACGTGCGTTAGGACCGCTCAAAGTTGCGCAGCCATGGTTTAGTTTGAATCGAGCAAACTCGAGCGGCTCTAGTGACAAGGAAATGCTTAAACAGCTGCGAGCGTGGCACGATTACCCTACCGTACCTCCTTAAAAGGATACTTCATACTTACGGCACTCAGGTAATGCACCTTTCACGCAGTGAGTGCAGGGTAAACTAAGCAATGACTCGCTGAAGAACTCAGCCCATTACGTTCATTCCTGTCATAACTGCACACTTAGATAGAGGGCTGCTGCTGCTGCTGCCCCCACGAACGCCGCTGCCGCTGCTGCTGCTGCTGCTGCCGCCGTCGCCGCCGCCGGCGCCGCGTAGAATGTGCCCAATGCCTTGAGGCCTGAAGCTCCCTGAGCTTGACAGCTGTAATTATCCGTGACTCCCCTCGGAAGCATTGCAGAAACTGCAGTGCTTCCCATTCTACTTAAGTGTGAGGCCAGAGGGGCGCAGATGGAACTGTAGAGAGTAGAAGAAGAGGATGAGAAGGAGAGGGAGGAGAAGAGGCAGTTCCCATACCAGAGAGGGGAACTGTTGTTTGTTCAGCCACTTCAGCTCCAATAATTATCGTTTTTTCACTTACATTATTATGTACAAGTAATTTCCCTATGTTGTGCTTGTTGTCAGTGTTTGTTGGGTCCTTATGGTATGACTAATAAAAACCGGGCCCCTCAGTTAACCCTCGTTCTTGCCGTTTATTACATAACGAATAACTCAAAGCCTGCAATACTGACGCCTTCAGGTAGCATTTGTGGGTTTATTGAGAGATTGCCTTAATTCAAAAAGATCACGTTCTCGTAGCACCTGCGGCAGAAAGGATGTTCCACATCCGCCGCCAAGATCTGTGAGTGGCGGTGCTGGCTAACACTGCCAGGGTTCTACTAGGAAACATAAATACCCAAAAAATCCGATACGGAAATGGCACGGTGATAGCTCAATTGGTAGAGCATCGCACACGAAATGCGAAGGTTGTGGGATCGTTCCCGACTTGCGGCAAGTTGTTTTTTCATCCCCTTTCATTTCCATTAATTGATCGCTTCTTTATTTCATCTATTAGGCACAAGTAATTTCCGCTATATTATCCTTGGTATCAGTGTTTGATAGCATCTTATGATACGACTAATAAAAATCGGGCCCCTCGGATAACCCCCTTTTTTCTCTTTTAAGAGAGGGGGAGGTGACGTGAGAAGGCAAGGAACCCCATTACAATACGACAGCGGTCGCGAGGAAAACGATAAGCTTAAGTTCAAGGTACGGTACAGTACCTTGCACCTTATTTATAGCTTATAACTTATGTATAGGTTTCATGGATTACGAGAAAGCGTTTGCTTCACTTGAAACCTCAGCAGTCATGCAGGCATTACGGAATCAGGGCGTAGACAAGCCATATGTAAAAATACTGAAAGATATCTATTGTGGCTCCACAGCCACCGTTGTCCTCCATAAAGCAAGCAACAAAATCCCAAGAAAGAAGGGCGTCAGACAGGAAGATACGATCTCTCCAGTGCTATTCGCAGCGTGTTTACAGGAGGTATTCAGATGCCTGGATTTGGAAGAATTGGCGATAAGGGTTGATGGAGAATACTTTAGTAACTTGCGATTCGCTGATGATATTACCTTGCTTAGTAACTCAGGGAACCAATTGCAATGCATTCTCACTGACCATGAGAGAGAAAGCTCGGAAGAGAACAGCAGTTTCTGGTATGTAGCGAGTCAGTGGAAGTGGTAAGGAAATACGTCTACTTAGGGCAGGTAGTGGCCGCGGATCCAGAGCATGAGACTGAAATAATCAGAAGAATATTAATGGGCTGGGGTGCGTTTGGCAGGCATTCTGAGATCATGAACAGCAGTACTCCCCTACGGGGCAGAAACCTGGAGGTTTACGAAAACGGTTCTAGTTAGATTGAGGACGACGCAACGAGCCTTGAAAAGAAGAATCATGGGTGAGACGTTAAGGGATAAGAAATCTGCAGATTGGTTAAGGGAGCAAACGCGAGTTATTGACATCTTAGTTGAAATCAAGAATAAGAAATGGACGTTGGCAGGACATGTAATGAGGAGGGAAGATAACCAATGGTCATTAAGGGTTACGGTTTCGATTCCAAGAGAAGGGAAGCGTAGCAGGCGGCGGCCGAAAGTTAGGTGGGTGGATGAGATGAAGAAGTTTGCCAGACAACATGGCCACAATTGGCACATGAGCGCGGTAGTTGGAGAAGTATGGGAGAGGCTTTAGCCATGCAGTGGGCGTAGCCATGTTGATCATGATGTGACGGTACAGTACGTTGCTGCTATTTATAAAAAATAGGCTTCATGCAAAAATATCAAGCGAGAAAAATACGCAGGACATGCAGAAGCCGAGCCGCAATTATTAAAGCGCTCGGCCGGGTCCAGGAGACACTACGGAAGTGGTCGATCATCAAATCAACTCTTCTGTGCCAGCCGCGTTAGCCTGGCGGCTTTGACATTGCTAGAGTCATGAATTTATCTGAATCGAGGCAGCCGCATTTCGACTAGGGCGAAATAGGAAACGCACGTGCGCTGAGATTTGAGACACGTTAAAGAACGTCACGGCGTCAAATATAATCCGAGTCCGCCACTACTGCGTGCCACATAATCCGAGTGTGGTTTTGGCAAGTACAGCCCTATAACCCAATAAAATTGTAATACTTCTGCCACCATGCGATATGCCATGTGAGGCAATGACAACGCTCAACCCTTTCAGAGGTTACAAAATATGGCGCACAACAGCGCCTCAAACAAACACCTCCCCCTGTGTTTCTGTGTGCTAGGCAGACAAACAGCAGTGGTGCACGCGAGGTTACGTTTAACATTAACTCAGCATTCTAGTGTCAGCCTAAACGTTGAAGAAATTAAGCTTTAGCCTTCACGGCCACTGCTAATTATTGTCAATCACAGCATCCAGCACGGAAAGCTTCGCTTACATCGATTCCCACTGTGAGTGGGTTCTGCATAATTTTTGTTATGCGCAGGTGCTGAATACTTCCAGCGAGACTCCAGTAGGCGCAATAATTGTGCTTTTGACCGATGGCATGGAGAACGAGTACCCCTCCATAGACGACGTCTGGCCGCAGCTGTTGGCGTCAAAGGTCCAAGTTGTGACTATGGCGATGGGTGATAATGCCGAAGATAGGCTTGAGGAACTGGCTGCAGAAACGAAAGGCCAAAGCTACTTCTTTCCTGATCCCCTTGAAAACGCAGTGACGACCTACATCGAAGGCGCCAACAGTCAGGCGCACGAGCGCACATATCATCAGTCGGTCAGTATGCTGTTACCTACGATTACACCATGCATCATGAACGGTATTGGATCTCCAGTTGCTTCAAAGCCTTTGTGCAATGTTTTCGCCAGAGGGAGAAATCTCTATTCAGACAAGCTCTCAGTGCCACTAGAGAAGTTCGATAAATCTAGGTGCTTTTTCTTTTCGTGTGCAGATAGATCTAAATGAAGCACACAGTGTCCACTTGTAGCGCATGCAGAAGGTGAGTTGGGCATGTCGAAGGTAAAGTGAGGAGCATTGATGCTAGACTTCGGTTTTTAGAAATGGTTTTATTCGCAAAAAGTAAGACATGGACAAAAGAATAAAATTTACGGAGAGGCACTAGCAACTAATTTTTATTTTCCCGAAGCTTCACTTATATACCCTCAGGCATGCGAACAGGATGAGTCACATTAGGTCATATTTCCGCCTAAAACCATTCTTATAAACCATGTACCAACTAGCCTGGTAGCACGAATTACTAGTGATCGGTGTATTTGGTGCGAATTAAACAATAGTATATCCGCGTTTTCTCTCTGACTAGAGGCCTTATATCAAAAGCGCTCTCTTGGCAGAAACAATTGTGTCAACGATTACACACGCATGAAGTTCAAGAACCATTGTTCCTGTGTCCTGAAGTGTACATGTTATTTACTGTTTAGCAAATAATCCGAAACGTTTATGTTCATTTCTGCCCGTGCAGGACTGCAGGAAGCACCTACTAATCACGGTATTGCAAGATGATTATATCGTGTAGTCCCGCGGTGCTTCATGCATGCGTTGTGCAGTTTTGTCTCACGTATTATCAACGAATCAAAATTGCAGTTCAATTAGAACCTTTCGAAAAAGCACTCATACAAGTGATCCAAAGCTTCAGACTGTGTGCTTTTACAAGCCTACAATTTGCGCCACTGTCCCATGAAAACTATTGCTGCCACGTAATTAAATTTGGTGAACACCATTGAGGGTTTGGGTGGGATTTAAGATATATGCATGCTGGAACACAGAAGATGGGTTCTGATCTGTTGCTGTGCGCGGAAGGAAAGCCCGTTTTTAACTGGACATGGTTGCGCTTGCTTTATGCTACGCCACTTGACCACTTGGCGAAGATTTAGTGATCCTATGCATCACCCTGGAATGCAGCCTATTTAGTCGGTTACCTCTTTAACAGCCACCATAACCAAAAATACCAAGAGTTGATATAGACCTTCTGTCGCGCCCCCAGCAGGACCGTTCTGTCTTCAGCGGAACATGCGCACAGGCTACTGATACAGCCGTCACAACGCATGCACACGTGCTCTAGCAGGACGTCGACACTGCTCTCAAACCAGACTCTTCGCCGCCGGCTCGAAGCGGTCCCTCGTCGGTCCGCGTCGTCGTTTGGTTGTGCTCTTACGCCGTCGGCAGTGCCCTAATCAAGGGAACTAGTTGTTGCCGTTCGGCAGGCGGGCACTGCTAGTCTCGCGTATTCTCAGCGCAGGCTACTCAAGGAATAAGGTAATGTGCTCCTGCCGGAAGCGATCCCAGCCCTTCTCGCTGCAAGGAACGCAGTTCACCGCAAGCTTAGCCACCCTTAAACGAATGGTTTCACACACTTAAGCCTTTACTCGCACACTACGTGGCATGTTTATTGTTCATGTCGCCTTTGTCCACACGCACTAAGGCATACTTTCGCTATTTGTTAAGATTGCCTATAACACGTCTAGACAATCTGCCACTCAGTTTCCGCCATTCTTCATTTTGTACGCACAAGGGCAGTAGTGCACACTGGACCCCTTGCTACCCATCTACCACACCTTTCCTAATGCCTACAATGGTGTCTGATGCGACGAGATGCGTGGAATATTATCGCCAGCTGTCTCGCTTGCTTATTGCCGCAGCTCATTGTCGCCAGAATCGGTGACATGACAATAACCTGTAGACGCAACCTTTTCCAGCTATCTTCCTTGTGTGGTTGAGTACCACGCGTCACAGCCTTGGCCATACTTCCCAATGTCTTCTGTGATAAGAATGTCAATACCGCATGGTAGACCACACCTCCTCTGTCACCTACGTAGCTGGCGAAACAGTCACACCACCTAAGCATCGCGGTCGCGACACTCTCCATTTCACCTGATGTGACAGTCATTCTACCTACCCCATGAGACGACAGAACGGCTCAGCGTATCTCCCGAGGACCATGCAACGAAGAAAATGCGCTTCTGGCCTGTTGGTGGGCGCCTGATGAGAGTTGGTGTTTAGCTCCGTGAGTTCAGGGCTATGTGACATCAATAAATCGTGTGAAAAGCAGGAGTAATATTCGAGCGGGGGAATTGAATTGAGATAAGTCATTCAGCAATGGGGTGCGAAAGCGATATATACGGACATTAATTATGCCGATAGGTTCCCGCTGTCCTGAAGCAACTACACATGACTGAAAATATGAATTTGTGGGAAATGTGAAGCACAATACGAGTTATCTGTAGCAAAAATTTTGAGTTCCCGACTGAAATATGACTCCTACAAATATCGACTTCGTACTTGTTCTCCATAAGGTATAGATACACCACGTAGATGGTTTTACCGCAGCACCGGGAGTAGCGATAGTTGCCCAAATTCGTATCTTACGTAATGTTAGCCAGGGTATCTGTTAGGTTCGTGAAATGTCCACTGTGTATACACAAGCAATTACGACGTTAGTTCCTAGCTGCTGTAGTTGTCAGTCTAAAAATTGCAGAGGAAAACATGAAGGAGCGGTAAGCTGTGTGGGGGAACAGTGTGATGGGTGAGGCCCTCGTGTACATATAATCGAGCTTCCCGCCCACCGCGCCCAAATCCAGAAGTGATTTTTCTTCGCTCTGGGCGTCACTGTTTCACATATTTCAGAAAGTCTTCCACGAAACAGGCAAACATTCAGGCACACACAGCCAGAAAATAACAAACGAAAATTGGCGACAAGCAAACACGTGCTATATGGTAAGCTCATTATGGTAAACAAAAAAAAACGTGCGTCCTATAAGGATGACAAGTAAACTGTTTTATCTGCCTGTGCATGTATATGTTATTTTGCGTGAAGTACACTGTGTTAAAAGAATGTTATCTTTTTGGTGACTGTCGCATAGCCTTCGCGGCGGCAGAATGTTTTCCTCATGAACAGTGATTTGGTAACAATTTTAGAAGTTGCGATCTGGAGAAAGCTCTAGTAGCTAGTTTGGAACTGAAATACTGGCGCGAGATAGTCAGGCACGTGTGGCCGCCAGCCCTTCAACGAAAATTACAAAGTGCATAGTGGTACACGCGGTTCCAGAGTGTCAACCAGTACTAAAAGGACACCGTTTTGCAAAGGCGTCGATTGTTCACTTCGTGACTTTTTTCTGATGGAGATGCTGGGTACGTAGATCGTCGGAGCGTATCCTCTACACAAGTCTGGCGAGTAGTTGGCAGAAACTACGCCTCTACACTTCACGGACTCCTGCCACGGCACGGTCTGCTAGGTGAGCGTGCGACGACACTGTATCCACCACTTTCCATGGTTACCACTGAAGAACAGTGCATCGTCAATCCCGGAGGCCAGATTCATTTCATGGTGGCGCTTTGAAGACGCGAACGATTGCCTTGAACACTTCGGGCGTCTCGCCAGCTTTAACGACTGGAACCAAGGGCGCAAGCTTCGCAGTGTGCATTTTGCTCTCGAAGATTCAATGAGGACGTGCTTCGAGAATCATTAGGCGACGTTGATATCGTGAGATGTATCTCGTCGGCAGTTTCTCAATGTTTATTCCAGTGCTCACTGAAAAGAGTAATCCGAATAGGCGCTTCTGGCGAGGGTTCAAAGCCCGAATAAAAGTTTTGCCCCTTATGTGTAAGACATGGCTCAGCTCTTCAGACGGACTTGTGGGCACATCTGCGACTGAAGAGAAGAAAGTGTGTCACCTAATGCGAGGTGTCAACAATACGTTCTTGCTGGCCTCATTTGTAACCCGCCGACAACATTCACGGACTTTCTCGCCGAAGCGACAACCATGGAAAAATAGTTTCAACAGCATGCCAGATATTACATCGACGTCATGCTTCCAAGTAACCTCGCTCCCGTTGCTCTCGGCAACATCATCAGTACATGGCGGGAAGGGATCACGGCTGTTATCAAAAATTAAATACCGAAGTTGTGGGCAGCAAACCCGTATTGCAACTTTCCATGGCTGAAATGGTTCGCGCTGAAATCAGGCAGTCCGTTCTAGTTCCTGAATGGTACGAGACGCCACAGCAGCGTCCTCCATTGTACAATACCTCTGCCTTCGCACAACCCGCTGAACAAATTGAAGTAGGCTTCATGCCTTGCAGCCCGCCGTCCTCTGCTAAAACACGACTGAGGAGTCGTGACGTTCGGCGAACAGCGGACCACAGATATTTTTGTTATCACTGTGGTGATGCTGGACATAACTACAGAACGGTTTCCTAGCGCCAAGTAGGTATCCTTGAGTTCTCTCCAAAAGCACCTCTTCCGTGAATCGTAGAGATCGACAACTTCTCCGCGAACAGTCGTAATTTGTTCGAGTAACGGCGGCAAGAACACCCTTCTTCGTCACCTGGTCGATGCCTATGCTAAACGCAGCCTTACCTAGTGGCGCTCCAAGGCACCACTTGTTCAGCCCTGCGGATAGGGAAAACAGAGGCCAGCGAACTCAGCAGGCGAGGTCACTGATATTAAGTGCACTGAAGAGCCTTTATTACGACAACGACGCCAGCAAGGTGATCTGGAGACACAGTGAAGTACCGCAAGAGAAGTGGTAATGTTTGATATCCCAGTAACCGTAGACGAAGAAATAGCACCATTAACCGACACTGGATCACCTTGGCCAGGAGCACCGACGTTGCTTGTAAGCTAAAGAAAAAAATCTACCAATGGATTGGGGTCACCGATTCATACCGAATTAAAACCCCTGGGTACGAATGAATATTCACGGCTTTACGTACGTCGGAGATTTTTTGTCCTGCCTAGTTTTAGACTAGGTTCTTGGTATGGTCTTGTTGCAGACTCATGGAGCCACCACATATTTTTGCGAGTTGCTGGTAACATTTTCCACGGTGGACGCCATGGAAAGGAGTTATTACGACAGGCATGACAATGCCTTGCGCTTCGTCGGCAACAACACGTTATCGCCCAGAAGTAGCGCGTTAGTCCTTGTAACCAGCGGTGTATTCAACGAATATGGGGACATTGCCGAGGAAAATACTCGGCTGCTGATCCATCTTGAAATCTCGAGGCATTCTTTAGCTGCCAAGGAAGCGATCGATAGTTCTGTTGGCGAACTTCAACAACGAGTTTAAGCACGTCCTTCAGTCACAGCTGGAGCGTTCCTCAATAAATTTGCTGATCTCTTTGACGTCGCTGTATTAGAAGTGATACCACCGGGCATGACAACTGCTGCCAGCCTGAGCAGCCGCCTTCTCATTAATGCATGCTTGTCGGTGCTACCGAACCAGCGGCTGTTAGGACACGTGAGCGAAGTCTTTGAGTGCTTCTTCACAGAATCCGGTTCAGCGGGACTCCGGTTCGAAACTCCGTATTTTAACGAAGGAGACAGCAGGCCGAGTTCGTCAGTATCCATACCACTTGTGGCCAATGGAACGAAAGGTGATTAAACTCAAAAGTAAAGAAATAGAGAATAAAGATATTATTCACCCTTCGGCTATTCCGTGGGCGTGTTCCGTCATTCTGATAACAAAGGACATCTGCGTCGACTGCGGACGGCTTGACAATGTCCCCAAATGCAATGTTCCCCTCCTGTCACGGATTGACGATGGCTTGGAGTATCTACTTCATGGCCAATTCTTAACCTCGTTATAACTTAAGTCAGGGGACTGGTACCTCAATGTCTACGAGCGTGAGCGCGAGAACACTGCATTTTTACTCCTGACGGGCCATGCGAATTTAAAGTCTTCCCATTCGGCATCTGTGCCGCCACGACTCACGGAACTGAAATGGCAGACGTGCCTGGTCTACCTGAACGATATCACTGTGTTTTCAAGCACGTTTGAGCAGCAGATGGTGTGGCTGAAGAGTGTTCGCAATGCTCTCAGGAAGAAAAATCTCAGAATCAAGCTAGAAAAATTTCAATTATGTTTTCAGGGACTCAAGTCTATTGGTCACGGGATCAGGCCCCGGGGCATTCGGTGAGACCGTAAGGAGTTTGCTGCCATCGCGGAGTTACAGCTTCCTCAAGACAATAAGGCTGTTCAGCGGTTTTTCGGCCTCTACCCCTGCTGCCGTCTTGTTCTTTTCTTTAATTCTCAAAAATAATTAAACTTCTACCAGGAATAACACGCAATAATGTTTCTTCGTGTTGAAGAAGGAGAAATAACAGGCATTTACAGAGTTGCGTAAAGGACTTGAAGCAACTGCGTTGCTCGCGAAGTTTGGCAATGCTCCTCAAATTGAAATTCACAAAGACGCCAGCGTTGTCAGGCTCGAAGCCATTCTTGTTCAATAGCGTGATGGTACGGACCGCGAAACTGCGTTCCGCGAGCTGTTGTCGCACAAAGGCAGAGGCTAACTACTCGACCACAAAAAGGAGTACTTAGTAATCGTTTGGGTAATCGGTAAGTTTCAATCCTCCTGTATGGCCGGCCTTTTGAAGCAGCTAGCGACCGCCATTTGCTTTGTTGGTTTGCAAATTTCAGGAATCCATCAGACCGCCTCGCTCGTTAGAGCCTCCGCCTTTAGTACGAAATTAACGTCGTCGATCGATCTCGACAAAAACACAGCGAAGCTCTCTGCCTGGCACGTGCTTTGACTCTGTTGACTTCCTTAGACTTTTAAAAAAATTGCTATTTTTTGATGCGGTTGATTCGATCCGGATGTCTGGCCTATAGCGTGTGGACACAGAACTTATTCCTCTTATCTGGAAACTTCTAGCGGCTAACGAAGTTTTCCACGCTCGCTGCTATGAGGACCGACATCCTATTGCCTGCGGAGCAACCTACTCTGCAAGTGAAACTGAAATGAGTGAAGAAACGTTCCTTACTATCCTCCTTACGGCAACGCGTGAGCAAGTTTTGCAGGCATGTCACACCTGTGCCGGAAATTAACTTTTCTCCACAACAATAGGGCACATACGACAGAAATATTACTCCCGAGGAACAATTTTTTTCTGTTGTGCACTACGTGAAAGCTTGTCATGACTGTCAGCGGCGTAAAGTACCAAACATCAAATCCGCTGGTCTGCTCCAACCTCTGGACCCACCGACGTGTGCGATGGTCTGCCAATTGAGCCACCGCGGCGCCGTTTCCCCATCCACTTTCTTGAGTATCCCAAGAAAGTGGATCTCACAACCTTTGAGTAATGCAAAGGTTGTGGGATCGTTCCCTACCAGCGGCAAGTTGTTTCTTCATCCAGTTCAGTTAGTCCACTTCTCATGCCTTGAGGTAGCATGTGTGGGTTTATTGACCGGTTGCCTTCGCCCAAAAAGATCACAGTCTCGTGACGCCTGCGTCAGAAAGGATGTTCCACATCCACAGCTAAGGTTGGTAAGTTGAACCCTGGCGGACACCCCCAGGGTCCCACTAGGAAACATATATACCCAAGAAAGTGGATGGGGAAATGGCGCCACTGTATCTGAATTGGTAGAGCATCGCACACGTAATACGAAGGTTGCGGGATCGTTCCCCACCTGCGGCGAAGTTGTTTTTTCATCCGCTTTCATTTCCATCAATTTATCATTTTGATTTGATTTACTAGGCACAAGTAATTTCTCCTATGTTGTCCTTGGTGTCAGTGTTTGTTGGCTTGTTATGATATGATTTATCATTCATGTCTCTTTCAGGTACTCAGGCTCTTGAAGGCATTTATTTGCTGCAGTGATAGTTTTATGTAGCATTTGTTGTTCGACTGCCTAATTTTTTCAAGGTTGAACCCATTAACCAAGAAATGCGTAACGGTATAACAAAGGTGACTATGCATATACGCTGGTCTTTCGTGTGTGCATCCACTCCAGCGGCATGAACGCCAGCGCAGATCGGTTGCAGAAGAATATGGACGCCTCCACGAGGTACATTATTTTGCCGCCGCCGACGAACGCGCCCTGCAATTTCGTTGCGCGATAACACCTCGCGCTTCCATCGCAATCTTTGCATAGGCTTTGACTACTATACGCCGCTGACTACCACGAAAATTCGAGATAGCGCCAAATAAATATAATTGCTTAAAAATGTGCAGTTTCTTTTCTAAAGCGACGCATTGAAATACATAACGTTGTGCTCGAGCTACTTGGACGGCGTTTCCACGATACGTGGGGTCGACGCGTTGGCGCATGTCTCTTGGAACCCGGAGAAACTGCTCCGTTGCAGCAAGAATATGCATCAACCTAGCATGACTACATGAATCGTATATCGGCATTTCAGGGTAAAGGCTAAAGACCAACTACCTGGCGAAGCCCACAATCCTATGGACATGGACATCCCTCTGTCCCCCCCGGGCCCTCCCTTTTCTTGAATAGGCAAACAAAATTAGTTCCTTCATTCATAGACGTTTGAAATTGCACAACAGCAACACGAAAATCAGCGCTATTTGTAAGGCTGGTACCTATAGATTAGGCTATTCGCGACGCTCTCCTAGGGAGGACCGCCGCCAGTGGCCCTCAGGCGTCACACATGGAAGCTGCAAGAAGTGAGACCGTATCGTGTCGATGTTGCATGCACACAGCTGTTCAGCAGGAACGCTAATGTGCGCAATGCTCACAATGCGTACCAGGACAGGAAAGCTTAGCCCTGCGCTCACTCCGCTGCATTGCCAATGGACTGCAGTGGGACGGCGTGTGCATTTGGGCTGTGTCCTTTTTGCAGCCAAACGCACTTCGCCTTCGCCGTAACTTTTTAAGGCGCTACGCGCAAAAGACGAGTGCGCCGCCGTTGATAACGCGACAGCACGATAATGGGATGACAGCGTCAAATGAGTGAACGAGTTTTTAGTGTCACCATAATTTTTGTATCGAATATGAGTGCCAATTGCGAAGTGAATATTACTCAGGTATTTGTTTTTATCTATTCGTGCAAGTTACTCATCGTTTTCTCAAGACTATAAACTGGGAAAACGGGTTTTTTAACATTACAAAAACGTTGCAGCGACGCTGCTCTTCGTGAACGCTGGTTACGCTCAAGCGCTTGGAAGCCGCGAACATTCACAAAGAACACTGCGTCGTCGCAGCACAAACGGAAAGGGCACGGATGCGGCGATTGCCTTCACCTGCACGCGCTTTCCTCCTTCATCAATCGCTTCTTTCGCGGCTTCAAACGTGATCTCGCAGATTTCATAGAGGGTTCATTTGCGCTTACCCCTAAAGGTAAGCTTGGGTCCAGAAAGTCTGCAAGGTTAGCAAAGATTATATGTTGGAGTAATTTTCAGCTGGTGGTTAAAGGCACGGGACGGCAATTCGTAGGTGAGCGTTTGTTGCCGTTGCTGCTGCACAATGTTTCTTATTTGATGTGCAAACGTAGGAGCCAATGTGTTAACTGACGGCTCACCAGAAACGTCCGCTCATGTGATAGGCAGCAGAGGTAACCGTTCAGTAATGAAGGACCTTCTGGTGGTATCTATCATTTTCAGGTGCTTATTACTCCCAATGAAACTGCGAAATGTAACACCAGTGAATCGGTGGTCGACGGCGAGGGTACCACGGGCACCTACCACCGTGAATTTGCGTCACAAATAGCAGCAGCCAAAGCAGGTTCGGAAATATTACAGTCTGCTAATGACGAGTGCTTTCAAAGTGAAGGATACAACCCGGCATTGAGCCTGAAGATCAGCTTAGGCAATACGTTCGACCACGACAGGAAGTATTCCAGCGAGCCCCAGCTTGTAAGTACAGGTTTTCGACCACATAACGAAGAATATCCATAGAGGCAGTTGAGATTTCTGCACGTATTTTCTAGCCTATTTAGTTGCACGACAACGAAGTGCGTTATCACGCATTGGAGAATTAGGAGAAAGATTTAGCTGAGAGCCATCTTTGACTTACGTATTCACATGTACGTAATATTAAGAAATCCCCTTTTGAAACAATCGCTCCAGCGATTTGAACAATATCTGTGGCATTTGAGAGAGGGAGCGAAATTGTAGTGACTAAAAAAAATCTATATATGGCTTCATGTGTTCTTAATGTTTCCAATAACTGGTGTCTTTAAAAACAATCGAAGTGTCTTGAAATATACATTTCTGTCAGTCTAGACAGAAAACAGATCGCTGTTCTGTAAACAGTGCCTGTGCGTCGCAAGTGAATACATTTCATATAAGTTTACAGATTCCGTGAAACAACTACTAGCCTTATGAATGTTTTGCGAAATTCCAACCCACATATTAACGTTATAAGTTCGGTGACTAACATAGTAAACTTGTGTGGTTTAGATTTGTGATCCGGACGGTCAACAAATGGCGCAGGACTTATGTTATTTCGCGGGCTTTATTTCAGGTTTGGAAATAACTTTTAATGTAGCATGTATAGAAAACAGAATGCTGGATCGAAAATTTTTCAGGTAGCTCAACAACTTTCTCATAAACACGTTTGCTCCGTGTAGTAGTTTCGAACCCCTTCTAGGCAAGGTTGCAGCAATTCCGTTTTAATATTTATAGCACTTACTCGAGCCTAGTAAGGGAAATTTCTGAACAACAAAATGAAAAAAGAAAGATAATATAATACGTAACAGAGAAATCAAGCAACGTTCAACCAGTGCAACAAACTTAATCATGAACACGTGGTCACTATCGCTAAGTGTAGACATAAACAACATCAGGCAGGCAGCGAGCACCTTCGCCTAACTCTTTCGCTACCGCACCCACAGAAAGCGATCTACTTGATCGACAGTTCTTTCAAAGCGTTGTTAAACATTTCCATTGGAATTATTCTATACCAACACCGCTATACACCATCTGAAATGAGGACTGAACTTGAACTATTTCTCAGATCTGACAATTTTGCGGCCGATCGGGTAAAACATAAAGCTTCCGTTGAAGGTATCGTCGAACCTAGCGTGTAGTGCTCACATACTCAATGAAACGACGCAAAATTTGCGGTTTGGTCGATTCCCCAGCGCCATTTTTATACGAGAGCAGCAGCGAATATACACAAGCGTCTCTCGGGTTGTCAATTTTCAGATCAGATGTATCGCCTGTTTAAACGATGTTTCAAACGAAGGTATACGCTCATAAGTGCGTGTCATCTTGAAGATTGTGTTCGACTAATATCAAGTGCAACATTATTTTTTCGTCTGTGGGTTGCTGTCATTCATCCGTGCTTCATCAGCATGTGTACAAGTATTACGCGCAATCCTTTCCTTCCTTTCGGCTTTCCACTCACACAGAAACACGCAGTTGATCCCAGACCGACCTTCGGCCGTAGCTTGGCTATTACTCTGATATCTTACATTGCGAATAGCTCCTTTGTGTACCCTTGTGCATTACTGTGGGTTTTGGTGCAAAACTTCAAATTACAGTATAGCACTGTACGGGAACTAAACAAAGCATGTGGAGGCTCCAGGGCTAGTTGAATGCACACAAGAGCACCTTGCTTGCACAGAAAAGCTGATCGAACACAATATCCAATTATGACGAGGCCATTGCATGCTTCCCAAAACTGACAACCATTGCTTCGCGAGCGTAAAAAGTGCCGCATATAACGAACTAGGTGTCTGTTGCAAGGAGTAAAAACAAATGCTCCCTGAAAAATAGAGAGAGAGAGAAAAGAATATAGAGAACGGCAGGGAGGATAACCAGAGGTAATTCCAGTTAGCTACCCTTCAGGGGGGAAGGGTTTAGGGGGTAAAAAGAGAGAGTGGAAGGGGAAAACAGAGTGGAAGAGAAACGAGCATGCACAAACCGCCGCCTACCGCTATAGACCGGTAGGGAGCTGCGTGTCTAGTATTGACACCAACAAATCTTAATGATAATTTTTGGTGTATGTGATCTGATTTACAGAAGTCGGGAACTGGGAAGCAGGCGCTTATTTTGTATATCTTATTTTTTACTCGGTAATCTGTGTTCCTTGATGTGCTTCCTTGAATTTTCACGTAGAAAATGCGAATAACTATCTGAGCAGCTATTACTCTTTTACATGCATTGTAAATGCTAATGATCAAGCTATAATTTTAAGTATCGCGGTATACGTTGCGACTATTGTGTCTTGAAATCAAACGTTAAAACAAATGCACCGAAAATGAGCACATTACTAGCGGTAACGAAAGAGCTAAATAGTTCCAGAGCCCAATTGTTCGGGGAAGGAAACTTAACTTGAAGATGTCAATTCTTGTCGTTTATCAAACACCTTATTAAAGTTTCGGAAGAAATCAAGCAAGTCACCATAAACTAAACATTGCTCTCATAATTATTTGCCAGTATGGGCGTAATGCTTGTTTATGTGGAATTTTAGTTGACGATTTCTTAGCAAACATTAGAATGTTTCTCTAAAGATAGAAACGATTCAACCCGTCATGGTTGCTCAGAGGCTATGGTGTCGCGGGATGGAATCCCGGCCACGGCGGCCGCATTTCGATGGGGGCGAAATGCGAAAACAACCGTGTATTTTAGATTTAGGGGCACGAAAGAACCCCAGGTCATCGAAATTTCCGGAGTCCTCCACTACGGCATGCCTCATAATCAGAAAGTAGTTGTGGCACGTAAAATCCCATAATTTATTTTATTTAAGAAACAATTTACGATACAGTGTAATGTTTATAGAGGCTCAATATCCAATGTTTTCCTCGGCGTCACAATGTGTCCACCACTGTGTTCGGGAGTCGCCGCGAAAACTAGGTATTGTACGTCACCCAGAATGCCTAACTCGCCTCATCCACGACAAAAAAATAAAACAAACCTTCGCTTTTTCTTAAACAAATTACTTTGTGCAAATATATCATGTATAGTGCACACCTGTGTGTGAAGACAACATACATTTATTATGTAAGTATTGAACTAAATCTCACATGATTTCTCTTTTGGAAGAAATATTTGCTGCTTTTATCATAATGAACTGTGGCTCCCTTTGCATCCTGTATTACATGCAAATATTTGTTTTATTTTAGAAAGCTCTTCTCTCATATAGTTGTTCTTATTTTGTTAGACGGCCCTTCGTTTACTGGTACCGACGATTCTGTTGTACAGAGGTGGCTATATTGTGCACTTCTCTGAGACCGATCTGATAGGCAGCTTTTACCCACGAATTTCATCTGTTTCAGGGATATAAATGATTGTATCATATTGTAGTTTAAATCAACCAGGATTGCCTTCGTCTTACAGGTGATGTACGAAACAAGGGGCTTCATCGGAAGTATTCAAGTAACATTCCTTCTTGATGACGCCTTGGGAAACAACACAATTGTTACCATTAGCCGCCAGTCCACTGCAAGTCCCTCACTCTCGGCGTGGCTTCTTGACCCTACAGGAAAGAGGTGTCAGAATTGTCAGGAAGTTGAAAGCGACCGCGAAAAATCACTTACCATCCCGAGCCCAGCAACGGTACGCCTGTCCTCGTACGAACCATGATTGACATAATATGCGGGTTAATTCCGTTCAATTATATTTATTTCTCAGCAGCCGCCTCTCATGACTTACCCGTCATGGCAATATCGTAGACGTAGTGCCCTTTAGACAAATGAATGAACAAAGCCATTTTGTAAGGAAAGGGAAAGCTCTGGGCCGCTGCGAAGAATTAGGTGGAAAGGAATCTATGTTCCTCGATTGTTTACTGAGGCGCATAATTATCTTAACACTTCGTCATTTGCTTTATGCCGACTGGTAATACAAGGTGTATACTCAGTTCCGTCACTCTCTCATAGCCTGGTTGACCCTTCATACACTACTCGAACAAGCCACTTTGTCTGCCATATGTCGCGACGGCTTATTGTCTTTCAGGGTTAGTTTACGTTCACTTGCCTAGAGTTATAACGTCTCCATGCAGTAAGCGTTTAATGTTGGAGCTTCAATTTGAAAAAGCTGCGTGAATCGAAATAAAGTACTCGAATTCTGTTCTGCATGACTCCTGACAGTGCGTGCAGTAGGGACAGGTGTAGCTTTTCTGGTTTGGTGCCTTTTCACAAGTATGTACAGTGTGCCTGCAGCGGTGGCCATAACTTTCATAAAAAAGAAACATTGTCCATGCGACTAAGACTGCCCTTGCCCTCAGACAAGTGGACCAAGGTACTTTCTGCTTTAAATTTGGTGCGATGCAATGCATCAGTGCTCTGTTAGGAGAGCTTCCGGCCCATACCTTTAGGTGGATATCTTGGTAAGCAGGGCATGGCGGGGATCGGATCGGATCGGAAAACATTTATTGGGCTCTAGAAAAGAGATCTTCGAGGCTTCAGACGGTCTCTTCCATCTTCTGATGGACTCTTCTGTCTGCAATCACAGTGTTGGTGCCCAAGTCGAAGGCTCCAATGAGTATGGCCAACCCGCGAGCGAGCTCTACTAGGCGCTTTTGGCCGTTCAAGCTTACGCTGGAAAGCATACTCTCCCACTGTTCCGCACACGGGTTTTTATTTTATAGATAGTTGGGGACTCAATATTTTGACACGCCCATGATATGTGTTATAGATCTGGTTTCTCTCCACACCATGGGCACTTAGCCTCATACTGTCTAGGGAAAATTTTATTGAGAAGGTTTAGATTCGGGAAAGTACCCGTCTGCAGTTGTCGCCATGCAACAGCATCCTTTCTGCTTAGATCCTTATCTGGGGGTGGGTGCTTCAGTCTGACCCCCTTATAATAATTTAGGATATCTGAGTAGCCCATGGGTACTGACTCGAGTTCCTCAAGGCTGGATGTGTTGTACGCCCGGTTGATACGCCCTCGAGCTATCCTATCCGCCTCTTGGTTCCCTGTTATGCCAGGGTGCCCTGGTACCCAGATGGCGGAGAAATGGTGTGTGCCGTGATGTACGTATTATCAAGTCCGCCCGCTTGCGCGCTAAGTGCGAAAGTGGCTGCCTGTTCCCCATCCTTGCCGGTGTGCGGCGGTGTGCACGAAATTTGAACATTTGAATGTCCTGTATTAGTTTTAGCAATTTTCTAGTGTCCTTGGCGACAGCATCATCTGTCGTAGGCCACCGCGTTGTACGAGTGAGTAACTATCTGATAATTCTTTCGCGCACTCTGCTCTGCCATGTGTCACGTGTGAATTGAAATGGTGCTGCCCGCTTCTAAATACGGCGACAGTTCTGCGTGTAAATTTGCACCCCTCGAAAGGCGGCATGTGTGATAGCCACTGTGTTGGGTGCAGATGTGCTAAACCAGGCCATGCTGACTATTTCGTTTCTGATTGCAGCGTCCGCTCAGATGTCAATGGTGTGGTACGGCATTCCTAGTTCCAATCACTTTTCAAATATATTTCCAGATTCTTTGTTTTGCATGGACATACAGTGTTCTTGCTTCCGTATGCCCAGTGGTGCTTTCCATGGCGGCGATGTGGGGAATTCTGAGGGCCCCGTCTTTGCGTGGACTTTATTACCCCATGCCAAAATCTGTTTTCCCAAAGTCATCTTGTCTAAGCAGTATCACTTTTGTATTTGTGCTTCATCGATTATGTTCCGAATGTGTGGTATGATTAGCAGCTTGAGCAGGTCCTCGTTCCTTGCATGATTCGCTAGCCCAGTTATCGCACGAAGGGTTGCGTTTTGCAACTTTTGGATATCGCCAAGGTCTTCCTTACAGAAGCCGCGAAATGATTTCCCGTAAAGAATCGTTCCTACTGTTGCTGTTTTGGAAGCGTTTAGCATGCTTTCTAACGTCCTCCTCCATACTTGCTTGATATTTGTGCAACCATATGTAACAATGGTCTCCATTTGTGCTTCAATGTGCGAATCCATTGCTAGGAGCTTTTTGCAGCTAGGAATTGATGCCCCGAATAACCAAATTGGTCCATTAGTCAACGCGAGATCGCTTTGGCCTATGTGTAGCGTGATGCTTGCTTACATTAGTAATTTTCTTTCTGTTTACGTTCGTAATTTTCGTCTTCTGTGGTGACAATTGAAGTCCGAGGTTATTTAAGGTATCAGTAGGGCTGAGCATGGTTACTTGCAGTTCGATTTGCATGACGTGCACTTCCCAATAATATGTCGCTTCCATCCGTACCATGATTTTGTTGGCGTAACTATAAAACGGGCTACTGCGTCTCGCTCAAAACTCTGTTCCACCCGTGTCATGGCCAACTCGAATAGCATATACCCGAGGATATAGCCATAGGGTACTCCACTATACGCTTAGTAGGACTTCGTACTCCATCCCAGTGCTCTTCCATAGACCTAGATTTGTCTGCTTTAGAGAAAGCTTCGGATCCAATTCTATGTTCTTTGGCTTGGTACGTGGCTGCTAATGCTGTGGGATGACCTATTGTTTCGCGTTGCCGAATGCTTTACGCATATCTACTGCTAGAATACATTCAGGTACCTGCTTGCGGGACTTGCGCTTAATCACTTTGCGTAGCAATCATAGGCAGCCATGTGTGCGCTTGTTCGGCCGGAAGCCAGCCTGCGTATGCTGCAAACCAAGCTATACTTGTTTGATATAGTGTTGTTGTCTCGTGCTTAGCATTCCCTCGATCAATTTGAAGATAGGAGGCGTTAGAGCTATGTCGCGTTGATTAGTTGACTGCGTGTGGTCTTTCCAAAGCGTCGGTATAGGGTATATGAGAAATCTGGCACTAGTTCGGATTCCCAGGTTTCATTGGCAGTTAAGAGCTGTTCTTGAGCGTCACTGCGGAGGTGGAAGCACTGTCTCACGAAACTAATTGAGGAATTATTAAAAAAATAGCAATTGATCGGTTTTTAAATCAATCCTCTGCAGTCCTTCACGCGATGCTCATCTTCAATACGAATGCTCTTCGAAATTTTTTTCTCCTCCCTTCTTTTTCTTTGTGACGACATATGTTGCGACACTGACAATTCCCTCATTTTGCGTATTAGAGGAAAAGGCAGTGTTATATTCTACAAGCACAAGGCTGACAAGATTGTAGTTGGTAAATGTCGCGATCCTCGCGCCTGAGTCCTCTATGAAGCGCATGATCTTATTGTAGCCGGGACTACGAAAATGCACTTGGGATAGCGCAAGTAAAAAAAAAACTGGTAAATCATCCACAGCTGATGGCTTCGCTTGACCATCCTAATTACCCGTCACTGTCAAGCGTCACAACTGTCGTTTCGATTCGTCGGCTAATATCTGCTAGAGAGTTTGCCATTTAGACATAGTCGTCTAATTGCAACGGACAGTAGCCGACTCTCTTTACTTGAAAAGGTGCCGGATCTGTAACAAAATCAGGGTGAAGGTTGATTTTGCTTCTATTACAGTTAAACCGACGCAAGTGTTAAATTGAACTGATCTGTTTTTTATGTTTGTAATAAGTATACAAACCTGAGTCTGCCATTGTCAATGATCTCGAGTTTGTGTTCAAGGCCACCTCTGGCTCTCGGCAGCCTGAACGTGTTGGTGAGCTGCCTTGAACTACATTTCGGTTTTCCGGTTGCACACCTGCGGTGGTTTTACTTGTACATTAAATCTCCCGCGTCACATCTGGCTGGTACAATGAGTGCAAATATAAAAGCTAAGCCACAACAACACAAAACTCCCAGAGAACGTAGGTGGCCATTTATAAGAGTTCCAGAATTTTCAAAAATCGCCTGAGGCCGATAGCATCCTTCCTGTCCTGTAGCTGGACTATTCGAAGACGCGGACAACAGCAGCGTACGAAATCAAAACACCCATTGAAAAATAAGCATAAATTCACTACTTAACATTACAATTAATCACATTACGGCGCATGCTGCGATTTGCGAATTGCAGCCAGTGTGACTGCAAGATGTATCCACTTGAAATGGATGTCTAGGACGACACGTGATTATACGTATTTCCCAAAGCGTGGGGCGAAATACATAGCTCTTCCAGATACATTTGCGCTTCAATGAATACCATAACATTTTGATAAAAATTAGGTGCGACAACAGGGAATTTTCATGGTGGGTTTCCCAGCGCACATCTACAATCTGGTGTGAATCTGCAAACTCACTTGAAGTCGAATTGCCTTACAACGTCACCAGCTACAATTCATAAAACGCCATGTGTGCCATAAAGTAATTAACTGTGGAGTTTATTGGTGAATTACTTTGTTCACTTGAATATTTGTTTTCACTTCTCGTGCAAGTAATGTCCGCCTATCCTGTAATACATTTATATGGCTATAATTATGTTATCTGTACTGGGCAATTCTTAAAACTACATGAAATCTGAAAAGTTATCACGCCCTAGATTCTGAAAACAAGGATTCCCTTTCTTTGAGAGAGATGTATCACTATGCTTTGCTTTCTCAAATTTCTGTTCTCATCATGGGTCGTTGGATAACGGAACTAAGGCAAATAGGGTTTTCAACAATATGTTGAGGCACTATATTTATGAGGCTTTTCCTTTCCAGTTAGTAATAATGATAAATTCTGTGTTGTCACGAGCCAAAACCACTATCTGATAATATGTGTGTTATATTATTTGTAGTCAGGCACATCTAAATATTTTTGATCTTCTAGGGTTCCTTAACGTGCACCTAATTATATGTCCACGAGCACTTTTTTTCGCATTTTGCACGGTTTGAAATTCGTCAACCAAGGCTGTGATGGAAACCAAGACCTTGAGTTCGCTTTCTGACGCTCGCATAGTTTGTGTCTTCTATTGTAAGACTGTTTCCGATCACGTGCTTCTTATCATTCTTATTCTCACAGTTGATTTGTATCATAATATATTAAATATATCACCTTTAGCTATTGGAAAAATGCTGTATTTATTCGCACTGTTTTGCCTAAATCTTTTTATGACATGGCCCAGCTAAAGCCTTCAGGTCAAAAGTTGCGGAAGTCTTTTTTAAAGTCAACCTCCAAAACCAGTAGTGTGCACAATATGCATCAACTTTGTGTTTTGAACAAATTTGTTAGCGGAAGCGAAACTGTGGTAAAAACGACTAGTTATCTGTTGGTCTTGAAACTTGTTATAGTATTGCTTTACTGTAAGTGCTTAACGTTTGTTTTTAAGGTGGCATGTGAATATTACAATGCAGGTAATCGAACAAACTACGAAAATTAGAAATTTGCCCCGAATGCAAAAACTAAATTCCTGATGTCCATCGTAGCGCTCATTTGCGTGTTCTGACACAATATGGTGGCGCAGCCGAACGTGTCGCCAAGCCTTTACGGAGAAGCGTAGCATCGAGCATCCGTATCGCGACTGATGCCGCCTGCTCTGATCGCACAGCTACAAGCAGCTGCATAAGCCATCGACCAAATCCAAGAGAATCATGCTGATTGTGCTGCGCATATGTATGCGTGAAAGAAGCGATTAGAGGAACAGGTGTCTTGATTATGCAGCGTAAGGTGCTGCAGAACGTGGAAGTATGCGGCTTGGAAAACGGCAAGCTGAACGACAGGACACTAAAGCCTTGTCGAGCAATGTAACCACAAGTGACCATGTTGACGCTGTATCTTGTTTCGCTGCATCGCCTGTAGTCGTACAAAATGACGGGGAAATTGTCTGAAGCCGACAACCATGATGTCACTGGAATTGTCATCCCAAATTACGAACACTCACGTTTATGACGGTACGGAATATGAACAAAATGTCTCTTGTGAATTTTTGTATTGCTGCGGAGCGGCGTGAACTAAACCGACACGTGCACTTTCCGCACTAAATGTGAAGTGTGTTTGTGTCGCCTTGACAGGGGTATTGCAAATGCATCCTACGCTAACATTGGCTTACACATTATAGAACTCTTCGAAAGAAGCTAGGCGGAGTACCGATTCCCCAAATTGGCTAGATTCGCTGTATTTCTCTGACAGCCATAAAGATATTGATCGTTTAAGTAATGCACCAATATAAAATGCCATAAAGCCTTAATAATGCGAAAGCGTGGTCGAAGAAGGAGATTTAAGAAATGCGGGATGGAAAGCCAAGGCCATATATTCTGTTGCACCTTTCCCGTTGCAATGGCTTTCGTCTGCGCAGATAATATGAACACATAAACAACCAGCCTGATCTCTTCGCTAGCCTAATTCTCCATAATTGCTAACTAAATCCTTCACGTGAGCCCTTGAAGATAGGGAAACAAAACGAGGGATCAGTAATTCAGTCGGTTCAGTCAGACATGGCACGCAACATGAACACCCTCTCATTTCCGCCAAATAAAACAGGTTGTAACTTATAGCTTGATCAGGACAATGGAAAGCATAGCTCATAGAGGCCATAAGACAAGTTTCAAAACTTGGTTAAGATAACTTTTTTAATAGACACTGGGTTTCATCCAACTCATTTAACTTCACAAAGATTTTCATAACGTTGCGCTCGTCATCATCATCATCATCATCATCATCCTGGTTACGCCCACTGCTGGGAAAAGGCCTCTCCTACACTTCTCCAACTACCCCGGTCATTTACTAATTGTGGCCATGTTGTCCCTGAAAACGTCTTAATCTCATCCGCCCACCTAACTTTCTGCCGCCCCCTGCTATGCTTCCCTTCCCTTGGAATCCATTCCGTAACCCTTAATGACCATCGGTTATCTTCCCTGCTCATTACATGTCCGGCCCATGCCCATTTCTTTTTCGTGATTTCAACTAAGATGTCATTTACCCGCGTTTGTTCCCTCACCCAATCGGCTCTTTTCTTGTCCCTTAAAGTTACACCCATCATTTTTCTTTCCGTAGCAAGTTGCGTCGTCCTCAATTTCAGCAGGACCCTTTTCGTAAGCCTCCAGGTTTCTGCCCCATACATGAGTACTGGTAAGACACATCTGTTATACACTTTTCTCTTGAGGGATAGTGGCAACCGACTGTTCATGATTTGAGAATGCCTGCCAAACGCCCCCCAGCCCATTCTTATTCTTCTTGTTATTTTCGTCTCATGATCCGGATCCATGGTCACTACCTGCCCTAAGTAGATGTATTCCCTTACCACTTCCAGTGCCTCGCTACCTATCGTAAACTGCTTTTCCCTTCCGAGATTGTTAAACATTACTTTAGTTTTCTGCAGATTAATTTTCAGACCCACCCTTCTGCTTAGCCTCTCCAGGTCAGTGAGCATGCATTGCAATTGGTCTCCTGAGTTACTAAGGAAGGCAATATCATCAGCGAATCTCAAGTTGCTAATGTTTTCTCCATGTACTTTTATCCCCACTTCTTCCCACTCCAGGTCTCTGAATACCTCCTGTAAACATGCTGTGAATAGCATTGGAGAGATCCTATCTCCCTGTCTGACGCCTTTCTTTATTGGGATTTTGTTGCTTTCTTTATGGAGGACTACGGTTGCTGTGGAGCCGCTGTAGATATTTTCCAGTATATTTACATATGGCTCATCTACACCCTAGTTCCGGAATGCCTCCATGACTGCTGAGGTTTCGACTGGATCAAACGTTGCGCTCAATTTCGCTAAATTTGTTCTCGGCGGCATTTGTAGTGCTGCCAGAACAACGACTGACATTCTGCCCCTTTCGTGAGGTACAATCATAAAGCTAGAGCACTCATATAGGTAATATATTGCGACAGGTTATCCACTTATTACCCAACCACTTCAAACTTTGTCTACACGTGACCCATTACCTCGTCCTTGCTGTCACTAATCATAAAGAAGCTGACTCGTTTCGTTCACTGTGTAAACCACGCGAACCAAGTATGCGAATCACGAATAAAGAAAAGAACCAGAACACGGCGGCTAAATAGTTATTCGCATCGCCTCCTCCAGCTAGATACCAGGCACATGTTTCGTTCTCCCATTGCTGGCGTTCCGCCGCGCAGTTGCGCGCTTTTAACGAGGGGTGGCGCCACGCTCTATGGGGTGGCACCACGCTCCATAGAAGCTCCGCTCGCGCGGCGCATCTATGGGTCGGGAAGGGCCGTTCCAATGGGCGGGGCGCAGCAGCGACTTCTTGTTCAACATTACGGGTATGAAAATTGAATTACTCTGACTGCTAGAAGATTGTCACATGTAGATGTTAAACATATTTCGCATCAGTGTCAAGTAAATCATAAAAGCGGTTGCAGTACCGGCGCAGGACCCAGCAGGAAGAAGAGCGATCAGTCTGGTTCGGTAAACAGGCAAAAATCAAGGAAGCCGCGTAGTAGAGACGCAAGTACGTGTATAAACTGTTTATTTCACCCTTACTGTGGGCAAGTAAAATGATTACGCATTGTCTACTTCCTCATGAAGAACAACATCACGGCTTCACAGACTTGGCCAGCTATAGCTTCAACACTTCAAGGGACAATGGTTTCCGCTCAAGAAGCTTTGTCGCCCTGTTTCTGTGCGTCACTACAGCGGTATATTTCGTGAAAACGGGCTTCATCAACTACTTGACGACGAGATGCAGAACCATGTTTCTTTGCTCTCGTCACACTTTTCGCAACGGAACACAGGAAGTTCCATCACAGCCCACACGCTTCTTTCAACACAGACTTCTAACGGCTTAGGAATCGAGATTGCGTTGTTGAACACGATATTAGAAAATCTCCCAAGCCCTTTCGGAACATTTACCAGCTGCTCCCTCGGGTAGTAAACTCCTCCTTGGTTCTGGTGAGCGATGAGACCCTGTAGGGGATTGTTGATTTTAGGTGCCTGCAGGAGTGAAATGAAATTTCCGCGTGGGATTCGCTAGCTTGCTGCGCGAACGATGAACCGTCCTGTTAAAGCTAGACTGGCCACGTACGGGTCTGAAACGAGTGGCATTGTGCTGACCCATTGGTCATACAGTTCCTCCTCTGCTAGATTGAGAAGTTTCTCCATCGCTTCAATGAGCGTGTGGTAGTGCTGGTTAGCTGCAATTAGTTTTTTTGGCTGAGAAAGAGGATGAACTGTGCACGTTGCTATCACTCGAAGTAGCAACAATTCCAGTCTTGAGAATCTTCTCCAGCCCGTATACAGAACTTTTTTACATCCAGTGCATCATTGCACCCAACACTTCTGCGCAGGAATCCAAACAATGGTTCAATTGGGTCACTTGACATTTTTCTCGTCGACAGAAACTCGAACTTTCTGACAAGAAGCAGACGTCGAATGCACTAGACATTCGACTTCGTTGTTATCACGAGTGCATGGTAGATTTCCTTTGTGAGAAAGTTCTCAGGTTTGCTCTTCCTTCTTAGTTGATCCATGTAAGCGAGAAATTCGAGTTCAAGCAATCTCAGTCTCTTATCATCAACATATGTGAACTGTCGTGCGTCAGGATCATTTCGATGAATGTGCTTTACAGTTGCTCACACTCATGAGAGTAAACCACTTCTCTATGATTTTCAGGAAGTATATTGATGGCCCTCCTTTAGTGAAATCTGCATCACAAGTACGGCCAGCCTCGTCCTTCAGGTAGACTAATACTGCTGTTAATGGAGCGCTGAACAATTGCACGGCTGACCGCACCTTCGTTTTTTCAATCTTTGCGGGATAGAAGTGCTTGCGCGTATGGAACCGTATCGGCCCTATTGTCGAGTGCTGTTGCATTCTGTACAATGTCTTCAAATACTTGGAAGATATTTCTTGCGAGGAACCTATATCGTTCGCCAGGAATTGCGATCTTATATTTTTCACAATGTGACTTTGGTCCAAGGCAAGGAATAAATGTTTCGTGGGATTAGAGCGATGAGGGGCAAGTGTTTTCGCCTCCACTCTGCACAATATATCCATCGCAACGACTTTCATACGTTGGCTGCCGGTGACGATACCCACGACATCCATTCCCACATCTTCTACTCTTCGGATGACGCGGTGAATGCAAGTGGCGAAGTAGGTCAGAACTGAAATCAGCTTCCCCAACAGAAGCGTCTGTTTGCCTATGATATTCTAGCTTTTGTTGGACTCTCATTTTATCCACATCAAGTCCACATGATTTAGCATCCGCTCTATGTAGCGATTCAAGTTCTGCTTGCAGCCGACAGCACAGCAATTCACTAAATCCGATTTCTCGAGATATTCTGCCAATATATTTCTGCAGCGTATTTCGACATGGAAATTTCAGCAGAGCCTTGGACCTTAGATGTTCATAGGCCTTGGCAGACAAGTTTCTTAGAATGATGCAATGTCTCACTGTTAGCTCTGACCACGCTGGTCGTTGCTTCTTGTATTTTTTATCTGGTCCAGAAAAAACGTCGCCTTCATATTTCCCTCTTCCGCACGGATGCAACTTCCAAAAATGCGTTCACGTAGCTTTGCTTTTTTAAGTTTTTGACGCTCTTTCTTGTAGGAATCTACAGTCCTATGAAGCATGTCATTCCTTTTTTTGTGTGTGCGAGCTCTATTTGTCGCCATCGTTTCCGTTCGACAAAAACGCTTGAAGAGCACGCTCTTGTGGACGTCTGTACACCGTAAGAGCGCGTTGCATAAACTTTGGTCTGCGGCAGTTCCATAAGATTTGAAAAATTAGCATCTGCCTCACCTTTGTCCTTGCGACTCCGGAGTCGCTACGTTGATTAACAAACACAACGCTGCACATTCATCTGCGTTGATGAAGGCACATTGATATCCAACTTGTCTTCCGTTGTACGGAGTGCGTCCACTTTCACTGCTTAGAGAGGCAATGCTTCATGTAGCCATTCCGCTGGTACTCCCATCAACCGAGCATAGCTTTGACGAACCGTCTGTTGACGGCCCTCGCTTACGTTTCCGAATGCTGGCACCACTTCTTGTGGTTGGGGGAGCCTTTCTCACATACGAAGGGTAGCCAGAGAAAATGCTCTGCACAAAGCCTACTTTCAGCTGCCGGTTCTTGCAGTTATCTTTGAAGTCTGATGTGTTGAAATGCAGGCTGCACACTACCGAACAATTGAAGTAGAATTTGGCTCCTATACAGTCCTTCCTGGAAATCGCTTAAAGCCACCGTGCACGTGCGTTGATGCCGTCGGGTATCTCGTGAAACGAGGCATCTGGCTGCTTTCTACGCTGACTCGGCGCGCACAAAGGCACGCAGCAATACCGCATAATTGCAGTATTTAGCGTTAGAGAAGCCTCGAAAAGCTTGGGACAAGCAAGCGCACGCAATGAGCACACCGCAGCACACCGAGTGCGGCACACTGTCACTGTAATCATGACAGCCTGACGGTATGTCTCACAATGCTTATTAAAGGCCCTTATGACGCTCTAGACCGGTTTAAAAATGCGTATTTACCCCGCCTTTCGAATCGTTCAGTCAGTTTGAGGTTAGGGAGTTTGTCTTTCTGTTGTGTGGCCCAATATGGGCGACTACAGCAAAGTGAAGGATGATTCCAGACGCCGCTGTATCGGGCAGTAACTGGAAACGAAGGGCGCACGTCGGTTCCGCGAAGAGGGAACGCGGGAAACACCCACGCTATGGTGGCTAGAAGGAGAGGTGTCAGCATCGGTGTGCCGGAGAGGGAGCGAGAATTCATACAGATGCGGCGGCGCTGCTGTGAGCCCCGAGATGCTCCCGCACGCGTAGCAGCCGCTTTTCGTTGCAGCTATTTAACGTTACCTAGCGGATTACAACAAATGCTAGTTGGCACACTTTTCTGACGGCTCGCTGCAAAGCGTGTATCGGCATTGAAAACTATGCTTGAACTTGCTTCCCTGTATATTAGCTGCGTGCGCCGCTGGCACCTCGAAATATTGGAAGATAGCGAATCAAATTACTTGACGTGAGCTTGTCACCAAAACAACGTCCGTGTAGCTTTTGCTTTGATGCCGCAGTGTTCATGGCGTCTCAATTCAGGTAGTAGCATCAGCAACCATACTTGAACGCTTTATTCTGATGACTTGCACATAAAAAGCAAGGTCTACTTTGTACAAGCTTCAATAAGCAAGACATTTATTTTGACACATTCTTACAATTGAACTTCTAAAACACTATCAAAAGGAAACAAAGAGAAAATATGCGTCAATGTAGGGGAGAACTGCAAGTTATACAAAACTCAGCTAAAAGAAGTAAATAAGGCAAGTAAAAAGAACAGTCAATATGCCATGCCAAAATGGGCATACACACATGGCATTGAGATTAGGTTGGCAAACACAGATGCAGTCACAGACGAGTTTACGAAAATTGATTTCTACCTATGTCAAGCACAGCCAGATTGTGAGATCAAATTTGCTTATGGGACCGTTGTAACAATGTGAATAAGATATTACTAATGAGTCACAGCAGACAGCAAAATGCGGGCAATGAGCAATATAACATAAAAAAGAATACCTTGTTAGCTGTGTTAACGATATGAAAGTTAAGTATTACGCCTCAACTTCAAGAACTTCATCTTTTCTCTGTTTTTTTATTGGTCGCATTTTCTCCAGCTACAAGAAAATGCATCCTTGTCCGTGTGAAGAAGCGAATGGTTTGATTCGTTACTTCCACTTTGCTGTGCTCACAACCGACCATATTTAACCTCTTCACAGACAGGTAAGACATAAGGTCCAAGATGTTGTCAGTTTTCAACTTGTTGAAACTGAAGCAACAGGTAACAGCATCCTCCATAGCTTTGACCACGTCTGCTAAGTACTCATACGGGTACAGGAGGCCACCTCTATCTATGTAACATGTGAGGCATGACTCTGCAGGAAGCAAGCTCGAGTCCTCTGTGTGAAGCAACAGTCTGCTACATTCGTTGCACTTCGTCTTTTTCAACAACTTCCGGGCCACATAAGCACTGACGTAATAGGTGATCCGGGAGTCACTTTTGTGCCCAACGATTTCAGCGTGGTCAGGGCTCCTGATACCAGATGGTAGAGTTAGCAACGAATATATAAAGAGGCCTGAAAATGCGACAGTAAAAGTACAGTGACACTCAGGGCAATGCCGCCCGTTACCATGGCTGTTTGCCAGCCTAATGGCTACGAAAAAATGAGGGCTTATTTTGGCAAGACGCCGGGACGACAATGCGAGCAGTGTAGAGCAGCGTAGAGGCGTAAATTGTTTTTCAGAGTGAGCTGGTGTCGATGCTCATAGAACGGTTTTAGGTCCACTGGTGAGTCTCGCCTGTAGGGCCGCCATTTTTTCTTGCTCCACCAGTGAAGTTGTGCACAAGCAGGGTCTGTTTGTTGGGATGGCTTTAACTATTGAAGGCAGTGCTCCTTTATGGGAAAATAGGTTTTCAAAGAGCGTACAAAAGCTTCCACGTTTTCTTCGAGCTCTGAGCCCTGCGCAACTACTGATGGGTGGTCGGCTAAGAACCAAGCTTCCTCTTGATTCCACCAAGCTGACACCCCAACTGCCGGATCAACAGAGCCTTCGGAAGTTCGAGGCACAGTACTGAAAACGTCAAAGGAAAGATTCTGACAGACGTCACGAAGTGCAAGAAGTGGAATCACGGGGGATTTCCACAGACTCGCCATTGGTAACATGCTTGTAGCTATGGACGATGACTCTCTCGTCGAAGTGAGCCTCGCACACAACGCAGTTCTTCTCTAACGGCTTGTCAACACGAGAAATCGCGCACTCCCAGGCCCTGCGTCGTTCATTGTCGACGGGAACAGCGAAGAGAGACGCATTATTCCCTTGTTTGTTGGCCGAAACATACCCCGCTTTGTATCCAGGTGCAAAATGGCGTCTTTGCTGTTTAGTCATCAATCACTATGGCATGGCCATGTCGGTACGTAGCTATTCGAAACAAATTCAAACCAGCACGCACAGACGTTGTGAGAACACGTACCCGTACCTGTCTATAGGCGACGAAACGTGCGGCAACGGCGGTCGGCGGGTGCTTTCGACGGATCTCGGTAGCGATGTGCGCGCCGTCCCGCGGCGGCATGAAACGCCAGCACGCTTCCAATCGCGGCGCGGCCGCGACGATGCTGACAACCTCTCCTTCTAGCTACCATACGCACGCGTGAAAAGAAATCGGATCAGTCGCTGCGCCATTGAAGAGGCACAAGATCTGCACCCTCGCTCGGAACAAAAGGCTAGACGGTCCGAGTGAAGGGACCCGTTCAGGGAGACAGGCGTGAAGATAAAAGATAGGGGTTGCTTGAGGTCGCTGCCACCACTAATGCCCATGCGCTTCCCACATGTCCCGTCGATCATCTCGGTCACGGAAACTGGGCGACGCGACACTGCCCAGCCGGTTTGGGTGTCAATGTTTGGCATCCGCGTGCGCTTTCTGAGAATGTCTGTGAAAACGGCGGTAACTTTACGACCACTTAGCCAGCTAGGACCGATGGATGCTTTTTTGTGCGATCGCCATCGGGTCCCAATTATGGTGCTTGGATTTCGAGCGGACCGGGCCACAGCTGCGCGGGGGACTGAGTTTTCTCAGTACAGGCAGCGCAGCCCACTGTCCGGCAGATATTAAGTACACAAACCGTGGTTTCATGGAAACATTCTCGGGCAGCTTGCGTGGCGGCCACTTGCAGGAGAAAGGGGAGGACATCAAGGGCCGATACTTGGAGCCTAACGTAGGGGTGAGGAGATGAAACGGGTCTTTGAGCAATCCTATCTCCTGGCGAGTTTCAAAGTGTGCCACTGTTTCCACCAGTGCCGTCTGCGACATGAGCGTGGTTGTGCTATTTGTTGCAATAACGTGAACTCGTACGTGTGATTGGCTGGTTTGCGACCCCGTTGTGGAACTGAGGGTTTCAAAATTCATGTTTTGGTTGTGTGGGGGGAGTGGAGTTCGGGCGTGGACTCAGGCAGACGCCTCTGAGTTTGAATAAAACGTCTCTTTAGCTAACAACGACCCTTCTTTCACGCTGCCGCCGTGAACTCAAACCATCGAGGGGCGCCGACTTCCGACTTTAAACACCTTCCCTCTTTAACTAGTGCTGAAGCTATCAAAGGATAAAGGAAAATGAAATTAACCTGTTGCCTGCACGTTAGACATACAGTGCCTCTATCTTTGCCCAAATTTGAACAAGGCGCCTCATTCAGTTCATCAAAGAAACTGCAGAAACAAACTGGGAACCTTGTATGACGAACGGAATTGAATTCTTGGGTTTTACAATTGAAAACTTTCTTCAGAGGGATGGCCTAATATGAATAAGCGGTCTCAAATAACTGGGCATGATGGAAAAAGCGTAACGGGAAATTTGTGATGCCCGGAATTTCACAGCGCCAGCTTTTCCTACAATGCTAAAATGTATGGCGCACCCTGTTCGTCATCTGCTACAGCTTCTCGCGGCGAGCCACGAAGGACAATCGTCACTGCCGAATCAGAAGATACCTAACAAACACGTTACTCACGTGGCTAATGCATTAAAACTTAGCCTCAGCTGCTCTGTTCGATTTTGGAGCATCCAGCTAAAAGTGCCTGCTCTGAAACGTGTAAGGGAGGGGGGTTCTGATGACAGACTTTGCCTGACCGTGGTGGCGCAATCGGCTCCCCTGTCCTGCCCTTGGTGAATACGCCTGAGCTTGTTTGTTTCTGAGCGCAGATAGCCCGATATCATGCAGATGGGTTCAGCAGGTACGCTAGGCCTAACCTACGGTGAAAGCGAACAATCTCTGCAAAGGTAGCTGGGGAATGCCAAACTGTTTGCTTTTGAGCCTCAGAACCTTTTATTTACTATTTTTTGCAAACTATAGAAAGCGAACCCTCACGAATTACATGAGCTTTCATATCGGTGCGGTAACATCAATCAGCGGTAGGTTTCCTGGGGTTCTTTCGTACACATCCAAATTAGTGCTGGGTTCGCAGCAGAGTACTCCAACCAAAACGCCATGGCTGTCGTCGCAGTCGCGGGTTCGCAGTCCACCTCTCCGCGGCAGCATCAATATTCGCCACGCAACCCGAAGTAGGAGAAGAAACGGCCATCGCTTTGGCCTACGCGGCTACCGATGCACACTGCATCATTAGTGATTCAAAAACGGCCATTCGTAACTACGCAAGAGGACTGATAGCACCCCAAGCGCAGAAGATTCTCTCTGGCACTCCTCCCTCAAGGCAACGCCGCGTGCAGATCATCTGGACCCCTGGTCACTCGGGTCTGGCTGGAAACGAAGCCGCCCACGATGCCGCCCGAGCTCTCGCACACCGGGCGCTTCATCCTTTTTCTGCGTCTTCCGATCCCGACCAGCCCTCTATTCTGCATCGCGGTCACGCGCGGGACCGAATGGTCACGTTCAGAGAAATACTCCTGCACTACCGCAGAGAGCGGTTACGACACCCCAGCACACAAAACACTGACTAAGTCTCAATCCACCACTTTGCGACTCCTTCAGACACGAACTTTTCCGAACCCCGTGCTTTACAACCGCATGTACCCCGATGCATACTCACCACTCTGCAAAGCGTGCAAAGCCCGCGCCAACCTCAATCATATTATCTGGCAATGCCCCAAAGCCTCACCCACCAACACCTCCCGCACTAACACACGCATCATTAGTACGGCCGAGCAGTGGGAGACATTGCTGCTCAACTTGGACCCAGAGGAGCAGCTCTGGGCCGTCCGGATGGCCGAAGACGCCGCCAGAAAGCAAGCACTGGCCGCCGTCTGAGGAAGGGGGGATTGGGGGTTAGCCTCCCGACCCCCGCCACCCCTTAACCCCATCAAGGACACAATAAAGTTTTATCTCTCTCTCTCGTTTATTTCGGTTTGACTCCATAACACTGCGATAACTCATCAGTTGCCTACAAACTGCTCAAAAATGAGGCTTTATGTGAGTCTTCCTTATTTTGTTCTAGGATACAGCTATCCGCAAAGGCAAATGGGAAATGCGGAAAAACGAAAGTGGACCAATTGGAGACGCCGGCACCACCCTCTTTACTCGGTTATCGATTTTCAGTGCACTGGTTCGGCCCTATAGGGTTCCCCTGCACTTGAGCGTGCTCCTCGCCTCTTTTCAGCCTTTAGATCAGACGTGCCACTCAATGTAGGCAATGTTATTCGTTTTGCAAACAAACAAAAGTGACCTCCTATGAACGAGGATGGCGTTTGATTGGTCTGTTCACACAACCGGTGGGTCACCGCGCGATGCTTGCGTCTGCGGTTACACAGATTTGACGCCATAGGAGTGGAGAAAAAAACGTATTGGAATAGTTTTACGCTATGGGCCCCAATGCGCAGTAAATGCAACCTGCGAAATTTGTAGTACGAGCCACCGAATTGTAGCGAGAACCAGCGTGTGTGCAGCACCCTACACGGGGCTCCAGCGTCATACCAGCAAAACCTGCGTCTCGTCCAGCGCGGTCCAGCTCCTATCCAGTGATCTGGCCGATGTTGGAATGACTCCCAGGGAGCGCCCACGTCGCTATTACAATACAGTGTCAACAAAGGCACTGGTTTTAGACTGGAAAGCACTGGAAGACACTGTTCTTTTTTCAGCAGGGACGAGTTTCAGAAATACCATAATACCCTAGTTCTGCAGTCGTTTTATTAAGTTTCAACTGAAGACGTGATCGCGAGAACCATATAAAAACGCATTGCTATTATCAGACGTTGGCCGAGAAATGAAAACAAAACGTACTGTTCCGAGCAACACATGTACAGAATCGTATCAACAAGATTACATTGTGCTCTTCCCAAAAATGATATGAAATGCATTGTTATGCGCGAATGTCAAATGTGCCTAATTTTGTCTGGTTCGTCCATAAATAACGTCATGCGGTTACAATGTACACTCGCACTTGCGTGGTCTCCACACTGTAAAGGTTGCTCAGTGCAAAGCCGGTGGCGGCATGACCACCGAATACCTCCGGCAATATTCGCATTAAATCTGACCAGGTCATAAAAGTGTTTTTATGATTTCGGAAGCATAGGTTCGCCAAGTCCGTCAAATTACATCACCTTAGTGAGCATGAAGTTGTCATCCCGCACATTATAATTGCTCACAAGTTCATGTCGTGATCGAATCATCCACGCGGTCGTCGTCTGTTAGACTAAATATAGCAGGCTCACGGTGACAGACGGCGACAGAAGAAGCAATAGCCTCGGCTACGAGAGCAGCCAGGGATGGTCCCGTATCAGTTATTGCAAAAGCTGGTGCTATTGTACAGCGGCATAGATCCAGCATGGTAAACAGGAATCCAGCACCTCCGCCAAGCAACAAAGGCGGGGGGGGGGGGAGGTAGCCTAGGAGTTAGCGCAGTTTTGTAGCAGTGGCTGTAAAATGGTCAGTCAGAGGTATGGCGAAGCACGCCAGAAAGCACATATATTACCTTGGCCATCGTTTTTTGTAGGAAATAAATCAACAAATAATAGGCCATTTCACCTTCATATAACAGACAATCGTGAGAGATCGATCGGGGTTTCTTGAAATAGGGGTCAAAAAGGTTCGTCTCGACTATTACGTTTGTTTTTCCAAGCTTCATTCTTCAAACCACTAAGCAGAAAAATGAAGGCGTACCTGAGCACACCTTTGTTGTAAATGCGAAATTATTAATGTGCAATTGAATGGCGCTGAGCGGTCCTTCAGTGTTGCGCTGTGAGTAATGTACGATGGCGTTAAGCGCCGCCCGAGCCAGGAAGCCACAGCAGCATGCAGGGCCAGTGCCGCATACGGCGCCAGCGCGGCATGCTACCGACGCGATAATGATGATTTATTGGCATTCCCTTTAAACGGGGGCGGCGACAAATAGTCACCTAGCATGCTTGATTTACACAGATGGACTATACCTGTACTTAATTGTGGCACTGTTGTATACATCTCATTATTCTCTTTTTTTCTTTCAGAACTTCTGTCTACCTTGTACCGCTACGTATGCCTCTAACAAGTCCGGTGGTATCAGTCTCTTGCCCGCTTTTTTTTACACGAATCCTCTAAACATCTCTTGCTTCTCTTGACTACCGACAGGTTCCTCCTTCCATACAATTTAAATGCAAGCAATTTTGGAAGGTGTAAGTTACCTACGGGTCTCCCTGAGTTAATCCCTTCGCACTTCTTTAGGGCGGCCTTAGGTGTCTCTGGATTTTGGCTGCAGCATACACATGCCTCATCAAGTTGAGAATATGTGCTGTGGTATATTGTTGTGATTAGGAAACCGGCGCGAGTAACAAATATCAAGACACTTCGCTTTGCGTTATTGTTGAAATTTCCCCTTCTAATTTTCTTTTTCTCATTCTCGTAAATCTCCGCGGTCTTTTTGTTTCTATTATTTGCATCAAATTCACTGTATCGCTCCCTTCCCTCCTGATTATTCCTGGTTGTCTACTTACACTTTCAATTATCTCGTACATGGTTGCCAACTTTCTTGACCTCTTCCTCCATTCTGTATCTATGCTTTTCAGTTACAGATATTGGCAAACTTTAGCCGCCCCTGTAGTTTCGTATGTGTTCCTGAGGTTATCTTCAAAAATAATTTTGCTTGCCGCTTCTCTGACTTCAAAATAGGCCAAATCCATGTCACCCTGGACTGCCTCATTTGTGGTTTTACCATGGGCTATGAAAGCCAACCCGCCCAGTGATCTTTCGTTAACTTCTAGCCTCGAAACAATATCCGGTTTTAAGCTTAAAATTGTATTTGCGAACGTTAGCGATGGCACCATTAGTTCTTTCCGAATTCCACGCGCCACCTCATACTTATTGTCACTCTAAATTGCTCTATCTTTCATAATTGGTGCATAGCGCTTCCGATTTACTTTCACATTATTTTTGGCAGTGCTTGAATAAGTCTTTCTTTTGTATGTGTTTACGCCACGACATGTTTATTGCTTGACTGTGGGTTAGACACCACGTAATTACTTGTCCCTTCATTAAATATCATTTCCGATTTTTCTGTACTAAATTCAAGGCCTAGATTTGTAGCTGGGTTGCCACAGATATTCGTAGGTGTCTTGGAATCTGTTGCATTGTCCGCTAGTAGCACTACGCCGTCCCCATACATCAGTCCGGGCACTTCCTGTTGCGCAATTCGTCCATTACGGATGTAGGATAAATCAAACCCTGACTCGCTGTTTTCCAGTCGTTTCTCATTGCCCTTAGCACAAGGCGTGAGCAACGATGCGGCCACGCCAAGTGGGTAACCAATGGAAATTTAGGTGCCAATTGGGTGCAACAAACGAATGAGGCCGGCATTTTTGCTCAACGGGCCATTTGACGTTTTCGCATAAAAATAACTTTCGAAGGCTTTGTATTAGACTGGCCGAAAGGGTGCGAATTGTGCTTCATTATGCAAAATAGAAGTGAGGCGTGCAGACAGGACACAAGAGTAGAGAAGTGGACAACACGAACGCCGTTCATGTTGTCCGGCGTTCGTGTTGTCCACTTCTCTACTCTTGTGTCCTGTCTGCACGCCTCACTTCGGCGTTCGTGTTGTCCACTTCTCTACTCTTGTGTCCTGTCTGCACGCCTCACTTCTATTTTGCATAATGAATCCTTACCAACTAGCTCAGCTTTCTGTCATTCTAAGCTTCGAATTGTGCTTCCCACTATCGGTATATGGGCAACGACAGCCGGTGAGGACACTAAGAGCAGGGACGAGCACATATGCAAAAAGACGATTAAAAGTAGGGTTATCACAAATGCAACACCAAACAATCAAGCTACCTTATGTATATATAAATTTCACTTAGGATTGAGAGAGGGCTACGCGTCTCCTTCTCTTTACGGGAGCGATTAGAAAGGAGTATCGGGTAGCGTAGGGTATGATATTTTTATTAAGTCTTTTCTAAGTATTTGTAAACTGAAATATGTTGAGCGTAAGAGATTTGAACCATATCGAATAACTGTTATGCAACGTGTAAACGAGAACCTTACACAATGTAACAGACGACAAATATTTTTACGAACAACAACATGCAACACAAATGTTTAGGTCTGCAAATCTTGGCTTTCGTGCCCACTTTGAAATTTGGTGGTACAATTACCATAGCTTGAATTAACAAATTACAATTTCCTCTACATCAGGCTTTCTCAGCTACACTTTCAGCTGCAGCTGTGAGCTTGACTAAGCAATGTTACGATTTGCGACGGCATTATTTGCGAATATTTTCTCCGTATTAAAGAAACTTCGAAGAAAGAACGTCTTGTTTCTTTCCTATCTTTTTTTAATGTTCCCGGTGGTTTATATATAGTTACTTTACTGAATCAACCTCTTCAGTAGTACTCATTCCTGCTGCGATCATGGCCCCAATTATGTTTCTGTGTAGTATCTTATATTTCACGGTTTTCTGTCATGCTTTATATATGTCCGTTTTACAGGGATTTAATATCTGTGACGCGCAATTGTCGAGTTGTCTTTCAATTTCCTTTTTCGGTTGCTCTAGAAAAGCCAGGGTCTTTATTTGCACACTAGACTGGCGCCTTCCTTAATAATCGACAATTTTTTTTAGTTTCCTGCAATAGATTGCAATAAATTAGGTTGCATGAATGTTTACTCCTTCACTTTATTCACGTTTACTGTTTCTGTAGCAGTAATGGTTCCGGTAAATGGCTCTGCTTATGTGAGATATACATTCACCCTTATCTAATGCTCGACTTCTTTTGCGATGCAATAATTGTTTACTCAATGGAATGGTTCTCAAGGCCCTGACAATTGCATGTAGTCATACATTACCTCTAGATTGACTGATGCACGTTTCTATGTACCTGACTATTGCATACATTGCAGACAAAAGAAAGGACTTACTATATAGTCTACCATGATTCAGTTCGCAAAGAGCGCTTGGCAGCGATATTTCTTTGTACGTCTTCGATGAACTGACTGATAAATTGACTGATTGATCAAATTATTGGTTGAATGATTGATTGGTTGAGTTATTGATTAATCGGTGTACTTTTCCAGCCGGGTACATGGACGCTTCGCGTGGAGAGTTCAAGTAAGAGACGAGTCATTGTCAACATGCATGTCGTGTCCCAAATCAAGGATCTGAACAATACGCCGATAGTGGCTTTGTGCCGAATGTCAGAGACTGTGTTCAGCCGACCAGAGGGTGCAGTTATACATGTTCATGTGAGCAAAGGCGCCAACGTTGTCTTGGAGGCAAATGTAACGGCTGTGGTCCATAATGCACAAGGGCTTAGTTGCCCTGTCCGGCTGTATGACGACGGCGAGGGTAAGGACAACTTGGTATTGTGTTCTTCCATTTATTCATGGGAGAGAGCGTTATACACTTTAAAGAATGCTATGGTATTATACGTGTGGTTCAGTTAACTCGTATTAGAAAAATAATGCTCATAAAACGCATGCAGCACTGTTATCAGCAAAGGACGAAACATGTGCAGTTAACCTTTCTCGCACTTGCAGGGACTTCAGTGCCGGAAATTTCTCATTTCCGGCACTAATGTGCACAAGTACACGAGAACTTTAATTGAGCTAAACCATATGATCAAGCCTTTTCAAGTAGTGTGATATCGTGCGTATAAACAATGTCGCGCAGACCACGCGCGGTCGCTTAGTGTATTGCTATGAGCTTCTGCGCCCGATGTCGTAGGTACAATACCAGCCATGACGGCCACATGGTATTTGTGTTCTCAAACAAAGGTGCAGGTTGCAGAACCGCGGGTGGTAAGAATAATTTGCCCGATAAGGTTTGCCGCATATCGTATTCTGATCGTTGTTGAAAATAGACTGCAAAATTTTGTGTTAGTTTTAAGGCGAAAGCCTCAAATTTTTACGTTTTATCCTTGTGTTGCGCTGTAATTAAGGAATTCATGAGCATGCACAGTGGAAGACCGATGGCCCCGGTTTCACATCCAAATTATATGTGCACACTCACAAAAACACACCCACACAACCGTTGCAAGGGTGCAGAGCATGAAGCATTATGAACAGGACGACGCTAGAGAGGGATGAGGGCTAACTTCCAACTAAAGTTTATTGTAAAATGTGGCAGCTTGTACACTTTATCCGAAAAATTAGACAGCAAAAAGACCAGGTGGAAAATGGTGCTCGATGCAACCAAACAAATAAAAAGTTACAGGATGAAAACACAGATCGAAATGCCAAGTGCAATCAAAAACAGACCATTACAATTGCCAATCGTGTGTGTCAGCTGTATCAAGAAACATTCCTTGTTTTTTTCAGCAGACAGATTGACAGCTTGGCTATCGAAACATGCTCTTCCAGTTCCATGCCATTGAAAAAAAATGCTTGTTTTTTCGAAGGTAGTCGCATACGCAGTTGGTGACGACAATTCTTCTTTGGAACGCGTGCGCCGGCACCGAGTAGAAAAGGATGATCGGAGAGGGTGGTGAACGGTGAGATCAGTCGCATCTGGCTGGCATTGAAAAAAATACAACAGGCAATGGCCGAGGAGTCTGCATGTGCCTCCTATATTTGTACGTAAGGGGACTCCCGCCACATTTACTGGAGCTGGCGCTTCAGAGCCAGCGCAAAGCTGGCCTGCCACAAAGCCAGTCTGCAACGGCGGCGAGCCTACCATATGGGGGAGGGGGTAAATGTGTATTTCTTTGTTCAAACACTATTTATACATTACATATTCCTATCTAAAACTAAAGGACTCATAGCTATCTGGATAGTGCAAGCAGTCCAATTTAGGTCTAGTTCACACCAGGGTACGTATTCTGAAACGATACCCTTTTTCGACAGTATCACTGTCAGGCGCGCTGATTGGCGCGTTTAGCAAAACGGGATGACGTAATGCACAACCAGCCAATCAGCTCACGCTATTTTGCAAAAGCAGCCAATCAGCGCACTCCAATGGCGAAGGCATAGCCAAAGCGATAGTGTCGCCGAAAGTGACTGGTTCAGAATATGACTGAAGTCATCGACCAGCCAGTGACTGACTGAAAGCAGTCGCTTTTCGACCAAAGTGATTATTTCCGGCGATATAATACGCTACGGGTTGCTTTGCAACGAACTTGATCTTACGACTTCTGGGATTTACCAGATGTATTAAACCCTTCTACTGTTCTTTCGAGCATGCGTAATCATTGCAAACTAGTGCATATATAAAGCGATATGTTGCTACTGATGATTCATTTGCGAGGCCACAAAGCCAGTCGAAATCTGGGGAAAAAAATTTACTCTGACATGACTTTACCTCATATCGAGAACATTTAAACAACATATAATTGATTCAACGCTATACCTAACTGATAATGTATTCACGGGCTATTGACATTACTTTTACAGATCCTGATATCTGGGCACAAGATGGTTTCTACAGCGGCTACTTCACTCAATTCACCGGCAAAGGGAGGTACTCTGTCCATGCATACATTTACGGTGACAACAAGACTCGACATGCGTACCGTAGGCCCGGATTCCCCCCTGACGTAAATGTTTTGCCTCCGGAAGACAACCCAGGTGGGTTGATAAAAAAGTCAAATTATGGGGTTTTACGTGCAAAACAAATTTCTGATTATGAGGCACGCCGTAGTGGAGGACTCCGGAAAGCTCGACCAGGGGTTCATTAACGTGCACCTAAATCTATGTTTTTCGCGTTTCGCCCCCACCGAAATGCGGCAGCCGTGTGTTAGCTGACCAACCCTGCATTTCGGTCTATTGCGTATTCTCTCGTATTGCATTTATTTCGCTAAAACTGGTAAAAGGGACATCGATACCTTAGGATAAGTGTAAGTGGTGTTCTTTCTGAGAATCCTATTTAAAACATTGAACCTGATCTAAGGAACTTGCTACAGTTGGCGCCCGCTAGAAAAATTCTTCAAGATCGAAACTCACACGAGCAGCAGAAGAAAATGAGGCAGTGAACCAGCAGTGTTCATACAGACTGGGAAACATAGCGCAAAAAAATGACACAGGCACAAGCAGGAACACAGGACGAGCGCTAACTTTCAACAATTGATTTATTGCAGCTGGTGAGTATATATACACGCATTGGGACGCCACTGCAATAGACACGCTAAAGGGAAGGAGGAAAACAGTCATGTGACTACTATGCCCAAAAATCCAAGCTCTTTCCTTGATAAAAGTATGGACGGCGTGCTAACGCACTTGTCACCTGCTCTGGCTATCTCAGCTGCTTCGACAATTTCCCTCGTAGCCTTACTCCTGTGGCGATAGACAACAGCAGTTTGTTTTAAGAGCGGGGAGCATGGTGCCTTCGCTTCACATTTTCTACAATGGGCAGCCAGATGCCCATCTATTGCGATGCTCTCAACTTTGTTACTATGCTCTGTCAGACGCACGTTTAAACATCTGCCCGTCTTGCCCACGTAGTACTTCCCACATGAAAGTGGGATCTTATACACAACATTGCGAGTGCACGTAACAAAAGCATCTTCGTAATGTTGTGTATAGGATCCCACTTTCATGTGGGAAGTACTACGTGGGCCAGACGGGCAAATGTTTAAACTTGCGTCTCGCTGAGCATAGTAACAAAGTGGACAGCATCGCAATAGATGGGCATCTGGATGCCCATTGTAGAAAATGTGACGCGAAGGCACCATGCTTTCCGCTCTTAAAACAAACTGTTGTTGTCTATCGCCACAGGAATAAGATTACGAGGGAAATTATGGAAGCAGCTGAGATAGCCCGAGCAGGTGACAAGTGCGTTAGCACGCCGTCCATACTTTTATCAAGGAAAGAGCTTGAATTTTTGGTCATAGTAGTCACATGACTGTTTTCCTTATTCCCTTTAGTGTGTCTATTGCAGTGGCGTCCCAATGAGTCTATATATACTCACCAGCTGCAATAAATCAATTGTTGAAAATTAGCGCTCGTCCTGTGTTCCTGCTTGTCCCTGTGTCATTTTTTGGGCTATGTTTCCCAGTCTGTATGTGTCTCACCAACACGCCCAAACTTCTTACGTGCTACAGCCGTGTTCATTTCATGACCGATGCTGCTCAAAACTATGACAGCTGATTAGCAACTTGGCCACTTTTCTATTGTAGTAAGGCATTGCTACAGCATTATGTCGCAACTCGTACAAAGCCATAGGGGGCGTGGTATAAGGTGCTGCAATAGAGGTAAATTCGCAAAGCCTTGCGTGGGTTTAAAAATCTAAAGAGTTCTTTTTTGGATTTCCGAAATGTTTTTCGTAGAAATCAGGAGATTAACTCTGCGCTTTTAGTAGACGTCAAAGATAATATTTGTACCAGTATTGGTTGTTAGGAATTGCGTATTAAAAAGCGCAGTATAATTCTAAAGCTATTCCATTGCACTTAGCGTAGCTTGATTTCTCCAAACAGGTATAGAGAATAGTCTTATTGTCATCAAGAGAAAAAAAATCGAGCTGGGCAGGAAATGTAATGCGCCGATGATATAACCGTTGAGCCATTAGGGTTGCAGAATGTGTAGCAAGAGAAAGGAAACGCAGTCTGGGACGGCAGAAGGCTAGCTGGAATGACGAAATTAGGAAATTCGCGTGCGCTACTTGGAATCGGTTTGCGCAGTACAGGGTAATTGGAGATCGCAGTGAGAGGCCGTCGTCCTGCAGTGGACACGCAACAGGCTGATGATGATGATAATTTCTCCGGAAGAATGTAGACAATATTCACCATATTAGGTCGATTATTCTTTCTGTTACTGAACCATTCGACGTGCAATGCAAAAGTGCATGCACGGGAGCGTGATTTGCACGTCATTTGGGCCACACGTTTCCCTCCACCAATGAGCTCGACCTGGACGCTGATATACATAGTGCAACTGTTTTGCGCACATTGATAAGTTGACCATGTTGTGTTTGCTTTAAAACATGTGCGAAATTCTTTAATACCAGCGAAATATTTGAAATTTTCTTAGGAGTCATCAAAGGGGTGGTGAGTGCCAAAACATTTGCGCATAAGCGGCCAGACAATGACCGCTGACATTTTCTAAACATTGACGCCTGAGGGCATGGTGGAGACTATCATGTATGACAGACACTGCACAACTCATTCCTACATGCTGGAATGCTCAAAAATAAGCTTCTATATCTACTTGAAATCTACACCATATCTAGCAATAATATGCACAGGTACCTTAACTCTCGGAATGGATTCTGAGTATTTTTCATCTTCTCAAGACAAAGCTCGCAATAATGTAGAGAAAACGTTCGAAAACAAGCAAGGTATTCCAAGTAGGAATACTTCACGCAGGACACGTATACCTGCTACATAGCTCCGTCATTTATCGCATTCATTGTCTGCAGGTACTGTACGTTTGTTGCGTGTCGCGTACGAGTTGGCCCCAATTGCAACCTTAAATGTTCTCTTCTGTGAAATCGTCAGCCTAGATTGCCGTACCTAAACATTGTCGCGTTAGTAATAATTTTGCTATATGGTTCGCAGTGCCACAGAACCAAACACGGCGAAGCGCACTTATACGAGCGCCCGACAACTACACATTCGTGGATACCCTCCTGGGAAAACAGAAGCCCACGGCTCCATTTCAAAGAGTCACAGTGGGCACTTACTTCAAGCTCACCAGCAACCTGCAGCAGAAGGACGTTCCTCCTGGTACAATCTTGGACTTTAGAGCTGTGAGTGGGTACGTTGAGGCGGACAGGACGCCTATTGTCTGTCTTACGTGGACTTGGCCCGGCGCGCACATGACACACGGAAAAGGTGTGTATCGTCTGAAGCACCCATCTGGAAGTTTAGAATAAGTAACGTCAGAATACTCAACAGGCGCATTACGCCTCGCAATAGGAGTGAGCCTAAGCTTTTTGCTGGGCGTGATTAGAGCGTGGAACAGCCAATTCTAACAAATCATGATCATCATCAGCCTGGTTACGCCCACTGCAGGGCAAAGACATTTCCCATACTTCACCAACTACCCTGATCATGTGCTAATTGTGGCCATGTTGTCCCTGCATAAATTCTTAATCTCATCCGCCCAACTAGCTTTCTGCTACCCCCCTGCTTCGCCTCCCTTCCCTTACAGTCCAGTCGGTAACCCTTAATGAACATCGGCTATCTTCCCTCCTTAACACATGTCCTGCCCATGCTTATTCCTTTTTCTTGACTTGAACAAAGGTGTGATTAACTTGCGTATGTTCCCTCATCCAATGTGCTCTTGTTTATCCCTTAACATTACACTCATTATTTTTCTTTTCATAGCTCGTTGCGTCGTCGTCATGTTAAGCAGAACACTTTTCGTAGGCCTCAAGGTTTGTGCCCCGTAGGTGAGTACTTGGTAAGCCACAGTTATACACTTTTCTCTTGAGGGATAATGGCCAACTACTGTTCATTATCTGAGGATGCCTGCCATACGCACCCCAGCCCATTCTTATTCTTCGGATTATTTCAGTCTCATAATCCGTAACCGGGGTCGCTACCTGCCCTAAGTAGATGTATTCCCTTACCAATTCCAGTGCCTCGCTACCCATCGTAGACTGCTGTTCTCTTCGGAGACTGCTAAATATTAGTTTTCTGCAGATAAATTTTTAGACCCACCCTTCTGCTTTGCCTCTCCAATTCAGTGAACATGCATTGCAAGATGTCCCCTGAGTTACTAAGCAAGGCAATATAATCAGCCAATCGCAAGTTACTAAGGTATTCTCCATTCACTCTCATACCCAATTCTTCCCAATCTAGGTCTCTGAATACCTCCATGCTGTGAATAGCATTGGAGAGATCGTGTCTGCCTGTCGGACGCCTTTCTTTATTGGGATTTTGTTGCGTTCTTTATGGACGACTACGGCGGCTGTGGAGCCGCTATGGAAATAATTCAGTATTTTTACATACGGCTCGTCTACACCCTGATTCCATAATGCATCCATGACTGCGTAGGTGTCGACCGAATCAAACGCTTTCTTGTAATCAATGAAAGCTATATATAAAGGTTGGTTATATTCCGCACATTTCTCTATCACCTGTTTGATATTGTCAATGTGGTCTATTGTTGCGTATCTTTTACGAAATCCTGTCTGGTCCTTTGGTTGTCAGAAGTCTATGGTGTTCCTGATCCTATTTGCGATTGCCTTAGTAAATACTTTGCAGGCAACGGACATCAAGTTGATCGGTCTATTCTTTTTCAAGTCTTTGGCGATCCCTTTCTTATGGCTTAGGATTATGTTGGCCTTCTTCCAAGATTCTGGTCCGCTCGAGGTCATGAGTCATTGCGTATACAGGCTGGTCACTTCTTCTAGGACAATCTGCCCACCATTCTTCAACAAATCTGCTGTTACATGATCTTCCCCACCTGCCTTCTCTCCTTGCATGCCTCCCAAGGTTTCCTTACTTCTTCCGGCGTTACTTGTGGGATGTCAAATTCTTGTACACTATTCTCTCTTCCATTATTGTCGTGGGTGCCTCTGGTACTGTATAAGTCTCTATAGAACTCCTCAGCCACTTGAGCTATTTCATCCATATTACTAATGATATTGCCGGCTTTGTCTCTTACCGCATACATCTTATTCTTGCCTATTCCTCGAGTCTTCTTCACTGCTTTTAGGCTTTCTCCGTTCCTGTCAGCATGTTCAATTCTATCCATATATTACATCCTTAAGTCAGGTCTCTTACGTTTGTTGATTAACTTGGAAAGTCCTGCCAGTTCTATTTTAGCTGTTGGGTTAGAGGCTTTCATACATTGGCGTTCCTTAATCAGACTTTTCGTCTCCCGCGCTAGCTTACTGGTATCCTGTCTAACGAAGTTGCACACTCATTAATGATGCCCATAACAATGTCACTCGTTGGACCAACACTAAGGTCCTCTTCTTGAGTTAAAGCCAAATATCTGTTCTGTAGCTTGATCCGGAATTCCTCTGTTTTCCCTCTTACCACTAACTCATTGATCGGCTTCTTATGTACCAGTTTCTGCTGTTCCCTCCTCAAGTCTAGGCAAAGTGGAGTTCTCACCATTCTGTGGTCGCTGCAGCGCACCTTGCCTAACACGTCCACATCTTTTATGATGCCAGGGTTAGCGAAGAGTATGAGGTTTATTTCATTTCTAGTCTCGCCATTTGGGCTCCTCCACGTCCCTTTTCGGCTATCCCGCTCGCGGAAGGAGGTATTCATTATCCCCATATGATTCCATTCTGCAAACTATACCAATAACTGTTCCCTTGCTATTCCTCGAACCTATGCCAATTTCCCCCACTGACTTGTCTCCAGCCTCTTTCTTGCCTACCCTGACATTGAAGACGCCCTTCAGTAAAATGAAATTTGTTTTGAATTTATCCAACGCCGATTCCATGTCTTCATAGAAGCTTTCGACTTCCTGGGCATCATGACTGGATGTAGGGGCGTAGGCCTGGACGACCTTCAATTTGTACCTTTTTATCAGTTTCACAAGAAGACCTGCCACCCTCGCATTAATGTTATAGGATTTCTTTATGTTACCAGCTATGTAATTATTATTCAGGAATCCGACTCCTAGCTCTGGTCTCTCCGCTAAGCCCCGGATGCACAGGACGCGCCCGCTTTTTAGCACTGTATATGCTTCTTTTATCCTCCTAACCCCACTGAGCCCTATTATATCCCATTTACTGCCCGATAATTCCTCAAGTAGCGCTGCTACAATCGCCTCTTTAGATAAAGTTGTAACGTTAAACGTTGCCAGGTCCAGATTCCAATGGCGCCCTGTCAAGACCCGGAGATTCTTAGCACCTTCTGGCGCGTCACATGTCTGACTGCCACCGTGGTCAGTTGCTTCGCAGTTGCAGGAGACTGGGGGCCGGGGTTTGATTTTCGTATTCATATGGGAGGTTGTGCCCAAGTACTGCACCAGGGTGGCGAATCCTGCTCCGGTGAGGGAGTGCATTACCGATTCTGGTCTCCGGGATAACGCCGCACTCCAGGCCTGTTTATGCAACTTAATCAACACGCGGATTTCGTTTTATCCGGTGGAAAATTGCGCGGCATCTGGATTCGAACCACTATTCAATTGCATGCGAGGCGGATGCTCTACCTCTACGCCACAGCTGCATTCTTCTAACAAATAGTGCAAGATAAACAGGTTGCTGACTAGAATGCTGAACGATTTCAGTTGCTAACGAGTCACGTGTCTTATTCTATTTCTCAGTACTGTTTGTTATGATTAGTAGAATGTTGGAGCAGAGCGAATGTTAAAGATTATCGGAAACGCCGGGAAACATTACTTTCATATGCGGCATCGCCAACGTGCCACTGGCAAATAAAACGTTAAAATAATGATACGGCGCCCGCATAAATTGAGTGGTATCTTTTATTTTTTCACTACAGTGACTAGTATGCGGCTGTAGCCATCATATGTCTATTTTCTGTATTTATGTGCTCTTCAGCTTACGTGGTTTGTGCACTAGTTAGCAGAGTACCCTGAAAAGAGAGAGAGAGAGACACTCTTTATTAGAAAAACAGAGAATGCTGGTGGTGCACATGCAACCGCTGGCATGCTATTCTGTATAGGGATGGGGAATGGGATTAAGAGATTCCAGAGGAGAGAGGGAGAAAAATAAAATAAAAATAATTATGAAATGTGCAAATGGACTTGACACTAATATTTACAGGTGACATGGCGGGTAAATTTAGGCGTTTGTATATGAAATGTTAAATCTTCAAAGCTTTGCTATTAGACCAATTTCTGACACGTATTTGAACAATAAATCCAAAACCCCCCGCTTGTTAAAGGGCCAGGCATAGAACCTAAGATGCTGGGTAATTTTAACGGATCGTGCAAAACATGTACATTTGTGGCTCAAAAATTTGTCTCTCGCCGCGGTACTCATGGCATTCTAGTAATATGTGCTCCATTGTCTCTAGGTTGCCACAGTTATCACAGTAGGGTTTAGTGGTAACCCCTATGCGGTACAGATAATTGTGCCTGTATGCCACGTTCAGTCGAAGACGATGGTACAATGTCCCGAAGTGTCGATGAAGTGGTCGCGGAATTTTCGGGCTCATTTCTGGGTCAATGTGACGCACGAAGTTATCTTGGTGAAGCGGCAGATTTCAGATGCGGTCTTTTTCTTGATTGGCATATTTTTGCCATGATTGAAGCGTTGGCTTTTGCAAAAAATGTTCTTTAGAAATTGCGGTATGGGAGTCCATTACGGTTGGCTTCTTCCACTTTTTCATTTCCATCTGAGAAGAAACCTGCCCCGTGGCGTCAAAATCGCACTGTATGCGGACGACATCTGCATTTAGTGCGCGGCGCGTTCCCTCAGTACTACACAGCAACGTCTCCAGAGAACGCTGGCAAATATATCACCCTACCTAAATCCAAGGGATCTGAAATTGTCCCCCGACAACAGCGTTGCTATGGCTTTCACACTTAGGTGTATAGAAAAGTACCCACTAGAGTTGGGTGGTCGCACCCTTCCATACGTCAAGACGCAAAAGTTTGTTGGAGTGACGATTAACCGACGATCGATAGGACTCACTTGGTCGCCTCAAGTGAAAAAACTGAGATTTCCTCGGCGTCGCATGTAATCTGATTCTTAGCCGGATCACAATGGGGCAGCAACTGTCGATCAATGGTGCTCCTGCATAATGCCTACGTCGACGGAACACTGCGGTTTTACATACCGATCCTGCACAAGATGGCTCCCAGTAGCAAGAGAAAACTTGAAGCAGCACGGAACTGGCTTCGCGTATGTCTCGGCCTTCCGAAGGGGTCGTCCCGCTCAGGAACGGTAGCAGAAGTTGGGTGCCTGCCTTTTTAAGTGCTCTTTTCACACAAGACTCTTCGTATTCACCTCCGACCACCTGACAAATATTGTATTGCTCAGTAAGCCATAAATGCTCACGATCGCTTAGCGCGAGCAAGGCAGGACGGAAGGATACAAAGGGCGCAGCCCTTGTCCCATTCCGTCCATCCTTTGTTGCGCTAAGCGATCATAAATATTTATCGTCTATAAAACAATATTAACCGACTATCGCAGCAACATGTACTTCTGGAAATATTGCGTTTGGAGCCAAATTTTCTTCATATTTCGCTTTTATTGTATTGCCAATTCGCAGAAAACGGCAAAGGTAGCGTCCTGCAGCTTATTCATGGAACTGCGAGATTTGCAGTAAAGGATATGCTAGAACATTGAAACATTATTGTGATTCCAAATCCCGTCTTCCGTATTTCGAATCCAGCCCTCCTGGAAATGCCTTCGGTTCCATAGTGGATTCGCACGTGGTGGCCGCATTGTTGTTGGAGGACTTTTGCTCAAAACGGTCCGCCCCTTCTGTCATTTAACGTCCGTCGCAGTCACCGACAGCCTGTTCAGATCAGATTAGCCCACGAATACACGCAAAGTGCCTCGGACGGCGAGTCGCGCGGCCATTTTCCGCGGATTTTAGGTCTTCTTTCACGCTAGCAAAAACTCTTTTGTGTAGCACGTATTGAGCTAGAGAAAGCTGCATCGGGAGTTCTTCATGTCGCGCTGCAATTTTCCCAAAAGCACTTTTCATCTAATTATATTATTTTGAATGTTGAATAGTTCAATACGAAGAATTTCTAATTAGGCGATATGGAATAAAGAGTTACAATATCTCCAAGCGACGGAAAACCACATGACCTTTGTTCTGCCCAGCTACGTGACAGTTGATTATTTTTAACTCTGGCTAAAATAAACTGGGACACTCTGTATACATCATACGAACCGAACAAGCAGACACCAATGACAAGATAGGGCAAATTACACGTACTTACTAATTCAATAAAAGAAAATGATAAATAATGGAAATTAAAATGAAAAAGCAAAGTATGGCAGGTGGGGGACTATCCCACGTATTTTTGGGACGCTTTTACCAAATTGAGCTCCTGCGACGCCGCCGTTTTCGCGTTCGCTTTTTCAGGTATTTATGTTTTATATTGCCATATTATAAGAAGTCAAAAAAGACATCAAGATCAGCATAGAGGACATTACTTGCACTTGTTAACTGAATGAAAGTGATAAATAATTGGAAATGAAAGTTCTTGAAGAACAACTGACCACAGGTGTGATACGAACACATATCATTGTCTTACGCGTGCAGTACTGTTACCAATTGTCGCCGTTTTCCCATCCATTTTCTTGGATATTTATGTTTATCTACTACAACTAACCCTGAGAGTGTTAGCCAGCGCTACCATTCACAAGCCTTGGCGGTAAGAGAATCGCAAGTGCAATGCGAGGACATGGGTTCACATCCCACCTGCGCCCATTTGTTTTATTGCAAAAGCATAAACGCCCCATGAACCTGGAAATCCAGCGTTGGAGGCGTCTCGAAAGGATCGTACAAAAGGTCCGCGAACCTTCGACCTTTTCTGGCAGTTGAACCAACGACCTTCGGTGTAATTAAAGCGATTTTAATTAAGATGGAGTCATTTAGGGCACTCGGACCGACGACCCTTGGTGTTATTGAGGGCGAAATTATTGCAGGCACAGTTAGTTGCCATAGATTTAAGGCACTCGAACGCACGACCACATGTAGGACTTGAACCCATCGCTTTGGTTGTTAGTGAGGGCTCTCGTAATTCAGCCACAGCTAGTTGACATAGAGTTAACTATGGTAACGAAGCCACGACCATTTGTGGGAGTCAAGCCCACGACCTTTTGGGTTAATGAAGACGAGGTTAATTAGAATGCGAAGGTAATTCAGACACAGTTAACATGGAGTTAACAAAGGCACTCGAACCTACGAATATTTGGGGTGTCGAACCCACGACCTTTTTTGTTAATGAAGGAGAGGTTAATTCAATCGCAGTTAAGATAGATGTATTTAACGCACGTGAACCAAGATCTTTGATGGGAGTCGAACCCTCATCCTTTGGTGGGAGTCGAATCCACGACATTTGCTTTTAATAAAGACCAGCCTAATTTGGGCAGTTAATAAGGCTAGAGAAGAAGTCACTCGAACTCACGATCTTTTCTGGCAGTCGTACTGACGACCTCTGCTTTTAATGAAGGCGTAGTTAATTGAAGCACAGTTAATTAAGACATAGTAAATTAGGGCAGTAGAACACACGACCTTTGGTGGGAGTTGAACCCCCGACCTTGCGCTGTGCGCACCTTCTCACAGTACTGTTGGTCATGTCGCGGCTCTTCTGCTGACATGGCCGCTCAATTCACGTGACTCCACCAGTGACGCCACCGGACATCACCTCAGTGCTTTCCCATTCATCAGTGTAGGGATAACTAATCGTCCACTGAATTTTTAGAGCGCTACTCTTAGGTGCCCGTTCCTGCTTATGGCTTCGGTGTGCGTCTGCGTGATTATACCGCGTAACAGACCGAAAGAGCACGGCGAAAGATGAAAGCGAGAGAGAGAAGTGGTTATTGAGGAAAAAAGGAAATCTTGACGCTATTTTCTGCAGCTCTTGCGCGAGCACGGCTCAGCGCCAACAGGGTTGACGGGAGATAGTGGGAGCAAAGGATATAGGAGAGTAGGGGGTTAAAGTGTCGCCATGGCAGCGGCTGTGCAGACCGGCAGGAAGGGCCGAGTGGGTCCGGCAGGAATGGTAACCTGGTGAAAGGCCAGGGGCGGTGATCCAGAAGGAGCCAAATGGTTGGGGCCGGTCGAGTAGGCTAGAGTGGTTTGGATAGCCGTGAGGCAATTCGTCTTTGCAGAAAATCCGAGTCTCGCCGAGAGCTACGACGAGTCTAGGTACTCGGCGACACTTAGGAGGGCTGGTAGCTCGTTGCGACCAGAGAAGAGGATGTCTTCCTGCCGTGCAGAAGAACGCCTCAGAAGTCTGAACTCCTGCAGGAGGCGGTCACGTTTGTGCAGGTAAGCAGGGCAGGCAAGCAGGAGGGGCTCCAGGGCCTCGGGCTCCGCACAGGAGGCGCAGGCTGGAGAGGCAACGAGGCCTTGCCGGTGGCGGCGAGGCCCCATCAAGCAGCAGCTAATGCTCAGTCGCAGTAGGAGGGTGCTCTCCCTGCGTGCAAGGCCACGCTGCGGAAGTGGCCGTGGAGGGCGGCCCAAGGACATCCGTTTGTTCGGATGGCAGGCTAGGAGATGACGTCGCAGCTTGTGGCTTGTGAAGTCACTGGCTGTCACTTCCAGACTGGGCGGGCCCACACAGTGGTGGGCAAGCTTTGCCAGTGCATAAGCGTCCTCGTTGCCCGGTATCCCTACGTGAGCTCGAAGCCAGTACAGGGACAGCGAGCAGCCCGTCTCCTGGAACGCCATCAGCCTAGCCGAGAGCAGGGCGACCCCAAGGCTGGCCCATTCTGGCCTCTTCAGGCTGAGAAGCGCTGCCTTGGAGTCGGAGTAGATGGTCACTGGTGTCGCTGACAGCTCCTCCGTGAGTACGTGCACAGCCAGGTGGAGCTCTGCTACCTCTGCCGCTGTTGACGTGGCATGGTAGGGGAGGCGGCACTGCCTGCTCTTCCGCAGGGTGGGCACCACGCAGGCCGCAGTCGACGAGCCCGTGTACGGCACCACCTAGCCGTCAACCTAGACCTGCCGGTGTCCCCCCGTGGTCCTCAGGCAGGAGGGAGGCAGCCATCCGCTGAAGGGCACAAGTCGGGGAGCGCCGTTTGCAAACGCCAGGCAGCTTTGTGGTGATGGACATGGGTGGTCTCTGAGGAGGAGGCAGCTGTGCGTTGTTCGCTGGGGGCCTCCCAATCACCTCCCAGTACAGGCCACAGTCTCCATCTGGGAATGGGGCTGCGAGCGCAATCGGGATAGCAGGGCACTGCCGTGTGGGCCATGGTGGAGGCGGTCAACATGGCCTGTCCCCTGTAGCAGGAGGAGTGACATGGGCCATGCTCCCGCCTCGGCCATGGTCGCAGCGGCTTGAGAGCTGTGAGGAGCGCCTAAGTAGAGCATAATCGCGGCCCGATGCTGCAGCTCGAGCTTCTTGAGACAGGCAAGTGGTAGTGCCACGGGTGGGAGTGCGTACCGCAGGCGTGAGGTGGCTGCTGCAATCGTACAGCCGCAGAGCGCACCTAGTGGTACAGCCCTGTCTTCGGCCAGGAAGCTGGGAGACTGCCTTGAGGACCCGGAGGACCTGGACAAGCAGGGTCTTGACAGCAGGCAGCCAGGACAGCCAGTAATCAAGGCGCAGCTCCAGGTGCGTCACTGCCATGCTCCAGGCTATAAGTGGACGCTTCCCAGGTGCAGCGGGACAGCTGTGCGGCGGGCGGCTGCTCTTGGGTGGAGCAGCGTGGCATCCGTCTTTCTTGCCGAGATGGCAAGGCCAATCTTGCTCAGGTAAAAGCGGTGGTGTTGAGGGCTCTCTGCAGGGTCGAGTGCATACTGTGGCGCCTCTGTGATGGACTTCGCACTCACAGGGCGATGTCGTCGGTGTAGATGGAGGCATTCACGGAATAATGAGAGTCGATCGGCAGGGCAGCAGGCAGCGGGGCCAGAGCCAGTTTGAACAGGAAAGGGTTCATTACTGACCCGTGTGGGATGCCCGCTGCTACCGGCTCAGGGGAGCTCCTTCATTGGCCCACTATACACTGAGGGTGCGCTCATTCAGGAACGACGAGACGAACCACCATGGGTTCCCACTGATGCCAAGTAGGGCCAGGGCCTGCTGAACAACTGTATGGGGCAGGCCGTCCAAGACCCCCTTGATGTCGATAAGCACCTGGAGCATGGCGTCACCGCAGACCTTAGCCTCCTCCAGCGCGGAGACCATGTGCCGCGATGGAGCGCGTGGTGGATCAGCGCCGCCGGAGCCCCGTCGGCGAGGAGGCCATGTGCACGGGCCACCCAGTCCAGTCGGACCAGAGCAATGGCCTGCATCACCTTACAAGCGGCGGAGGTGAGGGCGAGCAGCTGGTAGGAACTCACGTTTTCAGCTGCCTTTCTTTCCTTCAGGATGGGGGCCACGATGGCTGTGCGCCTTGACTCCGGCAACTGCCCTGACCGCCAGATGCCGTTGCAGCAGTCGAGCAGGCGCTGCTGCTCACTGGCGGCCAGGCTGCGGAGTGTTTGGGTCCTCACTCCATCGGCTCCTCGTGAGATGCGACGCTTCCCCCTCTTCAGAGCCACTTGGAGCTCGTACAGCGTCAGCGGGCCCTGGCCGATAGCCATCCCCTGGGTTGATGTGCCCCCCGGGTGGGGGTTATTCAGGCAGCTAGCCAGGCTGACGGAAGGCTGTCGTACCGGTAGGATGACTGTAGTGCGCGGTGTAGCCGGCGCGAACTGTTCGGCCAGGAGTTTCGCAAGGGCATCTTCGCTGATGCCCAGCGTGATGGCCACAGCGTGTACAGGTTGTAGGGTTGCTCTCCTGCCGGTGAGGGATTTGAACAGTCTGCAAGCCTGGGGTTCCCTGATCCTGACCTTGATGGCAGAGCAAAGGCTCCTGCAGCTATGGCTCCTCCTGAACCGGGCCTGGCGTCTGCGGCGGGCATCCATGCGTGTATACTCGGTCCAGTTCGAGCTCTGCCGTGCTCGTCCGGACCGCTTAGTGCTTCCTACGACGCCTGGATGCGCGGAGGTTGAGCACGTGGAAGTCTGGAGCGGGGTTACCTGGTTGGGCAGAGCACTGAACGGTGGCAGTCTGAGCAGAATCCGCGATGGCGCTCAGGAGGTCACGGCCATCGTCCAGCTGGCTGCGCTACTTCCAGAACAGCACCAGTCTGTGACGTAGTATGTTCTTGACGTAGGCCTTCTCCCAGACCCGGGGCTGATACCGATAGGGAAGTGGTGAGACCTCCAAGTGTCCGGAGTTGTGGCCCAGGAATACGAACACTGCTCGTTTGCAGTGCGAGGTTCACGGCGTACGCAGTTGGGCTCCCCGGTCTGCAAAATCAGCAGGCCAGCTCGGCTGATGGCGTCTGTAAGACCGTTGCCTCGGCAGGTGCAACCGCGGCTTCCCAAGTCCGTGTGAGGTGTCGAAGTAACCGCACAAGACTGCATGCTCACAGAGGCGAACGGCCAGCTGGACGAGGCTGGAGAGATCCCACGGCTATTCTGGACGGATGTCGATGCTCGCCAATGCCGTGTCATGGCTGTCAAGGCGTACCATGACGACGCACAACTGCAGGGGTCACCCACCATGTCAGAAACAGGTAGAACACATGTGCCAGGGTGCTGCAGACATAGATTACCGTGCGTGGTTTCCCTGGCGTGTGTGCTCAATCTAGGCAGGGTGCCGGAGTGCAACTGCTCGCAAAACAATTGGTGGCGCCCGAGTAGCCCATGTAGCCAGGGAGCCGTAGGATCTCAGCCGCTGCGTATACCTCATGCAGTACGAGTACGTCAAAGTCGCACTGTAGGAGGTACTCACATTGCTCTCCGTGCCGCCACCGCAGCGAGTGTACATTAAACTGGAGCACCCTTGGGCGGCGGCGGGACCTCGATGGTTTGCTAGCTTTGCTGATTTTGGGCTGATGCCCCGCCTCCCGCGTGGAGGCAGAAGGCTCGAAATGGGCTATCAGCAGGCAGCATCTCTCCGATGGGCTTCAGTGTCAGCTGCAAGTTCGCGATCAGCTGTTCGCGGGGGTCTGGACAGGCCTGCGGTGATGTGGCTGGTGCCTCTGTAGTTGTAGTGGCGGCTTCAGATGGTCCGGCTCGAAGGGTCCCTGGAGCTGCTTTAGCTGGCTAGCCCGGAGGGAGGATCTACGACTGGCACTTTTGTGAGCGACCGGTTAGGGCCTGTGCATGGGAGACCAATGCAGAGGTCTTCGCGTGCTGTGTTTCTTCCCACACAGAGGCCTGGACGACACGAGAGAGGTGAGTAGGGGCGGCCGCTATGATGGGTTCCGCGCTGTATTCTTCGTGCCACCTGGTTTAGGCAGGAATATTTGCAGGGTGATTGCCGCCACAATTGTTGCAGTGGGCGGCATTTGGGCAGCGCTCTTCTTGCTCGTGCAACCTCCCAAATTGACGGCAGCTGGTGAGTTTGTCGCAGGTTGCAGCCAAGTGCCCATAGCGGCCACATTGCTGACATTGCAGTGGACCCGATCTTCCAGACCTCATCCGGAAGCGTATTTTGCTTTCCGAGGGTGATTCCACGCTCGCGAGAGAAAAAAAAGGGTGAGGAGGACAGCCTAACTCCCGCCGGACGTCCGTGCACGCTATTGCTTCTCGCCACGAGGTCACGTATTGCCTACGCGGCTCTTCCCATTACTGCCGCCAACCCCCTACTAAACAGCTGTCGCGCGCACGTGGTTTGCGGACGTCAGGGCGTGCCGCGCACTGCGGGTTTATTTCGATGGCGCCTTTCAGGCAAGAAGTCGGGATGGCAGCACCATAAATTTTCATTTAGTGAAGTTCACTAGGTTTGAGGATTGGGCGAGTTCGTATTGAATTCTAAAGCTGGCTTACAGCGCAGGCTCGGCTTGTTTCTTACTTCGGGTGTTGCGCTGCACCGGTTCTAGAATGCATTTAGGGTACGCGCTTTTCACTACTTCTGGCGTGCGATTAATGCAACTCTTCAAAAGTGCCCTTTACGTTACGTGACGCATGAGTGGCGTATATTCCAGTTTGACGAATAGATTACTCCACGCTAATTCACAATTTAGTTGTGCTTCGCGTGTGTGGCTTCCACTCGTGTTCCTTCGCGCCGCTCCGAGTACCAGCTGTGAATTTAATGCCGTAAGGCGTTCAGAATTTTCACTACGGAGCACCTCAATATCGTTGATGCGCCCTGCGTCGACGTCGTTCCTCGTACACAATCTGGCGCCACGATTGGGATTATTCTTACTGTGTTCGCGCCAACGAAGAAAGGACGCCACCGTACTACGTGCGTGAATGGTGCAGTCTTTGCGGGCGGCAAGTATGCTCAAGTCCACAACACCGGCGAATGAAGAAACGATGTGTTGTCGAGGTACAGTGTACTGGTATTGCATATGACCGAGGCGCGTTCAGAAACTGGGAGTAACACTGAGAGGAATGTGCTATCCTTTAAGTTTGGGGTTTAATAAATTTAACGCTGTGCGACCATATCTCGGATTCGGGAAGTGACCACCGAAACGAGCCTATCATGCTCGACGACGTCCCTCAGACGGGTACAGTGCACGGGACTGCTACGCACTTAGCACGGCCAAGAATTTGAGAAGTAGCGCTATTATGATTTCGCAATCACGGCCCATAATGCAACTGAAGAAAGGAAAACGTATTCTTAAATTTGATAAGAATTCCATGCAGCTAGAAAACCACTGGGGAACAATCAGCCTTATCTAATCGTAAATGCTGCTTAGCATGAATAGGAAGAATAAAACTTGTCCCACGTTATCAGCTGGCACGGCTCCACCGTCGGCCTCGCACGGTCAATACCAAAATAAAACACCCCAGTTCATTACAATATTCAACATTGAAGCGTGGTTTTTAATGAAAATCGGTAAATGGAATCGATAAAGAAATGAGATCAGCATACGAACATTTTCCAGCCAATGTTCGTTTTAAATGGCGATCACAAGCATCTTACGTACGCGAAATAGCGTTGCCAGCCTAGGGTTTAGCGAGCGCTGCTTCTAAAGTTCTGTGTATTTGGCTTACGTCGTACGGCAGATGCCCATGCGGCAGTTGCGTCGCCTGACATGCTAGCTGTTTGAATATTTGAACTTCCAAGCAAATGTCCTTATAGCACTTTCAAGAAAATAAGACATTCACTTTCATCCAACATATTCTTCCCAGTCGATAGACAATCCATGTCAACTTGGTAGCCTGACTGTAGCTCGAGATCCACTCGAACGCGTCTTCGGCCGTGCGGAGGTCAACACAGAGGCACTTGACGCTCGCTGGGCAGTATGAACAGGCGTCCAGCTCACACGTGAATGTCCTGGTGCCCACTACGCCAGTCGGAACCACGTTGGTCATAGAAACGAATATATTTCTAATGATTTCGACTGAAAACACAAACAACGCGGAAGGCACTTCTCCATTCAGCAAGTATTACTGATTCTCTAGCAGCGCGTATGAAACAGATGGCGCCGAAACAGGGCATCCAGGATCCGCACTCTCAAACAGAACACGCGCGCGTGAAGCCGTCGGCGAAAACCACGTGCGCGCGTCAGCTGCATTGTAGGGGGTTGCCAGCAATCATGGGAAGAGCCGCGCCGGCAACACGTTACCTCATGGCGAGAACCAATAGTGTGCAAGGGCGTCCGGCGGGAGTTGCGGCGTCCTCCTCACCCTCCTTTTGTTGTATGTCGCGCATGGAATCATCCGCGGAAAGCGAAATACGTCACCCGGAACTGGAGCTTGTATATGGACACATGCTCGGGAGCGACCGGGCTGCTAAAGCGGAACTTCGCCATGTTGCCGGAGCGGGTCGTAGACAGGATAGGGACTTGGGACTCGATCGCCCATATACCTCTGCATCGGGAGACTCGCCGTCAGTGCACGGTATAAAACACGTGCTGTGTCCATGGACAGCTGGTGGACGAGCAGCAACGGGAATCCCTCGGAGGACGGTGGTGGCGGGCAGCTCCTCGAAGAAGGCTTTCGAGGTTGCGTCCGCGGCCACGATGTTTGTCTTTGTGTAAACACGGATCGCGGACGTACCTGGTCGCGCAGAGAGCACAGTGGCAATCGCAGGGGGGCACAGGGCCGTCCCGAACACCGCTGGGATAACTGGTATGGTGGCGGCTTGTAGAGCCCTGGCGCAGTGCTGGACATTCCTAGAGAGTAAAACCCCTTGATAATTTGAAAGTAGCGACACTCTCCTCAACACTACGCTTTCTTCCTCGATTCTCCTCGCCCGTCGGCTGCGCGTGACACGCTTTTCCTCCTGGGCTTGCGCACACGGCTGCAGCATTCCATGGAAGCGTCTTAATTTGCGCCACTTGCGCGCCCCAGTGGTGTCAAAAATTAAAAAAGAAATGCTGATAAAAGCATCGATAATTCTGAAGACAACGTTTATGAGGAGGTTGTTTTTGCTTAGAGCCGTATTAACGGGGCATACTGATGTAAAAGAGTTTTGAGGCGAGTTCTATACTCCAGACAATTTTTCGGCCACATTATGAGATGCTTTAGATTGTGCATCTGGTGGGGTATTCCTTATGACACATCCATCTGTGTATGGCTTAAGCGAAAGCCTTAGATTTTTGTTTCAATGTCGCGTTGTGAGCTGCAGAAAATACCACGTGACCGAAGGCAGGCGGGAAGCGAAGCGCGTGCAGCCATGTATAAGAGATGACTACTGATTAGCAAAGTTAATCAATTAGCGTTTGGATTAAGATGAGTTAAGGTGTATTAAGGGGATGAAAGCTGGATTAAAGTCAATAAAGGTGGATTAGGGTGGATTAAGCAGGATGAAGGTGCGTTAAGGAGGATTAGGGTGGATTAAGGTCGATGAAGGTGAATTAGGATGAATGAAGGTGAATTAAGGACGATAATGGTTACTAGGGTGGACTAAAGTGGATGAAGGATTAAGCAGCATTAGGTCGGATAAAACTGAATGAAAGAGAATTGGGGTGAATTAAGGAGGACTAAGGTGGAATAAGCAGTAACGTATATTAAGGATTAGGTTGAATTAAGATGGATTAAGGTACATTAGGGAGGATTAAGTTCGATTAAGGTGTATGGAGGATTAGTTTCGATCGAGGTTTATTACAGTAGGCTTTACAACCTTAATCCTCCTTCATACACCTTAATATTATTTCATACACCTTAATCCTGCTTAATACACCCTAATCCACCTTAATATATCCTAATCCGTCTTAATTCTCTTTTATCAGTCTTAATTCACATTGTTCTACCCTAATGGAGCTTAATCTTCCTTCACCCAGCTTAATCCTCTCTAATCTAGGGTGGTTGCTAGGGCTAGTTAGTTTTTGATGGTAAAAAGTGACGTACAGCGCAAAGGACAAGGACTGCGTGAGACGATATACACTGCGCTCCCTAATCATTGTTCATGCACCCTAAACCGCCTTAATTGGTCCTAATACTCTTTCATCAATCCTATTTCACTTTAATCACCCTAATGTGCAATAATCCTCTTTCATGCACCTTAATCCTTTTTCATACGCGCTAATCTTCATTGAGGCACCTTAACCTCCTTATACAATCTAATCCACCTTAATTCAATCACTAATGAATAATTATTTGGCTAATCATTCCCTTATACAGTCGTGGACACGCTTTGGGTCTCCTCTTGCGTTCCTTGGCTCGAGTGATATTTTCTGTTCACAACGCGACCTTGAAACATACGGATCTAAAGGCTTTCGTCTTAAAACAAAAAAGAAAACGCTATGTTGACTAGCTAGTGCTCACCCCCCGCAATACCACGGATATACTCGCACTAATTTTTTCAGAGCTTGCATTCATTGTATCCGACTGACGCACAGATCGACGTAAGCTAAAGATAAAAGCCCCCTACAAGCTCCTATTTCAGTTTTCAGTAACACAGGCAACGGATCCTAACAATCGCGAAAACTGTGATCGAGAAGCTGTATCTTCGCACATAATTGTTGACAGCGGAAAGTAGAATCTATAGTGCTGCGTTTCCGACAGAAAAAACAACAGTTGGCGACGTCCGAGGTGATAGCGCCGCCGCGTATTATTGTGACACGCTGACGAAGATGTTTTCAGCTTGGTCGGAAGAAGATGACGCCGTGGACTTCGCGCGCTGTCCACCACCTTGTCAGCGGCTATAATTATTGTAAATATCCTGTAAATATACGTCTGACTGTGTTTATCCCCATAATATTTTTGGTGGAGGTTTCGGGATCATTGTAATGACGGATTTACCCAGCGGGCGCTCCTTGGCTGCATCTGCAATGCCAGCTCAAGGCCAGGATGCTTCGGGCCCATCGGCACCCACGCCCATCGTCATTATAGCACAACCCCACGACCCAGGAACCTTTTCTGGCACCGACGACACCTATGTTGAAGACTGGCTTAAATTATATGAGCGGGTGAGCGCCAGCAACCATTGGGACCGGACCATCATGCTCGCTAATTTGATATTTTACCTCGCGGGCACGGCACGCGTCTGGTTTCAGACCCATGAGCAGGAACTTACCAGTTCGGACATTTGTAAACAGAAGTCCAAGGATTTGTTTGGCAAGCCTGTCGAACGTCAACGCGCTTCCAAAAAGACCTCGCTTCGCGTGTCCAGACGTGCACTGAATCCTACCTTACATACATCCAGGACGTGCTCGCTCTGAGCCGCAAAGTGGATCCGAAGATGTCTGAATCTGATAAAGTCGCACATGTCATTAAGGGCATTGCAAATGACGCCTTCCACTTCCTTGTGGTCAAGAAATCTTCCATTGTGCAAGCCATAATTACCGAATGCCGGCGGTTTAAAGAAGTCGCCGCATTGCCCAGCCCCGCCTTCCCGACATGGCTGCTACGTCCTCCTGCGAAGACCTCCGCAGTCCGCCCACGGCTAATCGCTCTGAGGACATCCTACATATCATCCGACGTAAAATAGAAGCCGCATCTCCTGTCACAACCCCAACCCATGACCCCGACAATTGCCAGGCGACCATCTCGTTGATACAGTCTGTCGTGCGCCAATTGGCCAACGTTGCCTTGACCAACGTTTGCTCAGTTAATCGGCCTGACTACACTCCGTCCAGTACTGCCATACGCACCCTCAGCCTGAATGCCCCAACGCGGTATCGCAACCCGGCCGAATGGCGCACTCTAGACGACAAGCCTATAAGCTTCACTTGTGGCCGTATCGGTCATATTTCACGTCACTCCCAGTCTTCGTGGAATTTGAGCCCCTGGCCCTACCTTCTGTCCCACGGCCCTCATGCTGCTCCTCGGTTCCCCCCGCAAACACAGACAGTAAATTTTGGCGACACTTCTCTGCCTACCCGCTCTAGCCGCTGACCTTCGTCACGTCGCCACTTCTCTCGATCGCCCCCATCTCGTCCATCACCGTCGCCTAGCTCCTTCTGGAGCACCCTTCCGGAAAAGTAACGGGTGCAGCACCTGGTGATGCTGCCAAACCGACCCGACGCAAAAATCCTCTTCTGACTTTGCCCACACATAGAAACCTCATTAAAGTGAACGTGGATGGTGTACCTGTTACGGCTCTGATTGACACTGGCTCGCACGTATCTGTGATAAGGGCTGAGCTTCTGATCGTCTCTAAAAAGTCCACACTCCTGCCCCGTCGCCTGTGGTCCGAGTCGCCAGTGGTGGTACACCAGCCGTTATTGGCATGTGTCCGGCTCACGTGAGTGTCGCCGGACATTATGCTTCTGTCTTATTTTATGTTCTAGAGCACTGGAGGGGGGGCCTCACAACCTCATCCATGGCCTTGACTTTCTATCTACACATTCCGCTTTCATATACTGTTCTGCTAGAGGTGGGCAACTCGCTCTGCCTCCTGCTATTGGCCCTCCCAAGAGTGCTCCGATATGGCTATGTTCCATAGAGCATATTCGCCTCCCTCAACGTGCCGTTACGTACATAGGTGTCTCCCCCGTTCCACCTGTATCAGACGGTGACTAAATCGTATCCCCTAATTGGAATGTCGTGCTCTCGTATAACGTCACTTTTCCTCACACCATCATTACCATTTCGGACAACATGTCCTGCCTTTCCGGCTTTTCGGCTACATTTCGGCTTTAAGTTGCGACAGCTCCTCGTGTTAAACTATTGCTTCGTCCCCTGTCCCTTCAGACTTGAATGGTCTTACAAAAATGATTGCTCCCGACCTTCCGCCCCAGCGTGCTCAAGAACTACATTGTCTCCTTGCCTCATACTGGAACATATTCGACCTTGGAGAAGGCCTTTAGGACAAACATCTGTCGCAAAACATCGAATAAACACCGGTGATACGAGCCCGATCCATCGGTGAACCTACCGCATCTCGCCTACTGGGCGAATCATCATCCAACATGAAGTTTACAAGATGCTTTCTCGAGACATCATCGAACCTTCTTGCAGCCCTTGGGTATCCCCTGTTGCACCAGATAAAAAGAAGGACAAAATTTGGCGATTTTGGGTGGATTATCGACACCTCAACAAGGTAACAGAGGGACGTCTACCCGCTACCAAGCATTGACGAAGCCCTGGATTGCCTACATGGAGCACAATATTTTTCGTCCATCGATCTTCGCTCCGGCTACTGGCAAATTGCCGTCGATGGCATGGACCGCGTAAAGACAGCTTTTATAACTCCCGATGGCCTGTATCAGTTCAAAGTGATGCCTTTCGGTTTATGTTGTGCCCATGCTACATTTGAACGAATGATGGACGCCCTCCTACATGGTTTCAAGTGGTCCATCTACCTCTGTTACCTGCACGACGTGATCGTTTTTTCTCCGGCTTTTGCGACACATCTCGGAACGCCTATCGACGATCCTATCTGTTATTCGTCCAAGTGCCACTTCGCTCGCCGTGAAATTTCTGTGCTCGGGCATCTCGTCGATTGTTCTTGTGTGCGCCCTGATCCCGATAAAATACGGGCAGTGAAAGACTTTCCCGTGCCAACATATGCCAAGGAGGTTCGCAGCTTCTTGGGCCTTTGCTCCTATTTCCGTCAGTTTGTCCGAAATTTCGCGAACGTTGCGCACCCTCTGAATCAGCTCTTTAAGAAAGACGCTGCATTCATTTGGGGCCCCGAGCAAGCTGGTGCTTTCACCGAGCTGATTGGGCTGCTTACCTCCCCGCCCATGCTCGCTCACTCTGATGTGTCAGCTCCAAAAGAAATCCGTACCGATACCAGTGGCCACGGTATTGGAGCGAACTTCGCACAGAAACAACAAGGCCGAGAACGTGTTACTGCCTACGCCAGCCGCCTACTTTCTTCTGCTGAGCATAACTGTTCTATCACCGAACGCGTGTGTCTGGCTCTTGTGTGGGCAGTGGGTAAATTCCGCCGCTTATTGTAGGGCCACCAATTCACATTCATCACTGATCTCCTCGCTCTGTGTTGGCTTTTGTCCCTCAAAGGTCCTTCAGGGCGCCTTGGCTGCTAGGCTCTGCGCCTTCAAGAATACAACTATTCAATGGTACACAAGGCCAGGCGGTTACGTGAAGATGTGGACTGCTTGTCGCGCCATCCTGTCGACCCTCCTGTCTTTTCTGCGGCCGGCATACCCGTTACCATTCTCTCTCTGGCTGCTTTTCGCGATATTAGAGCCGAACAACTTCGGGACGCCTCCTTACAAGACCTTATTCAACGGCTCACTTCAATGACGTCCGATCCTTCCCTTCGCATGTTTGAACTTTAAGATGGTATATTGTACCGCTCTAACATGCGCCCAGACGGCCCTGCCCGAATCTTCGTTGTGCCTGAGCATCTGCGTCAGACTTCTTGCTCAGCTTCATGATGAACCGACTGCCCGTCACCTTGACGCGTCACCTACTTATGACCGGGTTTGTCGGCGCTTCTTTTGGCCTGGTCTATATCGTGTCATCTGTCGTTATGTAGCTGCGTGTGACTTTTGTCAACGACGCAAAAAGCCGAACAGACTCTCTGCTGGTTCCCTTCAACCACTTGAGGTACCATCACAACCATTCTTCCGTGAAGATGTTGATCTTTTAAGCCCTTTTCCTACGTCTGCTTAGGGCAACAAATAGATTGCTGTATTAACAGACTATGCCACCCGGCATGGAATCACACGGGCTCTTCCGACAAGCTGTGCAACCGACGTCGCCGACTTCCTCCTAGAGAACGTCATCCTTCACTATGGCGCCCCTCGACAGCTCCTCACTGACTGAGGCCGCTACTTTCTTTCTAAAGTTGTCAATTACATTCTACACTCGTGCGCAACTAAACACAAACATGCTACTGCTTACCATTCATAAACGAACGGTCTAACCGAGCGTCTTAACCGCACCCTTACTGACATGCGGTCCATGTATGTCTCCGATGAACATTGCGACTGGGACGTTTCGCTGCCGTTCGTTACTTTCGCCTTATAATTCGTCTCGTCATGATACCGCAGGCTTCTCTCCATTCTTCCTCTTGTTTGGCCACTATTCTACACTACCTTTCGACATCGTTCTGCCTGCTAGCCTGAATTTCACATCCGAGTACGCCAGTCAAGCCATACTCAAAGCAAAAGACGCACGCCATATTGCCTGACGTCAACTTGTGGAGTCGCAGAACAATCAACGGCGGTTATAAGACGCCCGTCATCGTCACCTCCATTGCACGCCGGGCGCCCTGTTTCTCCTTTGATCGCCAGCGCCAGCATAGGACCAGCGTTAAAGCCAAAATTGGACCAATGTTATGCCAATGCAGCAGCCATCGTAGGACCAGCGTTAAAGCCAAGATTGGACCAATGTTATGTCAATGCAGCAGCGATCGTGCTGCCAGCGCAGGATCAATGTTGAGCCATATCGTTGCCATTATTAATGCCAGCTTTGAGCCAATGCCCTTTGCATGACGAATATTCCAGATATGCTGGCTTAAGAGCACGCACACTTTCTTAACGCAAACGTTTTGCTCGCGGCATTTTTTGTAGCAATTGTCCCCTTACCGTCTTCCTCAATAGTAGCTAGGAAAGCTCGACAAAAAGATGTCGAGAAGCAGAAGTCATATATGCTTGCAAATAATATTAAAAGAATACTGAAATTGACGTTTATGACAGTTTATTTGCGAATACATTTTCACAAACAGGCATTTTCAGTGGACCTAGATGGGTGACACTCGGTTATCTTCAAACAGCTTATTTACAGGTACTGCCCTCAGGATAGGAATTGGGCAAGGTGCCGAGGACGGTGGGCTGGCCAGGGGTTTCAGGGCAGGGAGCTGACGTTGCTAGGCAGGTTGGTCAGTGCTTGGATGACGGCGGGCTGATCAGGCCCCCGAGGACCACGATAACGCGGTGGTTTCGTTGATATTGCTACCATATCCCATAGCGACTTCACCATTACTTGGAGGAAATGCTTGCACTGTAAAGTAAAAAGAAACATTATGAGAGATGTTGGTATGACAAATGTATGAGGCAGCGTTTTCATTTGAAAAATCGCCATACTGCAACAATATTATAAGTCTGAGCAGAGAGTTCGAAGGGGTGAATCAAGAAAGTTTCTTGCAAGAGATTTGTCAGGTAACACTTCTTGATATTTCGACATATATGTCATATCTTGTACAAGGTGTAACGTAATATTTAGAACAGACATAAAATGCGCACGATCCGTCCGCTTTGTTTACAGCCCACACCTAGTCAGCGTAGCACTTTATAATTAAAAACATTGCAGCAAAACCTGCTACAGCACTAAAAGCCTAGTTTCAGACTGTGTAGACACAATGCGGCCTTCGTGCGAAATTTTTAATGTGGAAACCGAGAAGTTCCGTCATAAACACTAGTAAAAGAAGCATTTATTATACGAAAATAAAGAAATACTGTCGGCTGGAAATAATGCTTGACCTATAACAGTGAGAAGAAGCGTGGTTCCTCGGTATCACTAGCAGGATCAGGCCGCACGCGTGGCTTGATAAAATCGTAGTCCTGGGATTTGGGTGAAATTCACAGAGATTTACACGTGGTTCTACTCCGGGCACTGTTCAAAGGCTGCAAATAAAAAGAGCTATGAAATTACAGGCACTCTACATTAGCCAGGCCTGTTTCAGTAATATATATATACCGCGTGATATTGCTTGGGTGATATTGCTCCTTATAAAACTTATAACGTGCGCAAAACAAATGCACTCACCATTGTAAGATCCATGCTTCTGTGTATCCGAGTTCATCCCACATCGAAGACGGTGTCCACGAGCGCCGACTTTTTGTCTAATTGTTGTTTCGCCTATATTAATTATAACACTCACAAAAATTCGTGGCCACATTGCTGCGTATTTCAAGATGTAGGCTTCTCAGTAGGAATGATGACCGCAAGCGAGCATTTTTCACGAGAGGAGTGCGCTGGCAAGAACGGACAAGACGGCAAGCACTCAGGCGGTGTTGCACCCAGTCGGCGTGCTAGCGACGCATAGAAGGAAATAGTGAAAGGAAAGGGTGAACGGAGAATATGGCGTAAACGCCACTTTGCCCCGCTGGACCTAGCCCGACCGCATTTTGGGGTGACAGAGACGGAGGGCGACAAGGAGGACCATAGTGACCCCGCCGCTTTCCCCCATGCTTCCGAGAGCACCCAATTCGACACAACAGCTTATGGCTGTCTGAACGCTTGACTGATAGCATTGACCAGGCTCACGTGGGTGCGTGGGGGAGGGGCAAGTGGGGGCTGAAGGACGGAAAGCTAGGCCGAAAAAAAAATATCCGGAATGCGCCGTGCCTACTAAAGGCAAAGACTAAGGTTGTTGACACGCAAATGCCAAAACGTGCAATTAATTTTTTTTTCTGTCAGGGGCATTCATACAAGGAGCTTACTACACATGCACGAAGAAACAAATATATTAGAATAGGAGCATGATGATTCTGTCGCCGCAACATGCCATGCATGCTAAACAAACAAAGGTTTCACTAATACATATGCGCTCCATCTCGATGCAATATAAAGCGGTTCCATCAGCTCTGAGGCACTGTAATTCTCGATTCTCCTCAGAATCCTGACCCACCAAAGCCGCGGAGCGTATATGCAAAATATACAATGCGCAGGAAAATTCGCAATACCGTTGCTTCTTATGGAAAGCTCATGTTCTTATTTACGATCATTAAAGCAGCGGCTAAATTTATGCGACTTCCCCTGCTTGCTACGTGGTACACTAGCTTTTCTCTTTAGCGGACGCATTTCGGTAAAGGAGAAGTGCAAAAATGGCGGTGTACCATTCATGGAGTTGACATGGGAGAACATATTTCTGGTTCCTGCGCAGTGTGCCTGTGATCAGTGCGTTAGTTTTCAAAACACGTTGTTCAATCTCAGCAAGTCGTAGAGCACTAAAAGCCGACAAGGCGAAAATTGGCTTATTACGGGCCAATGTCCTCCAAAGAAAGCCAACTAGGAACCCATATTGGCAAATCCATACGAAAGTCGGTCCAATAATTCCCGCCTTGTTGAACGGCAGTGCCAATATTGTTTACTGACTGTGTAATGTGGGCCAACATTGGATCTCTATCAGAATGGCACAGCCAATATGGTTTACTGACTGTGTAATGTGGGCCAACGTTGGATCTCTATCAGAATGGCACAGCCAATATTCGCGCCACGCTGTTAACCTTAGGCCATCATTGGGCCAGGAATCAGAATGGCACTGCCAATATTGGAACCACGCTGTTAATCTGAGGCCGTCATTGGGCCAAGAAGTGCCAATATGTTTCCAACGTTGGCCCAACCTGACGTGCCGCCTGGGCTACGTCAAGTAACTGACATCACGTACGAAATCGCCCCTCTTGAACCAACCATGGTTCCGCATCGCTCCAACGTGGGCCACGTCGCGCGCCTTAAGTTGTATCACTCGCCCGCCTCCTAACCAGCACCGAGCCGGTGCTTCAGCCGCCGGTGGTCATGTTACACGCTGACAACAATGTTTTCAGCTTTGACGGAAGAAGATGACGCTCTGGACTTCGCGCGCTGTCTACCATCTTCTCAGCTGCTATAATTATTGTAAATATCCTGTAAATATACGTCTGACTGTTTTCACCACACAACATTTTTAACCATACTGAGGACAACCGCATTTTTATGCAACGTACAAATTGCCGCAGCTAAAACGCTGGTGAGCCGGCCGGAAGAATACAAAAATGCAGCATTACGGTGTACTTTGCTACGAGCGATAAGAAAGACGCCTCACCTGTTCTGTTTCGGAAGAAAGTGCTTTCGGCCAATTTTATGCAGCCACTGCTTTCTGTGCAAGCCGACACGGTTTTCTTGCGGTATCATAAATGCTGCATGACCAGCTTCATGCTTTTTGCTGCAGCTACGCAGTTACGCCTGCTTCGGTGCTGGTAACTGACAGACGCGCCACGCGTCTATGAAAGGAAGTTGATCGCCGGATGTTATTCTGCCCCGAGCGGCCAGTTAAGCTTGCCACCAGCTGAGGAGCTCCCGGGGGACGCACCACTCTCGGCCAGCCACGGACCATCCAGGCCACCAGGACGGCCACCGTTGGACACCTGCGGTCGCGTCGGACTGACGAAGTGTCCTGTGAACAATTAGCATCTATTCATGTGAAAATGCTCGGTCGGAAGCATCGAAGTGGTGCGTGAAAACGAAAGGCGAAGTTACAAATAGCGTGAAAAGAAGCTACCAAAGATGAGAAAGAACCTACTGAATGCAGCTGGCGTGGAGAACTATGATAGCACTACCCAGAGTCCGTGTCGAACTCCCAATAGTACTCACTGTGCCTCTGTGGAGGACTTTCCAACTCCATCACCATGATATCCTGGCAAGAAGCAAGGGGTGACTCATCTTGGTTGTCAGGATCCTGTGAAAATGGTGCCAACCTCGGTCGTCCATATTTTTAAGCAACCGACGCTAACCGAGCCCTGTCCTGTTCCTGAGGCAGCAACGTCTACGCTGCTCAGCCGCGCCCCTGCCACGGAGCTCTAGGTGTCCTACTGCTGATGAACAGGTGCCAAACCTCCCCGATCAGCCTCCTTCTACTGAGGAGCGCCAGGAAACAACACTCCAAAAACCGATTCACTTGTTTCTTGTTAGTTTGGTTTCAAATAATCATGTTCCCACCCACAAAGTGTGCCTCGAGAGGATGTGTGAGACGGCTTCTCGTTGCGGCAACAGAGACGTACAGACAACCCCACAGCAAGAGGTACATTGCGATATTCTCCGAAGTGACCCTGCTAAGAGGCCGGACGTTATTACTGACAGCTTTCGGATTGTATGCCTTGAGAAAGGGCCATTGTATTTTCAAAAGTGGGCAGAAAATATTCCGTCTTCCGAAAGGCAATAGAAAACTCAGAAACTCTATATGTCACCTCATCTCTTCGTGCCAAAGGCTGTAAAAGGGGAGGCGTACGAGCGACACTGGTTAATGTACTTGAAGTGAAAAGGTTCCGTTTACTGTTTCATGTGCAAATTATTTTCGATTTCAAGCAGCCGCATTAATTTCACCACGCACGTTTTTTTCTGATTGGAAAAGAGTAGAAGAAAGTGTTTGCGCACATAAAAATAGCGTCGAGCACCGGAACTACGAGGCAGCATGGCTCGCCGGCTCTAACTCGAGCAGCACAATTGAAAAGGAGCTGGTTAAGCATCTTCTCACTCAGACCGCTTAGTGGACAGAGGTGTTGAAGCGCGTAGTCGCTGTAGCTAAGCTTCTAGCTGAGCGCAACCTAGCATTTACGGGCAGTGAGAAGATTTGTGGTTCACCAAGAAATGGCAATTGTATGGGAGTGCTTGAGGCCATTGCCAAGTTTGATCCCTTTATAGAGGAGCCCATCAAACGGTACGGGAACAAAGGAAAAGGTCACCCATCATATCTGTCAAAAACCATTTGTCATGACCTTATGGAGCATATGGCAAAAGCTGTCAAGGAAATTTTCGTTGACGAAGTCATCATCATCATCATCAGTCTTGTTACGCCCACTGCAGGGCAAAGGCCTCTCCCATACTTCTCCAACAACCCCGGTCATGTACTAATTGTGGCCCTGCCATCCCTGCAAACTTCTTAATCTCATCCGCCCACCTAACTCTCTGCCGCCCCCTGCTACGCTTCCCCACCTTGGGATCCAGTCCGTAACCCTTAATGATCATCGGTTATCTTCCCTCCTCATTACATGTCCTGCCCATGCCCATTTCTTTTTCTTGATTTCAACTAAGATGTCATTAACTCACGTTTGTTCCCTCACCCAATCTGCTCTTTTCTTATCCCTTAACGTTACACCTATCATTCTTCTTTCCATAGCTCGTTGCGTCGTCCTCAATTTGAGTAGAACCCTTTTCGTAAGCCTCCAGGTTTCTGCCCCGTAGGTGAGTACTGGTAAGCCACAGCTATTATATACTTTTCTCTTGAGGGATAATGGCAACCTGCTGTTCATCATCTGAGAATGCCTGCCAAACGCACCCCAGCCCATTCTTATTCTTCTAATTATTTCCGTCTCGTGATCCGGATCCGCCGTCACTACTTGCCCTAAGTAGATGTATTCCCTTACGAGTTCCAGTGCCCGGCTGCCTATTGTAAATTGTTGTTCTCATCCGAGGCTGTTAAACATTACTTTAGTTTTCTGCAGGTTAATTTTTAGACCAACTCTTCTGCTTTGCCTGAGTTACTAAGCAAGGCAATATCATCAGCGAATCCCAAGTTACTAAGGTATTCTCCATTAACTTTTATCCCCATTTCTTCCCAATCCAGGTCTCTGAATACCTCTTGAAAACACGCTGTGAATAGCATTGGAGAAATCGTATCTCCCTGCCTGACGCCTTTCTTTATTGGGATTTTGTTGCTTGCGTTATGGAGGCCTACAGTGGCTGTGGAGCTGCTATAGATATCGTTCATTATTTTTACATACGGCTCGTCTACACCCTGATTCCGTAATGCCTCCATGACTGCTGAGGTTTCGACAGAATCAAACGCTTTCTAGTAATCAATGAAAGCTATATATAAGGGTTGGTTATATTCCGCACATTTCTCTATTACCTGATTGATAGTGTGAATATGATCTATTGTTGAGTAGCCTTTACGGAATCCTGCCTGGTCCTTTGCTTGACAGAAGTCTAAGGTGTTCCTGATTCTATTTGCGATTAGCTTAGTAAATAGTTTGTAGGCAACGGACAGTAAGCTGATCGGCCTAAAATTTTTCAAGTCTTTGGCGTCCCCTTTCGTATGGATTAGGATTATGTTAGGGTTCTTCCAAGATTCCGGTACGCTCGATGTCATGAGGCATTGCGTATACAGGGTGGCCACTTTCTCTAGAACAATCTGTCCACCATCCTTCAACAAATCTGCTGTTACCTGATCCTTCCCAGCCGCCTTCCCCCTTTGCATATCTCCCAAGGCTTTCTTTACATCTTCCGGCGTTACCTGTGCAATTTCGAATTCCTCCAGACTATTTTCTCTTCCATCATTGTCGTGGGTGCCACTGGTACTGTATAAATCTCTATAGAACTCCTCAGCCACTTGAGAAATAATCAGCCACTTGACGAAGTAACACGCACAAAATACTTCTCTTTAATTGTTTATTCGACTCCAGACCTTACTCACGTTGATCAGCTGTCCGTTGTTTTATGATAGTACTTAAATGGGAAAGTGTAGGAACATTTTCTTGGATTTGTTCCAATTGAATCGAATATCGGCTTGTATCTTGTCGATACCGGGGTGTCCCTCTTGACAATCAACTGCATATCAACTGATGATTGTAGGGGCCAAGCTTATGATGATGCGGGTAATATGTCAGGAAAAAACAAAGGACAGGAAGCCCTAATCAAACACCTGAACGAATTGGCAGTGTATGTCCTATTTACTTGTCATTCACTGAACTTAGTTGGTGCGTGTAGCGTTGGCAGTTGCCTTGAGGCAGTGAAAATTTTCACTGTAATTCAGAGACTGTATGTGTTATTTGCTGCCTCACCTAAGCGAACAAGGTATCCTTTGGACAGTGTGGGCGGAACTGGCCAGCAGCTTGTTTTGAAAAGCCTCTCTGAGTCCCGGTGGCCAAGACACGCTGAATAATGTAAGGCCATTCTAAAGTAATGCTTAACAGTCTCGGGAGAGAACAGCAATTTACAATAGGCAGCGAGGCACTGGAAGTCGTAAGGGAATACATCTACTTAGGGCAGGTAGTGACGGCGGATCCGGATCATGAGACGGAAATAATCAGAATAAGAATGGGCTGGGGTGCGTTTGGCAGGCATTCCCAAATCATGATCAGCAGGTTGCCATTATCCCTCAAGAGAAAAGTATATAATAGCTGTGTCTTACCAATACTCACCTATGGGGCAGAAACCTGGAGGCTTACTAAAAGGGTTCTACTCAAATTGAGGACGACACAACGAGCTATGGAAAGAAGAATGATAGGTGTAACGTTAAGGAATAAGAAAAGAGCAGATTGGGTGAGGGAACAAACGCGAGTTAATGACATCCTAGTTGAAATCAAGAAAAAGAAATGGGCATGGGCAGGACATGTAATGAGGAGGGAAGATAACCGATGGTCATTAAGGGTTACGGACTGGATCCCAAGGGAAGGGAAGCGTAGCAGGGGGCGGCAGAAAGTTAGGTGGGCGGATGAGATTAAGAAGTTTGCAGGAACGGCATGGCCACAATTAGTACATGACCGGGGTTGTTGGAGAAGTATGGGAGAGGCCTTTGCCCTGCAGTGGGCGTAACCAGGCTGATGATCATGATTCTGAAAAATTTCAATGCAGTCTTGTGTTGCCTTGAAGCTATATCAAAGAACGAGAAAGAAAATGGTGACACTAGGAACGAAGCGCACTCTCTCTTCAAGAAAATTACAAAAATAGAGACAGCATTCATGGCGATTTTCTGTAGCGAAATATTGGAGCGCTTTTACAAAATTGGCTTAGCACATCCGAAACCAGGCCTAGATACTTCAACTGCTGTAGAGCTGCTGAGCTCTCTTGAAGGCTTTGTTAATTCTTTGGGACCTCGCTTTGATACCTTCGAAGAGAGAGCACGCACGCTAAGTACCAATAAATGTTATCAGGATGAGGGCAAACGCGTCGTTTTCAGTAAGCACCCGGACGGAAAAAGCGATAGTGCGCTACAAGGTAGAAAAAAGTTTATCGTAGAGACCTACAATGTTTTTCTTGACAGTCTAGGCTCTGCCTTGCGTGTGCGAAAGGCTGCCTACACTGAATTCTGCGAAAGGTTCGGATTCTTAACATTGCTGACAGAAGTTGGGATTGAGGTCTCTCTGGCACCGAAGGCTGAGAAGTTGGTGAAAACCTACAAAAATCATTTGGAGCCAGCATTTTCCGCAGAAATCGTTCAGTTTGCCAACTTTCTGCACAACTCTCTGTGCCAGGACACGAGTCCCCTGGGAATAATGAAGTTGCTGCACTAAAGAAACCTCATTGATGTGTTTCCGAACATTTCTATTGCGTTGCGAATGTGCTTAAGCATACCCGTGGCAAACTCTGAGACCGAATGATCGTTTACCAAGTTGTCGTTGATAAAAATCGCCTTCGTTCGAGCTTTCTTGACGACAAGGTGAGCTAGCTTGATATCATGGCCATTGAAAATGACCTCCTCCGTGATCTGTCCTTCGAACACACTATATCTGATGTCACCAAAGTGAAGGCGCGAAAAATGTCATTTTGAAAGAGGACTGTTTGCGCTATAGATGAATAGTTCCAATCAGTTCGTTGTGTGGCCTCCCAGCCTCCACGTTGCAATGAAACGCTGAGCAGTGTAATTCAAGATATGCAAGTCTTCATCGTTCGTCTCTTATGATATTTAGCGTGCTTATAAAGAATTGTATTATTGTTGTTTTTGATAGTGCTACGTTTATTTGGTTTCGTCCTTGTTTGTCTTACCTATAAAAAGATATTTTCAAATAATGTTTGTAATTGCAGTTGGTAATTTTCATATGTATTCTAGTGCATATTTATGGTGTTTGTATTGCCTTAAGTATTGTATATATCTATTGCATATATTTATAGCGACAGGGACTACCCGGCATTTTCGCGTTGACCGCTTTACAACCTGCACGTTTCTTTTCTGTCGGGGGTCACTAATGTGTGGCTCACACTTGGTGTCCCACACTGTCTCAATAAGGACAAGTCGCTTTCGAGGGCATCACTTTCATCAGCCACTCTCGCGGGCCTTTCCATCCATGCGGCTATTAACTTCATACACGTCGGACCATGTAAGCACGTATGCTGGTCTCCTTTCGTGCTTAATCGCACCCGAGAAAGGCCGCAGGCACAATTTTCCCATGGCTGCAGCAGGAAAGGGTGAACGGGGAGCACAAATCATGGTGTGTGTAAACTGACAGTCTATGCCGCTATGCAGACTGCAGGGGCAAATGCTTACTTTAAGAGACTGCTTCCCATTGCAACTGACCGGGCCGCATATTAGAAAAACATAACCCGGCTACTGTAACCAAGCAATATAACCGCAAAATGAAACAGCAATCACTCACCGCGTGAGGTTCACACAATATATTATACATTGGCTACGAACTGTATGACAACAATGAGCGTTCGCATACACGGGTCTCTTAGGATACATTCAGCCGCCTACTTTCTGGTACATTGCTTGCCTTCGTCGCATGTGGTGGCCTGGTAACGAACGTCAACCAGCAGTACAAAGAGATTGGAGAGGGCGTCGCAGCTGTTTGAACCGACAGTTGCTGTTGAAGATGAGCAACTTCCATTGCGAAGCAATCAGGTGAAACAGGCATCAGCTGCCGCAACCAACACAGCGACATGGACTACCCGGCATTTTAGCATTAACTCCTTCCGGACCTGCACGTCTCTTTTCTATCGAGGGCTGCTAATGTGTGGCACACACTAGGTGTCCCACTTTGTCTCAATATGGACAAGTCGCTTTCGTGGACATCGTCTTCGGCAGCCATTTTTGCAGGCCTTTACACCCATATGGCTATAAACTTCATGCACTTCGAATCAAGTACGCACATATGCTCGTCTCCCTTTTGAGCAAATCGTGGCCGGGGTAGGCCACAAGCACAATTTGACCATGGCTGCAGCAGGAAAGAACGAACGGGGAGCACCAGTTAGTGTAGGTGTATACTGGGAATCTGTGTCGCTGTGGGGACTGCAGGAGGAAATGCTTACCTCCAGAGTCTACTCACCAATGCAACTGACCCGGCCCCCACATCTGAGAAACATGACACGGCTACCACAACCAAGTGGGGCAGCAAAACCAGATTCTGCAATCACTAACTTCAGTTTAGCTTGCGCAAAGACCCAGACTATCGAGGAAGAAGAGCAATCATCAACGAGACTAGGAATATGGAAAATGAGAATGCTTGCATTCAAGAGAGAAGCGACTCTGCTCTGCAAGCACTGAAGGCTAAAAACATGAGGAAAAGTAAAATTGTGCATAGCACATGGTGCGTACGTTAATGCAAGCCACATGCCAACGCCGCATTAGCTATTTCAGGAGAGAAATTGTACATGATAACATACACTACAAGATACTGCTACAGATATGTTAGGCTACTAGGCAGTGATTGGTATTAAGTATCAGCGAAGAATCGGTTGACCTTTATGTTTGGATGAGGATGAATCATCTCTAACGAGAATGGGCAGTGAAAACGCTCGTATTTATAGAAGAAACATTTAACTGGACAGAAATGGAATTGACATGCCCCGGAAGCTCATTAGGGGAAACTGACGGAACTCTTTTGACCAGCGTCGTCCGAGCTTGGTCAGAAGTCGCAGGTGCAGTTGAAGGCGAAGAATTCCTAGAAAGCCCTTTTTGAGTTACCAAGATGACTCCGTGCTGATGGAATGGTGACTGAAGCTCTTTTCAGTCTTGAAACTCTCCTCTGCAGACTTGATATCATCCAAATTCTTCTGCATGCGCTTCTTTGTGGCGTAAAAGCCTTGCAAATTTGGCTCCAGACCCTTCCTGTTGGTGCAGATAGGAGCTCCTGCGATGACCAAGATGTGCATGGCATAGACCCTGGTAGGGTATAACGGTGACACATTAGATACAGCACAGATTAGCCAAACTCATGTGTGTTTTATTTTATGTTCGAGCCAATTATACTGAAGCATAAATATGAACAAACATTCCGATCGGCTGCAAACAAATGACATGTATCTCAAGGCTAGTAAGCCAATACAGCATATATGAAGCATATTTATTTGTCAACCACGTGTTTACCTTGTAGTAGCAGCCAACGTCCACACAACGGCCTTCTTGAAGCAGGCAGCGGCTTCTTTTTAGTGCGTGGAGTGTGTTGCTCTATACTGGTGCCGTCCTGACTACTGCTCGTCTGGAACAGAAATTTTGACTGAAGTAGAAATTGAAAAACACAACTTTGCAATATGTAATGCAAAAAGGTGTGACATATAAATATTGTAATGGTTTGTGACTCAAGAACACAAGCAAATGTACACTGTCTGTTCTAGGGTGCTTAAGCAGCGTGTTAAATAAATATTGCTGTTGTCCATAATATTGATGTCCGTCTAACCGCAATGCATATCAACAGCTTAAGTATTATTAAAATCCCAAATGAGAACATTTGTGCATTAATTTATACTCTAGAAGAGATCACACTGCTGGTTCCACAAGCAAATGCATGGAAGTCATGAAGCTATTAGAATTGATGCATTATTATTCTGCAGGAACGTGATGCACCGCTTCACTACTGCAAAAATAAATGCCCTACGGTAAACCAAACTGAACAGCAAGAACATTTGGAACCAACAAGTACGAACTATGGGTGAATTATCATGCTTGCAACTGTTTATTACATTAAATTCTGTACTTTCGCTTCATTTTACAAAATAATTATTCGGTTTTGTGGACGAAAGAAGTTGCCGGCGGACTCGCAAAAAAAGGTTTTATATGTATATTGGTAAGGCTACTCAGTCCCCCTATGGCCACGGCTACAATAAGATGAAAAATGAGACGCGCGTTCCGATATCGCTCATTTTGTCCTGATTGTGTATGTATAACCACAGCCTCGCAAGTAAAGGTTTATTTAGGAAACAGCAACTGAGGATTCCGACTGCAAATAAGTAATGCAGGATCTAGTTCGTTAACTTGTCCCCGCCTGAAAGTTAATGAGACGGATATTATATATTACGATTCAAGCACCGGTGTTAAACGACTCACCGTAATTGCCGTTGACAGCCGCAGCACAATCCAGCTCCCGTTTCGATGCAGACGTATCCCGAATGGCTAACGACCGAAACCCAACTTTCGAGCTTACATGTCCGCTTGCAAGCACGTCACTTCACCCCAAGTTAAATAACGCGTGACATCGAAGCGCAATAAACTAGTTTTAGCGACAAAGAAGCAACCAGTCTGAGTGTACGAACGAATGAATCCGTGCCGCCGTGCACTCGAAAATACCGGTAACAATATTTAAAAAAAGAGATCACGTCAGAGATCGATGATGCTGAACGCTATTTGCGTTTATAATGACAAAGAAAGAGTAAACTTAGTAGCAAAGAGTACAATATCTAATTAGCAATGATAATTTTGCCCTCTTTCTTATGCAATAAGAATGCTTCGGTAATTGTAAGAGAAAGTTTGTAAAATAAAATGGATGGATGGAAGGATGTTATGAGCGTCCCCTTTGGAACGGGGCGGTGGATTGCGCCACCAAGCTCTTGCTAATATACTGCCTCATGTCCTAATTAGGTTAAACAATGAAAAAAGAAAAAAAATAATATGAACTACCACGCCCAAATTTTTCTGATCCCCTATTGCGAACTGTGCTTCTTGCACGTCTCCTTCTTTTGTCGTTTCCCTACATTTATTCCGCCAATCGTCCAATCGCCTCTCAGTAATGCCTATTACGGACACGTTGGCTTTACCACTGCTCCCACTGGACCCAAGGGCTTTAAGGAGGCCAGTGGTGCCTAAATCGACCGCTGGATAGACGTCTTCACATTCTAATAAAAGCATGCTCCGTCGTTTCACTAGCTTTACCGCAGCAAGCACAGGATTCTTCCTGCTTATATTTCGCTGTATAGGTGCGTGTTCTAAGGCATCCCGATCTCGCTTCGAAAAAGTAATGAGCTTCCCTTTGAGTTATCCTAAATGGTTTTTTTCCTGATTTTGTTTTTTCCTCTTAAGTAGTTACTCATGGCAGGTTTCTTTTCATTTGCCGCCAACCATGAGATTATTTCAGCTTCTCTGACTTTCCGCTTGACCTTCTTTGTTGCTGTGTTGCCCGCCATACAGGCCCCATACTTGCTGGTAAGCTTCCTAGTTTTTTTCCTCCACTGTGAATCAATGTTTTTCCTGCACAGATAGCTGAACACCCTCCCAGCCCATTTATTTTCTTCCATATTCCTCAGCCGTTCTTCATACTGAATTTTACTGCAAGCTTCCCTCACTTCAAAACTAGTCCAGCCCATGTAACCCTGCACAGCTTCATTTGTAGCCTTCCCATGAGCGCCCAATGCGAGGCGACCCACTCACCTTTGCTTCCCGTCGAGTCCTGATTTTACTCCTGATTTAAAGCAAACAACCGCATTTCCAAAAAGTAAGCCCTGCAACCATTACACCTTTCCACACACCTCGGAGGACCTCGTACCTATTGTATCCCCATAGCGCTCTGTCCGTCATTATGGCTGCATTTCTCTTCCCCTTTACTGTTATGGTTTTTTCCTGTGTTTCCATATATCTATTGCCTTCGTTTATCCATATACCAAGGTATTTATATTCTGTTACCCGAAGTATTTCTTGGCCCTGCATCTCCACTGTCTGTTCACTGTTTTCATTGAATACCATAACACTTGATTTTCTAACACTAAATTTCAAACCCCAAATCGTTGCCTTCCTGTCCAGAAATATTAGCCAGACGTTGCAAATCACTTTGCTTATTAGCTAGCAACACAATGTCGTCCGCATAAAATTAACCTGGGAGTTGCTGCTCCACTACTGTAGCCGCCTGTTTGTATGAGAGATTAATCCCGATATTACTTCCTCCTGGCGCCCTCTCCATCCTTACCATGTACATCATAAACAGCAGCGGGGATAAAGCGCACCCCTGCCTCAGTCCCTTGTTGATATGAACTTTCTCCTCGCTCCTCATCCCTTCCCATTCAACGCAAACGGTATTTTTCTAGGTAAATCTCTCTCAAAATCTGTACACAATCGTTACCTAAGCCTTCGGCTTCCAGAATTTCCCACAAAATGTTGCGGTCTACGTTCTCGTAGGCTCCTGTAATGTCTAAAAAAGGCCACATACAACGGTTTGATTTCTGCTTTTGGTATTTCAATACATTGAGTAATAACAAAAAGTTATCATCCAAACGCCTACCTATCCTGAAGCCATTCTGAAGCTCTCTCAAAATGCCATTATTCTCTGCCCATGTTGGAAGCATTAATTTGATTTCCTGCATTGCTTGCCTGTAATTACCGATGTAATGGTCAACGGTCTATACTAGTGAATTCTTTCTTTCTCCCTCTTACCTTCATAAATTAAATTCATTCTACTTTGTCGCCAACTGTCTGGTATTCGTCTATCTTCTAAAGTTCTTTCCACTCTCTTTCACCACAGCTTCCTTACTTTTTGGTCCTAGTCCATTTATCAGCCTAACGGGAACCTCGTCTAGCCCTGTGGATGTGCGCTTAGGAATTTTCCCTTCCGCTTTCTTCCAGTTTAAATATGTCAGCGCAAGCTCCTCTTCCACTTGGGTCTCTCTCAAGCTCATTTGTTCTTAAAATACAACCTCGTCATTGCCGTGGAAAGATTCGGCTGTTATTTTTGGATGTAATTTATTGCCGTTTCTCCTTCCAGTCTGTTTTCATCTTCGTCTAGGATATGTTGTGGTTTTGTTGTTGACTTCCTGCCTAATAATTTTATGTGGTTCCAAAATATTCTAGTTGCGGCCTTCTTTTTTGTCACGTATTTCTGACAACCAACGCTCATTTTCACCTTTAATTTTTTCTTGCACCACTATTTATAATATTGCGCTTATTACGGCGCCTCTAGCCGGAAATGTTGGAACTAAGGTAAGCATGCCGAAGTGATCCTGCTATGCTGGTTTTGTTAGCAGCGGCGCGCGGATGATTTTTTCGCCCTCTGTGGCCATGTGTTGAACTTGAGAGTGTGCGGGGCTTGGCCACACAGTGGAACGCGGAGCGCAGCGCGATGTATGAGCGTGGGAGGGGAAAGTAAGGAGGCCGCTACAGTGAAAGCATGACTCGGAAAGTGGAGGACGAGCGCCGGGAAGACGGCCTGCGCCGAGTTGCCGCAGGCCACGGCATGTGGAGCCGCGTGGGCCATCTCATTTTCGCTTCGGAGGGGGGGGGGGGCGGCAGGTTCGCGTGTGGTGGGGAGGGCTACGCTCGTCGGCGGCGTCAGCTGCTGAGGTCAGTCCAGTGTTGCAGCGTGTGTCAGGGGGAATCACTGCTCCTGCAAGAGGCGATGGTGAGCGGGGTGTGACGCTCCATTGGGTGTTGTCGCCGCTGACACTGGTAGCAATATTTTACTGCGACAAAGTACTGCTCTGGTCGTCGGTGGAACCAAAGGGGGGCGAATAAATTCGCGATGGCGCGCAAGACGACGTAATGGTGCGCAAGTGCGGCGACGATGGCTACGATGGAGAGCGGGACATGAACTGCGTGACGACTGTTTACTAACCCGTATTTCTGTCCTCTTGATTCTTTTAGCAAACATTGAGCACCAATCGGTCTTGAATCTTGAAGATAAACAAAGCTGCCCATCGGCCGTTCCATCTGTGGCCTCCTTTGAAGTCAATCCGGTTCGGTCACCATACCCACACGGACAAAATCACCCGTAATAACCGCGATTAACAATCCCAACGTGGACCACCAATGAAGCACAAGGAAACAAAGAGCAGTGGACAAACGCTGGCGCAAATTTTCTTGGTTTTCAGCACGGAGGAAGGAAACTAAGGAGAGGCCCTGACGTCACTCTTTGTTAAGCTAAAGTGAAGCCGGAAGTTGGCGTTGCTCATGGCGTTGCTCCGCCTATCGGGCCAGCTCACAGAACACCTATACAAACTTAGAGAAGGGAAACTGCACCTTCCACAGTGCTACGGAAATAATCGTAGTGGTGGCGCCGTGAACTAAAGTATGCGACCACAGGTGGCGCTGTACAACAGTAAACGGAAATGGGGTTTTGCACACGCTTTACCAGGTGTTCTGTGGCTTTACTGGGTTTCTGGCTGCTGCGCCACGATCGTGCTCCCTCCAGTACGTTTGCCACACAGCAACCAAACTGGCGGGAGCACGATCGAGGCGCAGCAGAATACATGTAGCGCTGAGTCATATCGAGTTAAGGCACACTGTGAACTGACTTTTAAGGGCATCCCGAGCGGTTTTTCGTTCGTTACGCCGCCGTTACCCCGAGTTGTGCCGCCGCGCTCCAGCTGTTGCATTTCGTGTAGGGCTACTGAAAGAGTGCGGTTTCCAGGTGGCACGATGGCCTCGACTGGAAGAAACGCACACGACACGAATGATTGAGTAAGCCTGAAAATATTTTATTTGCATTTTACAAGTACAACAAAGAGCACACGTCTACGCATCCACACAAACGCGGTTACATAGTCAAGAACATAGTCAAGAAATGGCTAATTAATAAGGGTTGCACAAGCGCACAAGAAGACGTAAGCTACAAAACGTACGGTCGGCTGCTAAGTATAATAATTTCCCTGTCACCGCGTGTCACTTTTATACAGCATCTTTACAGCACTACCAGGCCGGGTAGTTTGGCGGAAAAAACGCAACAGGTTACGGCCGTCAGCTGCCTCTTCCTTACGGGTGTCATATTTATCCTAATCTCCGCATCAACGTCGTGCAAGTCCGCATACAGGCATCTGTATCCGAACCATATGTGCCAGCTTAATACATGTGTAGTGAAGTTAGGATAACCACTGCGTCTTATCAAACGTTTTGGTTTTGCAAATGCGCATTACAGCTGACGGAACGACATACTGTAAGTGAAGCACAAGAGAACAAGGACAAAAGAAGGATACAACACTTGAAGAAATGAAGAATTGTTAGGCGTACAGCAAACAAGCGATGACGGAGAACACACAATGATGCATCGGGTGTTCTGTGACATCGGTTTGCGTACTTACGGTGTTATGGAGATCAACGGAATAAAAACGTACCTTCAAGTGTACTCCCTCAACCTCCGCCGCATTCATTATGATAATGAACGCCTAAACAAAATGAGGCACTATATTTTGCCAAGAGTAGACCTCTTTACGGCAAGTCTATGTAATGACTCGCAGACGAAACCAGCATGCTTTCGAAAATGTTTTACCGCCGTAGTATTCGAACGCCAACGGCCAGGAAACACATCGATACCAGTAGGCTGTCGGCTGTTAATCAAGTACAAGAACCTTGACGCTATGACTAAAAAGCAGCTTCAACAATCAAATTAAAAAAAAACAACAACTGCCCATTTGCCTGAGGTAACAAAACATCCTTAGACACCTCGATTGTTTATGTCAATGGTTTTTGTGAAGTAAAAAATTCAGCATGTTGAGCGCCCCTAGCAGAAAAAGCACAAATTAAAGTATTCGACCAAATTACAGTAGCTCCACTTGCGCGCTTACGCTAAAACACGCCTCGATTGATTTTTCGCCCTCTGTGGCCATTTGTTGAACTTGAGAGTGTGCGGGGCCTGGCCTGGTCTCCTCTCTTGTTTATTTTTCTCGCGGAACCACGCCGCGCGCAACCGGGCGGCTCGGATGCGTGGGCTCCGCAGCAATACTGAACAATCGCGATGTCTCATTGCATTACCGTTGCCGAAGTCATGGTAAAATAAGTACATAATGACCTTCGCAAATTGGGCCGTGAGGTCGAATCGGCTGCTTTTACCAGCTTTTATGAAAATAAACAAGCCTTATAAGGCCAGCGAACTGAACTGTTCTGATCAGCCGCAGGTACCGGCCGCTGCCCATTTCTTGCGTGTTTTTAAAAAAAGGTCACCTATCGCTGCCTTCTACTTGCTTTTCTCTGCTTAGGCATCCTGGGGCACTCAGACGGACTTGCGAGCTAGACGTCTGGCTGTACGAAAAGAATATACGCATTCTCACTGCACTGCAGCAAGAACGCACTGGGGACACGTACGAAACAGCGACCCATTTGCGATCCATTTGGAGTTTATGAGCACAAACACATTCTCGCATGAGGAATCGGCGTGCTTTATTGAACAAAATTCGGGTGGCCGCGCATCACTACGACAGCGCGCTGGCGAGGAGGCATAATGTCATTTCTGACTTGGCGCTTAGATTCATTAACTGCGACGTGAGGTGCCTTCTTCCCACAGTACGTGAAGCTTCACGAAACCAAAGTTTTGCGATATCCGGTGCACGGTGCAGATCAATACGCGCGTAGATCCGGCCTACGTGCGACCATGGAACAGCCGCTTGATGTGTTCGCAGGCGTACGTTCTGTGGAGCCTTGCCGACTCTTGCAGCGCATATCCGCTAACCTTCACTTTCCTGCGCTTCTCGCGCGCACAAATAAGATATGCCTGCGGTAGGAAGAATTCGTTCCTTAAGTCAAAGCACCCGCTTCTTTCCCATCTTCCAGGATGAAGCGTTGGCTGGCAGGCGCACGGTGCCGAGGGCAGCAAAATGCACACATTCTGCATAACGCTCTATCAGCGCGTGTATTCAGGTACACCTGTGCAGGTGTGCATGAACCTCGAACGCGCTGTGCTTAAAAGACTTTGTGCTGTCGCGAGTACTGCGAGGAACAAACAACAGTTAAGCAACATGTGTTTTAATATGCACAAAAGCAAGTTCTTACTGAACACGAACTATGCATTCAAACGTACATTCTACGTGCCGCAAATGCACCATATGCGCTGTCAAAAGCAGGAATCACTGACCTGCAAGGCCGTCACTGTACAGATTCTGAAACGCATCGGATTCGGCCTTCGATGGCACGTTAGCGAGGGCAAAATTTCCCGCGGATATTCCTTCATCCGTTGCCATTGCCGTGGCGCGGTACATTGCGTACAGCGTTGCATGCGCGTTCATTTGACGAACTTTAGTTCCTTCTGTCCCACTTGACCACAGCAACATCCGGGAGAGAACGGTCCAGATAACGGAGCGCAACAAAACACGGAGACCAATGCAAACCTGTCCGCACGGCGCCTTTGACATGGTACGAAACCTACGGAGCAACACGTGCGAGCGCACAGAACCAAAATAAAGCCGCCATTGTGGCCCGAAAGGCGTGGCCGCTTCGGCAAATAAATAAAAAATCAGCAAAAGAAAGGTGAACGTAATACGTCACTTCCTCCACACTTTTCTCCTAGCGCGCGGAGGGGTTAGGGCCTCTCCTCAGTTTCCTTCCTTCATGGTTTTCAGCCATGCGCCATGCCCTCAGCTGTTGGGGTGCGATTGTTTCCAGACCTCATACACAGCTCCCGCTTGATTTATAAATCAACTACTCACATGACAGCCTTACCGAGCTAAAGTTATGCATTGCGTTATGTGGTCGTTTGAATAGGAAGACGAATTGGCGGAAGCGCATATTTGTCTTAAACAATTGTAGTTTTAATAATCACGTTTAAGAATAATCTCGATATCAGAAGCTTTTATCGGTCGGTGCACTTCACTCGAGTCGAGGGCGCTATTTCAAGGCGTTTCTCAGCGGAGTGTTCACGAAACGCAACGGTGCCTTGAACGATGGAAGCCCCGTCGCCTTGACTTGACTGAGTCGAGGAGATGCTTGAAGTGAAGGCGTGTTTAAGAATACGGGGTTTAGGCTTGCAAGCCAGCATAAGGAGCGATGATCCGTCACCACTTGGAACGTGCGGCCATAGAGATAAGGTCGGCACTTTGCAAGTGCCCATAGGACGGCAAGACAGTCTTTCTCTGTAGTAGTGTAATCGGACTCAGGTAGCGATAGGGTGCGACTGGCGTAAGCTATGACTCTTTCGCCATTCTCCTACCGCTGGACGATCACTGCACTCAGACCGACGCAACTGGCGTCGGTATGAATTTCTGTTTCGGCTTCCTCGTCGAAATGCCCAAGAACAGGGGGCGATGCCAGGCGGTGTCTAAAGCTCAGTGAAAGCAGCTTCCTGTTCAGAGCTCCAGTTGAACGACGTGTCTTCTGTAGTGAGACGAGTAAGTGGTTCGGCAATTTCAGAAAAATTGCATATAAAACGCCGGTAGTATGCGCACAGTCCCAGGAAACGCCGAACGCTTTTCTTGTGGATAGAAGTCGAGAAAGCAGCTACAGCGGAAGTCTTCGCGGGGTGAGGACGGACGCATTCCGCGCTCACAACATGCCCAAAGAACTTCAGTTCTTCATAACCAAAGTTCAGTTTCTGAGGCTTTAAGGTGAGGTTGGCCGATCCGATTGCCTCGAGCACTTGTCGCAGTCGCTTAAGATGTCCGGAGAAGCTGTCTGAATGTACGATCACGTCATTTATGTAGACGAGACAGGTTGGCCATTTTAGTTCGGCTAACACAGTGTCCATCATCTATTGGAAAGTTGCCGGAGCAGAGTACAACCCGAACGGAAGTACTCGGAACTCGTAAAGTCTATCCGGGGTGACAAAGGCTCTTCAATCAATCTAAATCGGCCAGTACCCACTTTCAAGTCAAGGGAGGAAAAATACTTGGCTCGCTGTAGCCGGCCGAGAGAGTCATCTATGTGCGGCAATGAATAGACGTCTTTCCTTGTGACTTTGTTCATTTTTCTGTAATCAAACCATAAGCGGAGATTGCCGTCGTTCTTCTTTACTAGGACAACCGGTGAAGACAACGCACTGTTTAAAGGTTGAATTACGCCATCTTCAATCATCTCCTTGTTGTTGAATTGCTTCGCGTTCTTTCTGCTAAACGCAATGCGGCTGCTGGTGAATAGGAAGTGCATCGTCGTAATTGTCCTGTGCTGCGTGATTGGCGCCTGACCGGCTTTAGACGATCGAGTGAAGCTGTCCTAGAATCCACACAAAATTGCTCGCAGTGCCTCCTTATTGCCCCGCGACAGCTCATTGTTGATGTCGACACTTGTAACGCTTTCTTCATCGCTGCGCTTTCCTCACAAGCGAAAGACTCAATGACTTCCTCCAAGGCTTCAGCGTAAGCGACGGCAGTGCCAAGGAAGAGGTGTCGGTGCCGATTTGTGAAGTTGGCGATCAAGACGTCAGCTTGGCCATCCTGTTAGTCAATAATTCCTCGAGCCACGCTGATTCCGAGGGTAAGTAGAAGGGAGACGTTGACCCGGCGAGTGCTTCACCTTCGCAAGTGCCCTCGGATGTTACCAGAATCATTACACTAGCACGAGGTGGTATTGTGATGCTATTGTCGGAAATTCGAAGAGTGACTCTGTGGCGACAGGAGTCTTGTGTCGTCGCTTTCTTTTTGGAGAACGACATACAGCGTCGGCGGAGGTCAATGATGGCGCCATACTCTCGAAGAAAGTCTATTCCAAGAATCAATTCACGGGAGCATTCTCGGAGAAAAAGGGAACTGATCATGAACGTAGAATTTTTAATTTGTACACGATAACTGCACACACCAAGTGGTTTGAAGATATGTCCGCCAGCTGTCAAGGCGTCAAGGTGTCAAGGCGTTACCCAAGGTGTCATACCTTCCTTTAAACTGCTTCCCAGTTTTCCGGTGATAATCAAGTAGTCAGTGTCAGTATCTATTAAAGCAGTAACATTTCGACCGTTGATAAGCACAGGCATGTTCACTGAAAAGTTGACTCGAGCCTGAGACGCCGGTGTCGTCAAGTCTCCGTCGGTCTGAGGTCGCGTCGTTTGGAGGTCTTGCGCACGTCGAGTGTCAGCGGCCTCGACTCGAAGGGTCGCTGACGTTAGTTTTTGAAGCGAGGGCCGGAGATCGTCCTTGCGACATCCGACTTGCACCTCTCGGATTGGATGGCATGGCGACGGCGATGTTACTGGTGCCTTGATGACGGTGGCGCGCGCTGTCTTCAAACACCGGTGGCCGTTGTCCGAAACGGGGTCGGGGTGACTTAACAGGAAGCCCCTTCAGGCCAAGACGGCGGTACTAGCACTCTCGGTTTACATGACTCACCTCAACACAGTGGTAACAGAGCGGTCGTAGGTCGGGCATGCGTCAAATATCCAATTTACGTAGGGCTGGTCGAGTCTCTCCAAAATAAGCAAGCGCCTGCTCTGACTGAAGCATGGCATACGGTGTGACGGAAGGTAGCGGCACTGGCGCAGGGATAGGGTGGCCTAATGCGTCGGCATAAGTCGCACGCAGGTATTAGCTCACGGTAGGAGGTGTCGCCGGCTACGGGACGGTGCCTCTTAAAGAGTCAGCTTATGTTGTTTGGCATGGTTGAGTCGAAGTGTTGAACGCCTGGAGTGACGGAGCGGCCTGAAGAAATTCTTCGTAGCGTAGTACGTCGAGTGCATACTACGCTTCGTCGGCCACGATGCTAGCTATTATGTTGGCTGACGGCTGCTGCACCTGATGCAGCTCGTCGCGGACTGTTTATCGAATAATCTCGCCAAGCGGCTCGACGTCAGTCGAGGGAGCTCCTAGTCCACTGGTAGCAGTGGAAATATTCACTTGTTGATCGTACTAGTGGGAGCGCTTGTGCAGGAGCTTCTGAATGGTGACGGCTTCAGTCAGAAACCCTGCAACCGTTTGTGGTGGGTTACGAACGAGTCCACCAAAATGCTGTCCTTTCACGCCTCTCAACAAGTGACGCAGCTTCTTCTTGTCATACATAGTAGGGTCAGCTCACCTGAAGAGACGAGCCATGCCTTCCGCGTACATAACCACACTCTCATCAGGTTTATGAATGCGAGACTAGAGGGTTCATCTTGCTCACTCCGGACGATCGAAGGTAGCGTAGGTGTCAAAGAGGCTGCGACAGAACTCACGCCATGATGTCAGAACATCTTCGCGATTCTGCAACGACGTGCGAGCACTATCCAAAAGGCTGAAGAAGACGTTTCGGAGCTTCGATTCCTCGTCCCATTCATCAAACTCCGCTAGGGGCTCGAAGTCCGCCAGCCAGTCTTTCTCGTCTTCAAGAAAGTCACAGTGGAAGGAACTTGGCACGTGCGGTTTTCGCAGCGTGTAATGATGAGGTACCGGAGCAGCCATCGCAGGGTTAGTTGTGGTAGTATGGGATGGAGTATCCATACTTGCCGACGTTGTCTTTGTTCTCGCAGGTAAAAACACAAACTTAAGTGCAAATTCCTGGATTCACGGCTGGCCCGGTGTACTCTCGTGAGCGCCGCTATCGGTCTAGCGTTCCTGCTGCTGGAGGGGTCTGTTGCATGGGTCGAGAATACGCAGCACCACCACCAGAGAAATGTCACGTTGAATCGTCAGGCGACTTCTGTAAGAGGCCGTTAATGTCCGAGTCCCCGAAGGGGCAGCGCAGCACCGACAAAAGAGCGAGGCGCGAGCCCGTGAGCCAGCCCGTCTTCGTCGTCTTCTCGGAGCAAGGGGCCCAAGCGTGTGCAGCAAGCGCGTTATTATATATAAATATATGCCTAAAGGAAATGCCTAGCAGGTCCCGGTCTTGTCTATAGGAAAGATATGCACGATGTGAACATTTGAACGCAAAAACTTCTGTCGTTACGCTTTTGCCATGGCCAAAATATTTTTTATACGGGTACAAGCCATTGTTGCTTCATATATATATATATATATATATATATATATATATATATATATATATATATTGTGAGGCTTGGGCTGAAAGCAGGAAGGCTCGCATAGTAGGGTAACGGTTTAATGCGGGTTAAGGTTACATTTAACACACTCCAGCGGCAATGGCTGGACTGACTCGCCCATCGCGGGCAAACAGCAAAAACAAGCGAGGCTCCCGGAAACGGAAGCAGGACAAGGTAGGTGACGATGACGGTGCGGCTACTTGTTGCGCAGGTCACGTTGCGCCATCTGGTGCAGCCCACACCAACTGGGCCAAGCACCTTCACGTAACTCACAATATATATATATACATATATACATATATATATATATATATATATATATATATATATATATATATATATATATATATATATATATATATATATATATATATATATATATATATATATATATATATATAGTATAAGCAGTCGCATAATTAGGCGAACCTCTGCCCAAGAAAACAGGCTCCACTTAAAACATAACGACAGCGGCAAAAGCGCGTGTATAAGCGAATGTTACGTACAGCAAGGCAGCGTCCAAGGTCTTGTGTTCCACGTCGACGTACATTGCTAACATGCCGGCGAGGGCGTTTTGGACACGCTCCCTAAGACCGTTCGTCAGCGTGTGGTCTTCCTGTGGTTAACCATGCTTTATGGCAGAATGGGTTGGGTGAGCTCCGCTGTAAAGGCCGTTACTTTGTCGGTGATCTTGACATCTGGAGCTCCATGCCATAGCAGGATGTTCTCGACGAAGAATTTCGCCACTTCTGCTGCACTATCATTCGGCAGAGCTTTTGTTTCAGCGATGCTGGTGAGGTAGTTCGTCACCGCGGAGATCAATTTTTTCCGTATGTTACCGTTGGAAAGAGACCCAGCAAATCCATCCCGATCTGCAGAAATTGTCGGTAGAGAGGCTCGGTCGGCTTCAGTAATCATGCTGGCGTTGTTGGCAGTGTCTTTCGTCGCTGACACTCTCGGCATTTCGACTTAATGGGCGACGTCGGTGGTCAGGCCCAGCCAATAATGCATTTTCGGTATCCTCGATAGCGTCCGAAAGTATCCGATGTGCCCAGTGGTCGGATAAGTGATGCAGGGAGTGCTGTACTTCTGGGCGCAGCCTGTCAGGATTGGGGGTTCAATCCCATCGCTCGAGATCCGTTGCGAAGATTGGAGTCCGGCATGAATTCGAAGGTAACTGGCCCATGCCGTCGTCCAACTTATCCACGCTGAGGACGTTGATGAAGGGAAGAACTGCTTCTCATCGAGAACGGGGAATATGGGTTTATTTACAGTATTTAAATCAGTCTAACATGACTGCTTGAGAAAAAGAGTGTCAGTCCAACATGACTGCACGAGAGAAGTGTATCATTCTAACATGACTGCTCAAGAGAAGTGTATCGAGCATCTGCACAACAGCAGTTTTTATACAGTCGGTCCGCCGGCGATACAAGGCGGCGAATGATCGTTTACTCATCCTCAACTTGCCGCCGCCCCGCAGAACAGTTTACGTACACAAAGGCACACACATTCCGATGCCCGACGCCGGCGTCGGAGGGGTGACGTTCCGGGAAGCATCGGAGCCAATGGTGGGTAGCTCGTTGTCTTGCGTCCCGATCGGGGCATGGGAAGCAACAAAAAACGGCTTTGCCGCGGCAGCTTGCTCATGCGTAGCAGATCAGGTCCGCGCTGGAGAGCTCCGGCACCATAGTTCGCCCACCGAACTCGTTTCGTCACAATGGCGATGGGGCTGGTGGATGGAGGCGGTTTTCAGCAGAAAGCCCGGTTCTTCCAACGCCTCCTAGCTGCAGCGATGGAGAGTGGGGGATGCGCGTCTTGTCCCCCAGTCGTAATTGGGTGGCAATTTTTCCTTGCAGCTCGCCATTCTTAACAGCACCTCCATGGCCCGAAAAATCTCGACTGTCTAGCGCTGACAACCGCTACGCAGGAAGAGAACGGCTGGTGGTTAGGGGGGGATTGATGTCTTGGTGATGCCGCCCTTAAACTGGCTCTCTTAACTACTACACGCAGAGACAAAGAAACAGCACGCGCATGCGATCGCATAGATGAGATGAATACATATATATAGAAAAGCATCAGTCATAGCTCTCGAAGTATAATATAATATAATATAGAATAGCTCTCGAAGATAGCTATTCTGGCGGCTAGCTTCCCACGCTATGCGTGCCGTCCTCGCACCTGTTAAAGCTTTTCCTAGACGCTAGAGCTACACTATTCCTGCGCAACCTTGAGCGATCGGAAAGCGCGTTTTCCACGCCTGGTCGGCGGAGAGGGGCGGCTTCGTTCCGGCCGCGAAGCTCTCCACATCCCCGTAAGGAGCCTGGTGGTGGTCTCGTGCTGACGACGCCCTCTCGGTGAGCGCATATTTCCCCCCTCATCTTTTAAGAGATTCAATACATACAAGCATTTGTCTCGCAAACCAGGTTTATTTCAAGGGAATTTTCCACGTCTCAATTATTTCTCTCGTCGTATTCGAGTGCTCATTGCCGTGTTATAGTTTGTTAACGAAGCTTCCCCTCAAGTCTAAATATTGTAAGGCAGTTTGTCGTGTGCGTATCATGGCCACGCATGCCTATATCGCCTTTCCGTTTCTCTACCACGATTGCGCCTTAAAACCACGGCGCTGCAAGTTTGCTTTCTTTTCCTTCCCTCTTCTCCGCCCTTAAACTGGCTCTCTTAACTACTACACGCAGAGGCAAGAAACAGCGCGCGCTTTAGATCCTATAGATGAGATGAATATTTACAATTATTATTAGGGTTATAATTATATTCGAGTGCTGATTGCCGTGTTGTAGTTTGTTAACGAAACTACCCCTCAATTCTAAATATCGTAAGGCAGTTTGTCGTGTGCGTATCATGGCCACGCAAGCTTATATCGCCTTTCCGTTTCTCTACCACGATTGCGCCTTAAAACCACGGCGCTGCAAGTTTGCTTTCTTTTCCTTCCCTCTTCTCCGCCCTTAAACTCGCTCTCTTAACTACTACACGCAGAGGCAAGAAACAGCGCGCGCTTTAGATCCTATAGATGAGATGAATATTTACAATTATTATTAGGGTTATAATTATATTCGAGTGCTGATTGCCGTGTTATAGTTTGTTAACGAAGCTTCCCCTCAAGTCTAAATATTTTAAGGCAGTTTTCCTAGTCTCTAAAGCCGCTCGAGTTCACGCTGCTCCTCTGGCGGCAATTTTTCCAAGAAATTATGCCTTCCAACCGACTGAGCTACCTTTCCGGGCAACATTGAAGGATCACGAGTTCAAATCACAAGTTATGTTCCTTTTGTTCCCCCTTTTTTTTCTTTTTTTAATGTCTTTTCCTTCATTTTATCACTGTACGGAAACCCTTATATATTATATATTATATATATATAATATATATTATATATTATATATTCTCAATTATGTGTGGCCACACATGTGCAGGTCATAAATACCAGGTTCTCTAGCCGAGTGCCATCCATGCGGTATAGCCGAGCTCAGATTGGCCCACCTTGACTGATCAAATTGGGCACCACTGTAGGTTAAATGAGGCGTACAACTCCTGCGGGACCCGCCGTGGTTGCTCAGTGGTCGTGGTGTTAGACTGCTGAGCACGAGGTCGCGGGATCGGACCCCGGCCACGGCGGCCGCATTTCGATGGGGGCGAAATGCGAAAACACCCGTGTACTTAGAATTTGGTGCACGTTAAAGAACCCCAGGTGGTCGAAATTTTCGGAGTCCTCCACTAAGGCGTGCATAATCAGAAAGTGGTTTTGTCACGCAAAACCCCATTCTCCAATTTTTAATTTAACTCCTGCGGGGACGGTAGAGTATCCGTCTCCAGTGCAAAAGGACCGTGATTCAAATCCCGGTGCAGCGCAATTCTCCACCGGAAAATACAAAAAAAAAACGTGTGTTGAGAAAATTGCACAAACAGGCCTGGAGTGCGGCCTGATCCCGGTGACCAGAACCGGTAACGCACTCTCTCACCAGAGCAGGATTGGCCACCCTGGTGCAGTACTGGGCCACAACCTCCTATATGAATACAACAATCAAACACCGGCCGTCAGTCCCCAGCAGCCGCGAAGCAACTGACCACGGCGGCGGTCAGATCTGTGACGCTGCAGAGGGTGCTAAGAATACCTGGCTCCGGACAGGCCGCCATTGCAATCTGAACCTGGCAACGTTTAACGTTAGAACGCTATCTAGCGAGGCGAGTCTAGCAGTGTTATTGGAGGAATTAGAGGGTAGTAAATGGGATATAATAGGGCTCAGTGAGGTTAGGAGGACAAAAGAAGCATATACAGTGCTAAAAAGCGGGCATGTACTGTGTTACCGGGGCTTAGCAGAGAGACGAGAACTAGGAGTCGGATTCCTGATTAATAAGGAAATAGCTGGTAACATACAGGAATTCTATAGCATTAACGAGAGGGTGGCAGGTCTTGTTGTGAAGCTTAATAAGAGGTACAAACTGAAGGTGGTACAAGTCTATGCCCCTACATGCAGTCATGATGACCAGGAAGTCGAAAGCTTTTATGAAGACGTGGAATCGGCGATGGGTAAAGTCAAAACAAAATACACTATACTGATGGGCGACTTCAATGCCAGGGTAGGCAAGAAGCAGGCTGGAGACAAGTCAGTGGGGGAATATGGCATAGGCTCTAGGAATAGCAGAGGAGAATTATTAGTAGAGTTTGCAGAACAGAATAATATGCGGATAATGAACACCTTTTTCCGCAAGCGGGTTAGTCGAAAGTGGACGTGGAGGAGCCCGAATGGTGAGACTAGAAATGAAATCGACTTCATACTCTGCGCGAACCCTGGCATCATACAAGATGTAGACGTGCTCGGCAAGGTACGCTGCAGTGACCATAGAATAGTAAGAACTCGAATTAGCCTAGACTTGAGGAGGGAACGGAAGAAACTGGTACACAAGAAGCCATTCAATGAGTTAGCGGTAAGAGGGAAACTAGAGGAATTCCGGATCAAGCTACAGAACAGGTACTCGGCTTTAACTCAGGAAGAGGACCTTAGTGTTGCAGCAATGAACGACAATCTCATGGACATCATTAAGGAGTGCGCAATAGAAGTCGGTGGTAACGCCGTTATACAGGAAACCAGTAAGCTATCGCAGGAGACGAAAGATCTGATCAAGAAACGCCAATGTATGAAAGCCTCTAACCCTACAGCTAGAATATAACTGGCAGAACTTTCTAAGTTAATGAACAAGCGTAAGACAGCGGACATCAGAAACTATAATATGGATAGAATTGAACAGGCTCTCAGGAACGGAGGAAGCCTAAAAACAGTGAAGAAGAAGCTAGGAATTAGCAAGAATCAGATGTATGCGTTAAGATACAAAGACGGCAATATCATTACTAATATGGATGAGATAGTTCAAGTGGCTGAGGAGTTCTATAGAGATTTATACAGTGCCAGTGGTACCCACGACGATAATGGAAGAGAGAATAGCCTAGAGGAATTCGATATCCCACAGGTAACGCCAGAAGAAGTAAAGAAAGCCTTAGGAGCTATGCAAAGGGGGAAGGCGGCTGGGGAGGATCAGGTAACAGCAGATTTGTTGAAGGATGGTGGTCAGATTGTTCTAGAGAAACTGGCCACCCTGTATACGCAATGCCTCATAACCTCGAGCGTACCGGAATCTTGGAAGAACGCTAACATAATCCTAATCCATAAGAAAGGGGACGCCAAAGACTTGAAAAATTATAGACCGATCAGCTTACTGTCCGTTGCCTACAAAGTATTTACTAAGGTAATCGCAAATAGAATCAGGAACACCTTAGACTTCTGTCAACCAAAGGACCAGGCAGGATTCCGTAAAGGCTACTCAACAGTAGACCATATTCACACTGTCAATCAAGTGATAGAGAAATGTGGAGGCATTACGGAATCAGGGTGTAGATGAGCCATATGTAAACATACTGGAAGATATCTATAGCGGCTCCACAGCCACCGTAGTCCTCCACAAAGAAAGTAACAAAATCCCTATAAAGAAAGGCGTCAGACAGGGAGATAGGATATCTCCAATGCTATTCACAGCATGTTTACAGGAGGTATTCAGAGGCTTGGAGTGGGAAGGATTGGGGATAAAAGTTGATGGAGAATACCTTAGCAACTTGCGATTCGCTGATGATATTGCCTTGCTTAGTAACTCAGGAGACCAATTGCAATGCATGCTCACTGACCTGGAGAGGCAAAGCAGAAGGCTGGGTCTGAAAATTAATTTGCAGAAAACTAAAGTATTGTTTAACAGTCTCGGAAGAGAACAGCAGTTTACGATAGGTAGCCAAGCACTGGAAGTGGTAAGGGAATACATCTACTTAGGGCAGGTAGTGACCACGGATCCGGATCATGAGACTGAAATAACCAGAAGAATAAGAATGGGCTGGGGTGCGTTTGGCAGGGATTCTCAAATCATGAACAGCAGGTTGCCACTATCCCTCAAAAGGAAAGTGTATAACAGCTGTGTGTTACCAGTACTCACATATGGGGCAGAAACCTGGAGGCTTACGAAAAGGGTTCTGCTGAAATTGAGGACGACGCAACGAGCTATGGAAAGAAGAATGATGGGTGTAACGTTAAGGGATAAGAAAAGAGCAGATTGGGTGAGGCAACAAACGCGGGTAAACGACATCTTAGTTGAAATCAAGAAAAAGAAATGGGCATGGGCAGGACATGTAATGAGGAGGGAAGATAACCGATGGTCATTAAGGGTTACGGACTGGATTCTAAGGGAAAGGAAGCGTAGCAGGGGGCGGCAGAAAGTTAGGTGGGCGGATGAAATTAAGATGTTTGCAGGGACAACATGGCCACAATTAGTACATGACCGGGGTAGTTGGAGAAGTATGGGAGAGGCCTTTGCCCTGCAGTGGGCGTAACTAGGCTGATGATGATGATGATGATGATGTCTTGGCTCGCAGCGACCACTTGTGTATTGATGTCACCGCCCCAAAACATCCAACAAGGACAGGCAACTGCAAAATGAACCCCACAACACGGCTCTGCGCCGAGATGACGTGCCTTGGCTCTCACTTTAGACCCGCTAGGCTTCAAAAAAAACAACAACATAAGTGCAGAAACAAAAAATGCTGCATTTCGCTATGCCAATTTCTGAAGCAAATTCCTGCTGACATATTCAGCAATTATGGAGAAAATTCTGCTAAATGAGAGGGGATCTTCTTCGCTTAATAAAATTAACACTAGTAACCCTAAAATTTAGGTGGGACCCTCAAACGCAGAATTCAAATTAGCCTGCTCAAACCATCCGCATTGCTATGCAACTTTCCCTTCTTATATCTAACGGAGAAGTTGTACTCTTGGAGAGTGAGGCTCCATCGGAGCAAGCGACCATTTTTGTGTGACATTTGATTGAGCCACGTCAGAAGACAGTGGCCGGTCTCGAAGATGAACTTCGCTCCGTACAAGTAACGCGACAACTTCTGGGCGGCCCAAACTAAACAATCACATTCCTTCTCTGAAGCGCTGTAGGCTTCCTCCCTTACATTTAGTTTACGGCTGGCATAGAGGATAGGATGCTCCTCGTTATCGTCGCCGACCTGACTGAGTACCACGCCCATACCTCTGTCGCTTGCGTCGCATTGAACTATGAATTCCTTTGTGTAGTCTGGCGCGCGAAGCACAGGACGAGAAACCAATAGCGTTTTCAAACTATGGAAAGCGTTCTCTTTGTCCTTATCCCAGTGTACGTTACTCGGTGCTCCCTTTCGAAGGGCGTCTGTTAATGGACTTGCCAATTGCGAGTAATTCGGAATGTACCGTTGATAGTACCCCACAAGTCCCAAAAATGAACGAAGGTCTGTTTTCGTGCGCGGCTGAGAAAATTCTCCAATCGTAGCTATTTTCAGCTCGGCCGGCCGTCTCATGCCTTGACCGACAACATGGCCCAGATAAGTAACCTGCGAACAACCAAACCTACACTTTTCCGCTTTCATCGTTAAGCCGGCTTCCCTGAACCGTGAGAACACCTGTTTGAGGTGCGATACGTGTTGTTCCCAGCTGTGCGAAAAAATGGCCACATCATCAAGATAAGGCAAGGCGAACTCCTGCAAGTCTTTTAGGACAATATCCATCAATTTAGAGAAGCTAAACGGCGCGTTCTTCAGCCCGAAGCTGAGTGCGAGAGGGCGAAAAGTGCCCACAGGTGAGATGAATGCGGCATAGCGGCTGGGACTTTCTGAAAGGAGAACTTGCCGGTACCCCCGCACGAGATCTATAGTTGAAATGCATTTAGCAGCGCTAACTCTTTCAATTCGTTTCTCAATGTTGGGTATCGGGTACAGCTGATCCCTAGTGATGGCATTTAACTTCCTGTAGTCCACACACGGACGAGGGTCCTTGTTAGGGGTTTCTACGAGTATTAGCGGTGACGCGTAGTCACTCTCAGCGGGCTCAATAACTCCCAACTCTAGCATGGAGACACCCTGTAAGGCTTTGATCTTACTGGTTCTGTTGATGTCAGCTCAATTTCATGCGTTATCAGTTCGGTTCTACACGGCCGATCGCTGAATCTGTTGAGATATTCCCCTAACACACCTTTTAGCTCATCTAGCTGCTCGGGTCTTAGAGCGTGCGAGCTTACCGAGTGTTCTACTACGTCTTCGAGGCCGATTTCAGAGTTGGAGGTCGTCCCATACTTCTTAAACTTAGTACTAGTGTCATCCGGCTCTTTGACGGTATAGTTAACGGCTCCGCTCCGCTCTACATACGGCTTCATCAAATTACAGTGATACATCCTCATTTCCTTCCTGCGACCGGGCATTCTCAAAGCATAGTTAGTATCTGAAAGTTTGTACAACACTTTAACGGGCCCGCCCAGTGAACTTCAAGCTTGTTCTTTCTTGAAGGTTTGAGACTCATTACCTGGTCTCCGGCGTTAAACGTTCGAAGCCTCGCATTCTTGTCGTAATAGAATTTGGCGTTCTTTTGAGCTACTCCCATGTTCTTTCCGACTAGTTCTTGGGTTGCACTTAGCCGTTCCAGCAAATTTAGCACGTATTCAACCACTGTTGGACTCTCCCCGCTTTCCTCCCACATCTCTCTTAACATTCTCAGTGGAGAACGGAGTGTCCTCCCATACACTAGTTCTGCTGGTGAGAACCCTGTCGTTTCATGTGGAACCGTTCGCTAAGCAAACAAAGTTGCCGGCAGACAGTTCTCCCAGTCCTCCTTGTGCTCGTAACAGAGCGCACGCAAAACTCGCTTAAGCACCGACTGCCACCTCTCTACACTGTTTGACTGAGGGTGATAGACAGAACTGTGTATTAACTTTACCGCGCACTTTTGCAAGAATGTGGAAGTCAGTGCGCTCGTGAATACTGACCCTTGATCTGCCTGAATTTCGGCTGGAAACCCAACTCGTGCAAACACTGTCAAAAGCGCGTCTACTACTTCGGTGGAGCTGAGCTCTTTCAAAGGGATTGCTTCTGGAAACTTGGTAGCCGGACACAGCATGGTAAACAAGTACCTGTGGCCCGATTTTGTTTTTGGAAGAAGCCCTACCGTGTCTATTACAAGTCGTCTGAAAGGCTCTGTTATTAAGGGCACTACCTTCAGTGGAGCTTTCCATGTCTCTCCTGGTTTACCAGAACGCTGGCAGGCGTCGCATGATCTTACAAAGTTTTCTACGTCTTTGAAACAGCCAGGCCAGTAGTATTGCATAAGCAATCTTTCCTTTGATTTGTTTATGCCTAGGTGGCCGGACCACCCATTTCCAAGACAGACTCAAAAGGTCCTCCCTATACTTAGTAGGTACGACTAACTGATCTAAAATCCTACCCTTTCGATCTCTGTAGTGCCGATACAGCAATCCTCCTCTCTCATGTATCGTCACGTTGCGCCTAGCAATGCCTTCTTTAGCTGTGCCACGTAATTTAGCTAAGCTCTCATCATTCTTTTGCTCAGCTGCCAGTGACTCTCTATCCACGCGTAAGTTCTTTGAGGGCGGTGATAATAACGACCCTGTCTCGCTTGTGAGTGTGTTAGCTTGCTCTTCCTGCAGGCTAGAACTTTGACACTCTAGTGCTACGCTTTCATTGAGCTGGTCAGCTGGCAGGCTCTCCTCAACTGTTCTTTTGTCCCTCGGGCCTAGCTCGGATTCGGGTATTGAAGTTATCCCCTTTTCTGCTTCCGCTTGAGGAGCTTGTGCATTTTCAGTCGAAAGCGCCGCGATCTTACGAGCTTGGCCTCGCGTCAATGCCTGTACTATGCCCTCTCCCAGTTTGAGCCCTGTGTCACGCAGTAACTGATTCGAACGATTCGAAAAGATGTAAGGATACTGCAGTGACAAAAGTTTGGAAACTGCAGCCTCAGTCTCTAGCTCCCCGAATGGTCCACTGATTTTGACTTTGGCCATGGGCAGACACACGCTGTGTTCTTCTACAACCTGTTTTATCCATGCTACTTCTCCGGTGAAGTCATCTACCGTCACGTAAGACGGATGGACAATGTCTATCGTGGCGGCACTGTCCCCTAGCACTCGGCATGGTTTTCCATTAGCTTGCAGGTTGTGGAGATATGGACTTAAAAGTTCCATATTCTCATCTTTTTCCTTCACGTAGGAGAAAACTACGCTAGACTTCTCGCAGTTTACAGCTATATGTCCCAGTTTGTGGCATTTGTAACAGCGAATTGGTCTAAAAGATTCGAATTTTCTTTTCTGTTTTTTTTTTCGTGCGGTTTCTCCGTTAAGTTTCTCCTCGCTCTTTTCTGCGGGCTTTTCCGCCATGTCTACAGGCTCCGATCGTCTAGTCTGCGCACCCCATTTGAACGGAAATGGTTTCCGCGGTCCATTTCGACCGTCCAAGTTTTAGTCCTCGGCGTCCAACCTTCTACGGGTTGCGTACTCTTCGGCTAATTCGGCCGCCCTTTCCACAGTGTTTACATTGCCTCTGTCTTGCACCCACAGTTTCACAGCTTGGGGGATGGTTTTGTAAAACTGCTCTAGACACATGCATTCAATGATCATGTCTCTGCTGTCGTACGCTTCCGCGCTTTTAAGCCACTCGACTAGGTTGGCTTCAGATACTCCAGATAGCCCTCGCTATCTTTCTTGCCTGTGCTCCTAAACCTTTGCCGAAAAGCCTCGGCTGAAAGGCGGTATTTATTCAGGAGACTAGCCTTAACTTTTGCATAATCATATGCATCCTGTGCACTCAATCTGGCGATTACTTCCGCCGCCTCACACGGCAACATAGACAGCAACCGCTGTGGCCATGTACTCGGGCCGAAGTTGATTTTTTCGCAAGTCCTTTCAAAATTGCTTAGGAACAAGCCTATGTCGGTCCCGACCTCAAATGGCTTTAATAGCCTGTCCATGCGGTATGATTCTGCCTCACTTGATCGTCCCAGAGGGCCTTCACTTCCTTGAGACAACTCCAAACGTTTGCTTTCAAGTTCAAGTTGCATTTTTCTTAACTCGCGATCTTTATCGCGTTCCTCTCTCTCTTGTTCTTTTCTCTCTCGTTCTCCTCTCTTTTTCAGAAGTTCAAACCCCATTTCAATTTCTTCCTCACTGTCCTTTTCGGAAATTAACTCCAATAATTCCGATTTTAGCATTTGCTTGCGCACATCTAGGCCAAGTTCCTCACCAACAATCAACAACTCGTCTCTCAGCATTGTCCTTAACTCCATGATTGCTGCTTCACTGCCTTGATTCTGCTCTCTAAATTTAGCTAGGAAAACAGAGCCTAGCTAACACTCAACAATCTAGCTTCCCTACTGTTCTAAACAGAACAACCACAAAACGAAGCCAAGAGAGTCAAAGGAAGAACCAAGCACTCACCGCAGATACAGCACCATGTCGCAAAGTCCATCTCACCGCTGTCAGCCAGTTGTCAGGATTGGGGGCTCAATCCCATCGCTCGAGATCCGTTGCCAAGATTGGAGTCCGGCATGAATTCGAAGGTAGCTGGCACATGCCGTCATCGAACTTATCCACGCTGAGGACGTTGATGACGGGAAGAACTGCTTCTCATCGAGAACGAGAAATATGGGTTTATTTACAGTATTTAAATCAGTCTAACATGACTGCTTGAGAAAAAGAGTGTCAGTCCAACATGACTGCACGAGAGAAGTGTATCGGTCTAACATGACTGCTCAAGAGAAGTGTATCGAGCATCTGCACAACAGCAGTTTTTATACACTCGGTCCGCCGGCGATACAAGGCGGCGAATGATCGTTTACTGATCGTCAACTTGCCGCCGCCCCGCAGAACAGTTTACGTACACAAAGGCACACACATTCCGATGCCCGACGCCGGCGTCGGAGGGGTGACGTTCCGGGAAGCATCGGAGCCAATGGTGGGTAGCTCGTTGTCTTGCGTCCCGATCGGGGCATGGGAAGCAACAAAAAACGGCTTTGCCGCGGCAGCTTGCTCATGCGTAGCAGATCAGGTCCGCGCTGGAGAGCTCCGGCACCATAGTTCGCCCACCGAACTCGTTTCGTCACAATGGCGATGGGGCTGGTGGATGGAGGCGGTTTTCAGCACAAAGCCCGGTTCTTCGAACGCCTCCTAGCTGCAGCGACGGAGAGTGGGGGATGCGCGTCTTGTCGCCCAGTCGTAATTGGGTGGCAATTTTTCCTTGCAGCTCGCCATTCTTAACAAGCCCTGACGAAACAACAAGAAGGTAGTTGGCACGCACTGTGGAGAAGTTCTTTACGAATAGGTTGTTTAAAGTGAGAACGAAGAAATCCTTGCCTAAATGGCCTAGGGACAACGTTGATGCGTCCTTCCAAATAGTCGACGAGGCTTTCTAGCCCCTGGTCTGCTCGTTGCTAAATGTTCCGCGCTTATTATTCTAAGAAAGGCGTCGTTATCCTTGTCATCTTACGGCGGCGTGTGAAGCGGGGCGCGTGATAAGCGATCGGCCTCAGAGTGCTTTGTTTGGACATGTGCACAACAGTGATGCCATAAACTTGCACTTTGAGGCTCCACCGCGCCAAGGGTCCGCTCAAGGGTCCTTTAATATCGCTAGCCAACACAACGCGTGATGGTCGCTGACGACTTTGAACGACCTGTCGCATAGCTAAGGGCAATTTTTTCTGTAGCACAAATCATGACGAGGCATTCCGTTTCCATCATAGAACAATTGCCTTGTGATTTTGACAGCAACCAGCTAGAGTAAGCCATCACCCGGTAAAGTCCGTATTTCCTCTGGACTAGGACGGCACCAAGGACATCAGTGTGGATCTCTGTATCGGCATCCTCGTTGAATTGCGCGAGTACCCATGGGGACTACCATCAACGTTTCTGTTCTTGAAATGCGTCAGCCCAAGGTGCTTCTCACTCGACAACACAATTACTCAGACGTGTCAGCTACTCAGCGATCCGTGAAAAGTCCTTGCAAAACGCCCGTAGTAGGCGCACATGCCAACTAATCTTCGCGCTGCCTCGCGATGGAAGCGGTTTTCTGCGGGTCAGATCAGACTGCAAATTCGCTAATGACAGAAGCTAATCGTAGGCAAAGCAGCACTTTTCCGCATTTAGACTGAGCCCTGATGACTTGATTGCCTCTAGTGCAGTTAAAGGCCGCCTAAGGCGATGGGAGAAATTTCCGGCGTAGATGACAACGTCAACCAAGTAAACATGACAGCTCTACCACTTCAATCCTGCTAACACCGTGTCGATGAGGCGCTGGAACCTTGCAGGCGCCAATCACAGTCGGAATGGCAATGACCTAGAACTTATAGAGGCCATCTGGCGTGATGGGGGCGGTAGTTTTGCGATCTGTCTCGTCGACTTCTAACCGTAGGGTGCCTCTACGGTTATTATGCGATACGTTGCGACTGGTGTTTCTAGTATACTCGATGACGTTGAAAAGCAGTCTGTGTATCGTCGGAGAAGACATGTGAGCTGTTGGTGCCTAATCATGGGGAGCCTAGGATTTATGTTGAAATCTGGTTGGGGAGCAATGGTCTTAGGATTACATGCGGCAGAATCCGAGACTGCAAGCGCATTGCTGGTTTCCACAATTTCCTCGATGTATACGATTGTGGTACCCTTATTGACGTACATGAACTCCTGGCTGAAGTAGGTTAGCATTACTTCCGCTTTCCCTTCATGCAGTCGAGCGATCGCTCTTGCGACGCATATTTGACGGCCGAGCAATAGACGCTGGTCGCCCTCGATGAAGCCTTCTATGTCTGCGGGTGTTTCGGTGCCGAGAAAAATGAGAATGGTGGAGCCAGGTGGAACGCTCACTTGATCTTCCAGCACACTCAAGGCGCGGTGACTACCACAGCTCTCCGGCGGTATTGCTTAATCTTGTGACGGCGCTATCTACTTCGACTTCAGGTCGATGATTGCGCCGTGTTGGTTGAGGAGGTCCATGCCGAGAATGACGTCTCGTGGATACATTTATAGGCTGACAAGGTGGCAGGGCAAGTGCGGTCATGAAAGCGGATTCTTGCCGAGCAGGTTCCAGTCGGCCTTATGAGTTGTCCTCCATAGGTTGGAATTTGAGGGTCTTCCCATGCAGTCTTAAATGTCTTTAACTGGGCGGTGATGGGTCCATTCATGACGGAGTAATCAGTTCCTGTGTCGACTAATGTGGTGATTGCGTGGCCATCGAGAAGCACGTCGAGGATGGTGACTTTTTATCTTGCGTAGATGTTAGGACTTGGCGTTGGATCACGGTTGCACCGCGTTGACCCGTGGCTGGTGCGTGGCGTCGTCAGGTCGTCCTTCGTCGATGTATTCTCTGCTTCCAGACTTCGATGGGTTGGCGGCGTCTTGTTAACATGTCGTCGACAGAGAATTTTCGGCGTCTTCGTCGGTGGCGTAGAATATTCGTCAGTTCAACGAACTGCAACCGCACTTCCATCCGTTGCTGCTTCTAGTTTCTGGATATAGGCTTGCAGACTGGCCTCGTGCTGGGCCAGTCTATGGTCGGCGCTACGGCGACAGGTAGCGCCCTGGTGAGAGCGAATGGAACGGCCGTCGAGAACTCCACTGAGTGGCGGTGATGTAGTCGGGGTTTTCATGTGCGCTCTCCCCAAACTTTGGACGCGGCGCGTTGACTGCGAACCGTCTTAGTCCCAAGTCACGGTATAGCCATGGGCGGTGCATATGGCCGGCTTCTCTGCAATGCTAGCAGAGTGGGCGCTGGCCGGCGGCTTGCCAAATGTCCGTCTCCCTCGCGTAGCTGCGCTGGGCGACGGGTGGATATGCTGGCGGTGGCGGCAGTGGACGATGGTATCGCGACGTTACAGGGCACTGGTGCAGTCGCGGAGGCGGTCTTTGACGGCGGCCTACGGCGGCGCAGGTCGTTGCTCCCGGCTGGTGTTGCGATGCTTTTGGTTGCACTTGATGTACTCCAAGCCATCGCGGAACCTATTCTTCAGCAATGTCGGCGATTGAGAGCACTTGATTCTGCGACGTTGGAAAAAGCTTCTGCAGTTCCTCGCGAACGACCGCTTTGATCGTCTCCCGCAGGTCGTCGCTGCCAAGTGCTAGAGAATAGGTGTAGTTTGCGCTCGGCACTAGGCGGTTACTTATTTGTTTATTTATTTATTAAATTATTTTATTTATCTTCAATACTGTCAGTCCCATGAGGGACCATAGCTTGTGAACGTACAAAAGTGATATACATGGTAATAAACGAGCACGTACAAATTGCGTGTGAATAAGCCAAACAAGAAACGCGAAGGAGCAAGGTAAGAATACATAAAATGTAATATAGATATAACATGTGCAGGAGACATGCGCAGCAATACATAGAATACATCATGAAAAGGACAGCAAATGGGAGCAAAAATAACAGCAAACATCTTTACGATATGGAGCATGGCTTACAAGGGTTGCAGACCATATCATGTGAATAAGACTGCGTTACTGATTGCTTGATATGGATTCTAACCGTGCTGTGAACTGAGATAATGAGTCTGCAGAAATGACTGAAGGATCGAGGCCATTACATTACCTTATCACGAGGGGGAAATAAGAGTACATGATTGTAAAATTATGGCATGAATATTCTGTTAAAGCGTGTAGATATTTGTGTCTCGATGATCGTGACTGCGAAAAACATGTATTTTGTTACGTCTATCCTATAATGGCTGTGAATCATGTTAAATAAAAATTTTAGCCGTGCGTGTCTCACTCATGATGATAGCGTCCCTAAACCTTATATAGCCGCAAGGTTAGTGGGTGAATCTGGGCGCTTACACTTGTTGGAAATGAGCCGCAGTGTTTTTCTGTGCAGTTTTTCAGGTTTCGTGATATTAGTTACTGAGCGGGCAAACCAAACTATGCTAGCGTACTCCAAAACAGGTCTAAAGAAAGTACTATACGCCATAAGCTTAGTCGACGTGGGTGCGATGGGGAGACATCTTCGTAGATAAAATAGCTGGCGTAATGCCTTTGAGGTCACGAAGGCAATGTGTGCGTCCCATCTCAGGTCAGCAGTTGGAGAGATGCCTAAGAATTTATGCTGCTGAATTTTTATTAGCATTGTGCCGTTAATAAAGTATGGAAAATTGTACGGTCGTTTTTTTTGTTACCGCCATGTAAACAGATTTAGTTGTGTTTATCATCATTTGGCATTTTTTGCACCATTCGTTTAGCTGGTCTAATGAATTTCTTAGCGAAACATACTCTTCGTAGGTGCTAATTATTTGGTAAATGAAGCAGTCATCAGCAAACAGTTTGATGTTACAGTCAATATTTCTGGTTATGTCGTTAACGAAAATTAAATATAAGAGTGGCCACAACACGGATCCTCGGGGAACGCCTGATGTTACAGGCACTGTCGCAGATTTCACATGGCTAAATAGTACGAATTGTGTTCGGTTTCATAATAAATCTATTACCCAGTCCAAAATTGTCCCATTCCCAATAAAACTTGCAATTTTGTTCACAATTCATTGTGGCATACGCGATCAAATGCTTTGTAAATGTCTAATAATGTTAAATCAGTCTGGCTAGAGTTGATGTTAAGTGCGAGGTCATGCAAAACTTCCGTAAGCTGCGTGACGGTTGACAATCCATGGCCGAATCCATGCTGGTGTGGCCTTAAAAAGTTGTGAGTGTCAAAAAAGTTTGTTAGGTGTTTAAGGATGATATGCTCGAGCATCTTCCAAGCGGTGCTAGTGAGATATATTGGTCGATAATTGGGGGGCAATGAGGTAACTCCTGTTTTGTGCATTGGGATGATTTGAGCATTTTTTTCCAGTGGTTAGGTAAAGATGATTGCAATAGAGATTTTAGAATTATCGGGCCCAAGTATAGGCTGCACCACTCTGCGTATCTCTTTAGAAAATGGTTTGGAATGTCATCTGGTGCGCAAGATTTTTGAGGGTGAAGGTTGAGAAACATATTAATGGGACACTAAAGGTTACAAGTTAAAGTTATAAAACAATGCTCTAGAACATTAAGGAGCCGTTATAATCGCGAACCGAGCTTTAGTAAGCGAGAAATTGAGGTAAATGCATGACACAATTTGAGACCGCCAGCGACATTGTGGTAGTAGCCCGATGACGAAGGCACTCCTCATCATAATTTATATCACTAGTACTTAACTACTCGTAAGGTTTTAAGTCATAAGAAAATGCTGCTTGCCTACTTCTGTTCGATTCTAAGAAAAATTACATTTTGAATTTACCCTTCAGTAGTATGGGTGGTCGAAAGGTTTCGGTTTCGCTCGACTCTGAGAGCTCGACTCTGCGCCGCGCGCTTTCGGGTTTCAGTTGTTTCGTTATCGCGTCGTGCTGAATTGGCTCTGCTGGCTCGCTAAACTTGCATTTGGAAGAAGCAGCGAGAACGCCACGTCCATGTGATGTCGTGGGATGCACGAACGATCGGCGGAACTTGGTCAAGGGCAGTTGCAGCGGCGAATACAACGGTACTTATCACTGTGTGCCAACGAGTGAACCTATCTGTTCGAAGTGGTTAAGTGCCATACCTCTGCCACAGGGCGTTGAGCCGAAAAATCGCATAGTGTGTTCGCTGCACTTTCGTCCAGAGGATTACGAGTTCAACGCCGACTTGCTGAAGCCGTGTGGAGTGCTTTTCAAAGCAATGCTTTCCCGTAGCGCTGTTTTGTCGGTCTTGTCTGCATTATCCGAAGCGCAAGAACAACTGCAAGTCGAAGAGTAAGTGAGTGAGTGAGTGCGGCATTTGGTTTTCACGAATGAAATGCTAAAATTTGCGAATATGCACAGCCATGACATACAGTTGCCGTCGTGATAGTACGCAAGGACGCCGGCAGCGCGAGCCCTCAGCAGCAGGTGACGTTCATCAGTGTTCGAATCGATGAACTCGAACCCAGCATCGCGAGCCAATGTGTCGTTGTCAGAGTCGTCCATCGCAACGAGGGTCAAAGTTGGCGTCATAAAACAAAGAGCCAGCTTATCGTCGCGCGCTGTCCCTTTCACTAGCCGCCATAGTTACGCTTTCTTCGCGTTGCTTTCGGCTCGGTCTTGGCTTTGTTTCGGGCCGCAAGTTTGCGTTTTGCGCAGAAAAGCCGTAGCGCCGTCTGCGGGCGCCGTTTTCCTCACCGATGGCGCAACGTAACTATGAGACGAAGCCGTCACCACTCCTCGAACGGAGGGCGGGCGATTTAAACTGCGCTAGAGGTACGAGGACGCTTCAGAACGCATTTTATCTTAAAACAAGTCTCTTCTTCGCACGAAACAAGCATTCCGAGGTTTCTGGGATCATATTTCAACAGTCCACGTTGACTTAGTGTGAACTTTAGTGTCCTTTTAAGGATACCCGCGTCAGATATGATTATAGGATGGATGCGCGATGTTGAACTGCTACTCAAGTCTGACTGGTTGCTGTCACCTTTTTTGAAGTTCGAGTGAAAATAGCTATGTACGCATTAGCGTTTTTTTTCCTCAGGAGACAAGTCCGATAGTAGGGTGGAAATGGTTGCAGAGTCGCTGATGTCAGAAAGTTAGGCAGCGTTACATGAAAAAAATGTTCCTTGGCTTTCTTGGCTTTCTCTCGAAAATGTGCCACTGCGCATGCTAGTTTGTTAGTTTGGGATGGGCATGATCCATGATTTTTAATAGAGTTATGCATCATTTTTACATGACGTTTGGCGTGGTTGACGTCCCGAGTTATCCACGGGCTTGTTCTTTGTGGTCGCTTGTTATTTAACGGATCATAGCTAGGCAGCAGGAAACTAAATTATTAAAATTAAGCCAGGCTTTCTTCACGTTGATTGACAGGTCGGAGGTTATTCAGAAAAGACTTGAAATTCGTGCGCAAGTTGGGTTAGTATGCGGGCGTCATGCTCCGTCTTGAAGTTGGGTACTGTAGATGTACTACAACGCGTTCTGATAGAGTGGTCCAGCGGCAACAAGCATAGCAGTATGTTGTGGTCAGAAATGCCTTCAATAATTTCTTTTTGTGCTTGGTGCCCTGAAAAATGATCACTGACAAGTATAGGATGAAGGATATTTTTTGCTCAAAAATATCCTTGTCAAGAATATCAAATTTCTCAAGAAAATGGTGTGTCATGCATAGTTACCTAGTCTACGTCCGGAAGGGGTAAGTCTACCGTAAGGATAATTCTAGAGTTATTAGCATATCGGTGTAGAAAGTCATGAATTGCAAAAATGCCGTCGTCACCCGAAGAGGGGCTTCTATAGAAGCAACCCACACAAATAGTAGTATTGTTGCACAGAAGCCTGCAAAACAGGCTTTCATACCGGACACATCTGGCAGCAAACAAATGGGAGGTTTTTCTTTATCACAAGAACCACGCCACCGCCACGGGAACCCCGATCTTTGCGAATGACAGACTAGTTCGGTCGCAAGATTTCATGACTGCAAACATGCGGTGAAAGGCACGTTCCCGTGACGGCTACTATATCAGGCTTGCAATCAGTTAACAGGTTTTCGAAAGATTCTATTTTGTTTACCAACCCATTTACATTTACATTTATTATTGTTAGTTGTCTTATCGAGCTCTTCTCCGCGTCATTGGCAGGCTGCTTTTTTTGCCTGATTTTGCTTCTTTTTTAATGGGTACTTTGTCATTGGTTTCGTCGTCCCAAACAAAGGCGCGATTGTTGATGTACAGTTTGCCGAAGCCGGTGGAGACTTTGTCGGATTTGTCGCAATTTTCTTTGACACTGCTGCACAGTTTCTTCCCAATGTCCCGAATTTTAGTATAAAAATCTTCCCCAATGGCAAATTTTAAGCCTTTAAGTCAACAAATTTTTTTCAATATTGCCGATTTGTCGTGAGAATTTAGAAGTCTAATCATCACCGGCCTTGTCTTTTTCACTTACGGTCTGCCTAACCAATATATGCGTTCTATAGTAACTGGGTTCAGCTCGAGGAGATCTTGTACGATACCTCTGCTAACTGTCCGCTCAAGACTGTCGCTCGTTTCTTCTTGCGATTCCGGTATGCCATAAACTATTAAATTAGCTCTACTGCTTCTGTTCTCAGGACATAGATATTCTTCCATGGTTTCTATTACGCCACTCGTGCGGGAAATCTCGCTTTGAGAAGACTGTACTTTAGTTTCTAGAAAAGCTATGGTATCTAATTTGGTCTCTATATCTGCAAGACGTTCTTCCTTTATTTTTTTGATATCGGCAGCAATTTTTTGTTCAGTTGCTTAACGCTGGCTGCCCTTTACATCAGGGCCGGGGCTAGTTTCTAAGTCTCCTGATAACAGTAGCAGCTTCTACAGAAATACAGCTATATGAAACACCCATTGAAATAGCTGCGAGCACTGCAGCACCATCAAAAAGCGGTCGCTAGAGCGGAAGCATTTTCCAAACGGTCTTCTAACCTGCTCGATGAAGACGAGAGTATTAGTGCGCCGCATGCTAATAGTGCCGCCGTGCCCACTGCCGATGTAATGCACGTGCGGTATATATATGCCACACTTCTGTGGTGGCGCGCGCACCGGCTGATGCGCCGAACAGTCTGCACACGTTCCTTTTCTCCGCATATCCAGCGTCTTCTCAATACTTGTGGCGTCGGAAATAATTTCAGCAACGGTATTAGGATAGAACCATTGATAACATTCGAGAAAGTTCCGATACATGCAGGCGCGTCCCGCGCATAGCGATAAAATTTTGACGACAGTGAAAAGCGCTCGCCAAGAAAGGTGCACAAGTCCTCGAATCAATATATATATATATATATATATATATTATACGTCGGTTACAGCTATGAAAAAATGTAGCGACATCGCAGCGCGTATTTAATCTTTCGACGATCGAGTAAGCTAAGAGGTGTTAGCGTCTCTTTCTTGATATCAACGCCACGTCATTCTAGGTGACAGCTGTCTTCGGTACTTTCAATTACAGCTACGGAAGTGGAGATCAGAGGTGGCACTGACGAACGCTACCTTGAATCGCACTTCGATAGCCATGAGGTGATGTCCAATGTCGTGGAAGGCAACCTTCAAGCCCTCCCCCCCGGTTCGCGGCATGAAGTCACCATTGCTCTTCCCCGCAACTGGGCGACGTCGGCCCAAGGCGACGACTTCAATCTGGAGGCGTACCTAGCGGCTCGTGTTATTAACGCGGAAGGGCTGAAGTCGAAGCCGTCTAGTACTACTACTGTAACATTTACAATTTCAAATTTTACTGCCTATTTGATAATAATAGGATCTGACACCACCACGTGGACTAGTCGGCAGCCCTCGAATCCTGTACCACCAAGGACAGCCCCGAAAACGCCCCACAAGGACAAAGACGCAGCAACGACCACAACACCGGCCGAGGTAGAGCCAGGCATTGATGACGAGCCATCCGTCATCACTTGGATTCTGCTGGCACTAGTTGCTGGATTCGTCGTGGTGTTCATCGCAATTATACTGCTGTACAGGGCGAGGGCGAGCACCACTTCTGAGAATCAGGGCCCCTCCACAAACACTCAAACAGCGACAACTATGTGAAGTTCAAAAGTACAGACCGTGAGTGCTTTGTTTTTAAGAGAACATGAAACTATGTGTAGCTAGAATACCGCATGGTATTTGTGACCAAAATAAAGCACTAAGTACTTTTGACAATGCCACAAATAGTTTGAACCACTTGATAGCAGGGCTAGGCGATCCTTATACAATTTCCACAACTGCTTCTTGAAAGACATGAGCAGTATCGTGGTTTATTCTGACTTATTTTCAAATAAACTACAGTAGTAATTTTTTTGTTGGCCTTCCCTGCAACACGTTCCAGGTAATAATGGCGCTTAGGTTAATGGTAGAAGGAACGGATCACTATCGCTGCTCTCACTTTGATGGCTTCGCTCAAAATGGTCACGTAACCCACGCCAACGAATTAGTCGAGCTATCAGCGTGCGGTGCTCCCTTTCAGCCTCCCTTCCCTTCAGCGTCACTTCAGTACACATATTGGAAAGCGGCAATGATGGTTTTGAGTAGAAACCGCATGTCGCTTCGTAGAAATCCAGTATTATCAGAACGGTGATATCCGTCGTCTGTATAAGCCACCAAATAACCCGGCATCCTAGCCAAAAGTGCCTGCATCCTAGCCAAAAGATCCGGAGTCGCCACGGAAAGTTATTTTGCGTAGGTTGGGCTGTCCCAGACCGATCAACTAAATTCGCACTCTAGATCGTGGCACGGCCGAACACAACACAGACGTAAAGGGGAGAGCTGCCATGATTGATGCACTGATTCACTTTGTTATACGACTAAAACTCGGTTTTCAGGACGCAGCTTCATTGCCTACGATAGGGGAGGTATGCGGCTTGGAATGACCTTATTTACTAAGGGTCGGCTGATCCGCTGAAATAGGTTAGGTTTGCTAAAGTACAACGTACGCCCGTATGCAGCATACATTTTTACTTGTCCGCAGATCATAGTTCGAGATTGTGGTCGGAAGAATTACGCGGAAGTTCGCTTTAAGCACGTCTCAAGCAATCTTCCAGCATTTTCTTATAGAAAAAGATTCAGCAGAGCGTGTGTGACGATGGCGGCCAACGGCAAAGCGTTCAACATTGAATAAATATAGCGACAAAAACCTTCACAACAGTTGAAATAAGGTAAGTATGAAGAACGTGCTGCAGCGGGACTCCTCGTTCGCGCTTCTTTCAGGACACGCTGCCCCATCTCATAGGGCTGTCAAGAAATCGATATGTAGCCTCCGAGAAAAGAAGTGTGATGCACCAGGGCCTGCCGCGAGGCTCAGAATCGTTCCATGGTTTGCCGAACACCTAGTGGCGCACACTCGGTGACCCAAGTTGGCGAGATATTGTTTCAAGAGAGGCACATAACGAAGGCATTCATGGCGCAGCTGGCTAAGGTGTTGGCGTGAAAGACATTATTTTCAAAGCAGCACATACGCGGTGTGTTCATGGCGCAGCCTGTTACGCATCGTTTTGCTGTCGTTGAGCGACCACTCTTACGTGAGTACGATTCTGCTGAGCATCGAATAAATGGGAATGAGTTTTTCCTGTGGCAATTACCTAGTTACTGAAGTTGGCCTCATTGACGCTCATTGAAGAGCGGCACACACGTACTGGCACACACTCAGTGACCCATATTGGCATCAGAAAGGTTGATTGAGGATCACCGCAAACTGATTAACTGATACCCAATTCTCGAAGTCGGCGTCATAGGGTTTATCTCGCTACAACGGTGCCGTATGTATACATTGCCGTTGGCTGAGTGACCTCACTTGGCCGATGGTTAGTCTCAAACCCTGTTCCCTCGGCTCAGCAGTCCGATGCTCTACCCATGCGACTACAGACTACCAAGTGACCCTGGTGCGCGGAAAAACGGTTAGATACATGTAAACATATATAAATAGACACAAACACAGAAATATATCCCCGAAAAGTGCTTGAAGTACCTTTAATATGAGATGAACGAACTAACGTATTACAAAGCTGCCAGCAGCTGAAATGCTCTCCAAACTAAAGTGGGTGTTGCAGTAAAAATTACGGCACATCAATGACTACTAGGGCGAGCAGTGACCTAATTTATTATCTTCAAGAAGCCTTATAACAGAAGATTGTTCACGATGTTATTTTATAGAACGATTGTTGCTACTTCTGCCGTGAAGGCAGATGAAATTGTAATGACGGCGGTATGGTGCGGAAGGTCGGACGAGTATTTAGCTGGGCGATGAAAAAATTGCGACGAGGAGGTGAGAGTGAGTGCACTAGGGCGAGGAACATTTGGTGGTGACCTGTGTACAGAGATACGCGCGAAGGTGGTAAAATGTAACTGCGTGTTGAAGCAAACTGTTGCAGAACTTTCAGACTAAGGATAAGCTCGCGATACGGCGACGGTGCGCTGACGGGTCTATACCAGAATTACACATTTTATGGTGAAACGCTGATATCTCATATCTGGCCTCAATCATGATAGCTACATAAAGCCACCGGAGTACACTTCTGGCAGGTGCGATCACCCACTTAAAGTTAAAGAGTATAGTTGTAGAACGGAGCTTTTTAAGATTTCATTCTTTCCTAAGACGGTCAGCGAGTGGAACAGGTAGCCCAGCGATGTTGTCTGGCTATATTCAAATGATGCCGTTGCTTGAGCCGTATGACTTGAAATTTTTTTGTTCTCTGTACTTTGTGCTTGCGTCAACAGAACCGCTTTGTTTAACTTCGCACATGTACGGTTATGCTCTGCCTCTTTGTTTCTTCTTTTTTGTGACGGCGATTTGCCCTGATCTGTATCTTTTTTTTTCATGTATTCTATAATAACTGCTGTTTGTCAGTGATATATGTACTTCTCCCCCCCCACTGTAATGCCAAACTGGCGCTGTGGGTACTGTGATAAATAAATAAATAAATAAATAAATAAATAAATAAATAAATAAATAAATAAATAAATAAATAAATTATTAAATGAATAAATAAATAAATATCATGTGAGCATGACGAGTGGATGTGTGTTACGGCGCGATTCTGTATGGATTCTAATACGTTACTGAGGTAAATCTGGTGAAGATTACATGCAGGTTAGTAGTAGATCGCTAAACGACGCAATAGTCTGCAAACATATGAAGGTGAGAGGAAACAGAGTTAGATGGTTAATGTATAGTTGGAAGAGAAGGGGACCTGGAACAGAACCTAGAGATATGCCTGATGTTACATGAATAAATTCTGAAGTAGTGTTGCACTGTCGGACTTTTATCGGCTAAGACATTCTTTCATCCATATTAGGACGTTAGGTTTAAAGTGGAAGTGAGAAATTTCAAATAATAAGCGTTCATGAGCTGCCTTATCAAACGCTTTTGCAAAATAAATAAAGACGATATCGGTTAGTGTTACTATCGAGATTTAAGTGTAGGTCACGAAGAAGTGTACCTAATTTAGTACTGAATGACAGATATTTACGGAATCCGTTTTGCGAAGGATGAAACAGTTACTATTTTCTAGGAAATTAATAACGTGGGAGTATAGGACGTGTTCTGTGATTTTTCATAGGGCACTAGTTATTTGTATAGGACGATAGTTTAAGGGTGAATTATAACTATCTGATTTGTAGCCAGGAACGACCCCTCTTCTTTTTCACAGATTTTAGAGGGTGCTTGATGGTAATGATTGGGAAAACCGCAAGGTTAGATAAATAGCATAGGTGCACTTCCTGTTTTTCTTTAAGAAGCTTTGAAGTGATTTCTTCAGCACTGAGTGATGAGGACCGTTTATGATTATCAATCAACGCGGATATTTCATCTGGTGAAAAAATAAAATGCTACATTGAGGCATTTTTGAAATAGGGAAAGCAAGAAGACGCACTTGTGGCTCGACATTAAAAACAAATGAAAAAACATTGTTAAACAGTTTGGCAATGTCAAGGTCAGACAAAATTTCTCCATCTTTCTAGATTTTGATACCAGGGGATGACTCCTGGATTGGTGACCTGCAAGAATTAATGAGGTTATTGCTGAGCAGGCAGAGTAGATCTGAATGGACAAAAATAGTGCTTCTGTGGCCGGATAGCTATCACGTAGGCCTGTTCAGATACGTTTTATCTTCCCCTGGAGCTAGGGCTTGGCCTCAGCTTAGCGGAGCGAAATGTACGTTTTTTCTTGTTTTCGAGTTTTTGCTGCGCTCTTGAGCCATGGTCTATTGCGATGGTTCGAGGAGTTACTCAGATCTCGGGGGAATTCAGGATAACTCCTGGAACCATTCAAGAAAAAATCCCGAACGCTGGCAACTTGATATTTGGGGAATTCAATTACCGCCATGACAACTCTTCAAACTATTCTACATAGTTACGAATAACACTGGTGCTAAAGAATGCCTAGATATTTCCTTTAATATTAACCTCCACCAAATGATAAGAGAGTCAACGCGAGATACTCATGGTACTGGTAACATCCTTGATCTCATACTAATCACTCATCCTGACAGCATGCCCTCCGTCACTACCTACGCGAAATCAGTGACAGGGATATTCTGAGTGAACAACCGAACTTTGATGTTTTCCACAAAGATAGACAGGGTACACAGGGCGCTGGCATGCTTATCGCAGTAAAATAAACTAATGTGCTTCACAGTCTGTGTGGCAACTAATCCAGAAATTATATAGCTAATCTCTCGCGCTAAACGGAACTAGTGCTACTCGGCGTGTCCTATAGTTCCGCAACAGTGATCCTGACTTCCCCCGTGATCTGAATAACTGTGGCGGGACTATAACAGACGCCGAGTAGCGGTAGCTTCCGTTTAGCGCGCGAGATGAGCCATATAATTTCTGGATTAGTTGCCACATAGGTTCGGAGCCCATTAGTTTTTTTTTTTTTTTTTTTTTTTTTACGGCGGTAAGGATGCCAGCGCCCTGTGTACCCTGTCTATCTTCACGGAAAACATCAAAGTTCTGTAGTTCACTCAGAAAATCACTGTCACTGATTTGATTACTAAGCCATGTTTCAGTTAATCTGAAGATACAAAATGAGATACTTGTTAAGGTTTAGGAAGAAAGCTTTTTAAGTTAGTAAATGTAACATCGAAAAAGGCGCTCGTGCAGCAAGCGGAGTATGGCGAGATGATTGCTGATGACATGATCTGATGAAAGATTAAGATATTTCATAAAAAACATAGTGCTTAGGACCTATGAACAATGCTTTAGAGCGGACGTACAAAGCAATTAGTAGGCTACATGTTTAGGGAAATCATCGCCAATAGTGGAATGAAGGTTTATTTTATATTTATTTATTCATATATTTATTTATTAATTTGTGATATCCTCGATTTACGTATTTGTACATTGCAGAGGGGGGGGGGAGCGGCGATAATACATTCCAAGAGTAAAAAAGACAGGATTAGTTCTAGGAATTCATAGTGACGGGAACAAAAGAGAGATAAAAAATCTAATAATGTATTCCTAAAAAGAAAGAAAGCGACTTCCATAATATGATAATACAGAAAGAGTACACTCTACCAAGCAGGTAAAATTCAGGAATAAGTACGTAATTATGCCATTGGCCATCATACTTTGTTTTATGTTGATTAGTGAATTGTTATAGAGAGTGGGGCCACTCATTCAGGTATTTTAACGCCAAGAAAACGGCAGTTTGAAAGGCGCAGTCAGTGAGGGCGTTGGTACGGCAACTTGTTTTAGAACGAGAAATCCGTATAGATTCGCATTTATTGATGTTAAGTTCCATGAAACAAGTGAGGCACCAATTAGATATACTATTTAAATCAGATTGAAGAGTAGTGATATCAGAGGCGTTAGTTATTTTTCGATATATAACAAAGTAGTCAGCGAATAAGCAAATTGTGAGGAAATTTGAACAGGTACATCTTTATTATATATTAAAAATAAAAGTGGACCAACGACAGACGCTTGTGGAACACCGGATTCAACAGGAGCCGCGTTAGTTGTAGAGTCATTAGTCACAACAAATTGAGCCAAGACGAAAGGAACGATTGGATCCAGCTAAGTACTCCCGGGTCAATGTTGAGTGTGCTTAAGTTGCGTAGTAGCAATATATATTTGACCTTGTCAAAAGATTTCGAAAAATTCTAAAATATGCAATCAGTTAAAAAACCACTATTAGCATATACATGTAAGTCATTAGTGAAAGTTACCAGCTGAGTCTCTCAAGAAAAGATCTTGCGAAAGCCATGTTGACTAATAGAGAAAAAATCATTTGTTCCAAGAAAGTTGACAGGGTTAGAAAATAATGTCCTGCATTATTTTGCACGGTACTGGCGTAATCAATATGGGCCTGTATTTAAAGGATTCTGAGTTTCGCCATATTTGTGGTTCGCAATAATTTTTGCTGTTTTCGAGTCATGTGGAAAGGATGAAGGCAGGTTACTGTGAAAAAATGCTCTCTAAGATGATAAACACTTACTATTACTTTTTAATAATTTCGTCGTGATGTCATCTACTCCGCAAGAAGAAGTAAGCTTAAGAGTGCCTATTATTTATTTTATACGAGTAGATTTAAAAATTATGGAATCCATATGTAAAAAAATTGCAGCAATGTAGCTTTGGAAGCTTGTCATCATGTGCTGAAGGAGTGAGAGCTTTTATAAACGCATAATTTACAATTGTAACGAAGTGCTGCCGAGGTATAGGCTCACCGGAAGGCGTGCTAAGCGAAATCTTTTTCAATTAACTAGGCCTAATTACATTCCAGAAGTTTCTTGGATTATTTGTAAGCGTGTTCGGAAGGGTACCATTAAAAGAATAAAATATAGTATTCATTACCGCAGTTGAGTAGGCCGAGGCAGCTTCTTTGTAAGCAGACCATTTAGCCTGGCTTCGCATCTGCTTAGCTGTGCAAACAAGTAGTTTTTTTTCTGTTAGATAGACGTTTAATGATTTAATACAGCACGAAGCAATTCTATTCGAAAAACGCGCCCCTTCGGGATAAACTTGTTGACGAGATCGGGCATTTTATCTTTGAATATATTCTAGTTCGTATCCAGTGAGCGCTCAGCAACATTAGGCAGGAAAATATCAAGAAAAATAGCAACATTGTAGTTGATAGCACTGAAGTTGCCGTTTCTATAATTACGAATGGTTTTAATACTGTTATGGGACGGTAGATTTGCCAGGGTAATTGAAAAATGCAAGACGTCGCGATCGCTCAAGCCACGTGAATGTGTGACCTTAGATATGATATGTGTCTATGACGCTAAAACAAGATTTAAAAGAGATGACGTGGGGTTCTTTAGACGTGTAGAGGAAGTAACGGCCTGAACCAAGTTGAAATCAGCACATATGTCGACAAAGCGCTTCGATATTGCGGAAGTTGTATTTAATAAAGCACGCCTGCTTGACCAGGAAATGTTGTGGAAGTTAAAATCGCCCATAAATAATAATGGCGCTCCGGGGAAGCAAATCCTTATTAGCCTGGCATTAACAATCGTACATGCTATCGCAAAACGTCGGGTCTGCTGATGGTGTTCGGTAAAAAATACCGATCAATCTTTTTGGTATAAAGTTTGTAAACAGGGATGAAGTGCCTCAGACAGGCTGACCAACGTTTCGATAGGAGGACCTATCTTCGTCAATGGCCAGCCTGTCTGAGGCACTTCATCCCTGTTTACAAACTTTATACCACAGTGTGCTATTCCATCTGTCAGCCCCTTTCTTGTTTTTTGATCAATCTTTTTGAAATTTATAGAAACGCAGCACCATACACATTCAATGTTACATGATATGGCTAAAGCAAACAGTCCAGCCATTAAAACACCACCGCTTAATATGTTTGCGCGATCGCTACGGCAAACATTATACTTTTTTTTTATTACAGAGGAATAACTCAAAGTTTGCTACTTTACTCGTCAATCACGTTTCAGTTAATGCAATTATGTCAGCATCACAATCATTTGTTAGCCTGCAGAGATCATCTTTGTCAGGTAAGAAGGTACGAATATTAGTAAAAAGAACCGGTAGTCTCGATATTATAGGATCGAGGTCCCTGCCCCTGGCGTTATCCAATGGGTGCGCTGTTGGAAAGTTGCGGCCCGATCTTAAGGGTAGAAAAGACGCCGCGGCATCATCTGGGGTTCTACCTAAAGGCTTTATTGCATAGTCCTTTTGTTCAATGGCGTCGTAGCCATAGCATTCTCTACCAATTTGTAGCTTGTTATATGTTAACTTAAATGGTATAGTCTGACTTCTTCCGTATTCGGTATGGCTTTTTCTAGCGTGACGTGTTGCGGCACGGAAATATTAAATAACAGAGATAATGATTTCTTTAACATGGAAGGTTCGATAAAATTTCTTCTTTCGTTATATAGGCAGCAAAATATAATATCAGTAGACGTGATTTCCCTGGAGTGAATCTACCAATATGATGTGCGCGCGATATGCTAATACTAGACATAGAGTGTTAGTTAGAATAACCAATATTTTTTGCTCTCATTGAACAGCAGTCTTGGTGGCTATGCCCATTAAACCATATTAAAGTAGATTATTCCTTCGAGAGGCGTCTTTCGCATCATCGAATCCGGAGCGTAGGAACGCAGCGTCCTTTGCTATACTTCAAACCGCTTCATGCACGTCAGCGAGTTCATGCTGCCATTTTTCAAAACTACCGGTCTGAAATTATATGGTCGCAAATCTTAATTTAATATCAGATATTGCATCCGCCACCGTTTCGTACGTGTTTTTAACTCTGTAAAAGTGTCCAAGATTGCTTTTTGGTTATCCTCCCTTCATTTGAACATTTGATTCAAATCGGATAAAGTTTTCTGTAATTTGGTTAATGTGTCCGAATGCTGTTCCCTCGGAGGACTGGGATTACTTTCAACTTCACCGCACAAAGGCAATAACAATGAACAAAAAGGACAAGGGAACCGCTTCTGGGCATAAAGGCACGATTATAAATGGATCGTTAGATATTAGTCTTGATATGGAAAGGCAACTGACCTGCGGAATGAACAAAAAGATACGTCAGGCCATCATTCCTGTCGTGCCCACTAAAGATTTCGTTCGGAGCACAGCTTTAGGCTGACTCGCTCTCGGCGCAGCTGAAGACATTGAAGGTGTAGAGTGGATATCACGTGAGAATTGACCCGTGACGCAAACCGCCCTGCCAGAGGAGGGTAACAGCGCACAAAGACTCGGAAGCTGGGAAAGCACCCGCCATCGCCGCGTCGTCGCAGGGGCCGTCAACTGTACTATTGCCGATGAGGCACTGGTCGACAGGGAGCATCTCAGTTGGTGGCAAGCAGCAGTCGCCAGGATAAGGTGAGACAGGTGAGGCATAGATGTTTTGAACACTTGCTTCCGTGGTTACCGAAACGTTGTAGAGCACGCCAACATGACGAGAGAAAGCATGGCATTCCCAGCCGAGGACCAGGGCACCGTTGTTAAGCTTCCGGCCATTCGAGAAGATTCTCAAGGGCTGAATTTACTGGCAGTTTGTATCAACACTAGTTCGACGTTCGCCGAGTTCGGTCAGGGTGTTATTGGTGGCCAGGAGCTAATTTTTAAGATCCGGGGCTTCCGAGAGAAGTTTGGCTTGCCCAGCAGATAATTTTAGTTCTGCTAGCACTGCCACTGTCTCGAGACCAAGGTTCAGTTTAATATCTCCTTATTGCAGCAGCAGGCAGCCTGTAACAGGAAAGCACTCACAAGTCTTGGAAAACCAACACTGGGGGCTTGGTAGGTGTACCATAAGGTAATTGCTCGTTTTTTTAGCAAATCAAGCGCGTGACGGACCAACCTGCATGGCGAAGAGCTCCGGCTTATCGGACATTGGAACGGCACAGCCACCGAGCCCACAAAATGAGTCGCACGGATACGGTGGTTTTGTAGCTGCCGTGAAGGCGGCTGTCGTTGCTGGTGGTGCTTGACAGGCTGGACCTGTGGCAGCGGAGGTAGTCCCGTCTGCGTCGTTGAGGTATTGATAGTGTTTCGGCGATCATGCGTCGTAATCACCGCAGGGCGATCGTTTTCGTGGGGCTACGATGGACACGCAACTGGCATGCACGATGAAGTGAGGGCAGCCGGAGAACGAAAAAAGCTTCAGTATAACTGCTATGAAAGCATTAACGCCTTACTGCTGGCGCCATTAGCGTTGCAGGAGCAGAAGGATCCCTTCGTCCGCTCAGACTACCTGGTTCTTTGACGGATCCTCGCCACGCGACTCTGCCAACCATTGCATGGGAGAGGCCCCCTCCTGGTATCTTCCATACCCTCTCTGGGAGCGGCTGAATATCGGGCAGTGATTTGCTTAGGCAAACCGAAAATTTCGCGGCCATAGCACGACCACTAACCAAGTTTTTGAATAAAGACGTCGCTTTCCAGTGGGGCGATAACGAGGCCTCTGCCTTCTCGCTTCTAATCGACTTTCTCACAACGCCTCCCGTTCTGGCCCATTTCGGTCCTTCTGCGCCTACCGAAGTCCGTACTGATGCCAGCGTGGCCACGACCGTGTTATGGCTTACGCCAGCAGGCTCCTCTCGCCCGCGGAGCGCAACTATTCTATCACTGAGCGTGAGTGTCTGGGTTTAGTTTGGGCGGTTGCGAAGTTCCGCTCATACTTATATGGCCGACCCTTTTCCGTTGTCACAGACCATCACGCGCTTTGCTGGTTATCCTCATTGAAAGACCCTACAGGAAGACTTGGTCGCTGGGCCTCACGCCTCCAAGAATATTCTTTCTCTGTCACATACAAATCTGGCCGACTACACATGGACGCTGACTGCCTGTCTCGCTACCCGATAGTCGAGCCTGACGACGCCGACAGTAGTACCGCCGACGGCATTTTCTCTGTGTCTGCCTTCGCTAACATCGCCGATGAGCAGTACCGAGACCTATCGCTGCGAGTACTCATCGAGCGTCTGCGCTCTACACCTACCGACGCATCCGTTCGCCGATATGTCCTCCAGGGCGGCATTCTGTACCGAAGGAACTTCCTCCCTGATGGCCCTGGTCTTCTTGTCGTGCCAAAACATCTACGACAGACTGTGCTCTTTGAGATGCATGACGCACCCACTGCAGGACATCTTGAGGTAACCCGCACGTACGATCGCGTCCGCCGCCGCTTCTATTGGCCTGGTCTCGCTCGCTCCGTCCGATGCTATGTTGCTGCCTGTGATCCCTGCCACCGTCGGAAAACACCTCAGGTGCCACCTTCCGGTTATCTACAGCCGATCACCGTCCCTGTGGAACCGTTCTTTCGTGTTGGATTAGACCTCCTCGGTCACTTTCCCACGTCATCCTCTGGGAACTAATGGGTAGCCGTCGCAACTGATTACGCCACCCGATACGCTATCACGCGAGCTCTCCCTACCAGTTGCGCCACTGACGTCGCGTCGCGTAACAATATGCTAGAAAAAATTCAGAACAGGGCATCGCGCTTCATCACAAGTAACTACGACAGAACTTGTAGCATGACCAAGATTAAAGCAGATATTTCGCTCCAGCCACTTGAAACTCCTCGTACGATAAGCCTTCTTTGCCGTTTCCATAGATACGTCCATGATAATCGACCTCATGTGTTGCCGCTTGAAGTACCAGCGCGCACGTCACGTCGCCTTAACAATAGCCATAGTTTCATGCGCATATTCGGCAATACACTGTCATTTAACGCATCAGCACTGCCACGTATCATAACCGTATGGAACACTCTTCCTGATAACATTGCGAGCATGACAGATCGTGACGCTTTTCGCGAAGAATTCCAAAGTTTCCTGTAGAAACATTGTTTAAGGATGTTATTGACCAGCTTTCCTTCCCTCTTTCTCACATTTGTAGTTTTTCATTTTTGCGTGCATGAGTATAATACTGTGTTTACGCTCTCTAAACCTTAGCCTAGACAAACATTTATTGAACTTCGCTTTACTTATCTTGTGAATGCCTGTATTGATATTTATATTGTTTACTCTTATACTGCTTTACTTATCTTTTGAAAGCCTGTATTGATGTTTATATTGTTTACTCATGTTGAAACACTTACTTTGTGTCCCCCCTTACCCAATGCCCTTAAATGGGCCTGTGAGGTATTTTAAATAAATAAATAAATAAAGCCTTTATTAATGCAGCGGCCGGTTTAACATAAGCCTTTCCACACTTCAAGGGAATGGCGTAGACCATCCCGTGGAACACTTGATGAACGGCTTCACATGTTTTAGCTGACAACCTCTTTCATTTAGAGTTGCAGATGCGCGGGCATAACTGTGACAGCTTCTTGGGTGCCGAAAAAACAACGGACATCCCATGCCTGTTGGTTACCTTCTTGAGACTGTGCGAAGTCTTGTGCAGGTACGGCACAACCAAAGGTTTGCTGCTCTTCCGACGGTCATCTTTTCCTCGTGTTCCCAGCTTTAGCTTCTGAACGAGCATGTCAGACACAGAAATAAAGACCGAATGGGGGAAACCCGCCGCCAAAACTCTGCTGGCCCGATTCTCAAAACTTTTCTGCATTATGTGCGGGCACGACTTCTGAAGAGATGATTCCAAACAGTGCGGCGCTATAGCTCTTTTTACAGTTTTGGAATGCGCTGAATCATATAGTAACAAATCGTTTTTTGCGCGAGGGAAGTAGCCCAAGCAAACATGTCCGGGGCTACTTCCCTCGCGCAACAAAAGATTTGTTACCATGTGATTCAGCGCATTCCAAAACTGTAAAAAGATCTACAGTGTCACATTGTTTGGAATCGTCCCTTGAGAAGTCGTGCCCGCACATAATGCAGAAAAGTTTTGAGAGTCGGGCCAGCCGACTTTTGGCAGCGGGTTCCCCCATTCGGTCTTGATTGCTGTGTCTTAGACCCTTCTTCAGAAACTAAAACTGGGAAAACGAGGACAAGATGACCGTCGGAAGACCGACAAGCCTTTGGTTGTGCCGTACCTGCACAAGACTTCGCACAGTTTCAAGAAGATAGCGAACAGGCATGGGGTGTCTGTTGTTTTTTCGGCACCCAGCAAGCTGGCACAGTTATGCCCACGCATCTGCTGCTCTAAAAAAAGAGGTTGTTAGCTAAGACATGAGAAGCCGTTCATCAAGTGTTCCAGAGGCGCGGTCTACGCCATTCCCTTGAAGTGTGGAAAGGCTTATGTCAGCCAAACCGGCCGCTGCAATAACGAACGCTTGGGGGAACATGCCCGAAATTTAAGTAACTTAAGGGACAAGTACGCACATTTGGTCGCGCATGTAATTGAATGCACAGGATGCGAGGCTCGATTGGGACAGACGAAGATTCTCGGCGAGAGTGCCGACGCGCGTCAGTTCGGAAGCGTTCCACGTACAGAAATATGGCAGCAAGAGCGTAAGCACCCCATCTGTTTCGCTGTTTGCTGCAGAGCTAGATTTTTTGGAAGCGACTGTTTACTGATGTGATAGTTGTTACTATCCCTCGCCTTTTTCTAGTTTTTTGTAGTTTTTTCTCGATTTCTTGTTCTTCTGCGCCTGATTCCGTTTATTGCTGGCGCGTTCGTTCATCCATGCGCACTGTCATTTTCCCTGATTCTATCACTCCCTTCCCCCTTCGCTTCTGCCTTTAACCCTTACATAAGGTATAAGTCTTCCGTCGATGAAATTTAGTTGACAGTCAGCGCTTGTCTCGTCCTTGATACTTTGTGGTTGCATGTGTTTGCGCTGCTACAATTTTTATTTCAAGTATGAACCAACTCGCCCAGAAAGAAGTTTTAACAAATGTATACCGTTTGCCTCACATCCGGGGAGCTCCTTAATTTCTGCTCACTTAGCTTATGTTAAAGGAGTAACTGGTGGGGTCGACTCGAGCCTGTCCCCTTAAGCAATTTTAGACATGTTTTCTGGTTCCGGATCCTTTTCCGCATTCCGTTGTTCTCGCTTATTTGAGAACAAGAAGATACCCACAGACTCGGTTATTATTACCTTCGCTGGAACAACTCATCCGACAGATCAAAGCGTGACGACTCATTTACCGGGTTGAATCACTGTATCATCGCCCCATTCAGTGTATTAGGTGTTGGCGCTATGGGCATAGCATTAAGAGACGCTGATCAGTTCGTCGGCATCGTAAATATGGAGAACATCACGAATTAAAAGATTGTTCATCACATGAACAACGCTGTTGTCTCTTCAGTGGTTCTCACTCACTGACCATACTAATTGCCCTTCAAGAGCACAGGAATTACAAATTTTAGAAGTAACTGAATAAAAGAGATGCTCAAGACTGGAAGCCAGTTCTATCATTGCGGAGCGATCTCGCGGGTATGTTGTTGCAGCAAACCGACTACCTCATGTAGTTGACTCATCGGTTCATGGTGTTATAGTTTTGGTAGTAGAAAGGGCAACGCAGAAGGCAATGAAAAATCTATTTGTAAGCCTATCGGAGTCATTAGCAGAAACGGTTACCACCCACATTAACCAGTTCCTTCAGGTGGTTGCCCCTCCAACCATGGTCTTCAAACTTTGAGTGCCTTGAAATGCTAATGATGCAGAAAGGTACAACCCAGGCCCTTCTAAACTTCGACCTAGCGAGACCTCTCCTGTGTATCATGGAGAACAGGACACTGATTGGAGCTCAGATTGTGGCTCTCAAGAAACGCACATGAAGATTGAAGACTGACCCATTAGGGACCAAGAAAAATCTACACAACCAATTCTGTTTATTTTTGTTGTACAGTGTCTCTTTAGTGGATAGAGGAAATTCCTTCAGTATCAAAAAAATATCTTTATTCTTTCAAAACTTACAGAGGTGTACTTCTTATTGTACGCTGGGTTCTTCCCATTGCAAGACAAACACTTGCTCCATGCTGTTACTTAGGCGCCTGAAACTTGTTGAAGCACTCGTGTTTCAAACAAAGTGTTACATTGCACTTCACACATGCCCGCATTGACATTTTGTGGCAATGTTGGCATTGCAGCTGCTTTTCTAATTTATTTGGAAAGTGGCCTCCCTTGTCAAGTACAATGTCACCTACGATGGAGGCTGGCCGTTTGCAAGTCGCGTGATGTTTTGTGCCGACACGCAGGTCATACCGCGTGACATTTTTCTGAAACGCAAGGAGGTAGATTAGGTCATCTGCAACAACTTGATAAATTTTCCATGCATTCACCACGGCTACGTTTAGCATTTGCGTAAACAAAGGCCACCACCACGTTCTGCCGCGAATGCCAACTCTATAGTGGTTTACGGCTTGATCTAAGAGGTTTACGCCTCTCAAGCCACTGATATAGCTGCTGAACAGCTTCGGTTGCGGAAGATTCACCCTTTCGTGAACTGCAGACGACCACCGCTTTACAAAGGACGTGGTTTCAATACCGTCGTAGTTCGCAGTCATTCTTATAACACTGCTGTCCTTCCACTTTACGAGAAGAACCTCACCGACGGGGTTGAAACAATAAAAAAATTTTCCTCTGTGCTTTTTTTCCATTTCTTTTTTAGCTGGAAGAGGGGACTTCAAATGGCGGTTCTCGCAAAGAGTGACTGTTGCCCTAAACCCCTTTTCACGCAGAGTAACAAGAAGATTCCCACTTGTAAAAAAATTGTTGAAAAAGACTATGTGGTCACTAGGATTAAAGATTGCCTCAAGCACAGAGAGAACAACGCGAGTTCCGAGCAGATTCTCCAGAGATTTTCCACTGTAGGTATCAAAACCATAACAGTAGCCGCCAGAACTGCACACCATCCAGTTGTTGTACCCAAAGCGAATTGGCTTGCCACGCATAAATTGTTTGGAAGGATAGTGTCCAAAATATTTTACCATAGACTCGTCTATACAAAGGTTTCGGTGGAAGATACCATTCTGCTGAAAACGCTCGTTCAGTAGGTTCATGAGGGGACGTATTTTGAACATCCGATCAGTCCTCTCCCCAATCAAGTCATTGTTGGGTAGGTGCAAAAATGTTTTATGTCAAGAGATCTATTTGGGCTCATGCACTTAGCTACGTAGGGCACTCCAACATCTTCATCAACGCCCCAGTAAAGTTTCTGAGGGAGCCTATGGTACCCAGACAGCAAAAGAATACCGATGAACCTCTTCAGATCATCCAAATCGAGAGCAAAGCCGTGTTCATTTTTCTGCTTTGCATACTTGCCAGTCTGTATTAATATATGAGTGAGTATTTTATCATTAAGAATGGTGCAGAATACTTGACCCGGAGAATAACCGTTGCTGAAAGACCGCAACATGGCTTTGCGCTCCGCTGCCGCGTCAGTTGAATTCTCCCAGGTATATTCAGGTTGATTCCTGGTCCAGTTCACGGCAGGAACCTTTGCGCGCTTCAACGCAAGGGCGCAATCGTCATCTTCATCTTCATTTCGATACCAATGAACTTCGAGTTTTCCTGCAAAAAAATGGTTTGATGTAAAGGACTTACACGATTTTGAAGGCTATGTCTATAGTCTTTTTCGCTGAAAACAGGAAGCCGTGACATCGCTAAGAACCTGCTCCCGCGCAGGGTGAACTGCACCTCGAAGGTGCATCGGAGTACACTCGGAGACATCTGCTGAAACTGATGCACATATTCACAGTGCACTGTGCCTCCCCCCCCCTCACACTGAATCACCAACCTTCGTGTATTCCAAGCCCTGTTCGATTATCCCGGCTTCAGCCCCGCTGCATACAGTAGAGGCTACTACGGATGAAAATAACGAAGAAAAATAGTGTTTGTTGGTGTCGCGGTCATTGACGCCGAACAAGGAGAATACGCAAAGTGCCAAACTAGGCGCTACCGTACTAAACAGAAAAAACGTTCTTACCAGAAACGTCATTCACTGGCATAGTACCCATACAGTCTTCGTCGGCTTCCTCTTCATCTGTTTCTGCTGATGGGTCTGGAGGGATTATGACATCAACATCATCCCCAACTTTCTGAGCAATATCTGCTGCAGCCTCGAGTGCTTCGCTGAGCCGACAGAACAGTTTCTTTCCGAAGAAAAGACCCGGATACATAGTATCGGCTGCCTGCAAGAGCGACTGCCAATGTGCGCACACGAAGTCCCGCTGTCCTATATATAGTAAAGCAAGGTTTACTCTCATATAACACAAAAAGCGTGAAAGATATAAAAGTTTCACCGCACTCAATCCTTACTACTGTTCTTCTTGAAGCTATATACAAAGAGGTTTCATGAAATATTGATTATTCTAGCCAGGAGAACAAGTTTACGAAGCGCTTACCTGTTCGGTTGGCGGGAATGAAGATTAACGATAGTTGATCGTAGACATATACTCCGAGGAGCGCTACGAACGCGCTTGCTTGATTTGGGAGTGTTGCCTGTCCCCCTGCCAGCGGAATGGCGAACTACTCAAAACGAAATACTCATATTCCAATAAAAAAGAAATGGAATCGTAGCTGTACTTTTAAAAGTACACTGGTCCCAAATGGTTTAACTTAAACGTTGCACACCTCCTGTCGCACAAGGATCTGCAATGGCACACAACATGAAGACTAAATAGTGCCAGAAAGGTATTTTCTAAAAGGAATTTTTGGGGATAGCATCCTCGACAGCCCAGTTTTTGCTGTCGGTCTTAACACAACATAGGTACGCTGAAAGTATAACAGTGGAATTGCCGTTGCATTAATTGTGCTGCTATTGACTTATATTACCTCTGTATGTAACACTCACCGGATATCGTTTCATTGCAAGAAACATGGTCAACAGCAGAAAAGGCATTTCACCTAAATTTACCGTAGATTTTGCTTGAACCGTCCCTCTGGTGGTGGCGGCCTAGTTACTTTCATCTCTTAAAAAATTGCTCACCAAGCTAAAATTGCTTACCAGCTTATGCTGTTAGAATGTGAAATTCTTGCTATAGACATTTTTATTTCAGTCCTTATCTCACTCACATTAGTTCAAGTTTAGTTCAGTTTTAGAGGTATTCTGAATACTCGTGTCCTAGATACAGCAATTACGATCTGTACAAAAGGATTCATTTTTACCGGGGACTTACTCCAACCATACTTCGGGGGGTACAAGATCGATTCTAGTGGTAAACCTTTGTGGGATTGGGCTGCTAACAATAATTTATCATGAATGAACACACGAACACCGACATTTATTTGTAGTAAGTCTCCCTCCGCAATCGACCTCACCTTCGCTAGTACTATTCTTCTATCCCCACTTGGTGTGCTATAAACTCGGGCGCAAGCAGTGACCATCTTTTTATTATTTTTGAACTTGTATGCCCAATAATTCAGATTATTACGCGTTTAAATACTGTTAATTTCAGCACATTCAAAAATGTCTTACACATTGCTTTATCGGATCAAGAATTAGATAACGAAGAAGAACTACCCAAAAATTTATTGCCCGTTTTAAAGGAATATATAAAAAACTGAATTGACTGTGCCCTTCACTAAAAGCGGGTCTTCTAACCTTTGGTGGAACGCGGAGTGCTCACGTCATTACAGGCTAAGAAAAGCAGCGTTGCAAAAACTACTTCATAACCAGTGTCCTAGCAATTGGAGAGACTATAATTTCGCGGCAGCAACATTTAAAGAACAGTTGCAAATGCGAATGACAACTGTTATTCTGAGCAGTTCGAATTTCTTGCAAAGGCGACCAACAAAAACCACTTTCTCGATTTCTGAGAAATAAAAAGGTCCTCCCGGCGCAAATAAACGTCGACTCTGTCGTTCCAACACTCTGCGAATTTGCCAAGTTACTGGAACATACTGCTAAATGTCTACAATGTCGCTTTAAGTCGACTTTTCCCAATCACGCTAAGCCGCCTACTCAATTCTTCGAAGAGGTTACGATTTCAGAGCTGGAAAATTTACTAAGCGAGCTGCCTAATTAAGACCTCCAGGCTCCGATATCATCACTACTGCTATAATAAAAACCTTTAAGATATCACACGCGTTCTTTACAATGGTAAATCATTCTATAAAGAAGTTCGTGGATTCCCCCGAAATGGAGACTTGCAAAAGTTATTCCATTATTAAAAAAGCAAGGTACCGGTTACGAATCAGATAATTTCGCCCGTTATCTCTTATATCTAACCTAGTAAAACTCATCGAAAGAATCTTGCATGACGGCAGCGATAATTCGCTGATAGAAAACATTATTTTAACCCGTGGTAAATTGGCTTCAGACGTAGGTGCTCAATTTCGTGTGCCCATGTCCATCTCGAAAGTCGTATTCATCTGGCTCGATGTGAGAAAAAAAATGCAGCCTTAGTCACTCTGGACATGACTAAGGCGTATGACAGCGTAGAACATGAAAAGCTAATAAACGCGCTTCAGAATGCTGGTCCGGCAAAATATTTTGGCGCGTGCGTTTAAGAATTTTTGGGAATTTTCTGCTCCCTACATGGATTTGGTTGACCAACAGCCAATGTGTCTACCACAGGGCTCACTCCTATCGCCATTGGGGTTTTATACTCTACTGAGTACTGTAGCTTTGCAACAGGGTGCGCACGTGTACTTATACCCCTATGACACTGCATTTTTTGCTGAATCAGTAGACTTACATGCTTTGTATCAAACGCTACAGTCTCATATGAACCACCTAGAAATGTGGTTTGATGGCACTTAGCTCTCTAAATATAAAAAAAAAGCGCCGTCCTAGTTTTCGCTCAAAGTTTTCTTGTGCAAATTTCGGTTCTTTATCGACAAGACTGTATTCCACAAAATAATTCAATTAAATATTTGAGAGTAATGTACACTGAAAAGCTGATTTGGAGTCCACATATAAAACATATTACCTCAAAGGGAGCACGCGCAGTAAGGACACTGTGTAAACTCAGCAGCAATTGAGCAGAGTTGGGTCGGCATGATGTAATTATGATCTATTGCATGTATGTTCACCCGATAATAGAGTTTGGCTACGTTTTGTGTTCTAGCGGACCTGCATACTGAATTCGGCCTCTGATACTATTAGAACGAGTGGCGTTACGCTTATGTCTAGGGCCTTCCTAAATTCGTCGCTAACGATATCTTATATCAAGGAGCACGCCTGCCTTCTGCGATTTCATATCGTAACAGTACAAACTTTTCTAAAGATATATACATCACCACTGAGGGGATAACAATAAGTTTGGTTAATGAAACGGCCTCATTTTTTAACTATCCTTGGTATCGATCAAGTCGCCCTCAAGTTGTTTTCGCTCAAAAACTATTGGACCCATTGAACGTTCACCTAAGCCGAAGCAATCTTACTAAATTTCTCGGTTCCAGATGTTGAAATTGAATTTGATGATAGTTTTCCAAATGATGCTAAACATCTTCCCTATCAATACCTGCATACTATTCTGGCAGACCACCGCGCACGCCTGGATATAATTACCGTTATAGCATCTGATGCTTCCGTCTGTGAAGAAAGGCAGGCGAAGGCGTCGTACCATCTGATCTAAATTCGTCTTTTTTATTCCGCTACCTGACTTCACGCCTACCTTTCAGGCGGAAATATAGGAAATTGTCTTAGCATTACGCAATTACCCCTATCTATGTCATCAGCCATAATTTCAACTGATTTCCTGTATGTCTGTTCGACTATAACCACACCGAAATTGTCAGATTGTTTAAAAACGTTTTATTCTCTTCTCCCAAGGCACATCCGTCTCGTCCGTTTAGTGTGGGTGCCAGGCCACAAAGGTCCAGCTGCATCCCACGATGGTCCTATAATCCCCATTTTACCTGTGTCAGCTTTCACCACTGATGCGCGTTTCCGAAATTACACAATTACAAATAAGGTCGCACATCATCCCTGGCAACGTCGCATTTCCCGCATATCAGCTTTCCTTGGAACAACAAATGGTGCTCCTCTAGTAAAATTGATGTAATGATTACAAGACTACGGTGCCGAGTCCCCCTACTGAACTTGTACCTCCACAGGTCTGGTCTGGCTATATCGCCCTTGTGCCTTTTATGCAATGAGAGTGAATCTCTGGAACACTTATGTTTGAGATGCTGTAGTTTCATCATTCAACCAAAAAGATTTTCAGAAGAACCCTTATAAAAGCTTGGCGTGAATTTTACTCTTCCTGTAACTATTTCCTTTCGGGCTACCGTACTGGGTTACAGCCACAGAAACGTCTGTGAAGCCATCCGCTGTTTTCTGTGTGAGACAAAACAAATTCCCTCCTAGAATTCTTGTATATACAGATTATGTTCACAAAAATATCCAGATAATTGATTATTCATACTTGTAACATTAGACGCTTGAAATTCCATCTGCAATACACTTATTTTAAGTCACACTCAATTACATGAAAAAATAAGAACAAGTCCTTCACTGCCCGATTCATGGCCGATCCCCGAGAGTGGGTTGCGCCAGTTCCCCAGGCAACAAGAACAATAACCTGCATGGCGAAGAGCAGCGAGTTAGTGGACATTGTAGCGGCACAACCACCGAGCCCATGAAACAAGTCTCACAGACGCGGTGGATTTATAGCTGCCGTGATGTTGGCTGGCGATGCCGACAGTGCTCCACAGGCTTGATAGGATGTCGACCAGGTGAGCGGGGTTTTCGCCGCAACAGTCAGGAGATGACGGCCAATGCGGGCATCGTGATGTTGAAAAAAAAAAGAAAAGAATGTATTCATTTATTTAGTATATGGTTGGGACTATATTCGAATATCGTGTGGTCCTGCCTAACACGGGGGTCAGGATGGCCTTGCATAACCCTTCGTGGTCGTGTGGTCGTGGGCGTCTTCTTGGACAACTTCGGCAACTTGTGGAAGTGTCAGTGCCTTTCTCAGCTTGTGAAGTCGACGACCTCTTCCCTTTCGTGTCTTCTACTTTGGTTCCTCCCCTTTTTATTTATTTATTTATAGAATACCGTCAATATCCCATGGGGATGTTTGCAGGGGTGAGCAACAAGTCACGTCAATGAACACTACTAAAACATTCTATAGAAGAAGAGCACATAACGATTCGAGACTATACAAGAATATCAGTAGTAAATTCATGCATAATAATACACACAACGAAGCCAATGTACATCAACCAGCAGGGAAATTAGAGAAAAACATGCAGAGTAGCAAGCATCATTCAAATACAAAATGCACCGAACAAAAAGTGTAGGCGAGTGCTTTCATATCACAAACTGAATGGGGATGGATTGCATTAGCAAAGCAATTTAATTACTTTTATTGACAACTTTTAGGCAAATACAGCATGCTAAATTGATTCCGTAAATTTTGCTAGTGTTGGCCGCTCTTTTGCAGCTACATCCAGTGTATTCCGTACACGAATTGAGCGTGAGAAGAAAGAATAGCGAAACGGATAAATGGATATTCTACAAGTTCCCATGCATGCCCTCTTCTGGTCGGTCTAGTATCACGAACTTTCAAGTCAGTCAGGGTTTATACGGAATAATCTGTAAAATAGTTCGTGTATAAGTTTTAGCCCAAAAAACTTAGCGCGACTTTCGAGGATAGATAGACCAGCATGCTTAACAGAGCAGTAGGCGAGTCAAGTCTTCCGTATTTGTTAAGGATAAAATGCACCGCTTTCCGCTGCACCCTTTCCGAAGTTGTGATATCTTTAGCTGTGTGAGGGAACCAGACAGTATTGGCGTATTCTAAAACTGGGCGGACACAAGTGACGTTTGCGAGAAGCTTTGTTTGACTTGTAGAATATGACAAGGCCCGTTTAATGAAGAACGGTTTGTTTATTGCTTTATTTGGCACTTGATGAACGTGCTCTGTACAGATGAGATTAGACGACATTATGAGACCTAGGTATTTATACTGGTTTGCGCTTCGAAGTGGCGCATCGTTAAAATGGTATGGAAAATCAAGCTTAGACGCTTTATTTGTAATGGACATGAATACGGTTTTATCAATGTTTATTGTCATTTGCCAATCTGCACACCACTTAGCTATTTTATTTAAGGCACAATTTAATTTCACTTAGTCATCGCGGTGTTTTACTTCATTATACAGCATGCAGTCATTAGCAAAGAGCCTGAGTTTCATGTTAGCATGACAGTGAGTTATGTCATTTATAAATATTAAAAACAAAACTGTAGCTAATATGGATCCCTGGGGAACGCCTGATAACACTGAAGCAAGGCCGGAAGAGTGAGAGCCGTACTGTACAAATTAGTAGCGGTTAGTTAAGTAATTAATCCATTGGTAAATTGGGCCATCACCTAATATGTAATTAAGTTTAAGGAGTAGTTTAGTGCGCGAGAGGCGGTCAAAATCCTTCGAGAATTCGAGAAAAATGACGTCAGTTTGAATGCGCTCTTTAATGCCGAGGGACAGGTCATGCAGTGTTTCGACAAGCTGTGTAACAGTGGATAATCCAGATCTAAAGCCATGCTGATACACGTTGAGGGTATTGGTCGACTCAACAAAACTGATTAAAAAGTTTTATACAGTGAGTTCTAGAATTTTGCTGCAAGTGCAAGTGATATAAATAGTCGGGTAATTAGGAGACGCTGCAATACCTGATTTGAGTACGGGGGTAATTTGAGCAATTTTCCATTCAGCAGTAAGGCAACAGTCTTTCAAATATTTGGTAAATATGAGATAAATATATTTGCTGAGTGGTTCCTCGTACCACTTCAAGAAGTTGTTGCGAATTGCGTCTGGACCGCTACTTTTCCTTTCATTGATGCCTGATAGGAGTGAACGGATACCTGCCTCCGATAAAGTAGGTGTGCCTAGCAATCTATTATCCTGATTGTAAAAGGAAGGATTTATTTTTGCAGTACCATTATCAGTTGTGAAAACCAAACAAAAATAGTCGTTAGAATCATGAGCTCCAGCCTGATCTAGCGCATATGGTGAAGCTGGATTAGTCAGGTTTGCACTCATATAGTGCCAGAATTTGTGAGGCGCATTCCTAATAAACTCGTGCAATGCAGAGCCACAGGACTTGTGTTTAGCGTTACGCACTTGTTCCTCAAGTAATCTAGTAAATAAATTTGCTTGAGAATGGTAGGCTGAAACATTCCGTTGCTTGCTAGTTTTTTGTAACCTCTTGATTTTACGTTTAGTATGAATTATTTCACGCATGATCCACGAAATGCATTTGTGAGTTGATTTGTACACATTCGGGAAACCCAAACGGGTTCCTCGAAAGAAAACCTTCACAGTTGAAGCAAAATTCGCCCTGGTCCGGGACTCGAACCCGGGACCACCACCTTTCCGGGGCAGCCGCTCGACCATCTGAGCTAACCAGCGGCTTTGGGTTTCCTTTGTAGCAATTGCTATAAACAGGTGGATGTCTCATTTTCTCTCATTAATTACTTCTCTCCACCTTGCGTGTTTCCGCAGAACTAGTACGTCAAGCTCTAGCCTTTGCTTCGTGTCGACAAATTAGACTTCGCCCTGCCATCCGCTAGCCGCCTCCTTAGCTCATATGGTAGAGCGGCTGCCCCAGAAAGGCAGTATTTCCGGGTTCGAGTCCCGGACCAGAACAAATTTTTTTTTCAACTGTGAGGCGTATCCTTCGAGGAACCCGTATGGGTTTCCTTTGTAGCGATTGCTACGAACAGGTGGATGTCTGATTTTCCCTCATTATTTACTTTTCTCTACCTTGCCGGTTCCCGCAGAACTATTAAGTAGAACTATTGCCTTTGCTTCGTGTTGTCGACAAATTCGACTTCGTCCTGCCATCTGCTAGCCGTCTGGATAGCTCAGATGGTAGAGTGGCTGCCCTGGAAAGGCGGTGGTCCCGTGTTCGAGTCCCGGACCAGGACGAATTTTTATTCAACTATGAGGCTTTTCTTTCGAGGAACCCGTATGGGTTTCCTTTGCAGCAACTGCTAGCAATGGGTGGATGTCCCGATTTTCCCTTTATTCATTGCTTCTCTCCACCTTGAGGTTTTCCGCAGAACTATTACGTCAAGCTCTAGCCTTTGCTTCGTGTCGACAAATTCGACTTCGCCCTGCCATCTGCTAGCCGCCTCCGTAGCTCATATGGTAGAGCGGCTGCCCCAGAAAGGTGGTATTCCCGGGTTCGAGTCAGGGACCAGAACGAATTTTTTTCAACTGTGAGGCTTTTCTTTCGAGGAACCCGTATGGGTTTCCTTTGTAGCGATTGCTACGAACAGGTGGATGTCTGATTTTCCCTCCTCAATTACTTTTCTCTACCTTGCCGGTTCCCGCACAACTATTAAGTCAAACTATTGCCTTTGCTTCGTGTTGTCGACAAATTCGACTTCGCCCTGCCATCTGCTAGCCGCCTGGTTACCTCGCATGGTAGAGTGGCTTCCCTGGAAAGACGGTGGTCTCGGGTTCGAGTCCTGGACCAGGACGAATTTTTCTTCAACTGTGAGGGTTTTCTTTTGAGGAATCCGTATGGGTTGCCTTTTCAGCAATTTTTACAAACGGGTGGATGTCTGATTTTCCCTCATAAATTACTTTTCTCCACCTTGCCGGTTCGCGCAGAACTAGCACGTCAAATATACATTATTATTTCTTCGGTTAGCGGGATCTACCAGAAACCTTTGCACAAGTGAATATGCGAAAACTTTCGGCAACCACCTGTCTCATCTATAATCGTTTCTTTCTTCAGCATAGGAAAAATGGTATAAGTTCTGTCTGGCGATTGAGTACCCTGTAATCTGTGCACAGTCTGAAAGTTCCATCCTCCTTCGGCGCAATTGTTATGGGAAAGGCGAAAGGCGTCACCGCAGGCCGGATTGTATTGGCCTCTAGCATCTCCTGCAATTCTTTCTTCTACCGCATCTTGCGGTTTCTTGACATGGTATGAGGTGATTTTCGGATGACGGTCTTGTCAGTTAGTTCGAAAGGCACCTTGTGTGACTTCATCGCTTGTGGATAGCTTCCTATGCATACCAGTTCAGGGTTGGTCGTTGCAATATCCTCCGCGCACTCGACAACTCGCAGGTTATCTTTTCTACCCTGCTGTGTCTCTTCCCTTGATAGTCCTTCCACTAAAACCGCATCGTCCCAGTATTCATTGATTCTTTAGTTTCTTTGTATCAGGTCTGGGCAGCAGAAAATCGTACGTCACCCACTCTCTCACCAGTACTTCACTCTCTATTTCATGACCTTGGAACTCGATGCCCGCTGATTATGCATTGTCGCTTGCACCCGTAGTATTCTTCCATTATGCAGGGGTCTTGCATCTACAATCTTGGTATTTATTAGAGACACAGAAGCACCGCTGCCAACCCACGCGATCATACGTCTGTTTCCCACTGACAGGAATGTGAAGTCGGCTAAGCAAGTTAAATAAACAGTCTCAGTTATGGTCATCGGGTTGGACTGATCACCTTCGTTTATTAGTGTTTTGTCGCCGGAAACTCTTGAGCTTCCAAAGGTAGGGGAACAGGGTCGTTGTCACCGTCATTCACCCAACCTCTGGGAGCGCGCCAACCCAGTTCTCTGTGCTGCCTGCAAGGTGGCTCGGTTCTCGCTGATTACGGCTTAACCAATGCGCGCCGGTCCGCCTGAAGCGACTGCTTGAGTTAGCGGTTATATTTTCTTCTGAAGCAGATGGTTTGTCCTGAAAGAGATCCATGAGCCTGTCCATAGTTTTAGGTGATCGTACTTGCACTTGTTTCAGGAATTCTGCGTCCAGTCTAAGCATTATTAGTGCTACTACGGCAGAAGGAAGCATAGGTTTGGCTGACTTTAAAAGGCGGCGTTTTGAAAAGAACTAGTCGACGAGGGAGCCCTGCTTGAATTTGAAATTCTTCGGACTGGGTTGCTTTGGAATGTCAATATTTTTTCCGTCCACTGGTTCCAAGAGTTGCTAGCTTCTTCAATAATTGCAGATCGTACCACTTCCATTCAACGCCTCTTAAGTAACTACACATGTTAGTAATCTTGTCCTTATGAGAGTGCCAGTTGTTCTTCCCAGCGGCATATTAATAGAATTCAAGCCAACATTCGTGAGTTGAAGACATGCGGTCCAACGCATCGGGTTCTACATATTTAGACATCGGCTTCTCAGCGTTTAGAAAGTTTATAATCGGTGTCACCAGTTGGTTTCGTTGCCCAATCTGTTCTTGCTGTAGCTGAAGAGCTTTCAAAAACGAGGATCACCTCTTCCGTTGAAGACAGTGATCCAGAGTCCCTTCGATGCGTTGGTTAAAGAAATAATTCGTGGAAGGTCGCCAGACGCAAGTTCACTTTCACAGCATCCTTTCGACGTAGTTCGGCAGTGTCCATGGAAGCCTTCTCTGAAACCGGGTTCGCGAGTTCTGCCGCGTTGGAGTTCGCGAGGTAGTTGCACTGCTGGCTCATCTTGAGCTTGGTATCTCGAAAAGATTATGTTCTCTGCGGAGGTCTGCGCAAGAAAAAATGTCACCCAGATGTTGGAGTCGGCTGTCGGCTGCGCCAAAATGATGTAGCGTTGCTTGTTAAAGGACACAATAGACGTAAAGCATTGCTGTGGAACTGGCGTCCATCTTGCCTACCTTGATTCTCACTTCATTCTCGTCTTCTCCTCTACCCAGGTTCCTGCAGGTCTTCATCTTCTATCCCAAAGCTCACAATGCTTCATGTCTCTTCTTTGAAATTGTGCCTTTGTACCTTCGCGCCACATTATGCTAGTAAGCAAACGCCAACTTGCCCAACCAGAAGTCCTTTTACAAAACGTTTTGTTACTACATACCCCCAATATCAACGCTTATCTGGAAAAAAAATCACTGGGACCACGAGCCACCATTGCCACAATACTGGCTGCGCACTTTTGTTACTGGGTCGCACAACAAACAATTCAAAGAACCTCTGAGCGTTCCTTTGAAACCTTTGAACGCGAAACCTTTGAAATTGAAAGTATTAGGTTCTTAATAACTCACAAACAGAAAAATTGCAAGGCGCTATATGCACAAACAAGAAAATTATGGATATCCCCAATTAGACAATTACGGCCACTTATTACACAACCAATTGGGCCGCAGTCTGGAAGCCTTTGGGCCTCGCTGAGGGCAACAAAGCTTGCCAGGCCTTCACTACCCTCTGCAATCACTTGCAGCTTTCTGTGCCCACGGCTGCCTTTCCTGCCCTTGCAGGGGAAGCCATAAACACGCGAAGAATAGTCATTCTCTCTTTCTCCTTACTGTCGCGCCGCATTTCACTGTACTAATTGTTTGTCTTACCCTGCTAGGTTGAACATTTAAGCCACACCGCTTTCGGGGGCGAGCTCCACCACTGGAAAAGCTGGCGCCCCCGTCGGCGTGACGTGGCATGAGGGATGACATGAACACAGCGGCCGCGTCGGCTGCTTCGGAAGCGCCGAATTGAGCTGAAAACGAAACATTATAGTCCCACATGCGCCGCTGTTCTGATTAAATGGTAAGGCTTTACCACCTTGGGGGTCAACTTGGCAACATTTGAAACTACTATAATAGGTAGTGGCTGCCTTTGGAGGCGTGCAGCATGGTAGGCTACTGCTCGGTGCCGCAGTGCCGGACGCACGCAACGGAGCCCGGTGTCAGCCTTATTCACACGTAGCCGCAGGGAAAGGAGCTGCGTCACGCTTGGCTGGCGAAACTTAGAAACGGCAGACAGCCATCGGCTGCAATTCGGGTATGCAGTAAGCTCAGTCGCGAGGAATATTTCTGCTACGGCGCCGGGACTGCGCGACATTCGGTGAGTAGCAGAAAACGCTCTGTGAGAGAGTCGCCCGCGCTCGCTGCCCGGCTAATGTCAGGGCAGTTCGGTCTATGAACTTGTTGATGCTAGGTACTGGCAAGTTCACTGGAACGGAAGGGGAGCGGTAAGACGCAAATTAAAGAAAGGCCTGGCATATGGTCATATTTGTGTTATGAATTAATGCACTGGATAGCAAAAAAGAAGCAGAGAGAAATCGAACGCTGAGAAGACCAGTAAACGTACAGTGCGACGCACCTTAAGAAATAATATTAAAATGTCCAAGAATTTAGAACGCAATGAAGGTTGAATCGTCGCGACGGCACATCACAGTCGTCGTAGGCGCCAAAGTCTCTATAACGAATCGTTTTAACAGTTCTGATAGCGTCTTCGCAACAATGGTTGCTACTGTGCTGCGAAATGCTCATATGCGGCGGCCTAAAGCTCACGGCACGTTACGAAAACGTGCTTTCAGTGAAAGCAAAACATTGTGCGCAGACATGCATGCAGACGCGCAGTCGGTCGTTGCGAATCCGTGCGATCGGTGCAATGAGGCAGCATTCTGTTATGCACCCTTTGTTTACACAGACAACCCACTATAAGAACATATTTCACATAGTTTACTTTCAGCGTTTGCCTACCATTCACGCAAGAAGCCGGTTCGGGAGACTTCATCAAGGCGACCGCGCGTAGTGGCGTTCACTGTAGCTATTCGGTAAATAAATAGCGTCTGTAAACTATTCTGTGCTTTCAGTTTGCCCGTGATTGTTATAACGACAGTGCAAAACCTCCCTCATTTTGCGAGTACCTACATAAATTTCCAGGAGGGCTGCCGCGTGGTGTTTTTATTGAGCGCCGAAAGCGAAACCTATGAGGAGCGCGCCGCGTGATCCCTCATACTGTGCAAGGGAGGCGCTTCCGACAGATGGCGACTCCATAACTCCTCGCTCACAATTCGCGGAAACGCACCCTGTTTGGTTTTAGGCGACGCCTCCAATTTCTCACGCACCACAACGAAGTTTTTGAGATCACGGCCATGGCGGCCACATTTCGATGGGGGCGAAATGCGAAAACACCCGTGTGGTTAGATCTAGGTGCATGTTAAAGAACCCCATATGGCCAAAATTTCCGGAGTCCTGCACTACGGCGTGCCTCACAATCAGAAAGTGATTTTAACACGTAAAACCCAATAATTTGTTTAAGTTTTTGAAGTTCTGCGCAATGGCCTGTTTCCTTATCTAACGCGCTGCGGTATGGCGTCTTCCTCAATTCGTCGCTGCGCCGAACACTTAGCTCACTTTTTTTTCGCGCCATCTGAAAAAGTGTTGCCATGCCTGGTGGTCACCGAATGCGCTTTTGAATTTCCCCAGCATCGCGTTCCTGTCCTGCTTCAGCGCCATGGCCTTCACTCCTTAGTGATTCCGGAACGTCGGTAAAGTGCGGAGGTACCAGGGAGTTTCCCCCACGCCTCCTGGACTTTTGGGGCTGCTTAATCAAGCCTCGTCTCCACAAGGAACGTCCTCCGGAATAGTCACTCTTTCTACATTCGCCGCGTGATTGCTCAATTCTTCCGCCGCGATTAGTTCTTTAACAACCTTCAGTAAGTCTTAGGAGCTTTTCGAATGTGGCACCTCCAAATTAGTCTCTAATTCGTTGGCTAGCCCTTGCTTCTCAATGACGTGGACGCCTCCTCGCTAGCGCTTTCACTTTCCCCCGCTTTCACTAGCTATCTTGGCAACAGTGACAGCTGATCGGCGCAACGCTAAAAACTTGATCCCTGTACTGCAGATATCGCGAATCTTGCTGACCACCAGGAGCCTTGGTCTGCTTGCGTCACTTCCTTGACGGTTCTTCCGCTGAGGACGTCATCAGGACAAGCGGTACAAAAGCCGGCTGCCTTCGCTGGACCAACACTTGGCAGCAGTGACAGCTGATCGGCGCAACGCTAAAAACTTGATCCCTGTACTGCAGATATCGCGAATCTTGCTGACCACCAGGAGCCTTGGTCTGCTTGCGTCACTTCCTTGACGGTTCTTCCGCTGCGGACGTCATCAGGACAAGCGGTAAAAAAGCCGGCTGCCTTCGCTGGACCAACACTTGGCAGCAGTGACAGCTGATCGGCGCAACGCTAAAAACTTGATCCCTGTACTGCAGGTTGGTGTCCAAATTATACGTGCTTTGTAACTAGATAGTTTATGCTGTCGCTGCTGCCTTTCTGTATTGCTGTGTATCTATTGTATATTTATTATACTTTCTGTCCATTGGTACTGTTCCTTTGCGAAAACATGACCAAATCTACAGCTGAAAGAGAAAGCCGATGCGAAATCCGAGAACTTCGTGCTGAAATGAAGTCTCTCGTGGACAGTGTTAAATTTATGAGCGATCAATTTGAGGACATGAAAAAGAAGCTTAGAGAAGCCACAGAAGATAGGGAAGCCTGGAGAAAGGCGAATGAAAAATTATGTGCTAGGTGCATGGAAAATGAAAACGTTATTCAACAACTTCAGAAGAGAGTTGTTCAATCGGAGCAATACTCGCGCAGGTCCAATATAGAAATTAAGGGACTTGTGCAACAGGACAATGAACGCGTTACTGAACTTGTTGGGAAAAATTGGCGATGCGCTAGCTGAGCCCATAACTACTTCTGACATTGAAGTCTGTCACCGTGTGCCCACCCGAGAAGCTGGAAAATCTAATATAGTTGTCCAGTTTAAGAGCAAACAGAAGAGGGACAGTGTTCTTGAAAAAGCGCGGAAGGCTAGGTTGCGAAACAATCAGGTTGGAATTCCTGATGATACCAGAGTATTTATTAATGAGCACCTCTGTCCGACCTTGAAACGTCTTCTTTCGCTGGCATTAGCAAGAAAGCGCGAATGTAAGTGGCGCTTTGTCTGGACGCGAAATGGGAAAGTACTTGCACGCAAGACTGAAGCCACTAGTGTTGTCCACATTGCCTCAGAGATTGACCTTCAAAAGATCGCCTAAACTGCAGCGTCTAAAGAATATCAACTTTGCTCTCTTTTGACTACATGATGTATCGTGAGTATAGCTTTCCAAGCGAAATTGCTCTGCCCGCACACGCAAAAAACATTTCCGCGCTTCACGTGAATGCGCGTTCACTTGCCTATAAGCACGACATACTAACTATGTTTCTAGCCGAGTTTACTTTTCCATTTGACATTATCATGTTCTCTGAAACGTGGTATCAGGAACACAGTGAAATGCTGATCATAGATGGTTACAGACATTTCTTTATTAATCGCACCGATAAACGTGGGGGCGGTGTAGCATTGCATGTCAAGCGCGGCATACAGTGTGATGTGCTTGAGGAATTCACCTGCGTCACGCCACATTACGAAGTGCTAAGCGTTAAATCTGACAATAACCTGTTTGTTGTGATGTACCGACCACCTACTGGTAATATATCTAATTTCTTAGAATTTACTGAAAAGCTATCAGAGCATGCTACTTTTCACAATTACAAAGTGCTTCTTGGTGGTGACTTCAACATTAACGTGCTTGATGAAAGCGCTCCAACTCGTGCAGTGACTAATGTAATCAATTCTTCCGGTTTCTGCAGCGTTATTACGACACCTACTCGCGTGACACCATCTTGTCAATCAGGTCTCGACAATTTCATTGTTAACGCTGGTGCAGAGATTTACACAGCCGGGACTATCAGCTATGATATCAGTGATCATTGTCCGATATTCATAATATGCTCATTTTATATTCACGAAAGAACTTTACCTGATACCACGTTCAGCTACAGATGCCTGTCAGGCGAAAATATGGAACACTTTCGCGCACTTGCTTTGCGCACAGACTGGTCTTCTCTCTATAACAAGAAAGATGCTAGTCAAGCGTACGATGAATTTCTGTCCATTTTCAGTCGCCTATACAATTTGTCTTTCCCGCTTAAAACAGGAAAGGTAAAAAAACTCATTAGAAAGCCGTGGGTGCAACCACAGCATGTTAGAATGATTAACAAAAAAAATAGGATGTTCAATAAATTTCTACGTACGCGTCAGCAAAGTCATCTCGTTGCATTTAGGAAGTTAAGGAATACACTAAATAAAGAACTGCGAAAAGCTAAGGCACTCTATTACGAGAGCCTCTTTGCAGCCGTGCAGAGAAAAAATCCAGAAAAGACTTGGACAATTATCAATGATGCAATCAGACAGGGGAATGTGAATCGCAGTTTACGTGAGATAACCGTGAATAATGAAAAGGTGTCGGGCATCCTCTTAACCGAACGTTTCAATGAACACTTTGTGAACATGACGACATCATCAAATAACACGGTCAGTGGTACTACTGTTAAGAGATGTACGCACAGCATTTTTCTCGAGCCGACTGACGTTGCCGAAATTTGTCGTATATTTTTGGGCTTAAAAAACAGCAATGCTGTTGATGCAGACGGCATTCAAATCAGGCCTATAAAATTTGTAATCGATGTCATCGCAGTTCATCTCGCATTTGTGTTTAACCTTGTTATGGAATCGGGACATTTTCCAACAAATATGAAGAAAGCAAGGGTGTCAGTTATTTTCAAAGGTGGGAACCGAAATGACCTGGGGAATTATAGGCCTATTTCCATTTTATCCGCTTTTTCTAAGGGTTTAGAAAAACTGATTTCTGCACGCATTAACAATTTCTTTGCGAAGAATGACATTCTTTCTGAATGTCAACACGGATTCCGCTCGGGCAGGTCAACCGAAACAGCTTTGTTACGCCAAAAAGAACTAATAATTAATAATATTGATGCGGGAAAACTAACGTTGGGTATATTTATTGATTATAGCAAGGCATTTGATCGTTTAAGTCATCAAATCTTAATAAGTAAACTAGAAGGATATGGTATCCGTGGCGTGGCAAATCAGCTCTTTCAATCTTATCTGTCTGGGCGGACGCAGTGCGTTGCTATCGAAAAATACTGCTCTTCATATAGGGAAATTAAATCAGGTGTGCCCCAGGGTAGCGTTTTAGGCCCGATTTTGTTTAATATCTATGTTAACGATATTGCTGAAATAGTAAGTGACACATGTATTGTACTATACGCTGATGATACGAGCCTGTTTGTCTCTGACAATTATCTTGATGATCTGTTACGAAGATCGCGCAGTATCCTTTCTATATTGTCGAGTTGGTCTCGTGATAACGCTCTAACAATTAATAGCTCCAAATCAAAGGCCATACTGTTCAAGGCAAGAGGCAGGCAGTCTTATTTAAATGAAGAATTATTGTTGGATGGCGCGCCCATTGAGATTGTAACCAAATACAAAGTATTGGGCGTGACGCTGTCAGAAGATATGAACTGGACATATCACATTGAACAAATTATGAAATCATTGTCATCTGCCGCAGGTGCATTGTCCCGTTGCCGTCATTTTTTCCCAGAGAAAGTAAAGTTGTACATATATTATGCCTTGTTTCAATCACATCTGAATTATTGTGCGCTTGTATGGGCTACCACCACGAAACGTAATCTTCATGCACTTCTTCAACTTCAAAAACGAGCACTTCGACATGTAGCGAATGTACCTTATTTCCATTCTACTGCGCAACTTTTTGAAAGTTATAACATAATACAAGTAACTAACATTTACGAATACAGGCTACTGCATTCTTTCTACTTCGGCTCCGAAAATTTTAAAAAATACGTCACGACTTGAATATGACAAAAGTGATGCGCGTACCCGCAGCAAAGACAGGTGGTTAGTACCGTACAGGCGTACAAATTACCTCATGCAGTCGCTAAGACACACCCTACCTTCACTGTTTAATAAATTTGGGAAAGAAATTGTTATGACAAATACCTTGACTCGAAAACAGCTTAGGACATATTTTTGTAAAGAAATTTTTGAAATGTGATCTTTGTAATTATTGTAAATGTAACCCATTGCATTGTATATTGCATTTGTACTGCTGCCATGTGAGGGCCTTCAGGCACATTCAAGCTGTATGTCGCAGCTTTTCGCCTGGAGGACCCCCAACAAGTTTGTTGGAAATAAAACATTTGATTGATTGATATCTGCTGTGCTTCCTGAGTGTGTATGTCACTAGGCATATTTTTCCCTTCGTTGCTGTGCTTTATCTCCGCCGCCACCACCTGAGCCTTGGAACGTGAGACAGCTTGGACCGTATCGTCGCAAAAATTCAGCCCTTTATTATTCAACAGCATTTCCGACCAATTTCAAAACAAGTAGATATAATGTTTCGACACATTTTACAATATAGCCCCTTCATTCAGCAGTAGTGTGGCTCCTCATCCTCGCCCTGGCTATGGGCAGTCAAACATTTTTATGCTCGGCCACTTGCCGATCCACGTACATTCCCCGGTGAAATTCTCAGGTTTGTCCTCAGATTGTCGCAGCTGAGTCTGGAAGTGCCTTGTATGGCATTCCATTCACTGCTAGGTCGCGAACATAGGGTCCACGCCATGTTGCGTCGTCGCCATTCACGAAAGAAAAAAAAAACAATTCTAGGCTTCCAACAGCCGATCGCAAGGTGTCCAAGCTCGTGGCACCAAAACAGACAACCGGTTTTCTAGCTTGAAACGCATTCTTTGTTTTTCTTTCGTCCTTTCCTGCAGTGTTAATTTGTACTGAATTATCGGTCTGCATGTCTTTTGTGCCACCTCCAGCTTTCTTATTGTGAAAGGGGCACCGGTTTTTGTCTTTGCTGAACTAAGTGAAAGGCCTAACACGTATATTTAAACATTTGTGATGTGCGGCCAATTCATCTGCTAGAACTGTAGCACGTTCCGAGCCTCTTTCGCCCAACCTATCTTGAATACACTCAAGGACCCATAGAACCGCTTCTTGCAGTTTAATTCAACAATCTTGTCGTGACAGCCGAATCCATCTTCCTGTTTAAGCCACTAAAATTGGCTTTCACCTTAGAAGTGAAATCTTGAAAAGACTCCCCTGATGTCCTAGCCTCATCCTGAAAACGACGGCCGAAAGCCACTGTGGAGAGCCAATATTTCCTTAGTAACGCAGCTTTTACTTTCTACTAGTCATATGCATCGCCTCTCGTTAGCCTTATAGTTATTTCCGCTGCTTCGCCAGGAAGAACGGTCAGAATCTTTTGTGGGCGCCTTTCTAGTGACAACCCCTTTTTCTCGCAGGTTCGTTCAGAAGTGACGAGAAGCCAGCCTGTGTCATCGCTCACCGTGTGCGATGGCATGAGATCCCTTATTTTGACTCCTTATTCGCCTGAACGTCTTTCATCGATTGACAGGTTATTTGCAGAGTGCCTCGCCAGATCCCGCTGAACGTATAGTTCCTTTAACATTAGTTTGCGGGCTCTCTGTACCTCTCGTTCCTTTCTTTCTGCAGTTTCCTTTTGATCAGGTCTCTGCTTTTCTTCTGCCGCATTTGCACAGCTTCTTGCTTTTCTTTTTCTATTCCTGTCGTTTCTTCTGCAGTGTTCTGTTGAGCTTCTTAGCGCGTTTCTCTACCTCTTCCCCATCCTTCTGAAATTTCGTCCTTGCACTTCTAAATCACCTCAATAAGTTGCGGCTTTCTCTGACTTTCCCGGAACCTAGTTCCCAGTTCTTCACAAAGTAATAACAACCCTAGCATTCTCATTTCGCCCAAATTCGTGGCCAGTTCCGAATGAGGACTTCTACTCTGCGGTGACTTGTGGAAACGTTCGGAGCGAGCCTGCATGTACAGAATCTAATTTGCATTTCAGAAAACACACGAGATCAAACGTGACAAACTCTCTAAGAAAGTGAAGCCCTCACGATCCTGCTCATGCCAGGACGGAGGGTGGGGTATCCTATTGCTGCCAACCAGCTGATAGGATATGGATCAGGTGAAGTGGCTCGTCACCGCAAGAATCAGGAGACAGAGAATAAGGCGGGCATGGTGATGAAGAAACAGTGTGGACAAGAATTTATTCACTTCAAGGGTATATAATTGTGACTCTGTTCGAGTTTCCAGCGTTCTGCCTAGCACGGGGGCCAAGACGGCAGTAAATAATTCCTCGCAGTCTTGTGTTTGTCGATGTTCTTTTTTTGGAAAGCTTGTGGAACTTGTGGAAGTGTGAGTGCCTTTGTCAGGTTGCGAAGTCCACTATCTTTTCCCGTTTGTGTGTTCTATTTTGGGTCCTTCCCTGTGTGCCTCTTTAGGGCGTAGAGGGGTGACGCTATTTCTGCAAGGAGGTTGATTATCTCGACATGTGAAAGCCCGCTGGAATATTTCCAACAATTAACAAGTCGAAGTCCAGGCTGATCATTACAGCATTTTTAATGATGAGGGAAATCATCTCAAGATGGGAAAGGACGCTTGAATTTTTCCCACACCTGACAGATCGAGGTCCAGGCTGATCATAAAAGCCTTTTTCTGGAAGGACAGAAATAATTTCGTCATGGAAAAGCACGCTTGAATGTTTCCTAGATTTGAGAGGTCGATCATAAAAGGCTGGAGCGGACACCAGAGATAGCGGCGGTGATACCGCCTGCGGAGTTGCAGCGTTGATAATGGTTGGAGGATGATGCGTCGTAACGCCACAGGACCATCGTTTGCCTGCCCAGTGGCTTGAAGAAAGGTTATAGCGGCACCTGTTGTCAGGGATGCACTGTTTGCATTAGGCCGAGGACATAAAGGAAACTCGTCTGATAGCGCACTCTTATCGATGTTTGCAATGGAAGAGAGCCGTTGCTGTCGTTATTGCGCGCACGCGGGACAAACGCAAAATATATAATGAAGTATTTCTGGTATCTTACAGTATTCACAGTTTGGGCTAGTATCACTGCAACCTATCAGGTGTCTATAACAGCTGGTGAATGCTCACACCAAGGTAAATCCGCTGCACCATGCTTGTTTGGTTTCTTTTGAGCCCGTGAGGCATGTGGAAATATAATTTCTTGGTCCCATACATGTACCCGCTTGTGTTGTCGAAATGTTTGGGTCCAGGTCTTCATTTTCCCTTTATTTAAACGTCTTTACACCTTACGGGTTTTCGCAAGACTTTTCTGTGAAAGGCTTGTCCTTGCTTAGAGTTCAACAATTTCGACTTCGCCCTGCCAACTGCCAGTCGCCTGGTTAGCGTGGATGGCAGAGCAGCTGCCCCGGCATAGCGGTGGTCACGGGTTCGATTCTCGGACGAGGGCGAATTTTATTTCCACTGCTAGGCTTTTCTTTCTAGGAAACCCGTATGGGTGGTTTCCGTTGTAGCAAGTGTTATGATTAGGTGGATGTCTGATTTTCCCTTTATTAATTACCGAGCATTTTAGTGAATTGTATGCCACTTAATTCATTTCTAAAGGAAAGAGAGGCAACGGCGTTTTCTAAGTTTTAATAGTTTACATTTCCGTCTAGCTGAGTGTTTTTTCTCTGGTGCCATTGTTGTGTCAGTGCTATCTCTATAGTGTTTGCGTTTCTGCAGTGATTGCCTTTGTTTTGATTAATTTTTATGCGTTGTACTGTTTTCGTACTCACTGATGTACAACTCTTGCTTGGTCCCGGAAAGGGTCTGCAGTATCTGTAATTATTAAAATAAAAATCATGTAGTAGCTCGTGGTCAGCAATATTTGGATGCAGAAAAGTTTATGCAGGTATGGTGATGTCAGTATTGTTTTCTTTCTAAATAGATATGGCATCTTTTCAGGCAGATAACTACGCACGATTGTGAGCAAGCGCACATATTTTTATAAACAACAACAGTGATCGGGGCGAGGCAGATCTGGGGGGAGGGGAAGAGGGAACCGCACACATGCAAAAACGCAGCTGACTGTATGCCCTCAGGTAAACTATACAATCAGACTCAGCATTCTACATGAATTGCTTGCCGTCAAGCAGCAACCTGTAAAAGCGAAGTTTAAATGTTCTGCAGCTCTGTTGTTTATGAAGATAGTTTCCTGCGCCCCTGTCGAACTCTGGCTGAGAAGTCCCCGCCAATCGAAAAATTCGTGCCTGTGAGCTCAGAGGCCACTGTAAGGATTCTTGACATATGTTTAAATATTGCATAGTTTCCAATAATAGGCCTAGTTTTGTCTCGTTGGTAGCGATCAAACTGGTGTGCATGATCCAAGCCGTCTGTACTTAAGGATACACCGAGTTTTTTTGGAGCAGACTTATACTACTTTTGTCTGCGACTGAAACCAAGTCTGCCGTTTTGGGTCTTGAATTCCAGAAAAAAAGTAAGTTCGAACGACTCAGGCGATTTTCCGCATAATTGCATTTTTCGTAAGAACTTTGATTTCATTGGAAAGTTTTGCAAGGCTACCATTCACATCCGCCATGAAACCTATTTCGTTTAACTCAGTCAACTGGAAAACATTCTCCAGGGCATCTGCACGAGCCCAAGGGCTGCTCACTAGGGTCTTGATGGTATTGTGTGATGCTCAGATTAAAGAAATTTCGGGCAGAATGGAACTTAGCGATGTTTCTAGATGGGATATAGCCCTTCGAATAGTTTCAATGGGTGGCAGTGAAACTTCATTTGGTTAACTGTTTGAGCTTTGATGTAGTGAGTTAAGATTGCACACAACAGCCCACCAAAAGTTCCAATAACACAAGGGGGGCACGACACCGTAAGAAAGCAGCGCTTTTCAGAGCTGACAAGCCGTGTTCGTAAGGTAACTGACGTGCGTCAAGAAGGGGATCTTGGTGACCACTGTCGTTGCGGTTGCACGCCCCAACTCGCCCAAGTCCGGTGGCTGAATACGTAGTGGATGCGGTTGTCTCTCGCACATAGTTGCTCGATGTTGCCAGATGAAAAAGCCGACTTTATTTCGCAAGGAACGGCTTTTGTGAGGTGACAACGAAGAATCGCTAAGGGCCATGGATAGCATCTGGGCGGGTGCGCTTTTGTGATCAGCCAGGAACAGCTGGCTGCCCATGAAGCCCAGCTGAAGCGCCAAAACGAACCACAGGACGAAAACCTGCGTCAAGAAGGGGACTTTTGTGACCACTGTCGTTGCGGTAGCGTGAGCCCCAATTCCATCATGAAGTTGGAGCGATTGCGCAGATCTCGTTTCCTTCTTGTGCACCTCGTCTCTATTCAGAACTACTAAAGAAGTATGAAGGGCCATGCCATGTCTTGGGATGCGCCTCTCCCATCAGCTACCTGGTCGAATCCGTTTAACCGACTTCGAACAAGGGCCTTCGTAGACGAGACACGGCCAACGTCGAGCGCCTCAAGTCGTACTATAATCAACTTATAGGGAGAGCCTGTTACGTCGACGGACAGACCCAGTTTCGTTCGTCCAAGGGGGTAGGTGTAGCGAAGAAGAGGGACGCTATAGTGGGCCTACCTCTCCAGTGCTTTCTGGTTGGTAAACGTCTCAAGTGCGCTTGCTCGGGGAACGTCGCTCGTGCTATATATATATATATATATATATATATATATATATATATATATATATATATATATATATATATATATATGCTATTTAGATAGCATATATAGTTATATATGAGAGTTACGGGGGCGTAGAGGTACAATATCCGCCTCGCATGCAACAGGACCGGGGCTCGAATCCCGGTGCCACGCAATTTTTCCCCGGATTAAAAAAGAAAATCAGCATGTTGATAAAATTGCATAAACAGGCCCGAATTGCTAACGAGAACCGGTCACCACTGACCAGAATTGGTAACGCACTCCCTCACCAGAGTAGGATTGGCCACCCTGGTCTAGTACTTGGCCACAACCTCCTATATGAATACAACAATCAATCCCCGGCCCTCAGACTACAGCGACTGCCAAGCAACTGACCACAGCGGCGGTCAGACCTGTGATGCAGAAGGGGGTGCTAAGAATACCTGGTTTTGAACAGGCCGCCATTGGAATCTGAAGCTGGAAACGTTTAACGCTAGAACCTCATCTAGTGAGTCGAGCCTAGCAGTGCCAATGGAGGAATTGGAGGGCAGTAAACGGGATAAAATAGGGCTCTGTGAAGTTAGAAGGACAAAAGAAGCCTATGCAGTGCTAAAAAGCGGGCACGTCCTGTGCTACCGCGGCTTAGTGGCGAGACGAGAACTACGAGTCAGATTCTTGATTAATAAGGATATAGAGGGTAACATACAGGAATTCTATAGCATTAATGAGAGGGTGGCAGGTCTTCTTGTGAAACTTAAGAGGTACAAATTGAAGGTCGTACAGGCCTATGCTCTAGATCCAGTGATGATGATGAGGAAGTCGAAAGCTTCGATGAAGATGATGAATCGGCGATGGGTAAAATCAAAAGAAAATACATTATACTGATGGGCGACTTCAATTCCAGAGTAGGCAAGAAGCAGGCTGGAGACAAGTCAGTGGGGGAATATGGCATAGGCTCTTGGAATAGTACGGAAGAGTTATCAGTATAGTTGGCAGAACAGAATAATATGCGGATAATACCTTCTTCCGCAAGCGGGATAGCCGAAAGCGGACGTGGAGGAGCCCGAATGGCTAGACTAGAAATGGAATATACCTCATACTCTGCGCTAACCCTGACATCATTCAAGATGTGGACGTGTTCGTCAAGGTGCGCTGCAGTGACCGTAGGATGGTAAGGCCTCGAAAATAGCCCAGACATGAGGAGGGAACGGAAGAAACTGGTGCTTAAGAAGCCGATCAATGAGTTAGTGGTAAAGGGGAAAATAGAGAAATTTCAGATCAAGCTACAGAACAGGTATTCGGCTTTAAATCAGGTACAGGACCTTAGTATTGAAGAAATTTTATTATTATAGGCATCATTACGAAGTGTGCAATACAAGTCGGTGGTAACTTCGTTATACAGGATACCAGTGAGGTATCGCAGGAGACGAAAGATCTCATTAAGAAATGCCAATGTAGGAAAACCTCTAACCCTACAGCAAGAATAAAACTGGCAGAACTTTCCAAGCTAATCAACAAGCGTAAGACAGCTGACATAAGGAAGTTTTATGTGGATAAAATTTAGCATCCTCTCGTGAACGGAGGAAGCCTAAAATCAGGGAAGAAGCAACTAGGAATAGACAAGAATCAGATGTATGCGTTAAGAGACAAAGTTGGCAATATCATTGCTAATATGGATGAGATAGCTCAAGTGGCTGAGGAGTTCTAAAGAGATTTATACAGTACCAGTGGCACCCACGACGATAATGAAAGCGAGAAATCAAGAACAATTCAAATCCCACAAGTCACGCAGGAAGAAGTAAAGAAAGCCATAGGAGCTATGCAAAAGGGGGAGGCAGCTGGGGAGGATCAGGTTACAGCAGATTTGTTGAATGATGGCGGGCTATTTGTTCTAGAAATACTGGCCACGCTATATACGCAATGCCTCATGACCTTGAGCGTATCGGAATCTTGGAAGAACGCTAACATAATCCTAATCTATGAGAAAGGGGACGCCAAAGAATTGAAAAGTTATAGACTGCTCAGCTTACTGTTCATTGCCTACAAAGTATATACTAAGGTTATCGCACGTAAAATCAGGAACACCTTAGACTTCTGTCAACCAAAGGACCAGGCAGGATTCAGTAAAGGCTACTCAACAATAGACCATGTTCACACTATCAATCAAGTGATAGAGAAATATGCGGAATACAACCAACCTTTATATATAGCTTTCATTGTTACGAGAAAGCGTTTGATTCAGTCGACACCTCCGCAGTCATGAAGGCATTACGGAATCAGGGTGTAGACGAGCCGTATGTAAAAATACTGAAGGATATCTATAGCGGCTCCACAGCCACCGTAGCCTTCCATAAAGAAAGCAGCAAAATCCAAATAAAGAAATGCGTCAGGCAGGGAGATACGATTTCTCCCATGCTATTCACAGCCTGTTTACACAAGGTATTTAGAGACCTGGTTTGGGAAGAATTGGGGATAAGAGTTAATGGAGAATACCTTAGTAACTTGCGATTTGCTGATGATATTGCCTTGCTTAGTAACTCAGGGGACCAATTGCAATGCATGCTCACTGACCTGGAGAGGCAAAGCAGAAGGGTGGGTCGAAGCATTAACCTCCAGAAAATAAAGTAATGTTCAAAAGTCTCGGAAGGGAACATCAGGTTACGATAGGTAGCGATGTACTGGATGTGATAAGGGATACATCTACTTAGGACAGGTAGTCACCCCGGATCCGGATCATGAAATTGAAATATATTTGATAATGATCTAAACACTTATGGGCTATGAAACACTCATATGGGCACTCATATGGAAACACTCATATGGGCTATGAAAACAAAGTAGGCAGGTTTTTGCAGTATTTGTAAAGAACTGATTAGCGGTTAACCATTCTAGCAAAAGATGGGCATCCTGTTGCATACTGTCGGAGGCTTCATCATAGGTTTTACTTTTTATCGCCAGGGCAGTATCATCCTTGTATAAAAACAGCGTTGAGTTCAATGGAAGACAGGTGATATTATTGACGTAAGTAATGAATAACAAGGGTCCTAAAATTGAGCCCTGAGGAACACATGTCAAAACGTTCAAAATTGAGCTGTATAGTAAGCCTAGTTGCAAAATCAGGTTCGATCAGTAAAATAACATGTAGGGACATCTGAAACCATTATTGTCGAGATATATAATAATAGATTGTGTTTGGTACTATCAAAAGCTTTTCGCAAATCAATAAAAAGTGTAAGGACAGTGTTATATTTATCTAATTTTTTGCAGACTAGGTCATGAACATCCTCGAGTAAGTTTACCGTATTTTTGCCTTTGCGGAAACCATACTGGGCTGCATTTAGTAGATGGTACTTAACCAAAAATTATGTCATGCTAGCATGTATAACTTTCTCCATGATACAAGCGAGGGAGGACAAAATTGCGATTGGCCTATAATTAATATAATCCTTTTTGGAGCCTTTTTTTTGGGCAATGGTCTTGTACACTTATTTTCATGCACGTGTAAATTTGCCTAGTTTTGAAAGTTTCGTAGATAATGAAAAGTAATATAGTTTTAGGTTGGTAAAAATGCAATGTGGAATCCCTTATAATAACACTATCATAAGGTGGTGATTTTGTGAATGGCATTGTTTGTAACCCATCCCACAATTCCGGCTCATTGACAGTAGGCATGTAAGCTGAATGAATGCTCGAAGACTGCAGATTTTGCATCCCTGTCTACACTAGAAAGTAACAGATTCTACAAAGTCGTTATTGAACTAAGTAGCGAATTCTACTTTGTTTTTATCTGGAAAGGCCAGCTCTAAAGTATCATCAATGTTTTTCTTGGATAGTTTTCTTATGGTGCTTTGCACTAATTTTCAAGTTTTTTTTACATACCTACTGCATGCCGAATATTGATTTAGCTGGTTCAGTTCTTTTGCCAGTCGTATTTTTGCTGTAATTTTATTTCGCAGTTGCCTGAATTCTTCTCTTAGTCAAAAGTCTTGAAGGTTCTCATTGCGCCTTCTTGAAAGTTTACTATTGATGTAGGATAGCTCAATAATTTCTTTGTTTTTTGAAGGACTTGCCTGATCTCGCCGTTTAGTCCTAACCTTAGTTTTCGAGTTAATGTAAATTGATTTTTTTGCCCTACAAGCAGTTCTTAAGCATATAGTGATTGTGCTGGAACAGGGAATTCTATTCGTACAACTTAATTAGTTTATCTACTTTTTCATTGTTAATTATAAGCCTTTCTGCAGGTCTTGCCTGTGCCGCCATTTTACTATCTTTTCACAACCTAAGTGAAAGAAAATAATGATCAGCACCGTTTTCTTTAATAATACTGCCGAATGTTTCCTGTTGCGTTACGGTTGTACTGATATGGTCAATGCATGACTCTGTAAATTTACTTCCTAGAAATTCTCGCGTGTAGCCCTGAATTTTATGCTTCAAGCCAAAATTGGCCAGCAACGTTAAGTATTCACTTCCACTTACTTTAGAAGGTACCGAAATGTCTGTAACCAGGTTTAAGGCTAGGAAGTCTCTAAATCGCACAAACTAACGATTCCTGTTCATTGTTTGAAAGGTAAAGTGCTATAACTTCCGCTTTATCAAATTCAATATTCAAACATTCACAAAACCAGCAATTGTTCACAAATGCTAACGCATCCCCACCACGTTTGCCCTCTCTGCACAAGGCATACGATTGATAGTTCTGTATATTATAAGAGCGCATTCAAACTCGCTGACATTGATCTCAGCAAATATTATGACCTTCAGAAAAGTTAACATTCTCCAAGTACATTTGTAACATGTTCCCCGTCTTGTGAAGCCTTCTCACATTCGCATGGATAAGATCAAAACTTATACAAGATTCAACTGACACGAATTACCGAGGTATCTTCATCCATTTAGAAAATCAAGTACACTGTAAATCATCACGTTATCTTGCGCAGTTCCGCTTCGTTCTCAACAAGAATCACTGAGACACCTTCATTTTTCTTAACAAATATACGACCGTTTCAGACCCAAACATATTTGTAGTGTTCGAAGTCCCCTCATGGGAGACCTGAGCCCGGGTCATCAAATTTGCCGGATTCAGAATAAAGTTGTTTCCATCCATCCATAGTGTTTTTCGGTTGCCAGGCGCTTTGCCATCCCGCGAAGCTTCTTGGCTAGAGGTGTCAGATTTTCATTTATGTAAATGTTCTCATGTTTCAGCGTGTTTCGTTTCGCAAGCCACTTTTCTCGTGTTTCTCTGTTGGTGAAACGGACTAGTATGGGAGCCTCAGATCTGCTTCGCCTTTAATCCTGTGTACTGCTTCGACTTCCCCATTGCTGGGAATGGAGAGTTCGAGTCTCCCTGCAATTGAATATATAACCGCTCTCAAGTCTTCGCTCTCATGGCACTTGACCCCATGTATCTCTAAATTATTACGTCTTGAATATGACTCTATCCTATTCACCTCCATTTCCAGTTGAGAAAGTCTACTGTCCTTTGCTAGCCGCTGATCCTTCACATCTGTCGTTTTTTTCTTTAGCTCTTTTCCTGCTTGAATCTGGGTTTCAAGAGTTTCAAGCACTTCATCATACTTAGAAGACAGCAAATCGAGTGATTTTTCTGTGCTCTGTATTGTTAATGCTTGCTCCTCAAGTTTTCCGTTGGTGGTATCATGTCGAGCCAGCTGCTCCCCCTCGTTTCTTTCGAGCTAATCAAAACGGCGTAGCATAGTGTCTAGCTTCGACATGACGTCAACCAAAGAAGATTGCTCACTGTCCGCCATTCAGGTCTTACGCATAGAGCCAGCCCTGTCTCCAGCGTTCGAGAATCGCGTTTTGTTATTTGCACACTTGGGACACAACCAAATACGGATAGTTTCTACTGGCATGCTTTTTAGATTAGTCTTTGTGACACCAGAACATTTGCCGGCATGATAACGGTTATCACCATCGCTGCAACGAATGCACTGGCTATCAGGTGCAACAGCTTTCAGACACGCGAGGCAATCATTGTTAGACATTGTGAACACAACTTTGTGCAGTCTTGTGGAGCAGAATTTAAATTCAAACACATATGTTGTTATGAAACGCTGCTCTCGCCTACACAAGCGAATAAAGAGCGTTATGCCGTGCTCACGCACTCCGCCGGACTGCGCTCGTTAACAATCAGCGTTGGCGTTTTAAACGCAGTCGCCTAGTGTCGACCTCCTGGAAAGGATATATATATATATATATATATATATATATATATATATATATATATATATATATATATATACCGAGTACCTGTCTTCATCAAAGCCGGCCTTGTCATCCTCAGCAGGTTAGTTAAAACCTCACCACCCGAGAATGACAAGGCTGTTTTTGACGAACGTAGGTCGTCCTACCGCAGTGTTAGGCAGCCTTTTTGAGGCACCTGATCCCTATTTTCAACTATTCCATCAAAAAGCATGACATTACTTAGACTAGAAATAAACATGCATGCATCATCATCATCATCATCATCCTGGCTACGCCCACTGCAGGGCAAAGGCCTCCCATACTTCTCTAACTACCCCGATCATGTGCTAATTATGGTCATGTTGTCCCCTCAAACTTCTTAATCTCATCCGTCCACCTAACTTTCTGCCGCCGCCTGCTACGCTTCCCTTCTCTTGGAATCCACTCCGTAACCCTTGGTGATCACCGATTATCTTCCTTCCTCATTACAAGGCCTGCCCGTGCCCATTTCTTTTTCTTGATTTCGACTAAGATGTCATTAACTTGCGTCTCTTCCCTCGCCCAATCTGCTCTCTTCATATCCCCCTTAACGTCAGACCCATCATTCTTCTTTCTACAGCTCATTGGGTAGTCCTCAATTTAAGTAGAACCCTTTTCGTAACCCTGCAGGTTTCTTCCCTGTGGATGAGTACTGGTAAGACACAGCTGCTATGCATTTTTCTCTCGAGGGATAGTGGCAACCTGCTGTTGATGATCTGGGAATGCCTTCCTAACGCACACCAGCCCATTCTTATTCTTCTGATTATTTGAGTCTCATGATCCAGATACACGGTCACAATTCTGTCGAAACGGCGACATTGTCGTGTCGTTCGACCCACCTCGTATCGCAAAGGCATTTATATTGGGGGCCTAGTGTGTATTCCAGTAAAATTTTATGCTTTGGCAACATGGGGCAGAAGAAAATCATCTTCAAATTTCCTACTGCGCTCATCATAATTTGAATGCGAGCTGACTTCGATAGACAGAAGCTGCAGGTGTGCTTAAAGCAAAGGAATCAACTGCGCTTGGGTCACCACTCAATTTCGAACACAACACGACATAGATCTGACACCATGACGCTGCAGCTATCCCTCGCTAAGCGAACGCACCTGCCGATGTCGAGTTCAAGGCTTCTCAACATTTCTAGAACCATTTCAGCGAGTAGTTTGCCTGTCAGGATGGGCTCAATAACATTGGCCTCGCTTTCACTACGCGGGCCGACTAAATAGAGAAAGTATTTTCGTATCTCATTCTTGTGTACGTGCTGTTGGACAAGGCCCAACTTCGACTTGTGACATACCTCGGTTATTTAATCGAACATGATGCTATAGAAGCATAACCCATGTACCCACTGAATAACTTTACCAAGAACCTGGTCCTCCACAGAACTTTATCTTCCTAATCGTCGTGCTAATGTACGTGGCTTGGAGCGATGTGCTTACAAGGTGCATCTGAGGTTCAGTGCCCCTACTGTTAGGACGCCGTTTCTTGGAGCTCAACCGGCCTTACTATTGGGTAGAGTGGCGTTGTCGGCGGACTGTAGGCGTCCAGCCCGCCTACACTCCGAAAGCTGTCAGTAATAACGTCCGGCCACTTAGCAGGGTCACTTCTGAGAACTTCACAACGTACCTCTTCCTGTGGGGGTGTCTGCACTTCTCTGTTGCCGCAAAAAGTAGCCGTCTCTTTCGTCCTCTCTAGGCACACTTTGTGGGTGGGAACATGATTATTTGAAGCCAAACTAACAGCAAACAAGTGCCAAACTAACAGGAAACAAGTGAGTCGGTTCTTGGAGTGTTGTTTCCTCGCGCTCGTCAGTAGAAGGAGGCTCATTGGAGAGGTTTGGCACCAGTTGATCAGCAGTAGTAGAAATCGAGCGTGGCGGACCGGACATCTGTAACTCTGTAGTAGGGGTCCGGCCGAGTAGTATAGACGTTACTGACTCGGGAACAGGACAGGGCTCGGCTAGCGTCGGTTGCTCAGAAATATGGACGACCGAGGTTGGCACCGTTTTTACAGGATTTAGACAACGAAGATGAGTCTAGCCTTGCGTCTTGCCAGGAAACCATGGTAATAGAGTTGGCAAGTCCTCCACAGAAGGACAGTCGGTGTTATTCGGAGTTTGACACGGACTCAGGGTAGGGCGATCATACTGCTCCACTAAAACTGCATTCAGTAGGTACGTTGTCATCTTTAGTAGCTTAATTTCACGCTATTCTCTTTCTACCTTCACCTTTAGTTTAAACACACCACTTTGACGCTTCCGACCGAGCATTTTCGCATGAATGGATGCTAATTGTTCACCGGGCACATCGTCAGTCCGACTCGACCGCAGGTGTCCAACGGTGGCCGTCCCGATGACTGGCGCACGCTGCCTGGCTGGTCCGTGGCTGGCCGAGTGTAGTGCGTCCGCCGGGAGCTGCTCAGCGGGCGGGCTTATGTAAGCTTAACCGGCGGCTCAGGGCTGAATCGCAGGCCGCAATCAATTTTCTTTTATAGATGCGCGCCGCGTCTGTCTGTTACTGGCACTAAAGCAGGCAATCACATACACATAGAGTTTCTTGTACAAATTCCCTCCTTCTCCTTACAAACTCACTCCATCTGCCGTTCCGGTCTCGCCTTTCTATTCCGATTTCTCTTCCGATTGGCTAGGAGCAATTGTCTCTTCTGGGAGGTTCTCGATTTTTCCTTCGCCCCGTCGACGCAGAGCGCGAGAACGAAGGGGAGAGGGTGACTCCTATCGCGGGCGAAGTTACGCGCCTCTGCCGCCTCTGAGTCATATTTTTCTACTTCTTTCTGGAAAGTTCGGCGGCCAGTCTGACCTACTTTTTCCTGTCGAGCGCGCGCGAGGGTGCACAGCCACAAGGCAGGAATGGGCCTGGAGACAGGCCTTTGTGTGCAGCGCTGCAACTTCAAACTACCCCTTCACTCTTCCACAACCGTAGCCCGAACAGTGAACATTCCATGCCCTTCGGCACGTGGACGAAAGCACATGCGACGTCTTCTTTTCTTTCCTGCCTAGACTCTGCCATCAGACTCATCATGATCTGTTATCGGACTCATCCTGCCCCGCCCAAATTACCATCACCTTAAAGAAAAGTCTAATGCGATGGACCGTTGGGTACTGCTGCGCATCCTTTCCATGAGAAGGACAGCGGCGAGACTAGGTGAGAGGTGGAGGGTGGCGTGTTTTTAGGTCCTCATTCCACAATACATGATTAGGTGCTTCTTCCTTGCCCCTCCTCTCCAGAGAGCACTGGACGAACAGACTGACGGGAAACCACGTAAACCCTTCCAAGCAAACGCACGTCGCTTCCTAAGAAATAGGGCCCCGCCGGGGTGGCGGGGGATTCCTGTTTTCGCAGCACGACAAGCTGTCCTCGAATGACCAGGCAAAACGCACGCTATTCCATTGGGCGGGGGGCCCCGTCTGCTCGTTCTGGTTTTTTCGCTTCATACATGTCGCTCGAAGTTCCGTATACTAAGCACGTTAGAGTAAATGGGACCCGTTCTTTTACTGTCCGAGGCGAGGCCATTGGCTGCAGCCGCCTTAATCCAGCGCTGCTCGCTGGCACTACAATGTGGAACACTGCTGCCCAAAGAAGTGAGTACCGCTACCTGGGTGTGAATTTCAGCGCACAGCAGGATTACACGGCAAGCCACGAGGCGCACCTGAGACGAATACCCTTGAGGGCCGGACAAATACTCCGTAAGAAGTGCTTGTCTTGTTTCAGCCATTTCACTATGGTCCGGAAGCTCTGGAGTACCGTGCACGTCTCTGCGTTGCTGTTCTCCAAAGCAGGCGCTAGCCCCGCGCGCCAACTCGAGAATGGGTGGAACGCAGCCAGAGTGCTGTAGCGAGACTGGCCCCGGGCTGCCACGGCAACGTACGGAAACAAGTGATCCTAGGCTGGTCCCGTTTTGATGCTCGCCATGCACGCAGCAATTTGTCGTACATGATGCAGCCAAAACGCTGGACACGGGGAATGTTTCACTACGTGGACCTTAATGGCACGTGGACGGAAAGGCTGCATCAGTTCTGCAAGAAATGCGGCTTATTCGCGAGCCTGTACATCAGAGGAAGAAGTGAAAGCGGCCAAGAGCAGTTGAGGCCCTGCTACGAAGGACATATACATATACATATACACATATACATATACTTGGCACCGAAACATGGAGGGAAAGTCCACACACATTCTCAATAAGGAATGCAAACAAGAGATCAGTGTCAAACTCTATGTTAATGGTGTTGCAAAGAGTCTCCTCTTCGAAGTATAAGCCGGTGCTCTGACAACTCTGGCTTACTGCCGACACTTTGAAGACAGCCTAGGAAGTGCTATGTTGAGTGTGATGTGGGCAAAGAGACAAACTAAGACTGGGTCCTGCACAAAATGGACCTCACACCAGCGCCTACAGAATGCACCACTCAACCGCAGGCGTTTGGGGCCGTGATACATTTTCATTATGTCGGACCTCATGTACGCTATTAAACGTTATGTGCGTGGGTCAATAGGCGCACGAGTCTCCGATATACAGAGTGACCCCTTTGGCAAGGTTACGCCTATCTGGATGCTGGCAGCCTCTGAGAATAGCGGGAACGAAATGGCGCACCGTGCTGCCCAAAATTTAATTAACCGGGAAGGGAGGCACATCGGGGACGGCTGCCAGGTGGAACGACACCCAGCCATGGCTACAATGAAATTGACACCGCCTACAGGGAGGACCGGCAGATAAATCCACCACCGGATTCCCCTCGAGCAGAACGCAAACCATTGATGTCCGCGGGATGCAAACATGAACTGTTATGCCCTCCAAAATTCTATTTCATACATTCAAAGGTCGCTACAATTCAAAATGTAAATATTATGACGCAGATCCAGCCGATCAGCATCATATTGTATGTGGTTGCAGGAACAAACCACCCCCATGAAATCTTCCGCAGCAAACTCCCTTACAGGAGGTTTGGGACTCCATAATAAAATCCGCAAACACTGAAACAGAAGCCGGGCTGGCAGACTAGGTGGCGAAAGTTGCTGCCAGCAGTACACCACCCCAATCCCCACCGCCACCTTATATCGGCTCCCACCTCCCCATCCCCTAGTTTTCAGTAAAGTTTTTTTTTTCATCCTTCTTCTCCTCCCATTCGATCTAAAGGTCCGGGCGGTGGCTAAGTGGCCCCGGCCATGAGCCCACTCAATTAAAATCCCTACATTATATGCTTTCCTTTAAGTAGAGACATCTACCTCCTCTTCCGGCCTCCCTCACACGCTGCCGGCGTCGGATGCCATGCTCTTGGTAATCTCCTCAAAGGGGCCTCCGCCGCTTCTACGGACACGCTGCCACCGAGGCACGAACCGAGTATGCGCGTTATAGCAGATTGGGAAGCTATGTACTGAAGGTGGAAACTACGCATCGCTAAAGCTACGCGTCACTAAAACGTGCTAAAAGGCGGCGGCGACAGATCTGCACAAATGAATATCTTAAATGGGGCAAAACTGACGCTGAATGGTCGAAAGCGTAAAACGCTGTGAAGCAGCAGGTTCCACGAGCTGCTAGACGGCACTTGCGAGACTGGTAGCCCGGACCGCAGAAAATCTTTCGCGCAAGGAAAAGACAAAAAAAAAAAAATACACGCGCACTGAAACACTACTGACTATAATGCGTCTTCAACCTGCCCTGAAGTTCGCTCGTAGCAGTGTGCAAGTGACAGCTAGAGAACACCGTAAGAGGGCTGCCGGAAATAAACGCTGCCCAATGAGACTCGTTGGCAGCGCTTTAGAGCTGGTTGCTACATTAAAAAATTAGGGGACGCTTAAGCTTCGCCTTCAAGAGTGGTACGCGATAGCGTTCCCGTCGACCCTCCATGGGGTGTAAGACAATGCGCTACGGCGCAGTGATCACTTACGAGGCGCCCGGCATCGGACTTTGCTCCCACCAATCACGCGGTGAGCGCGAGCAAAGCAGCGTTCGGCACGCCAACGAAACTTGCGTCTGGGCAGGTGGAACAAAGCAAAGAACTCGGTGTCTCGCAGGCAGAAACGATCTACGCAAGCCAAACGTCGTGATCGGTACGAACAGCCGGGCCGCGACGCGCCATAAAGGCGGACGCGATCATGGGACTGAGGCCTCGATGGGATCGTCCTCTATCTCGCTTGTGAGCCCCACGCAGAAGCATGACCCTCGCCAGCAGTACGGCACACATCGCAGGGGATGCTTCCCCACTAGACGCGCTACGGTGCAGCGCTCCCGTCAGAGGCGTCCAGCATCGGACGCTGCACCTAAGAATCGCGCTGTGAGCAGAAAGAGGAACAGCGCCGCCCAAACACGAGGATTCGAGTGACACACGCTGGGAGTTGGGAGGGGAGAGAGCAAGAAAACAATAAACGCAACGGTATTGGGGCATCCTCGCACCGGTCCCCGCCCGGCCCCAATCGCTCAAACGAGACGAAGAGGAGAAGCGGGTGAGTGGCGCGCCACCTGTCGGGGCAGCGCCATACATTGCGAGGAGGGGGTCTTCTGGGTTTGCCACAAGATGGCTCTGCGTGATCGCCAAACGCAGAAGAAATGTAGCGCAAACGTACTTCGCTACTCGTTTCACTGCGACTTCTGCAAATTACATGCTCGTAATTATCTACATACACCGCAGTATAACTTTCTACGGCCCGTTCCTAAGGCAACACCGCACTCACTAGAGGCGCTTTTTCGCGCTTTTTAAGATCGAAATCATGGCTGAGTGGTGCCGTCTCCGTCTCACACTCCGGAGAGCCTGGTTCGATTCCAACCCAGCCCATCTTCCAAGTTGTTTTTATTTATGAATTGCCTACCGGGATCTTTAGCTCACGGCCAACGCCGCCGCAGACACCGGCTTTTCTGCGACACGAGCTCCATACCATTATCGCATTAAAAAGGGAAAAAAATGTCCAAGGACTTTATTTTCAATGAGTGGAAGGCGATGGTGCGCACATTACCGGTAAAACTTGGTGTGCGTGCAAGAATGTCGGTAGTGACAGTGTTGTGCGACTGCGCTTACGTCTGCATGTACTTTCTACTTGAATGTTGCCAGCCAAGGCATCGCTATCTTTTTTTGCAATGTCGTGCCCACCCGTCACAAATGGTGAGGCCAATAAAGTAAATCTAACGCACTCCACGTTTTACGTGTACAATGACGGATGCATTGCACAACTTTAGTCACCTACAACTACGGAGCCACCGTGGCGTCTGGTAATATTGTTTAGCACCAAGTGACCTGCTTTATACGTGTATACGTAGTGTTTCGGTAAAGGTAATACAGAAAGAAAGCTCTCGTGGCGAACTGACCAAGGGCGAACATTACCTCGTTTTCGTTTCGACTGCAGTAATGCACTTTGTTTACATAAACCTGCCAGACCAATTTGACATCAATCCAAGCATTCTTTATGCTTTTAAAGCCAAAGCTTCACTACGCCAGCCAGCGAGCCATTCCGGCTCATCGCGCCGTATACCTTATGCAGGCATCCGTATGCCGTATGCCATATGCCGTGGCCGACGAACGACTTTGAGCCGCCGTTGCCTAGCAATGCCGCAGCCGCGCTCCAACAGATGGCGCCACCGTCGATTCCTGCCGCCGTCGCCACTCGCTCCACCAGATGTGCTCCGCTGGGGCAGAGGAAGAGGAGATGAGGCCTCGCGGGGCGTGTGTGTATGTATATATATATATATATATATATATATATATATATATATATATATATATATATATATATATATATATGCACGTCACCTCCGTGTATTTAGCCGTTATGGAGAAGTCGAAAGAGACGCCACAACGGCAGAATGAAGCGAGGAAGAGACAACGCGCTCAAGACACCCCAGAAGAGCGCGACGCACGGTTGGAGAATCGTCGTAGTGAAGATGCGGCTAGCAGAAGTCGTGCCACGTCCCGACGTGACTCTTCAACTGCGAAAGAGACCGCTTTGAGTTCTCGAGAAGATCGGAATGAGACACTGCGCAGACGCTACCTAGTCGCTACCTAGCCTAGTTGTTCGCTGAACAGTGTGTCTTGTGGTGTCTATACAATAGAGCTAAACCAAACGCTTAAACACAAGCTAACACCACAATCGTAGCCATGCAGCTCTTGCTTTCGCAATTCAACTAGGGTTAACCAGAGTTTAACCACAGCCAATGTTTTTACTTTTCACACCATCGGCCATTTATGGTACCAACTTGCGGACACGCCACCCACGACAACGCCGGATTTTCGCGTAATGGAGCATATAATGCATTAAAAGAACGACACGAAGACGACGCTTCATCAACGCTCCAATGAGTCGGCTCGGTAAAGAAGTCCTGATGATGGTGACAGATTTTATCTGAAAGCAGACGAAGTGCTTCGGTCGCCTTACTAGCGGGTGGCATCCTCAATCGACGAAGCCACGTGACCTGGCGAGAGCAGCGTTGTTTTCCTATTCGGGCATGCACGTTTGTAAACTCGGATTCTAGCTTTTTCTTGCGTCAATTCAGAGGATAATTCAATTTAAAACTGCGAGAAAGCTGGTGCTCATCAATGATGGTGATGAAATTAGCGTTATTCTGAAACCAACGCTGATGATCCTAATGCTAAAGGTGATTTTCATAGTGATGATGCCAATGGCGAGGAAGTTGGCTGCGATGATAACAGACTACGAAAGTTGGCAGTCGATTCATGCTCTGTCTGACTTCCGTCAAACATCGCCGCTTCTGCGAGCTGGGGCATCCTAATAAAATAAATAATAATAATAATAATAATAATAATAATAATAATAATAATAATAATAATAATAATAATAATAATAATAATAATAATAATAATAATAATAACAATAATAAACCGTATTGTATTTTTGAGCTCGGGCAGGAAGATGTTGTCTTTCATCGAATTCTGCTGGACGTTGAATCAGCTTCATACTTTTTATGTGTTTTTATTTCTTCTTTCTCTTCAAGGCTGTCCACGCATCTCTTTGACTTTAGACATTTTTACTTTTATATTTATTTTTCATCCTGTAACACGATTTGAATATTGGCTTTGTTCCTGCAGTGGGTATGCGCCATTTTTTAACAGAATTATGAGCCGTTATTGCTGCACGAGGACCACGCGCCCGGTCGCATCGAACGTTCCGTGATTGCCCAAGGACAAAGGCTCTTCAATCTGCCAGCGTTCATTCTACTTCAGCGCTCCTCGTTTGGGCTGAGTATTACTGAATTTTTGCACTTCTCGTTTCTTGTTTGTCCTTACCTTCAGGAACACTATTTTTCAGCTGGGCCTTTCTGAGGTAGCCATGTTAGCCTGTGCTGTGTTTTCTTCAATCTTTCACGCGGTCGTCACCGCTCGGGACGGCTTGCGTTCTTTAATTGCTATTCATGTGCTATTTATATTTATATGTTTATGTTTCTTGCGTGGTGGCGTAAACTGCATACCCGTGTCTATGCTTCCCAGTAATTGAAATGCCATTCTTACGCAGAACCTGAACAGGCCACAGCTGTAGGCTTACCAAGACTGCCACTACCTCCTCCGGCCGAACGTCAGCAAGGATCGTCAAGTCAGCGGAATCTGAATTGCGCACACTTCACCAGGCGACGCCAGCTTCTTAAGCATCTTCAAGTTCCTTGCCTGTCCCGAAATCGGTGAGCCACTTTGCACCATCAATCTTGGTCCATGAAAAAACCCAGATTGCTGGGTTGACAGAACTCTACAATATATAATTACACAATTATAATAGCAGTCATAATTATATTATTAATAGAAAATATCAGTGATAAAAGATTGAACTCTTTTATTTTACCCAGTAACTGGTACTTGTTCCGTGCGACTGCTACTGGCCAATTTTAAGAGTGTAAAAAAATGATGTTGATATTAAGAGAGAGAAATAATTAAATGCGACGTATTCCTTAATTTCTATTTTATCCAAACTGTACAAGAGTTTTGAGAATGTAGGATAGCAGTAATAGGCGCGCTGATTCTATGGCTGCTGATTTTGCTACGATTCCAATTAGGTTCGTTAGTTTAACGCTTGCCAACTGAGAGGATATAGCAGCATGCATGCTCTCTCCGTAGCGTGCGTGAAATGTATAGGTGCGGAAATACGATTGTGCGGAAGGATCTGGTTAGATGCTTTCTGCATTTCAACTTACCATCCTTGTATTGATTGAAAAAAGAAAAACATACTGCAGAATTATCGGTCAAAGTGAAGGCAGACCGTGGTTATGAAGCATGTTTCCTGAAGATGCCTGAGTAGATTACGAACATCACTTCACACAGTTTTTATTTAACATAGCGTGGACCCTTCTTGCCAATGGCATGACTGCAAAAAATTGAATTATCTCCACTGGACTTTTATAGGTATGCGTGAGCGTTGTGCCACGTGGCCATCTCCACGCAGCTTGGTGTAATTATTATTCTTATCTACGTTTATCCGTTATCACCTTTATTAATGGTTATCGGTCCTTATCGACCTTGTCAGAATTCCTCTGCTCAATATAAGACCTTATACGTGTTTTAACACCTTATCAATCCCCGTCGAATCATTATCAACCATAATATCCCCCAAAACTCTTGTCACTCCTTATCCTTACCAGCACACTGACGGCTTATTTCTCAGTGTTGCGAGACGCGAAGTGGATGAGCGCTCAGAGATAAGTCGCGTTTCGGCCGCTGAAGCGACCGACGCCCCAAGAAGAGGCGCGTGGCGCTACCACCCAGACGCATGAAAGAAGTTGTGCGTTCGTCATTAAATTTCGCAAAATCGGAACTTTTCTGATGTCCACAATGCTACAAGTCGGCTTTACATGTGGTCCATAGAGATGGCTTTTGTTCCATCATCACCAAATTTTCCATCAGAGCCGTCCTAGAAAGTGCTCTCCATTGAAATTGGCATTAAGGCAAATTGCTGTTTCATTCCTATTTCTCTTCATTGCTATTTCGTTGGCTCAGTCAGTGCAAAGAAATGCGGAGCCGCAGCGTCACAAAACTCACAGGGAGCTTTTTCATGACATTTGGATGTTCAGAGCATACAAGTGATGATAATGAAACATTGTGCTCAAGCAGGCTTCATATTGTTGCGTGCAGCTGGAGCCCAATACTATATACGATTTATTTACAGGGAAGCTAACGGAAGGCCAAAATGGCGACGCTATATCAAGCGGGCCCACGTCGTCTTCTTCTTCCTCAGTGCAGCCTCACTGTGGCGGCTGTTCCGTAGCATCACCCCCCGGCAGTAGAAGCACCGTCCCGGTGCTGAATCTACACATCCGCGGCGAAACGTGTCTGGTATGGCTTTAGTCTCGCCACGTGAACGATGTCACTTGCAGCGGACGATGAAGCTGACAGGTCAGCGGGGATGACTTCATACGTGACATCGGTCACTTGTCGCACCACACGGTATGGGCCAGTATAGCGCGACAGCAGCTTTTCGGAAAGGCCCACACGTCGAATGGGTGACCAGAGAACCCGAAGTAAAGTGCACGTCGTGATGGTGGCAATGATAGAGGCGTCTCTGATGCTCCTGTGAGGCCTCGAGACGGGTGCGGGCGAACTGGCGCGCGTGGTCGGCGTGTGCGATCGTGTCGCGGGCGTATTCAGTGGTTGAACGTGTGGCCGAGGGCAACAAAGTGTCCAAGGGCAACGCGGGTTCTCGGCCGTATAGGAGATAGAATGGTGAATAGCAGGCGGTGTGGTGACACGATGAATTATTCACGACCGTCACATATGGTAAGTGAAGATCCCAGTTGTAGTGGTCGGTCGCACCGTACTTTGAAAGCATGTCGGTGATAGTCCAGTTGAGGCGCTCCGTGAGGCCATTGGTATGTTGGTAGTAAGACGTGCTGAACTTGTGCTTTTTCGATCAGGAGGGGAGGGTGTCCTCGACGACTGCCGACAGAAAGCTCCCGCCACGGTCAGTGAGTAATTGGCGTGTAGCACCGTGCACTAAAATGATGTCATAGAGCAGAAAATCAGCAACGTCAGTAGCACAACTTGTCAGAAGGGTTCTGGTGATTGCGTACCGCGTAGCATAATCAGTAGTGACGGCGACCCATTTATTTCCAGAGCCCGAGAGAGGAAACGGTCCAAGGAGGTCTAGACCAACACGGAAAAAGGACTCCGGTGGGATGTCGATCGGCTGGAGACATCCAGCTGGAGGTGTGGAGGGCTTGTTCCTGCGCTGACAGGGCTCAAAAGCGACAACGTAGCGCCGCACGGAGTGGGCGAGACCCGGCCAAAAGAATCGACGGCGTACACGGTCGTATGTGCGCGAGACGCCCATGTGTCCAGCCAAGGGACCGTCGTGAAGTTGTTGGAGGACCGTCGAATGCAGGAGTGATGGAATTACGAGCAGAAGGTCAAGGCCGCATCAGCCGGTTCATCGACGGGGTAGCGGGACAAACAATCGGCATCCTGGTGCAGGCTTATATACCACGGAGAAGGTATATTCTTGCAGGCGTAACGCCCAGCGAGCGAGTCGTCCCACGGGGTCCTTGAGCGAGGATAGCCAGCAGAGCGCGTGGTGATCAGTGATGACATAGAAGGGGCGTCCGTACAAGAATGGACGAAACTTCGCAACAGCCCACACAAGAGCGAGGCACTCGCGCTCTGTGATTGAATAATTGCGCTCAGCGGGTGATAGAAGTCGGCTGGCATAGGCTATAACGCGATCATGTCCACGCTGGCGTTGTGCTAACACTGCTCCTATGCCGTGACCGCTGGCATCAGTTCGAACTTCCGTTGAGGCAGACGGGTCAAAGTGGGCCAGAATTGGAGGCGTGGTAAGGAGAGTTGGGAGCTGCGAAAAAGATGCGGCATGGTCAGGTCCCCAAGAAAATGGGGCGTCTTTCTTCAAGAGGTCGGTAAGAGGACGTGCGATGGTCGCAAAATCCTCCACAAAGCGTCGGAATAAAGAGCACAGCCCTATGAAACTACGAACGTGTTTGGTAGACTTTGCAACAGGAAAGTTCGTAACGGCGCGAATTTTGTCCGGATCAGGTTGCACGCCTCTGGCGTCCACGAGCTGTCTAAGGACGGTGATTTGGCGGCGAGCGAAGTGACATTTTGACGAATTGAACTGGAGACCGGCGCGGCGGAACACGTCAATAATCGCTGAAAGACGGTCTAGATGTGTGTCAAATGTGGGCGAATCAACGATGACGTCGTCCAGATAGCACAAACAGGTGGACCACTTGAGCCCCTGAAGCAAAGAGTCCATCATTCGTTCGAAGGAGGCGAACGCGTTTCAGAGACCGAAAGGCATCACCTTGAACTGGTAAAGGCCGTCAGTGGTAATAAATGCAGTCTTCTCTCGGCCAATGTTGCCGACGGATATCTGCCAGTCGCCGGACCCTAAGTTGATAGAAGAAAAATAGGTGGCCCCGTACAAGCAGTCTAGAGCGTCATCAATACGTGGCAAAGGATAGACGTCCTTTTTTGTGATTTTGTTCAGGTGGCGATAGGATGAATGGATGGATAAAATTTTATTCGATCTATTTGAATGTGGTTTGCCTCCTAGACGTCCGGGAGCACCCTGGCCGACATATCTAGGTAAGCACGGTCAACCAGCCAGAGCTGGTCATCCGCGCAAGTGACCCGAAGAGCGGCCTCCCACGAGGAAAAGGAAGGGTTGGGAATAGGCTCTACTGCCATGGGCATGGGGCAGCTCCAGAGAGAGTGGAAAAGATATGCCCAGGGCACTCGGCAGGTGGTACATTGTGGATAATGGAGACCAGGGTGACCAGCCGCATCGGTGCGCGCTGTTTTAATCGAGGCAGAGATGTTAATGCGTCCATCCTCTGTCGCGGCAGCGGCCGTGACCGTTCCTATGAGCGGACCGACCATGGCGTCGACATAAAGGACGTCTTCGCGATCTTGGTAACGTCGGGTGTTGTAATCAGCTCGCGCCTTACGCTGACCCGGATAGCGGAGCGAATTCATGTTCCGTGGCAACGGTTGAAGTTGCATGTTAGCTGCGAGTCTTACAGGAATCGGGAACCACGGCTCTTCTATCGGGATCGTGCCACTTGGCTCACACCCCAGAGTTCGGAGTAGGTTTTGTCCAGTGAGTGTTCGGGAGAGGCGTAGAAGCTGATTACTCCTCTGTGCCTCTGTGATTTCCTGGACGGTATTAGAGAGACCAGTCTGTAGGAGGCGGGTAGTGCTAGCGCGCACCGGCAGCCTCAGTACGGTCTTAACCGCCCGCCAGATTAGAAGATTAGCCTGATCCATTTGTTTTTGAGTGAGGTGGTGATACGGTAGGTGGTAGGCAAGGCGACTGACCAATAAAGCTTCAATCATTTGCATCGTGTCCTTTTCAGACAGGCCGTGATTTCGTGACGCAATCCGGCGAAACAATCCTGAGATTTGTTTTATTAGTTTATCGAGGAGGTTCAGTGTAAAACCCGCATCTAGGTTAGATTATATGTGCATACCAAGGATCCTGATTCTATGTACATTAGGCACTTGTTGACCATGTATGAACAGGTGTATGCCTGGGTCGCCTTTGTGGGGTTTAATAGTGAGCAATTCGGATTTTTCCGGCGAGCAGAAGAGCCCCATTATGCGAACATGCCGTTCGATAACGTTGCTAGCTGTTTGTAGGACATCCTGGGCCTCCCCAATAGAGCCTTGTGACACCCATAGAGTCATATCATCAGCATAGAAAGCGTGGTGCAATTTAGTGATACCTGCGAGCTCTCTGGTGAGTGGGGCCATGGCTACGTTCAAATAATAGTGTTGATAGGACTGCCCCCTGGGGTGTGCCCCTGTTTGGAAGGGCATAGGCGGCCGATGAGAGTGGACCTAATCTAATCTCACCGGTACAAACTTCCAAAAAAGCTTTGACATAATGCCAGATCCTACGGCCGCAACCTGTGGTGGCAAGGGTCCTGAGGATATGGTCGTGTCCTACGTTGTCAGAGGCCTTTTGTATGACTAATGCTAGGATGGCTCTGGTGCGGGCTGTTTGTCGTTAGGGATTTAATAAGGTCTCTTGAATATGCAAGAGGACATTCGGCGCCGATAGGTTGTGGCGGAAGCCAAACTGAGTGTTGAAATGCTGGAAGTGGAAGAAATGCTTAGATTCTAAGTGCGGTTGTAGTCGCCGGTCAATCACGTGCTCAAAAAGTTTGCCTACCCAACTCGTGAGCGAGATAGGTCGTAAATTCTGAAGCGGTAAGGATTTATTCTGTTTCGGAATACGATTATTCTGGGCGTGTTTCCAATCGCCAGGCAGTGTGCCCTTTCGCCAGTGTTCGTTAAAGAGATCCGTGAGCTCCTACAAAGATATGTCATCTAAATTTTGGAGGACTTTGTACGTTATCCGGTCGGCTCCTGGTGCAGTGTCCATGGTAATATAGCGAAGGGCCTGTTTCACCTCCGGCAGTTCTGCAGATCTGCATCCAGGTTTTCGTCTGGATCAGGGGGTGTTAAAGGGGCTGCGTTCGGATGTGTAGGCATGAGCTGTGGAATATACAGATTTTTGACGTGTTCCATAATATCTGTGCCCTTTTGCTCCTTTAAGTAAATCAGCTTTTGTGCAGTAGTGTCCGCGTGGGTTTTGGTGTAAGTGCGATCGAGAAGAGCCCTCAGGAGGTTCCAAGTGCGTTTTGTGCCCAGCGTTCCTTTCAGTGTGCCGCAAAAGTTGGCCCAGTTTGTTTGAGCAAGCTGGGTGGCATATTGTGCAGCCTCCTCCGTGACTGCTGCGATACGAAGGCGAAGTTTGCGGAGTAATCTCTGGTGCTTCCATCGTTTGGAGAGGCTTCGACGAGCCTCCCACAGATGGAGGAGGCTGGGGTCTACTTGGGGGGCATTCTTGGTGTTCTTAATCTTTCTTCCAGATCTGTCGAGGGAAAGTTGTATCTTCTGAGTCCAAGACTCCAAGGTCTGCGGTGTGGTATCCTACATGGCGATGTACGAGCGGAGTTTATCCCAGTCAACGAGGGTCTGAATTTTGGGCGGAAAAATTTTGGAATTTTGCGTTACGATTGTTTGTATCATGTGGTGATCGCTGCCTAATGTGTCTGGCCGGACCTCGTGTGCTTTCACTATCACATGTGTGCCTGTCATCGTGAGGTCTGGCGTGGTGTGTGTTGTCGTACTGATGCCCACTCTCGTTGGTATAGTGGGATCTGTGATTAAAGTAAGTGCGTGGTGCATCATAGTGTTATGTATAAGGTTGCCCTTCGGTATGTTATTTATATAACCCTGTGCCGTATGGCGGGCGTTCACTCACTATGATTCGATGTGTACAGCGCGTTTGAGCAAAAATTTCCGCTATCCTTGTGCCCTTATCTTTAGGGGGACTGTATATGTTCACAACCAACAGTCCTTTTCCCGATGTGGGGTTGGACGGTATAATCTCGAGAGCAGTGTACTCGGTTCCTCCTTCAGAAGGACCCCCGATATGGGTTCGTTCTATGAAGGGGAGGGTTTTATTAATAAGAATAGCGGTACGCGATGTTAGGGATGCCACGTGATATCCCTGCAACGATAGAGACGCGGACCCTGTTTCCTGCAGGGCCAGTATATCTGGCGGCCTCGGAAAATGTTTAAAGTATGCGGCCAATTGGGCGAGTTTCTTTTTGATGCTTATACAATTCCATTGCCATATCATTAGGTCAGATAAAGTTTGATTTCCGGGTGGAGGAGTTAAGCCCGCTCTACCCGAATTCTGTCGCTTATTGGAGTTGGCCAAGTTGAGTCGTTACGGGGGTCGAAACCCCCAACTGTGGGCTGGTCAACTTCTCCGTGGGCTTAGGGGAGTGAGTGGGGGCGGCAGGTTTGGGCTGTTTATGCTTACGGGTGTGTGATGATTGGGCATGCAAATCGAAGAGGTGATTAATTGCAGATTCTATTTTGTCGATGCGTTGATTAAACGCGGTCTCCACTCTTTGTAGGGCCTGCTCTTGTTCATTAACCATTTGTATTTTGACAGCCTCGAGGCTGTCGCTTACAAATTTTAGAACTAGTTGCGTGAGGCCTTGTGTGAATTCTGGAGTTTTGAAATATTGTGCACAGGTCTGTTGTGAGAGGACTGGTGCATGGGGCGGCGCTGGATGGGGAGGTATTGTGGAGGCCTGCTCAACGGGTGACTTACCAGTGTCGGCCAGGGGTACTGCCGTTGCTGCAGCTGTGGGTCTGGATCCAGGCACCCCTGGTTGCCAAACCAGATGAAATCTTCAGACCCCCTCTTGCCGCCGAGGTAGGCGCATGGGTGGGTTCTCGTTGCAGGAGTGCCGGCCACGTGGCGTCACTTCTTGTGCCGCACTGCACAGGGGGGCGTGGCGGGTGGTTCGTGAGTGGTGTCGCAGGTGTCCGTATGGCAGGAGGTACTCGAAGTTGAACATGTGATTGTTTGGTTTTCTTTTCATGGTATGATATTTTCGGTTCCTTGGGTCGGGCGGTGCTGTGAGGTGCTTGGCTGCAGGCCTTCTTAGGAATGTCGTCAGGTTGTTGGTTTGTCGTTGATATCTCGGTACTCCGCCTCGATGGAGTCATATCGGCTCCCTTTGGGCGCTGGCGGCGCTCTTTCAGCGCTCGGGGCTCAAGCCTCCTCTGACGAGCCGGGCAACTCAGGTCGATGGTGGGATGGTCATCGGATCCGCAAGTAAGACAGCGTGGAAGGCAACCTTCGTGGTGTTCATCTGGGTTAAGCAAGCCACAGTTACCGCACCGCCGTTCTTGTGGGTATGGGCAGATGTCATGCCGATGTCCGGTTCGGAGGCAGCAGTGGTACACTTGGGTTACTGGGCGGAAAGGTCTGCATCGAAATTCTACGCCTTGAAAGTACACGTAGCTGGGAACTCGCCTGCTGTCGAAGGTGTAGAGGCATGCTCCGTTCGTTCCGAAGGGTCTGGCTTGGGTTATGTTGATATCATGGGGGTAGGTGACCGTATCGTTCATGAGGCCTTCCTCGGTAGGTGTAAGTAGGGCGCCGGTGATTATCCCCTTGCAGGAGTTGTCCAGGGAAGCCACATACGCAGAAACTTGATACGATTTGTTTGCGAGCAGGAGCGTCTGAATGTGGCAAAGCTGTTCCGCCAGGTCAGGGTCCGGGGTGCTGACCAGTGCGATGTTCTGTTCCTTGCGTACTCGTATGCGCGCAGTCGGAGGCAGCGGGGCTCGGATTGCGGTTTGTATCGCGTCTCGCAGCGGTAAGACCGCTTCTTGTTGTAGTGATATACCTCCTCTTGTTCGGAGAACCACCTTGTGGTCCCCTGCGGGGAGGCGCGGCAGTCGAGGCCAGTCGGATCCGTGTCGACGTTCGCATGAGTCGAATGGGGCGGGTGGAGTCTTGAAGGACTCCTCGGCGACAACCCTCCGTCGGCGAGCGTCGACCACCCGGTACCATGGAGTCTGAGCCACGGGTGGCTGGGGATGTGTATCATTGGGCATGTTGGCTGCTCCGCTCTGGCCTGGGCGGTAGTCGCAGAACTCGATGTGGCGCTCGGGCTCCAAGTCGTCTGCATCCATGCAGTCCAGTTGGCCTGCTGGGTCGGAATTGCTGGCGGACATCTCCGCGGCTCCGGCCCCTACCCTGGGAGCCGCATTGCAGGGTTCGTCGGATGCCGAAGCGGCGTCCGCGTCCGCCGTGCTGTTGTCGCGGTGGCGCGTTTAGGCTTAACGTGGTGACCGCCGCTTAGGGATTTCAAACGGCCGTCTCGGGCTAAGAAAAAAGTCGAGCCCGGAAATATTGGTGTCAAGTAAATGCTGGTGACTTGCCGGTGACGATGGTTGTACGATTTCGTGCCGATGGCTAAAGATTCCGGGTGGTTGAGGGTGGATTAGCAGAGCCCGCTGCGACGCGATGTGCATCCTCCGTTGCCCAGGTAGCGTCCTTTCAGGTGGCGATAATCTACACAATAACGCCACGTTCCATCCTTCTTTTCGAAAAGTACGACGGGAGAAGCCCAGGGACTACAGGAAGGCTCGATAATGTCCTTTGCAAGCATCTTTTTGACTTCCTGTTGGATAACAGCTCGTTCGGACGCGGAAACACGAATATGACGTCGGTGAATAGGGTTCGCATCGCCAGTATTTATGCGATGGGTCACGACGGACGTTTGACCTAAGGGTCGATTGTCAAAGTCAAAAATGTCGCGATAGCCGTCAAGAACGCGGCAAAGGGCTTCAGCTTGAACAGATGTAAGATCAGAGGAAACCATCTTCTCAATGTCGACGTCAGTACCGTGTGATGACGTCACGGTATGGGCTGAGCTGTGACCATCTTCCACTGTGAATGGCTCGATCTCATCATCTTGCAAAGCGCTAATTATAGCCAATGAAATACCCTGGGGCAGAACTTGCGCGGTTAGCGCGAAATTGACAAGGGGAAGGCAGGTGCGGTTGCCAGTAATTGTCAGCACAGTGTGCGGCACGGTAACACCATGTGTAAGTATAACTGCCGGAATTGGTGCGACCACGTAGTTACCGTCAGGTACAGCTGGTGAGGACAACAAGTCGACGTGCATCACAGATTGAGGCGGTAGGCGAATAAAATCCATGCAGCTCAAACGGCTTGGAGGTGGGTCCACAGGGTCGACAAGAAGAGGCAAGTCAAGGCGAAGTGAGCCGGCCGAACAGTCAATGAGGGCCGAATGATTGGCAAGGAAATCCAGACCGAGAATGAGTTCGTGAGGGCAGTGCTCGATGACGGTGAAGAGAACGACGGTGTGGCTCTCAGCAATGGTGAGTAGGGCAGTGCACATGCCAACAATAGCGACAGTCCCTCCGTCGGCTACTTGTACAAATCGGTTCGGGGCAGGCGTCAGAACTTCCTTGAGCCGACGGCAAAGGGCAGCACTCATAATGGACACATGCGCCCCGCTGTCAATCAACGCGCACACAGGAACATTGTCGACGAGAACATCTAAAAGATTCTTGTTCGTCGGTAAGGTGAAGCGAGGATTTTGAGCCAATATCGTCTTTGCACCTTCACCTCCAGAAGCTGCGCTGTCTAGTTTTCCGTTCGGGGGTGCGGCGAGTAGGTCGGAGAAGGAGCACGGCGTGACGGGGGCGAACGAGATTGACGATGGGAGGGAGAAGGCGAGCGGGAGTAGCGGGGTCGTGTCAAAGGTGACGGAGGGTCAGATGATGGAGCGGACATAGAAGGGGCGAAGGAAAAGGACGCGCTAGAGGGGCGAGGGTGGTAATCAGGAGAATAGCGTATCGGAGAAGTACAGCGGCTGCGGCAGTGGCGAGCGACATGTCCAATGCGTCGGCAGTTAAAACAGATCGGCTTCGCGTCCACGGTTCGCCATTCGGAGGGGTTTCGCTGGCCGTAAGAGGAGTAAGAAGAATGCGGTGCGGACGTGCGTGGGAAAGAGGTTCCGAGCGTATGGAACGAATGGATTGCAGGCCGACGTTGGATAACTCTTGACGGATGACGGCCTGCATCAAGGAGATTGTCACTGGAGAATGATCAGGTGACGTGCATGAAGGGGCCACCGGTTGTGCCGCTTCGACCTCACGACGAATGATGCGGGTCAAGTTGTCACATCGTGACGGCTGGTGCAAGAGGTCGCCACAGGATGATGTAGCAGCTCTGTTGGGAAGTCGCGTGATGTGCTGGGATACCCGGCGGCTTTTAGCATGCTCGAGACGGCAGCACTCCTTGAGGATCGCATCGATACTGGTGACGTTTGTAAACACCAGTAAATTGAAGGCGTCGTCAGCAATGCCTTTGAAGACGTCAATAACCTTATCGTCATCAGACATGGTAGGGTCAGCCTTGGCACAAAGGGCCAAGACGTCGAGAATGTACGACACGTAGGACTCGGTCGACGTCTGTACACGTGTGGCAAGGGCTTTCTTGGCATTGACTTGGCGACCGAATGGATTGCCAAAGAGGTCGCAGAGCTTCTCTTTGAAGAGGTCCCAGCTCGAGATCTCGTATTCGTGAGTCTGGAAACATGCAAGTGGAGCTCCGTCGAGGTAGAAAAGAACGTTCGCGAGCATAATAGTTGGATCCCACCTGTGACTGGTGCTGACACGTTCGTATAAGTGGAGCCAGTCGTCAACATCAGGACTGCTGACTCCGTTGAAAACACCAGGATCCCGAGGGGGGGAGACGGCGACGTAGGTCGGGGCTGCAGGCGGAGACGGTTGCGTAGATGAAGTGCCGCCAGCCGGAGCCGAAGTTGCACTGTGGCCGTTGCGACTGCTGCGAAGCTCCATGACGGGTACGGGGAACGTCCACCTCCACCAAATTAATGTTACGTGTAGCTGGAGCACAATCCTATATATAATTTATTTACAGGGAAGCTAACGGAAGGCCAAAATGGCGACGCTATATCAAGCTGGCCCACGTCGTCGTCTTCCTCAGTGCAGCCTCACTGTGGCGGCTGTTCCGTAGCAATATTGAGTTGATTGGCTGTGTTAGACGGCAAGTGTTTTTTCTTCGGAAAATTTTTTGAACACAGCTTCACTTGAAGACACGAATTTTAACACAACATGGCTTAAATATACAAGGTTGTTGCTATCTTTCACGTATTCTCTCATGCTAAGAAGAGTATGCTCCTCGAAAATGTCATCAGTTGTGAGGATTTCCAAACAAGAACGGCAAGCCTTTGGTGTCATTATAGAATGACGAACTAAAAAGCCTGCCAATTGGGCCACGATGTCGCTTTCGGCTTCATTCGAAGGTTCTAGTTCACCAATACCATGACTCGCTACTGGCTCTGCTATTTGGCTTTGTACCTCCTTGATTTCTTCAGCAAAGAAGTCTACCAAGCAGCTGCTATCGTCAACTTCATAGTTTGAATTATGTGAAACTTTCAGAAACTGGCTAGCCGACAGTATTTTTACAACATTTTTCAAGTCTTATGCACTTGGCACGGGTGAAATCGTTCTTACTACTGTAAATAAGTTTTCTAGGCAGTCCTGTGCCATCCTTTCTGTAAAAAACAAAGTTGTAGCCACATTCAAGCAGTAGCACAAAGTGCAGTTGCAGCACCAGTGTTGTTGCCATTATTACGACTGCTTGACATGGCTTCCACACTTTTTGACCCCAATTCCCACACCTTCCATTATATTTGCTGTGACTCGAAGTATTTCAGTGGATTCTTCATATTAACGCTTATTTGTAAAATTCAAACCGACAACTGGCTGGCGAGATGTCATCAGAGTGTACCACCTAAATATGAGCTCGAAAAACCAAGTAGTAGTTTATGCTTCCAATGGTAGCTTTCCAGACTTGCTAAAATATCTCATGGCTGATGGGACTTCTCGGAAAAACTGCACTGCGATTGCTACTTTCAATTTTGTGAAAGGTACATTCGGCAGATGCGCAGTATTCACAATTGGAACCACTCGCAGCAGTTCTGTGTCCAACTTTAAAACAGTTTCTGAAGTTTCCTAAAGGAGATATTTCTTCCAAAGCTGCAGTGCTCGTGCACATTTTTGTGAGGACTACTCTTCTTCGCTGCTGTCAGGGGAAAACATCTGAGCATCTGGTTCTCCTGTTGAATGAAGTGGTGACGTAGTATGATTCCCTAGAATTTTAACACCAGCCAAGGGAAGACGAGATGCTGGCAGCTTTCACTGCGTGGGTGCCGCTGTGCAAGACCAAAAAACAGATTGTCAGATGCTAGACGCGTCACTTTAAACTTTAAACAAAAAAGGGCCTCTGGCCCTATAGCACCTAAGCCTGAAGTCGAAGTGTGTAGGCAGAGTGTTTGATTTTAGAAGCCGACGACCATCTTGCCGCCTCCCCTCGAACTGGTCGTTATCAAAGTGAAGCCGAACGAATGAAAAAGTGTTTTGAATGTTTGAGTTATGAGACTGTAGGTAGGGAATGATTGCATTGAGGATACGAGAGGCAAACTGCAATCCCTTTTTATCCCTGTTAGGCTGTAATGTTGCCTAACTTCAAGATAAAATTAAATGTAAGCATGAAGGCTGCTTAAACTGCGAATCCAATACATAAATAGAAAGCAAGACACTTACCTCGCAAAGTCTTGAATTGTCCGTCGGCTTCCAACAGTGGCGTTTCACTTGAATTTCCCACTTATTTCTGCATTATGAGTAAAGGGGAAAGCGAAGGCACCTATGACCCTTCTTTGTAGCGCTTGTGCGCAAAGGTATGCTGCGCCTGGCATGGTAGAGTTTGCTGCAGTGAAACTGTGACACACGTTTCATTGCACATACCGAATCGTACAAGTCACTCCACCAATAATGACCGCGGCCTCGTAGAAACTGCAAACACTACACAACACGACAACTCGAGGCGCACATACGTGCGTCCATGTCAACCGCTCCGACACAATATGACCACGGCGAGGCGCGGGCCTGGTAAAAAGGTGTCCCCACACTGTACGGCGGGAGGCGGCGCTGACATCGAGGCACCCTATCGCATCGCCGTTGTACACTCCATTTCGTACATCAGATCACGTGCAATGCCCTGGGAGCTAGAGATACTTTTTTCAGCGGCTGCGTTCGCACATAGAAATAGTTCAGTGTTTCTTGACCCGTTGTTACTAAAAATTTTATTTATATAAGCTCCGCTCTGAGTAAACAAAGAAGGAATTTACCCTTAGAAGCAATTCATGTACTTATACGGCGGCTAAAACGTTGTTTTAAATCAATTTGCTTTTCGTTATTTTCTTTATTACCGCCCGTCGCTGCCGGCTCACGAGCATGCTCGCGCGAGCAAACATCGCTGGCGTGCAGCGAAGCACAGCCGGAAACGCGTGGAGTGATATATTTTGGTGGCCGCACTCTTTGCGTAGACTGCACAGCGTTGCATCTGATGTATAAAACGGAGTATACCAGAAAGCTCGCCTTCGTACATAGCATTCGCCGCCAGCGTTTACCGGTAAGCATTACGGTTACATAAGCTGCAGATACTGGGATGTGTGAGAAGCAGTAGGCGCTATTTGGATGCTATCGGAGGGGGGGGGGCGGAGAGTTCAACTCTTAGAGGGGAAGCTTAAGCGTCCTCCAAATTTTCGTATCACCAGTTGATCATATTCGTACGGTTCAGAGTATTCATTTCTGCAAGCGTGGCCCTTTAGCCCATGATATTCCGCCTTGAGCTTTCGAGGAGAGCGGACGTGTTATGGCTCGCCGGGCGTGCACCGTCTGCTGGCCGCGGTGACAGGTTCTCTTCTGCACGGTTGGATTATATTTTGTTGCCTACGTTGTCTTCGAGCGAGACCATTCAGCATGCGTTTCTTGCATGGAGATCAGGCAAGAAGATTATATCAGGTGGAAAGACAACTGGTCCGTCGCTGGCTTTCAACATGCGACGTCCACAAGGAGGGTGGTGCGAAGGAGACTTAAGGAAGACGCTGAGATTGATGAGCTGCCGCATCTCTTCAAGTTGGGAAATGGCACTGTCCTTCGTGGGGCCACGTGTCGGTCGCCGCTATGGTTGAGGTGCCGCAGGCAAGGACACATATGACATGACTGCCACACACCACGCTGTGGAGTGTGCCGGTTGTTCGGACATGAAAGCCAAGATTGTGCAACGAGTTACTCCCTAGTAAGCAAAACGGTCCTTCCCACAGATGACGCCCAAGAGAACATATAGGATTCGGATGAAGCTTAGAAGTCTGCTCCGAACAGCAACACCAAGAAACTCGTTCCTTGTCTTGCCCCCGAAGCCGTTTCTTGACGGACACCGAGAAAGGTGGACGGACAATGCCTGGCAGCCAGGTCTTGAGGAAGGCAGCTGAGGAGCGTGCCGAAACAGACTGTATGCCAGAGCCACCGCTCTTAAGCCAAACAAGCGAAGGGGAAGACATGAACGACAGTACTGAGGCCACTAGCGCAGGAGAGAAAGCAGACTCTACCGGGGGGACCACGGCACGCGGGAAGCGCCACAGAACGAACATTCCGAAGTCGACGGAGGACAGCACTGAACACAAGATTAAACGCCTGAAGCATCAGCGGTGTTGCGTTGCTGGCGCGAAGGGTGAAAAATCATGTCCCTGAAATCAAGTCGGCATAATCGTCGCCGCTTCGGAGTCAGGTTAGTGACAAATAACACTCCGACCTTCTTACTGCAGGGTAGAGCCGCGTTAATTGCTTTACTGCTGGCTCTCGATTAAAATGGGTATGATTGCACCATTATACCTGCACCACTACGCGTAGAACCGCTCAATGTAAGGGATCTACGGTCAAGTCACAAGCAATATTAGTTCAAACGCATAATTCAAGTGACAAAAGTTAACAAAGAAGAGGCGACCGACAGCATTGTCCCATGATTTTCTTTACGGTACATTGCATGATGCGTGCTGCGGGAACTTCAGTGTGTGTTGTTGCGTTAAAAAATTATGTTGGAATTGTCCTGTAAAACGATTTCTTTCCGCCTTTAGACGGGAATCTTGCCTGTTAAGAAGAAGCTTTGGCTCGGGTGCTCCTATCTCAATACATGTAAAAGGAGAATTAGTTTTTCTCGGCAACCAATGCACCGAATTTGGCGAAGTTTCTTGAATTCACCAGAAAAACTTAAAATCTAGTGACTTTTGGTTTCGATTTTTTTATATAGGTCAATTTTTATCAAAATGGACAAAATTTGGAAATTTTCAGAATACAAAACCAGAATACAAAACTATCAAATTTACAACTCAGTAACTCAGCAACGAATAATGATATCACAGTTATGTAAATTGCATCTAATGGTACATATAAAGCAGGCAAATTGATATGTTGCGCATGAATCTCGAAAAACTTAGTAATATGACAATACAGCTTTTTCAGAACCCTTGTAAACAAAGTGACAAACTTACGTAAAATAGGATATGACAAATAAAATTTCTCCGCTTTGAGAGATCTACTGGAGGGTTTTCATAGAACCGCGACATCTGTTCTGGATGCAGAGCTTTAATTTGTAAACTTCGTGCTACTATCTTTTTTTGAACTTTCCACTTTTTGAAAATCCTTTTAACAAGTTTCAGGCTCTATATCGAAATTCTGCTTCCGTGACACACTATAGTTTTCATTTATACCTCAAATTCAACAAATTTTATTAAAATCGATCCAGAGGTTATCTCAGAAAAACGTTTTTGCGTTTTACATGCGTTTGAATAGGCCATGTCGGAGTTGGGCCCGAGCTAAAGCTCCTTCTGAAAGCGTGGTTAGAAGAAAGAAGGATATATGTGCCTTGGGGAATGCAGCGGTTTCTTGTGCAAGAAAGCTTATACTGTTGAACGTGTTTTCAGTGAAAGTATTAATGACATAATCGCTTCTGATATGTTACAGAGAACTTTAAAGGAGACCTACCCCTCAATCCACATGACAATCGTTTTTTACCGCCTGAACCCGATTTTGAACCGGTGGACGTTATGTTTTTCTCGGACTGCACACAAACTAGCGTAGTCTGTTAGCACATAGGCACTGTGATGTTAAAGGCCGAACTGCGCATGAATATTTCTTGGGGATGGTTGTGGACGTAAGTGGTGTGTACAAGACGATTGACTGCGACGAATGTGATGTCTGTGTTAGATACTTTAACACACTTTAACAAAATGGGATCTGTGATCGGAAACACCTATACAGGCTTGTAGTCAAGCTGGAAATAAGGGTAAAAATGCTTTAACCCAGTGGGTAAGACAGTCAGCTGCTGAAGGTTACGTAGTAGGTTCGAAACTCACCACATCTAACGTTTTCTTTTATTTATTTTTTACGCAATGATTACCTTATAGCGATTCGCCTTACACGAAAGACAAAAGGATGGAGAGGTTTCTCCGGGGGGTAGGCACATAAATGCTTATGCATTTTGAAAAAAAAAATTTGCAGTTTCTTCCGAAAGGCGGTGCATGGATTGCGATAGCAAATTAATGAACTGTTATGCGAAATAGCTATAGTTGTTTTATCGTCGCTATAACTTGCAAACTTAGGCAGACTAACTAAGTTAACAAGCATGGTGTCACCCGCGCGCAAGCCGACATGAAAACATTTCACTTTCTAACAGCGGAAACTCGCTGTAAGAACACTGACGCGGTGAAACGCGGCAGCAGCAGCAGGAGCAGCAGCGAGCGAAGTGACATTCGTGCTTTCTATCGTTTCAACGCAAAGTGAGCTCCGAAAACACAGAGCACGCACAAAGCTACGAGCCTCTGACGCGTCTGCACTCGGCCCCCAACGCAGATTGCTCGCAGCATACCTCCGCGCGACCGTGCGCAGCCGCCAAATGCGTGGTTGGTGCCGGAATAGAGCGTCGCCTCACATCCCTACGTTTCCCCGGGCGCCTCGTAACCTTGGGTGCCTTACGCACGACGGAAGACGCCACGCTTCCTCCTTGCTTTCGTCTCTTTTGCGCGAGCGAGAATGAGCTGCGATCGTCGGCTCCCCTTGCACGCCATCAGTCGCAGATACCGGCTGGAACGTCACGGCGATGGCGACGCCCAAACCAACGCCGACGAAGGAAATGCGCTTGGAATGTCCATATTATTGCTATCGCAATAAACATACATGCAATAACTCCTCTGGGAGTTGTGCAAGCATGCGTAAGCATTCTGGGAATTGCTCATCTCTACGTAACCCTGTCTCATTATCAGTGTTCAGAAACTTGATTCATCCAGTACAAACGACAGCACTGCGGCATCGCGAACTGGTGCGGATGGCGGCGCAAGGTGCATTGATAACGCGAGCATACTACAGCAAATGGGAGCGACAGGTGCGCTGATTACATTCCAATCATCATAAGCCGTTATCGATCTTTAGTGCCTTGCGCATCCGTGTTGAACCATAATGAACTGTGATGGCGGCTGCGCATGGCACTGACCCGCAGACTGTATTTTAAAAGCGATCTGCGAAGCGGACAGGGTGCTGAATGCTGATGGCTCCACGCGCTGTTTTCGGCGCTTCGCGATGAAGAGAGACGCGCGCGCTCAAGTCTTGATAGCAATATGCGAATGGGGCAGGGCTGCGTGTGCTGCGACCTTCGTGATCGCTGTGTCCTCGCCACATCGTTAGCGTTGAAGCGACATGCAGCGCGAAGGTAAAGTAGCTCACTGCTGTGCTCTGTATATGGAAATCGATCGTATTACGGGACGGACGGTTTTCTAGCTGGGTAAAAATGACTACGCATTTAAACACTAAGACAATTCTATCCTTAATGTAATGTAGGGAAATTCAACAGACAGAATTTCACGCAGCAAAAAAAACAATATACACGTTGAATTGTTGTAGAGCTGTTAAAACCTGCCGTAGATAAAGGGCTCCTGAAACGGTTTTTGTCATAGCCTAGACACAGGGGATATCTCTGAATGAATGCTTTCTCTCAAAAATATTGTGTTAACCCACTGTATTAGCACAGGTACGAGTGGTTAAACATTACCCTGTGTTCAAGCTGTGGCGTGTCCCCTCAGCTTTTACACATTGCGGCTATCGCTATATCCTGTCTCCTTCAAGTGGTGAGGCAAATTTTGACTCATTCAGGTTGATCTGAACCGACGGTGGCCCCCGTATCTTCCTTACGCAAGGTCATCGTCAAGCCTCAGCTCCATGGAGGGAAGTTTCAACGTGATTGCGCGCGGCACATGCAGTCGCGGACACTCGCAGCATTGTTGTGAGCCTATATAGCAATTTACAAACTATAAAGTAGCGCTCTTTCGGTATGATTTAGGTTTGATAATCGAATAACCGGAAAATATCTAACGCATATACGCTTACGAACGTTTCTATAATGCGTTTGTAAGATTTCCTTGCAGCCTTTAGGGGAAACAGAAGGCGCTGCCGCTAACTTGTAGATGTATGAAAACGGGTATTTGCGCTTGCGCTACTCTAGCATTCAAAAAATAGTCCCTCTCTTTCTTGAGCGCGTTCCCGGCAGCGTTCATGAAACGCCGCCAGCACTTCTGCCGAACGCACGACGAGTGGCCCGCTCCCGCTGCCGTTTCTCAAACGCAGCCTGCTCTTCGGGTGAATGAAAGAAACGCGATCTTCCCATCTGACTACGGGGCTTGAACTCGCGGGAAACGGCGGGCGCAAGCGAGCGAACACACGACCTTCTCTAGAGAGAAGGGACGCCTGTGATTAGCTAGCGCCTTGCGCTGAGTCTACTTCATCCACATAAAACCCTGCTTTAAAGGGCGCGTATGATGAATCGAGAGTGGCTGAGTTGGTCAGCGTTGTCGTCCCGCATCCCGGACGTCGATGACTCGAATGCGCCGCACGACAAGAAATCCTTATTTTAGCCCGGCTTGGGATTTTCGTACGGCAACACCGAGAGAAACCACTTTATTCGCCACTGCAGCGTTGGAAGTTAGGGCACGTAGGGCTTGTGCGGCTCCCCGGTGGGAGCGACGTCTTGCGCCCACGAGACGAGTGCCAATTGTCTTTTCTTGACTGCTCTTGTCAGCAGCTGGTTCCAACGCTACTCGGAGGGGGCTGGCAGTGATCATTGTGGGGGAAGGTTACCCTCGCATACCCAGAGAATGTGAACCTGAGGGGCGAACACTCCGTGGCCGCACTTAGTACAGATAGGGTCGTAATACCCGCCAGTAAATAAATAAAGACTAGAATGACTGCAAACGGAATTGGTCTACAGTCGGCGAAGCATGGTGGCTTGCGCCCGGTCAGGGGGGGGGGGTAGGCGGGTACACGCGTCTCGTCTCCTTGATTAAGTTCGTAATTTCACCATAGGATTTAAGGGCCTCTGCGAGAGCATCCGCGGCCTAGGGGCGGCCGCCAGGGTAGTTAGTTAGGCCCTGGGCAAGACGGTCGACCCCTTCGTTCCCAGAGTTTTCCCACCTGAGCAGATCCCCCCACTAAGGTTACAGTTCTGTTGAGAGCGCAACCGCGGAGGATGCGTACGGCGGGGCGACAATGCAAGTTTTTCGCGAAATTTGGGATGGCTTGTTTAGAGTCGCTGAGAACATTGCGTGTGTGGTGATCCGCAATGCCTTGCACGATCGCGACCTCTTCGGCAGCGATGGAGGAGTGTGTGCTCACTGTAGCGGCGCTGATGAGAGTGGTGGTTGGCGTGGCTACGCAGGCTGCGTATGTGCTAGAGTCGCGTTTCGCCTCGTCCACGTATGTGGCATGTTTGTCAGCGGAGTAGGTGACGTCTGTCTTGTGCTTTCAGTTGGCGGCGCCTATCGTGGCGGCCCGGTAGCATATTCTTGGCCATGGGCTTTATGACGAGCTGGCTGCACACTCCAGCTGAAGGTGACGCTGCCTGCTGCTGGACTGGTGCAGTCCGACGGCCGCGTTGTACGACGAGCGGATAGTGCTATTTGTCGCCTCTTCGTCTTTACGGCGGAGATGGTAGTAAGGGTGTTTGTAGAGAATCCTACTAATGAGGCAGGCTTCTGGGAGGCACAGGCGTCGGTCTCCTGCATTCCCCTGCGGCGAGTGGCGATGCGGCGTATTAGGACGTTGATTTGGTGAGCTGCGGTTCGGGCAACACCTTTTAGCGCAACAGCTTTAAGGAGCTCGTGTCGCAGAAAAGCCGGTGTCGTCGGTGTCGGCGTCGTCGCGTTGGCCGTGAGCGATAAATCTGGGAAGGCACTTCATAATAAAAAAAACTTGCAAGATGGGCTGGGTGGAAATCAAACCAGGGTCTCCGGAGTGTGAGACGGAGATGCTACCACTCAGCCTCGAGTTCGGTAGTAAAGAGGGACAAAAGCGCCTCTAGTGAATGCGGCGTTGCCTGAGAAACGTGCCGTAGCAAGTTATACTGCGGTGTATATCGGTAGTTATTAGCATGTAATGTACAGAAGTCGCAGTTACACGAGTAGCGAAGTACGTTTCCGCTGCATTTCTTCTGCCCTCTGCGCATATGCAGAGCCATCTTGCGGAAAACACAGAAAGCCGCTCCTCTCAATGTACGGCGCTGCCCTGACACATGGCGCGCCACTCGCCCCATGATCGCGTCCGCCTTCGTGGCGCATCACGGCCCGGCATTCCGTGCCGATCGCGGCGTTTGGCTCGCGTAGATCGTTTCAGTGGGCGGTGCGAACGGGGTGCGATAACGCTATCGCGTTTCACTCCTGAAGGCGCAGCTTAAGAGTCCTGCAAATTTTGCATCCGCAATGTGGTGGTAACGCGTTCGTGATTCCAGATAACTTCCGGTCAACCATTTCTTACAGTCCAGTTAGCCAAGGAAATATAGGTGCTTTGTAGCATAGTATACTGTAGGCACATATTCTTGATTTTTTTTCAGGTATAAGGAATGTGCTCGATGGCGTCGAACGAGTTTGGGCTTTTTTTTGTTGCACTTATTACAATTCACTTGTCCAACACTCCAATACCCCAATAAACCTAGTGCCAGCCTGAGGGTCCTATAAATTTATAGGCTACTATAACGTGTTCTTGCGGAGCGCTTAACCGGAAGTCTTCCGGGAACTCTGACTGTAAGCGTGAAAATGGTCTGATGCTTGAAAAACGAAGAATCGGCGGAACTAGTGACGTCTCACTTGAACTAGTGTCGTCTCATGCGCGATCGTACGGACGCTGTGAACATGCACAGCGAGCACTGCTGCCTCGAACCAGAGACCAAAAGGGCGCGAACGCGCCGATTGTCTTCTGCATCGTCAGGCGCCTTCCGCTTGTGTCGATCGCTTCTCTCGCCGCGACAAACATAATTTCGCCGATTTCACAGATCCGACATTTAAGCCTGCGCTTACAAACAGATCCATTGGGAACGGAACCCACAGTTTCTGCGCGGGAGGCGGCGAGGCTACTGCTACACAAAAGTGTAACTGAGGTGGTGGCCTTCTGACGGACGCTTTCCCTCGTTGTTATGCAGGTTCAATTTCCTTCGCAACGGTTTCTTTTTTCGAATGTCTCCTTTTAGTATATCTTGCTGCTATCATTCTGGGCAAATTCTATACCATTGTTAGCTTCTGCCGAAAGCAGAACCTACGGGCACCTCTGAAAGCCCATCATCAAAATTGCGGGCGACCGCTGTTTACCAAGGAGGTTGGCTTTGACATTGGCGTGTTGCGCTCGCGACTTCTACTGCTCGTAGTCAATGCAGTTTTCTCCCTGCATACATCTGCAGTGCAAGACGCACGTAGTGCTGGTATTAATCATGTTCATTCCGCTAAAGCAGACAGTGCTGCTCCTATCATAACGTGATAAAACCTCGGCACCTCATCAGCTGCAATTGCCAGAGCGGTAGTAGGCCATTGGTTTGAGTACATACTCTTTAAGAGAACACAAATTGCTATGCATACGTTTTCTATTAAATATAAGCTTAACGCAGCAGCATGATTCAAGCATTCTCGATGATGCAACGTGGGTAGGCAATCGGATAGGTCACCAGACCGACGTCATCGGCGCCCTTACGTAGCTGGATGGGCGAGGGGGCGGCTGATTATTCGTGGGAGTGGTGCCACGGCAGTCGGCAATGGCGCACATTTTTAAGGCCTTGAAATAATTCGCATGCTTTCCGCTGAGCGCTTAGATGTGTCTATGGCAAGAAGGGCCTAATCTAACGATCTTGTGTGTTTGTACAAAAATGTCGTCATTATTTTAGGGTATTTTAGGCAAGATGGTAAACATTGATGATGTGCACATAAACTTTCTCATCTGTCTCGTAGAAGTGTTTTTCGTAGCAGCACCGAATGTCTAAAGAATCATCTGCGCTAGATTGCTGCTGTCTAACGCTTCAAATAAATTACTCGATGAAGTGAGACTTATTTCGAGGAACAATAAAATACGTAATTCATTAATTACAATATATCGCAAATTAGACCCAGTATTAATTAATTTATAGAACATACAGCAATCTTCTAATTGTTGCTAGTTCGTAAGGCATAGCGCCTTGGAGCAAATGCTGAGGCTGGCACCGGGTTCGAGATATGTGCCGTGAAACTTGGGATAAACGTTCACTGTGTTTCTAATTAGGTCTTTGAGAACACGGTATCTTATACATTGAAGCACAAAAGTAACGGAACTTCGATGTACTCCGTCGCACACCTGGAAAATTATTAACTTGAAACTCGTGCGATCCTGAGAATTTGCTCCAAGAGGATGCGCCTTGCCAACTTACCGGCTACAATTCGTAAAGTAAAATATGTGCGCTCTAGCAATTACCCAAATCCTCAAACGCTGCCTACACCGCTTGGGCGCCCATATATTAAAAGTGATCTGCAATGTGGACAAAGTGCGCCGAGTGCTGGCAGCGCCCACCTTTGCAGGTTCCTTTCTGCCGCAACCAACGCCTATTTGTGCTTATAACGCACGCTTTATTTCAGGTATTTTCTGGATTTGTTAAAGTTTAAGTTATTTTCATTTTCTTTATTTGTAGCTTCGTATATTTTGTATCTTGGTGACATCCCCCCTCTCTTGCAATTGGTCGTCATTTTCGCCTTTCTGTTATCAAGTTGGCATGTGTTTGAACAAGACGAACAAATTTTCAAATTGATGTTTCTATTCTTACGTTATTGCCAGTCATTTTCACTTGTGCGTCTTTTTTTCTCTTGCTGATATATTACTTAACTTTCGCTAAAATACTTTTGCATTTAGAATTAAGGGTTGTTTTTGCACACGTCAAATATACATTTCACTTTCAGTATTGCCTCGAAGCCTGTTCTAATTTTTGGTTCTTGTTTTCTTGCCATGATAATGGATGCTCATTCATACAAATCCCGTATCTTCTATTTTTAGCGCTCTGACTACCCATGTGTTCTCTGACTTTCTCACGCAGCACCTTCAATTTTATTTTTCAACTGCGCGAAATTGACAGTATTCTTACCATGTCCTTATTAAATAACATTTTTTGCTAAATTTGTACATCTCGAACTAGTGCAATTTCGTCGAGCTTGTACATTCTCGGATTCTGTTTTGCGGCCTAATAATCATTTTGAGTTAATTTTCGTCCTACATGCGCCAAGAGCTAAGAGTTACTTTATCGCAGCAGTCATTACGGATAAAACTGCAGCTGTGAGATTAGCGCGCAGCAGATGGCGCTTAAGGATTACGGTGAAAACTCTTGGTAAACGCATGGTGAAATGATTTTCTTATGTTTTCTTGATTCTGTTACAGAGGGAGCCCATTGTCATGTTCGAGGGTCTACTTCTCCCGTTGGCCTTCTTTCGTCTCGCCTGCCACACGAATGGGCTTAGAGTTGATGACGCTGATGGAGGATACATCGATCTACTAGTCTCCATCCACCCAGAAACCAGTCCAAATGAAGTGATTGTCGACAACCTAAAGGCGTGTGCGAGATTTCATGCTTTATTCTATGCTACCCGTAAAAGAATGTTGTTAGATGCGGTACACAACAACCGTCGCATCTCAGATGACCAATAGCGTTGATTTTTTGTGTTACTACCTCGGTCCTGGTGTGACCTTTAAATATAATTCTAATAGTACTGCTGTTACCCATGATGTTGTATTACCTAATCGTTCGTTGTTTGTTTTACTGTGACAGGTTAGATATCTAGCCATTCTAGTAGAGAATTTCCCATTGTTCCCCTAACCTTAACGCAGCAAGCACATGCTTCTTCTTCGTTGGTGTACCTCGCTTTCTAACTACGTTTGCTAAGGCGTCCTAAGGCATTCTGATCTCGCTTCGAAAAGTACAGAGCTCCGCTTCGACTTATTGTAAGTAGTTTATATCCTGATTTTGTTTTTACCTCTGAAACAATGACACATGGCCAGATTATAATCAATCGTTACCACTCAGTACGTGGCCTCAGCATCTCTGAGCCCGTTTAACGTTCTTTGTCGCCATGATACTTATTATATCTGTCGCATGCTTGACGCTATGCTCCCAAGCTTTGTTCCTCCATTGTGAGTGAATAAGAATTTGTCTTTACTAATAATTTGTCCGAATACCTGTAAAATCCCGCAACCTATTTACTTTCTTTAATGTTCATCTGTGGTTCTTCGAAACCAGTTTACTTGGAGCGTCCTCACTTCAATACTCGTCCAGCCTCTATTACCCTGTAGGTCTCCAGTTGTAGTCTACCAGTCAGCACTCAACACGAGGCACCCCACTGACCTCCGGTTGCGATCAAGGTTTGGATTGCACTTCTGGCTTCATCCGAACAAGCGCATTTCGAAATGTAATTCATGAAGCGATTATACTTTTGAATATACACCGCAACACTTGCTTGTGTGTTTCGCTATGGCTGCATTTCTCTTCGCCTTTGCTGTTGTTGTTTTTTTTCTTTGTTTCCATAAATCTGTTGCCATTGTAAAGCCATAAAACCAGGTATTTCTTCGGCTACACGAGGCGTAACCCGGCCCTGCATAGAAGCAGTCTAGTACCGCTTTTGTTGAGTACCATAGCACAATTTTCTAATGCTAAATTTAAATCTTAACAACTTCCTTTCCCGTGGAAAGTATTGGCCAGGCGTTGCATATCATTTTGCTTTTCTGCATGCAACCCAATGTCATTCGCTTGAAACTAACTTTGGAGCTGTTGCTCTAATATCCTGCCCGCCTGTTTGTATGGGAGAATGAACCGATGCTGAATTATTGCAGCCCCTTTTCCATCCTTACTACGTATCTTTCTGCATACCTTTGTACTTTGTTCCTTAGATATTTAAGCTTTCTAATCACTTTTCATCGCTATGCATTCAATGCAAACAGCATTTTCTAAGTAAATGTGCTTAAAAGCTGTACATAGTCATCGCCGAAGCATTCTTGTTAAAGAATTTAAACAAACATATGCGGTTAGCCTTATATTATGCACCAGTCAAGTCCAAAAAAGCCATTTTAAAGGTCTTCTTTTTTATTTTCTTGCCAGTGGCGCTGGTATAATAAGGATAATGGTAGTGATGATGATTTAGTGGGAATCCATCGAAAACGGCGTGGTGACGAATAGATACGAAGTTTGCTTGTGTTAATCAGTTATGCTACTTATGTTTTACATTCTATCATTTTTGTATACTGGTTCTTGACCTTCTTGCCCTTTTCTGAAAACTTCTCTATATTGTACTGCCAGCTATCTTGTAATGAATCCGGTCGTACCAATCAGCTCTTTGTTTCTTTTTCAACAATACTCTAAACCCCTGTTGCTTATATCGACTGCTGACCGCTTTATTCTTCCGTCCACTACAGACGCTTCTTGATGATATACGTTACCTGTAGGTTTCACTGGGTGAAGCCCTTCGCATTCCACTAGGATGTGCTCAGTGGTTGCCGGATTTTGCTGCACCATACGCATGCCTCATCTAGTTCTTAATATTTGCTTTGGTATCTTTTCTTCCTTAGGCAGCCAGTTGGAGCCTCAAATAGCAAGGCACTTCCTTTCGTGTTACCGTGCAGATTTCTCTTTATAATTTTTCTTCTCATTGTCAAAAATCTACATGGTCCTTTTTATTTTTGTGCACCGAAATCAGTGCCTCTGTTTCTCTTTCTCTTTATCCGATGTTTACGGTTGTCTATTTACACTTTCAATTACCTTGTATTTGGTTGCCAAATTTCATGAACTTTTACTTCATTCTGTGAAGATGCTTTTCAGGGAGAGATACTTATGCACTTTAGACGCAATTTGTTTGATCGAGGTTCCTAAGTCTTCAAAATGAATTTTTCTCTTCGCTTCTCTGTCTTCAAACAAAGGCCAATCTATGTCAAATATCCATATTAAGCGCAGAGTGGCATTTGGCAACTGCATCGCTTCCACCATTACCCCTTTCCAGATTCCATGCACCCTGTCATATCTATGGTGGGCTCCAAGTGCTCTGATGTTTCTTTTTTACTACATTGCACTTGCCTTTTATTTTGAGATTACCTTGGTGGGTACTGCAGGAAATCTTTTGCTTCGTTTATGTATACGCACAGGCTTTTATACTGCTTGAATATTGCTACAACTTGCTGTTGAATTGGCACTGCGTAATTACTCTTGGCTTCATTAAAGATCATAATTCCCGATTTCTCTGTGCTAAATTAAGGACTAGATTTGTCGCAACGTTGCCATACATATTTCCAAGTGCATAAATTTCTTGCATTGTCCGCAAGTAGCACTATGTCGTGAACATGCATCAGTCTAGGGACCTTCAGCTGTACCAATTTGCCATTAGGCATGTGTGATAAACCAAACCCTCATTCACTGTTTTCCAGTCGCGTTTCTATGCCCGTAACATAAGACGTAACAACGAATCGTATGAGAGGGTGGGTGGATGGCTGGCTGGATGGATGGATGGATGGATGGATGGATGAGGCTCAACAATATAAATCGGGCGGTGACTTGCTCCACCTAGCCGTGACAAGAAATATGTTTCTTACTTTGTTGATGGTAAAATTTGTGGGATCTCCCACGTGCTGTTAGGACAAAGGAAAGACGGCACTGTAGTGCAGACTATCGCAAGGGTATTTATTGCACCTTTCATACATCAATGCCTTCTAGCCGAATTACTATCCTCAGAGCATGTTGATGGGCGCGCGACAAATGTCGCAAGTCCAACTCACCACGACTGGATATCGAACGTGTATGTTAGCCCCATGCTGGACACCAGTGCCTGGTCGTTCCCGTATACGGTCATGCGAACGGTGGCGTCGAAAGATCGTGTTCGTCTATTCCGGTGTCCTGCTCCATGGCCTCGCGAGGCGGTCTCGCAGTGGCATGTATTGGCACACGCGCAGGACGTCCCTACCACGTGCCAAATCCTAGCCAAAAAAGAAGAGTTTACTCCCTGTATCGCCCGACTAACCCCGCCGTTCGGCTGCGTTATCGCAGCAACACTTCCGCCATCTCTCGTAATATACTCAAGTAAAACTCTTGGCTTGGGCTAGTTGGTTCATGCGTGAAGTAGTAAAGGCAAGGCACAGAATACCAGGTCTCAAGAAGAACACAAACGACAGGACCGGCGCCGGTCCTGTCGTTTGTGTTCTTCTTGAGACCTGGTATTCTGCGCATTGCCTTTAGTACTTCGTAATATACTGAACCACTCCGACCGCCACTGGCACTTATCTACGTGGAGAATCCTGATTACACGAGATGCGAGAGCCATGCGGGGAAAACATCTCCAGGAGATGAGCGAGAGTCGAGAATCTCCACATCTTTCACTCTTTCCTTGATTTTAGCCGCCAGTCATATAACCTGCGTTGGGTATTTCTACCCACTTGAAGTATAATTTTCCTCCGTGGTTCCTAAACCCCAATGTTTTGAAAAAAATCAGCCCCATTGCTTTGAAATGTATATCGAGGCTACTGATAAGAAATTATAAATTGTTCAGCCTTTTCCTTCTCCTCTCCACAAGGACAGCATAATGGGGTTATCCCTTGGTACTTCAATCGGTGCGTCTTAGTTTGCAATACTCCCCTGCTGCTTTCAAAGAACAAATAGCTTTCCCTAGATTTAGTGTGAACATTACCTTTGGCAATATTTTGCATCAAAGTTGAGTGCGTTCACAGTGCTGATTTTGTCGGTATCCCTTTATTCCCCGGGCCCCTCACTGTTTCTTTAAACTTCTTTTAGACCAATGATTCTCGATTTACCGCAACTGCTGTCGAAATAGTTTTTAGACAATTTAATGGTTTGCTTCTTCCATTTTGTTTCAAAATGCCTCATGTACAAGTAGCTGTAAACTTTCCTGGCCCACCGCAGTCCCCCCTTTTCTCAATTGCGCCTTGCAGCTTCCCTGCCCTTGAATGATGTCCATCCCATGTGACCCTGTACCACCTGACTTTGTGTGTTTCCGTGTACTCTCAAAGCAAAGCTACATACTCCACGTTGCTTAATTTCCAACCTTTGTCGAACTCTGATCTCATGCACAGGAATGCATTGCCAAAAGTTAGAACTATCATCCCTTCCTAATCCCGCTCACCAAATTGTACCTAACGTAGTTCCACAGTGCCATATTATACATCACAGCTGAATCCAACCTACTTTTATTCTTTACATATTTTGCATGTTCTGTTACGCACTCAACCTGACTGTTTATCCATACGCCATGATATTTTTACCGATCCCCTACCTCCAGCGTAACCTCCTGTATTGTATACTTGCCGCCCTCATTATCATTAATAGTCATGACTGCCGATTTTTATTACTAAACTTCAAACCTAATCTATCTCCCCCCTTTACCACCGATGTCCATAATTCTATGCAAATCTTCGTTGTTGTCAGCAATTGTCAATCAATTATATAATCTACGTATAGCAGTCTTGGTAATGATTCTTCAATCTATTCTTCTTGGAGGAAAAAAGAATGGTTGAAGCCAAATCCACTGCTCTAATTTGGTTTCTAATCCTTATAGCTACAACATGAACGACAAAGGCAGTTTTCATAAAAAACGCGCTAGACACGAAGACGAAAGGAACACATGCAACAGGACGCGCGCTGAGCCCTGTCATGTGTATTCCTTTCGTTTTCGTCTTTAGCGCATTTTCATGAGAACTGCCAAGAGAACCAACTCGCCCAAAACCAAGGCATTGTGGCATCAAGAAAGGTGACAGAGGTTCCCCTTCCTTAAGCCTCCACTCGATCTCTATTGGCTCAGATGCCATTTCCTCCTCATTTCATAAGCACCTTCGTACTTTTATTGAGATTTTTTACAATATTGGCTACTCCATCTTTCACATCCAGTACGCACTTTATGTCCCACGAGGGCTCTTTCATTGCATTGTCATAGGCTTCCTTGATATCCATAAATGCCACCCATAGGGGCCTGTGTTCCTTTTCTGCTTTTTCGTAGAAGAATCTATACACTGCGTCAAGGACAACAGATTGCCCTCTAACCAGCTTTGTTTCCAGAAAAGATTTTGCAGGCTCCCCAGCATAACCTCACCAGCAACGCATGCCTGCAGTCTGTCCTTTATAGTCTGCATGACTGCCCTTTAAACCACTGAAGTCCCTGTCATGGAATGGTAGTTGTCAACGTCGGCTTCGTCACGCTATCGCTTATACGCGCCCAGCAGTGTTGCCGGACTTCGCCTCGCATCTTCGCGTGTGGCTCGAGCTCTGTGCGAACCTTATTTCTCTATCAACTCTCCTAATCATGTTAATGCTCCTTAGTCTTCACAAATCGAGCTTCCTACCGTCCATTATTGTGCTGCCCACTGAGATATTGTGCTGCGAAACGTGCTACCCACGTTTCCTGAGATTTTAGGCCCAGTGACTTTATTTCTATGATTGGAACGCCATCACGGCATGTGGACTTGTTACTAAGAACGCTCTTTTCTGCGCTTTCACACTCTTATTGTTGGAGTGAAGCCACTTCGTTACTACTCTATCCTCGTCATATGAAGTACATTATACGTTTATTTCTTCTTCAAATTATTTTGTCATCATTCTCTCAGAATGACTGTCATTTGTCGGGGTGCTTGTCATTGATGGATGCCTGTCGTTGAGAATGCCTGCCATAAGGATGCCAGTCATTTTTCAGTCAGGATGGATGCATGAATGTTATGAGTGTCCCCTTTGGAACGGGGTGGTGGGTAGCGCCACCAACCTCTTGCTATTATAGTGCCTAATGTCCTACCTAGGTTGAAAAATAAAAAAAATAAAGAGAAAAGACGAGAAGATGAACTCACACAACCAATTTTCTGACCCCCTATTGTGAACTTTGCTTTCACACGTCTCCGTGTTTTGTCGTTTCCCTACTTTCCTTTCACCAAGCTTCCAATCGCCTCTTTTCTCTATTGGGGACATGTTTACTTTTTCCCTGCTCTCGCTGAACCCAACGACTATAGAGAGGCCAGTGGTGTCTAAATCGACCGCTTAGGATGCCGAAGCATGTCAGCGCGACCTGGTGGCGCGCCGCTGAACCTCATGTGAGGCTAATTGACAGGCACTGCGCATGTGCCTTCTTATATTAATCGTTGGCTTGACGTTGCTACACGCGCACTGCGACGAAGTTCCCGGCACACGAGCTTGAACAGCGTGGCACCACGAGGCGCTGATATGCTCTTGGCGCATGCTTGCAGAAATTCGTTGCATTTTCTCTCCGCTGCACATATCTGTAAGGGGGCCCCCATACGTCTTCCTTTGCAATAAGCAGGTGGCATGCTCGCAACCTTTGCGGGAGAGGAGAGAGGGAAGTTTTATTGTACAATGTAGTCTGGTTTAGAGAATTTTTTTCTTGTCCAATTATAGTAGACGTTTTTCGCATAGTCATACGCAAGCTGATGCGGACGCGTAGCCTAGCGCGTACTAGGAGTCGGTGCCTAACTCTTACGGAAACCTGAGGATGGGCCAGCAAAAAGGGTACTACAAAGAAAGAACACAAAATTCTGCAGTTGGGAGGTGAAAGGGGATATTGAAGAGTTAATTCATTTGGTGCCGTGTATTCAAAGACGAGTAGGCAGGCCACGTGCGCGTCTATAAGCTTCAGGTGAAAGCCGCGTCACATTCTTAGTAGCTGTTCGAGGCCTGCTGCAGCAACGGGCAGAGAGTTCGGCATGTAATAGCTAGTACAATCGGAGAGCAGCATTGTCAGTCATTTTGTCGCTGGAAATGTAATTCGGTCGACTAATGTCGTCGTGCGAAGTTTGACTAATGGAATAATGCGGGATCCAGTGATGGACGGCAATTTACGCTTTTTTGGTAACAGTCGCACGGCAGCCAAAGTGCAATCTGTTGCACCGGGTAGTGAGGCTGTCGAGAATGCACCAAATGCATGTTATCCGTGCGACCAGTATGATGCTCCAACCGACAATACGGAACTTGTAAACATCGTCAGCAACCTTTCGTAAGAAATCCCCCACCACATCGCTATCCGACATGCGTGGATTTCACGTGTGCAGAGCTTTAGGCATCGATGCGTGCCGTGCATGTGTCTCCTGACACTTGGGCCTTCGGAAGTGAAGTGGACACCGTATTTTTGTGATCATGACGGTTTCATCTTTTCGGCACAACAGTTAGTTAGTCGGTCTCATGTCAACTATTCTAATGACTTTCGAACTGCACCAACAAGGTGTCAGTCGACAATAAAAATAGAATTTTGGAATGTTGAGTAGCTTCCTCTAAGTGGTTGAAAATAAAATTTAAATAAGATTATTCAGAAATTCTACAGTTTTATAATTTATTGGAATAAAGTTCGGAAAGGTACGGAATTAAGGAATCATTTCGATTACTACGGCTCCTAACCGGGCACCCAATGCACCTATCAGGGGCGCTCTCGCATTTCGCCCCTTAGAAATTCGACCGCCGTGGACGGTACTCAAAACGAGTGACCCCATGTTTCGCAGCACTATGCTTTAGCCACTGAACGACCACGCGGAATAGCGGTTGTATCTTATCATTCATTGCCAGCGCACCAGCCTGTCACCGGTAAATTCACCTGACTTGGTCGGCAAGACGTATGGACATGAAAGAGCAGCAAAGTTAAAAAAAAGAAAAGAAGCGGTCTGAAACATTTTTGCAGATTGGTGGCTAGCAATTCCACGAAAGCTGCTAGGAATGTTGCATGTTTGTTTATGGATGTCTAGTCGAGATGATAGACCGGGTGGACAGCTGCAGTGATCAGCCACTCGCATTAAATAGTGCTCTCATTTATTTCGTTGCCACCTCTACTCGCAGCTTTTGAAACATTTTACGCCAGTGCGCTATTGAGGTGTTCTGGCCTTTTTTATCAGCCGTCGGTAATTACGCTGCGTCATCATTGAGCAACGTATATGCTTGTGGGTATAGGGTTACTGTCATAGTTTAGAGAAGGTTCGCATATTGGGGGCGGAGAAAAGCGGGCAGAGTACAATAGACAAAAAAGGAAGACGTCAGAGCGAAGTGTGACCGAATATATATCATGCGCTGCCACTCTGAAATTTCAATTCTTGTCTGAGATTTCGCAATGTGCCTGAATGCTGTGCCTTTTTTTGTCAGCGTCACAATTGCCTCACCGTGCGGTGCGGTCGCTCTAATGCCTGTTCGACACACTAAGCCTCTCGGGGCGGAGAAAAGCGGGCAGAGTACAATGGACAAAAAAAAAAGAAGACGTCAGAGCGAAGAGTCACCGAATATATATCATGCGCTGCCACACTGAAATTTCAATACTTGTCTGAGATTTCGCAATGTGCCTGAATGCTGTGCCTTTTTATGTCAGCGTCACAATTGCCTCACCGTGCGGTGCGGTCGCTCTAATGCCTGTTCGACACACTAAGCCTCTCGCGGCAGCTCAGGTTACTTTCTTCATCGACGAGCCAGGGCCAAGAGCGAGTACCTTGCTAGGATTTTGTTGCTTTCTAACTGTGCTTGGCGCTTTTCAACACACGCATCCTAAAGTGGAGGCAGTGAATCAGTGTAGTCGCCTGATACCTTTGTTTTATGCGAAGTGCCGTTTGCCTCATTCGAGGGACGTCACTGCAGGCAGGTTGTTCTCTGACCTGGTTTAGTAAAAATACAATAAATTAGTGACTGGTGGTAGAGTGGAAGGTTTGGCGTCGATAAAACGGCCCACTGCTGTAAACAGTCGGCCACAATCGCACTCATAGTTTACTCGTTTCAGAGACAGCCAGCTCTTTTGAATCTTTTGGCGTGTGCGTGCTGTTTAACTTTCTCGTCTTGTTTTGCTCGTGACAGATTGAGCTTTGAGGCTTCGCTTTGGAATGTAATGTGTTCAATATGAGCTTGCCTTCCGCAATACCTTTCTCATGCAGCGAATGTTGCGTAGAAACTGCAGTGAAACTTTGCGACGTGGTACCACCTTTATCGTCGACGCAGCTTGGTCACGCTTTAACATTTATTTACCGGAGTACAAATGTCATCATCCCTTTAAAATAGACGAAATTACGCAGGCGTTTTACGTGGGATTGCTTGAGATTGTCTCAGTTAAGGTTGCAAACCGGGCTTCCCTCCCTTACGGCCGTTAGCAATTTATTCAGAACGGAGAAATCGTCATACGTAAATGCGCGTCGGCTGCCACAGTTTAAAATAATGCCATTGCCGTCGTACGGCTGTCGTCAAGGAAGTCGTCGTCATCTTGCTGCAGTCGGCACACACACGTGCGCTCACGTCCCACATACGACTGGTTGATTTACGCAAATATATGTACGGTCGTCCATCGGGTAAATCTTCGCTGAACCCCAAACAATGCTGGATAGCCAACTACATGCAATATGTTTTGTGTAGCATCGATTATTGTTTGGCGTGGGTTCTGCATAATTTTTTTTCATTGTGCGAGGATTGCAAAGAAAGAAGAAATATTTTTTTGATAACACTCTCAATTATACGCGATCGGTCCCATTAAAGCAACTGATACTAAATCAAGTTCGCATCTGCCTGCCTTTAAGGTGTCACATACAAAATCGGAGATTGGCACCTGTGTTCCTTTGTTCGTTGCGATTATTACACGTCATCGAGCAAGTAATAAAGGCAAGGGTATCGACGTTAACCCGGGCGGCAAGGACATAAAGCCATATGTGTTTTCGGTATCGAGCCACTAAAGCATTGTAAGTGGCTGCTTGGAAGTTAAGAGGATGAAGTAGATGTCACGTACCGTTGGTTTGGGGAGACGGCTTCATGAAAATAATTGGAGCAGCAAATGCATTGAAGAGGACAGTGCGAGGGGGCACGGCGCACAAGATGTATAGATCACAAATGCAGTAGACCGCATGGCGTGAATATTCAGCGTAGCAATCAGGCCGCCCAAATAATCCGTATAGAGGACACACGAACGTCAAGTGGCAGCAAATATGAATTCGAAGCAGCAGCGCAGGGAAAATGCATAGTGAACACTCACCGGAACAGCTTGCCCTAACAGAAATGGCACTACTAAATTTTGCAGAGATCTGTTGTAATTGATAATCTTCTGGTGCCTTCCTTCTGTTGTCAAAAATGTAGCGGTATGAATAAGAATTTTAGTGAAATAAGTTTTCCAGCTTTTATAACACGCTGTTCTGAGTGCCACACGAACATGTATCTATATGCTGGCAAGAATGCCTCATATATAAATAATTACAGCCACGTTTATTTACTGGAAAAACGCACTTTAATATGATGATTTTTTGGTGAAACATTCACCGGTGATTACAAATTCGAGATTTGAGCGCAGCTACATATGTGTATTCATTTCACTATATGCTGAGTCGAAAAATGAGAAAGACATGGATTGTACGTAAAGTCCATCGCCAGAGGAAGCACTTCACCAGTGTCGTCGCGCTCATTGGTCAGTGAACTGGCTAACCCTATTGCGCATTAGGATTATTTTCTTACGCGGTAATGATAGTCATGAACGACACAGTGTGTATAACTGTTAGGTACAAATTTTACTCCTTCTTGGACGAACTTGTGCCCACACAAAGTACTATGCAATTCCTGTCGCTCATACAGTCAGATTACAGACTCTATGGCGCCATCGAGTAATCATGGGCGCCACTCTCCTGCTCACTTTCACTCTGTTGCTCTGCTCCTCACTATTTAGCCACACGCTCCTCCTCCGCTTTCTTCATGCTTGTGCTGCGCCGTCCTCCTCCACTTTCCTGCCCGCGTAGTCTTTGCCATCGCCGTCGTTTCATCTCCAGCTGCGCTCCGCGTTCGCTTTCATTCTTCGTGGCGTTCGTTCGTTCGGTGACGGCGACGCTCGCCGAGGGATGCCGACGCTCGCCGCCGGAACGGACGCTTGAGAGCCGTGCTCTAAGATGCGAGCAATGCGTGCTCCTCATCGTATCGCGAGCCAGCAGGTTATCTTATTTATTAATCCGGCGGTCGTTGACAATACCGCAGGTGAGTGGTGTTGAATTGCCCTGCTTATCACGTGACCCGTCCTGGCAGAGTACGCGGCCCCGTTGAAGGCAGCTGAGGAATCGCTACGATTGCGACCGTCCAGGCGGGTGCCTAGCGTGTTTTTGGCCGTGCACCGTGTTTGTTTCTTTGGTTCTGAAACCGTGAGATTACAGTTAATTCCTGTTAACGCCAACTATAACAGGCGGTAAAAAAAATCGAATAAGTTTACATTTTGGGGTAAGGAATGAGCCTTTTAGTTCATTAGGGAAGTAATAAATGTCTTCTTTGAGTAAACAATTAGCAGTAGTTGGAACGTGCGACTTAATTGTTTAACGGTAAAGGCTATCAATACGACATGTCAAAGGGGTAAATATTCAATCTCGGCTGGTATCCATCTTTGTTAGACTGTATGTGTCAGAATCAGCCCGTATTCAGGGGCGCATTAAGCTCTCCAGAGGTGGCACTTCGGAAGTAACGCAACGGAGAGTGCCTTGACCGTGGTAGTCTTGCCAACGCGGCACGGTGAATCCGATGCTCCATAGGTCTCAAGGAGGATGGAGGTCGCTCGGTGCGGAGCTGTAGTGAACTGGGCTATACATGGCGAGACAAAGCTCTTCGTGGAACCGAGAAAGAAAAGGGGGAGGAGGGGTTGCGGGTTGGCTTTCAGTCATAAGCACCTCATCACGGAACCGGGTTTACTGGGTGGATCTAAGCGTTACCCAAAGGTCGGGGCGTATTGGAGGCGCGTTAGTGTATGTCATGTCTATGCTGCACTGATGTCGCGCGTTGCTACATGCGCGAACACGGCGTAATAGATATACCGCATAAAATTTGTCACATTTGTTGCTCGCTAGGCCGCTTTTTATCCGTCTGTGTACCACAATAGAGCGCAGGATTTTGACCCCTAGCCTTTGCGTGTGTGTTCTTTAGCAGGCTGTTTGTGTTTTGGTTGAATTTTCCGAACGTTTACAATCGCTAATGATTTCGTTTTTTTTACCTTGTTACCACTTCCCCAGGAAGGTCCTTACGACATTAAAATATGACTGGATAAAGGAATCAATCAATCAACCAATTAATCTATAAAATAGGTAAACAAATGAATCAATGGCGCACCAACACCTATGCAGTTCGTATAGTTACTAAGCTCAGTTGCGTCTTGCCAGAACGAAACCCTGTTTTTTAACTTGCAGACCCTGCTACAATCCTCATCCGAGTTCCTGCACGAGGCCACTGGTGGTCGCGTTTTCCTCAAGCAAGTCGTCTTTGAGTTCCCGGAAACGTGGCCGGAGCGGAGCACAGCTCGAAGCGTGGCAAAATTTTCCTTCTCAACGAGCGATGTTCGTGTTGAAGCTTTTGAAAGCGTTCGCAAGGAACATTTCTTCAGCACACAGCTACGAGGGCGGTGTGGAAAACGCGGCGATTTCATTCGCGTTTCGCCCCACGTCCTGGCGGAGGTGAACGCAACCAAAAATGCCCTCAGCGACGCAAGTACGAAATTTTCCTATCCCTTTTTCAGCAACAAAAACAATAATAATAAAAACATCATACCACTACTACTACTACTATAATACTACTAATGCAACTACTACTAAATATAATCAATCAACTGATTATTATAGAGTCCAAGAACAATTATGGATCTTTGCGTACTGGTTCCCATAACAAATAATATAATAATAATAATAATAATAATAATAATAATAATAATAATAATAATAATAATAATAATAATAATAATAATAATAATAGTAATAATAATAATAATAATAATAATAATAATAATAATAATAATAATAATAATAATAATAATAATAATAATAATAATAATAATAATAATAATAATTAATTTCTGCCTCAAGAAATACAGACGGGGAAGCTGCAGAAAAAGCTGTCATAAACAACTTGACATGGCTGGAACAACTAAATGCAAAGCAGCTGCGACAGGCTATTCAAAGCAGTTCATCGCACACATCACGGCTTCATGCTAAAATAAAAGTTAACAGAGTAGCAAAAACATCAGAAGACCAAGGAAAATCTTATCCGCACTAATGTACGGAAAGAGCAAATTACTTCATTAGAAGCATAATTACGCAGATTTAAGACCATCGTGAAATAAGATGCATTGAAGGAGACAATGTATGACAAGAATAGGGGAAAACAGTATAAATTCAGCAAACAAAAGATTCTATATGAAGCTGAAGCACATCCAAAGATTCCTCCATAGTACATGCCTATAAATATGGTGTTTGCATGGAACGATTGGCTGGTAGGGTACAAGTAAACAAGTTGAAGTTAGCTAATCCGAACGCGTTGAGAAGGGAACGAAGTGTATTTGGAGGCGCTCTCTGTGGGGGGGTCTCGTAAAAAGCCGTTCTGTTGGCACCACCTAGTTTTCAGAGTGTCTGAAATGGCTACTCTTTTTATTTTCTTGGAAGTTTGCGAGATACCGAACAGGATTTGTAATATTGTTACGCGCTATTCCCACGCACTGAGACACGCATCCTGCCGAGCAGGGAAGAAAGTGCCATAAAGACGGTGAAGTCGATGATCAGAGCAACGCTCGTGTTGTAGTTCTACCATCTAGCCTGCAGCCGTCTCTCTCTGTATATATTTTGTAAATGCAATTTGATACACCTTTTGTCTACTCTCAACCCCAAGACATTTTGGTGGGAGGTGCGGAATACCCACACGGTACAACAGAGCTCCACAGCGACAAACGCTTGCCTTCCTCCACGATGGCGGAAGAGGGGTCGGCGCCCACTGAGGCGACTGCAAGGACAACAGTCGTCCTGGCTCAGCTAATAATACAGGCACAATCTGCGTGACTGACAATGTCGACATCGAGGACAGGCTACCCCTGTACGAGCGTGCAAATAAGAATAATCACTGGGATAAGAGAAGCACATTATCAAACATATTATGTTACCTGAAAGGAACAGCGAAGGCGTGGTTTGAGAATAACGAAGACGCAATTGGCAGCTAGGATGCATGCAAGGAAAAGATACATTCCTCGTTCGGCAAATGTCCAGGTAGAAAGGCAGCAGCAAAAGAAGGAGCTGGTATATCGTGTGCAGACAGCGACAGAGTTATGCCTGACTTTACAGGACGTGCTTGCTTTTTGCCGCAAAGCCGACAACAGCATGACGAAGTCTGAGAAAGTGGGCCACGTATTAAAGGGCATAGCATATGATGGTTTCAATCTGCTAAGCTGCAAAGACTGCGACATCGTCGATGCCATCATCCAAGAGTGCAAGCGCTTTGAGGCCGCGAAAAGTCGGCGCATCGCCTTTCATTTCGCTCGTTTTCGGAACGCTGCAGCAACGTGGCCGTGGAAAGACGTACTTGAGCCATCGGCGCCGCTCACCGTCGAACACGGGAAGATCGTCCGAAGTGAACTTGGGCGCTATAACTTAAAACTATTCCAAACTTTTCTATTCGAATTATGCCATCAGCCCTCCACGATTGGTCAAAAACGTTTTTGGACAACCCCCCCTTCACCTGTGTGTCACGCGACGTCACGAAAACCGCGATAGCTCCTCCATATGATATGACGTGTAGACACTGATTATGCATGATTTGACCGAACAATTCCTGATTCGACGCCTTTTCGCCATTTGCCTTCGGCCATTGGGCAAACGTTTTCGGCTGGCACCCACTTTACCTGCCTGTCACGCGACGTCACAAAACTGCGAAATCTCCCCGCCCCCCGTCAAAGAGACGTGTACGCATTAAAGATGCATTAATATGCTGAACAAAACTGAATTTTTTTCAGAATAGCCGCAGCCTGCCCCGTTCCTAAAGGAATGACAGATAGCCGCCGCCGATGGCTTAGGCACGGGTACTCGCACTTGCCAGAGAGCATAGGTTTTTTTTGCGTGTAATAAAACTTTTTGCTTGGCCGTCTAACGTTTTCGAGCACTTTCGGAACGTTTACTCCCTCGTTCTGCCAACTCTTCTGTAGGGAGGATCTCTTTGAGCATCATCCTCAAACTTCCTTTGCATGCCGCCGCGATTGTCGACGAGCCACCGTATACTAAGAAAGGGAAATCGGACCAATCACAGACGCCTGCACCACCCTTTTCATTCGGTCATCCATTTTCAGTGCAGTTGCTCGTCCCCATCGAATCCCTCTCCACTTGAGCGTGATCCTCACCTCTTGTGAGCCAATTAAATAAGAAAAGCCGCTCAGTGTAGGCATTGTTATTCGTTCTTCAAGCTAACAAAAGTGACCTCCTATGAACGAGGAGAGCGTTTGATTGGTCCATTGAGACAACCCTGCTGGTGACCGCCCGATGCTTGCGTCAGCAGTTACGCAAATTTGACGTCAGCAGATTGGAATAAAAACTTATTGGAATAGTTTTATGTTATAGGGCCCCTTGACGCTGTGTCTGCTGCTTCTACGTGAGGCTGTACCTGTGACCGTAGCTCCCACATGGTGCCACTAGTCCAAGCTGTCCTTCATCATGAGCTCTCCAATGCTGGCCTGGAGCCTGTATGCGCCGCAGCTCATTACCAGCCGATAAACCATTGTACGTCACTTTCGCACGCCCAAGGTCAAAGGCCGCCGTGCAGTACTCGCAATCCAGCCGAGTGGAGGACTGCTGATGAGCGTCCCATTTGCTTGAACTGCCGTCATATTGGACACGTGGTCCGCCATTGGTACAGCCGGTGGTATTGGTATCCCGCGCTCTTTGTGTACAACCGTCGCTCCGACATGGATCGTGGTCGATTTCAGCCCTGCCGCAAGCCTCCCCAAATCATCGGCGACAACGTTCCCTCCATACCGTATCGTTGTTCACCATCCCCACGTGGTCACCAGTCCCGTTCGCTGTTGTCTCGTCGCCAATCATCTCACTCGCCCCAATTCCTCCGCCCTACATCGCCGATTGAACAACTCCCTCGGGAAAACTAGACGATGCAGGTCCCAGAGGTGATGGTGCATCGACAACTGGCCTGCCAAATCCACTGACCACACTGCAGACCAGAAGGAACCTGATAGGCATTAAACTGGATGATGCACATGTTGTTGCTCTCGTGGATACTGGGGCTCAGATATCAGTCATAATTTTAGGGCTTCGTCGCCGCCTTAAGAAGGACCCAATCCCACCTGCAGTACCGTTCATTCGCGTCGCCGACGGCGGAACGTTTCTCGTGCTAGGGATGTGCTCCGCTCAAACAACTGCTGCTCACCGATCCACAAGTGTACTACTTGCCGTGCTCGACAAGTTCTCCCATGAACTCATCCTCAATTGGGATTTCCTGTCTGCCCTTACTGATTTATTGACTGTGTAACCGGCGTTCTTCAGCTTGATCTACCGTGCTACCATGACGCTGCTACTGCACGCCAACCGCGCTCGTGCTCAGTGGGTTACGTTCATCTACCTCCTCGAGCCGTTATATACGTTAACTTATGATCTTTTTCTCCCATTCCCGATGGCGATTACATCTTGACCCCGATCGTCGACGTCTTACTCGCCAAAAACGATGCTCTTCCTCTCACTCTTATTAGAGTTGCGGATAATCGAACGTCTCCACCCATATTGGACTTTAGCTAGTGCATGCAACTTATCCCAAGCGGCATGACTCTAGCCCACTCTCTTCTATCGATGAGTGTGTCGTTTCTGCATTCGTCACCGACGCATCATTGTCTTCGGCCTCTTGCGCTTCCTGGCACAATTCCTTCGACGGTTATATTGACAATGTGATAGCGTAGAACCTTCTTCCTGCCCAGGCAGCCCATATGCGGTGCACATTGCGGTCCTACCACCACATCTTTGACTTTACTGACCATCCTTTGGCACATACATCTGCGGTCACTCATAAGATAAATATTGGCGGCGCTAGCCGAATCAGACGACGTTCTTATCGCGTGTCCTATGCCGAGCGAGAAGTCATGCAGCGTGAAGTCAACAAGATGCTCCCCAAAGATGACAGTGAACCTTCATGCAGTGTATGGGCATCAGAGGTTGTCCTAGTCAGGAAGAAAGATGGCAGCTGGCGATTCTGCATAGACTACCGCCACACAAATTGAAACGCGCAAGGACGTCTACCCTGTGCCGCGGATCGATGACACACACGACTGTCTACACGGCTCTGCCTACTTCTCTTCTATCAACCTGAGCTCTGAATACTGGCAGATATCCGTCGATGATCAAGCCCGTGAAAAGGCCGCATTTGTTACGCCCGATGGGCTTTGCGAGTTTAAGGTAATGCCTTTTAGACTTTGTAATGCCGCAGCCGCATTTGAAGGGATGATCGACTCCCGCCTTCGCGGATGCAAATGGTCAACGTGCCTCTGTTACCTTGACAATCTAATAGTCTTCTCACCGACAATTAAACGCCATCTAAGCCGCTCATCGGCAGTTCTCGAAGTTTTTCGGCAAGCAGGCCCTTCATCTCAGTTCTGCCCAATGCCGCCTTTGCCGCTGCAAAATCACTGTGCTTGGCCACCTTGCGAGTGCTGAAGGCGTGCAACCTGACCCAGAAAAAGATTGTTTAGTGAAACACTTACCTATGCCACGTTCCACTAAAAGGCTGTTTCACATGGCGCGATTTTCAGTCAGCGAAACAGCGAATTCCGTCGCTCAGCGACCGCTGCGACGTCGTGGGCTCTGCGTGACTGGATTCTGAGAAGTTGGTCGCGCCGTCGCTGAGTCGCAGCAATCGGCTCGATGTAGGCGTGGCAATGTGTGACGAAACAAAGCGCCCTCAAAATAGGCGCTTTTCTGTTTTTCTACGCGTTGGTAGCGCTGTGGAGCAATGCCGCGCGCCAGTTTTAGCTATGTTTTAATAGGGAGTGCCCACCAACGTTTGGGGCTTAAGAAATTCATAAACATTTTTCGTTTCTTCCGCCTGCTCGATTCGTTTAAAAGGAGAAGCCGCACGCAATCCCGCTCGGGAGAAGGACGCTGCTTCTACATAAGGCACATACCCAGTTGATCGCCACCATCGTCAACCTCTTTATCGCTACAAATTCAGCTAGCTACTTGTACATGCACATTCAATGGTAGCTTAATTGTTAATCGACAAAAGCAAATATTCGTCCAGGAAAAAAAGTTGTGGTTAGCCGATTAACAAGGAAACTAGGGTATACTAAACGCAACCACCCCACCGATGCCGCACAAGCCACATGCTTACATTTGCGATTTGTGCAGCAGCTTCTCATTCACCGTATATGCAAGCTGTTGTGAAGTCTCAACGCTTTTAAACGTTAAAAAATGACGTACCTATTCTATTATCGAACATTAATGGGACAATTCAAATATTTTACTAGTTTACATGTTTTTATTTAACGATCCAGGCATGGATACTTTGTGAACAGGAGGCAGCCTTGCGCATCGCTGCGACAGAAATCGCGCTGTCGCAAACGCATGTGAAAGCTGTCAGCAAAAATCGCTCTGCGACATGCGCTGCAGTATGATTGTTTTCGCCCCAATCGCGCCATGTGAAATACCCTAAAATTGTACGGAGATTTGTCAGCTTTTGCTCCTGTTTTCGACGTTTTGTGAAGTACTTTGCCAACGTTGCCCGTCCAATTACGCAACTCTTGAAGAAGGAAACGGCGTTTACTTGGTGTCCTGAACCTGCCACTGCGTATCACAAGCTGACGACTTACGTCACCACTCATCGTCGCCCATTGAGACCCGTCAGCGCCCACTGAATTTCGCTCCGATGCCAATGGACTTGGCATCGGCGCTGTTCCAGCCCAGCAGCGAAATTAAGGCCGAGACGCCTCATCGCCTATGCCAGTCGCCTTCTTTCCTCTTCAGAGTAGAAATTTTCGTTCACTGAGTGCGAGTGCCTCGCACTCGTTTGGGCTGTCGGCAAAATTCGACCCCACTTGTTCGGCCGCACCTTTTCAGTCTTCACAGACCACCATGCGCTTTGCTGGCTGTCTTCACTCAAAGATGCGACTCGATGCCTTGGTCGCTGGGCACTGAAACTGCAAGAATACAGATTTGATGTCACTTACAAGCCTGGCAGACTGCCCCAGGATGCTGACTGCCTATCCCGTCATCCAGTGGATCCTCCCGTCTTGTCACCGCACGATTCGGAGCCCTGTGTCTTAGCGATATCGGATTTCACCGACATAGGCAACGAACAGCTCCGCCATGCCGATTTGCCGTCAATTATCCACCGCATACGCTTCCATCACTCGGCCCCTTCGCTACAATTATTCGTGCTTCGTGACGGAATCTTATACAGATGCAACTCCAGCTACGATGGCCTAGATCTTCTCCTGGTTGTTCCCAAAACACTCCGTTCCACTGTTGTCGAAAAGCTTCATGACGCCCCCACCGCTGGACATCTCGGAGCAACTCGCGCGATCGGGTTCGGCGTTGGTTCTTCTCGCTAGGCCTCCACCGCTCTTTGCGCCGATACGTTGTTGCTTGTGAGTGCTGCAAGTGCCGCAAGCATCCATCCTTGTCGCTAGCCGGTCCAGTTTAGCCCATGGACATTCCCGGTGTCCTTTTCTATGGCGTCGGCTTTGATCTCATCGGGCCATTCGCAACATCCCTGACTTGGAACAGGTGAATTTCCGCAGCTACGCACTAAGCGACACGATGCGCTATGACTCGGGCACGGGCGACAAGCTGTGCCACTGGCGTTGCAGGATATCTCATTTACGACGTTATTATTCACTACGGTGCTCCTCAACAGCAACTGACCAAGCATGGTCGCTCATTTCTGTCCCAAGTCCTTGACAACATTGTTCGTTCGTGTTACAAAACGTCACAAGCTAACCACTTCCTACCATCCACAAACCAATGGGCTTAGCGAGCGCCTGAAGCGCACGCTGACCATAATGCTTTTCGTATACGTTTTTTCAGGCCACCGTGATTGGGACAGCACCTTGTCTTATGTGACATTTGCGTAGAACTCGTCACACCATGACACCACTGGTTTTTCCGCTTTTTATATCTTGTTTGCCCGCCATTAAACATTGCCCTTCGAGACTATTTTACCATCACCTGTGCACCCAGTTACAGACTACGTCCGCGTTGCAGCTTCTCGGGTTGAAACGGGTGGCCAGATTGCAAGGAATCGTGTCTATGCCTCCCTGCTGTCCCAGAAGGCCCGATCTGGTCGTTATCCCAAAGCCGTTAATTACTCTTCAGGCTCTTTGGTCCTCCTCTGAATGTCTCCGCCACGTTGGCTTGTCGTCAAAGCTTCTTTCCCGCTGATCCGGGCATTACAAGGTCCTACGCCAGATCACTGACGTCACGTATGACATCGCTGCATGAGAGTCAATCGTCTGGCACGTCCGCCACTGATATCGTGCACGTCTCCTGACTTAAACATTAGGCTGCCGGACACGATCGTACTGCTGCTTAAGGGCCCAGATGGCGGTCTCGCGGGTGGGGATTTGATGTTACGCGCTGTTCCCCGCGCACTGAAGCACGCATCCTTCCGAGCATGGCAGAATGCGCCAGAAATACGGTGAAGACAATCAGAGTAGCCTCGTGTTTTTCTGCCATCTAGCCTGCAGCCGTATCTCTCTGTATATATTTTGTAAATACAATTTCATATCCCTTTTGGCTACTCTCATACCCGTGGAAATATTTTTTTTCTATTTTAATATGAACCCTCAGGCTATACTGATACACATCAAGGATTTTGACTATACCCATTTCAAGCAAAGAGCGTTTGGTGGTTGCTTCATGGTTTGCATTAAAGCCATTACGAAGAAACTTTTTTTTTGCAAGATATGGTGTTGCAGATGAAACAAAGGCGTGGCAGATATGGTCATGAAAACCATGTGAGGTTGGAAAGCAGAAAGGAACAGGGAAACACACGACGAGGAGCCGGACGTAAAAGGGAGCTAGCCATACACCATGATAATCAACATTAACCAAGCCGAAATGATAAAATACGAAATATGTCAATAGAGGCAGAAAAACTGTTGCATGCTTTTTCGAGTGGAGCCTAGGGTAAATATATAATGCAGATACGACTTGCGTCAAACCCGGAACGTTGTTTTTTTAACTTATGGGTGGTAAAATTGCACATCATCAAGAAGCTTCGGACAATATATAATATTATGGAGCGCCACATACAGGAACAGAAAGTCTGATTTTACACATCTTGATCATAAAATTGTGAGTTGAGGTATATTTCAGAGGGCTGGCTAACGGTCACCAGAAGGGTAATAACAGTTTTTGAAAATATCCATTTGAAAGCGTACACTTAGGTGAGAATTGAATTTCTATGTCCCACCCCACACTCCAGAAGCACACTCTAATAGTGGAAAGCACCCAGTAGAACAATATTTCAGAAAGGCAAGTGGGGAGTGGAGGTCATTAGATATACGACAAACAATACAAAGAGGGCGAAGGGCACGCTCTTCCGAATATTTCACGTGTGACGAGACGCTTAGCGTTCTGTCGAATTACACATCAAGACATTTCATCTCATCGCCCCCGGACAATGGAGCACGACAAAAGGCATATGAAAATCTCACACGGGGTTTTTCGCGTATAACATCACGAAATTTTGGAGGCACTTACGAGGAGCTTACTGTCTCTGCACCAGTTTGAAAGCGAAAAAAAAAGCAGTTCTCCAGGTCAATGTAGTCGTCAATACTGTTGACAGCGTTAACCAGCTTTAAGTTGTCAGCACATAGAAGGAATGAAGAGCGCTGAACTGCTGACGTAGTCATATACGAACAGTACGAATTGTTCAGGGCCATGAAATGATCATGGCGGAACCTTGCTAGTGATCTCTTAGCTAAGAGCTCTGTCCATTAATGCCAATGAAGGACGACCTATTGCTTGGGTAATCTGATACTAGGACAGTGATGGAATAAGGTATGTCCATTTGCATGAGGTTTCTAATGAACAGCTCATGAGAGAAAATGCTCTATTTAGGTCGAAATAAACGGCTTCTAATTTGCTCCTAGTATGTATAACAATGGAAGCATGGGTGATAATGTTTGCAAGTTTGTAGCTGTGAGATGCCCTGGCTCAAACCGATGCTGTTGATGTAGAAAATGTGTTTAGCACGAATATAAAGCCGCAAATGAAATCGAATTTCGAGCACTTTTCACGCAGCACGGTGGATAGCTATAGGATGGTGGTTACTAACGACCCTTACAGCACCCGATTTGCGTACGCGCACTACCCATGGTACCTTCGGAGATTCAAGAAACGTACGAGGATTTAGGGAACTGTTATATATGCTTGTGAGAAAAGAGACAAGTATGCTTCCATGCATATTATAGAGTGCGCTGGGGATACCGTCAGCGCCAGAAGAATGGCATGGTTTGAGGTGCTTCATATATTTTAAAAGAATGTATTTATGGACTCATAGCGTACCCACTGTGCCGCATTGTTAGGGAAGGTTACTTATGGTTGAAGTGTCTTGAAAACTAAACGCATAATATAGATGTTCTGCATGGGCATCAGCAGTGTTGGAGACAAAATCAACATTTCCTTCAAGGCACACATTTTCAGCGTTCTTTTTACAAAAGCCAAGAGCGCACGCACCTCGACAAATATTGTGAATTACGTGCCATGATGGCTTCGATACGTTCACTGAGGTCGCACTGACCAATGTTATATGAAATTATTTAATGGTATGCAATCTATCCAACATCGTTTATTTACCGTGCCCAGATACAACCCTATTGCCTTGTGGGGGGGGGTGCACTCATAATGAAAGAATAACAATGAAAATATGCCTGCGAATATATGTTAAAAAAAGCAGAATGAATAAAACGGAGCATTGTGCAGAGTACTTACCAGGCGCCAGCAAATACTATAGAAAAGAGGAGAAAGGTACTCGAACAACGTGTGAACTATGACACAACGTAAAGCCCGTTCTAATAATAATAGACCATTCCATAAATCATTCAATCATTCATTCATTCAAATAGCGTACCCAGTAACAAACCTTAGGACCGAATGCTGACACGCGCACAAAAAATTAAAATAAAACAGACTGCGTGGGCATAAATGTACAGAAAACAATAAGCACAATTTTAAAAGAAAACCGGTGTAGATACAAAAAGTGCAAAGCGAATATTGTAGAAAGAAGAGGAGCGGGCCAGTTCATCTGCGAAACTGCGAGATGTGCGAAACTATTCCACCACAACGCAAAGCTCGGAAAAGAACAATGGCAGCGCCTTATGAAAAAACTCCGAGATTTGGAAACTAGGTGTATCCGCCCCTGTTGCTCAGTGGCCGTGGTGTTGGGCATCTAAGCGTGAAGTCGCAGAATCCGATCCCGGCCACAGTGGCCGCATATCTATGTGGACGAAATGAGAAAACAACCGTGTAACTTAGGTTTACTTGCACGTTAAAGAACCCCAAGTGGTCCAAATTTCCGAACTCCTCCACTACGGCGTTCTTCCTAATCAGACCGTAGTTTTGGCACGTAAAACCACGTAATTTTATTTGTTTTAACCTAGGCTTACCTATAGCTCCGTATTTTGGGGATGGTGGAGTGTTCGTCATGACAGCCAGGAAGATGTAAAGGTGTATATTCGCTGTTGAGCTTGCGCGGTAATGGAAACATGATATAACTCACGACCTTCTGATTGGTGAGGGTACCGTGAAGGAAATTGTGAGGAGAGAGAAGGTCAGCGCGATGACGTTGTCATCGATGTAAGGGCAACGGCAATACCCCAACAGTTTTAGAACAACAATGTGGGGACGGCATATGCTTAGATATGTTTTCTGGACCCAATCTATAATGTGACTTTCCGTTCTTCAAGTGATAATCCAGACGGTTGACGTGTATTCGGGCTGAGGAAAACAGACAGTTGTGTACAACTTGAGGAACGGTGTAGGTGAATTTAATTACATCTGTAGTCGGCAAGTAGACCCAAGCAAGGGCATATGACATTGTAACGCGGTTAAGAGGTATCAGAAAAGTCGAAGGTCTAATCGCAAATATTAGCTGTGGTCAAGCGCATACAACAATGGCCCTCATTGTATACTCTCATTAGAAAAGGCCCCTCGCAAAGGCACATCTTTTCAACAGTGTTGACTCAAATTGGCTTGTATTTCAGCCTACGCCTTCGTGAATGAGTGGGCCCGTTTTCGCTATGGTGTGTTTTATGAGTATGGGCGCTTGGGACACAAGACCTACCCAATGTCCTACTGCCCGTGTTGCAATAAGGTGAGATCTCGGCGTTCGATTCTTCGCCTTAGCGAACTGCATTGCTTCCATATTAAGTCACGTATTATGTAATGAAAGGAGGTGACCTAGCCAAATCTTTGTTACCTCTGTATAAAAGCGTGTACTGGCACCATATTAATCTACTGACTTCCAATAAAATTCTCTCTGACAATTGACTTAGATTTATTCTTCATCGCAAGGCAAACCTTCCAGGTCAATCTCATGTATACTGATCAATGGCCTCTAATGGTGGAGTTTTCTTCATGAAGCCTACAGATTGTTGCGCAACTAACTGACTCATTGCAACCGCCACTAAACTGTCGCGTATGGCTTTATCAAGCTTGAAATGGCACCGCATATTATGCAGTTTAAACAGCGCCCAAAAACGCAGAGCACGGGACAAGCGCTGAATGCCAAGACCTTTATTGAACGCCGCACAAATATATGCCATTCGCAGTGGGGTGAAAGGCAGAAAGGAAGAAAGGGAAGGCGAATCATCATAAATAAACTCTTGCTGCGCATGAGCCACAAGCGTAAAGCTACACAAATGTAAAATAGAAAATGCGACACAATCCCAACAGATTGACTTCTAAAGAACTTGAGTTCCTTATCGCGAAAAGACAAACAAGTGGGTGCTTACGCAAGTGGCTCCTGACTGGCATATCGAAAAGGCCCCAAAGATTTCCGTGACACTCTGATCGCTCTACTTTCTCAGCACATGTGCATCTTCTAGGCGGGGGAAACAGCCACACCAGATTGCTACCTAGATTACTAGATAGCAAGATTACTAGGTAGCTAAATTACTACCAGTCTTGATCTTGACACTGCAAGATAGGATAGCATTTCGAGGCTCGACCATAGTTCTCTGTGAAGCATGCACAAAGTGGCACGCCTTTACTCCAGCCCGGAAGTGGTTTGCAGAACGTGGAAGCTGCAGGATGCCTTATCCAATGGGAAGACCAAATGCCGCTGGAGAACTCGCCATCAATGCCGCATCCTTTATTCAGCGGTTGCGGATTTCGCGCTATGAAGTGCATGAGCAAATGTAATATCGCTATGATGTATCACACGCCAAGGAAAAATTAAACTTTCTGATACTGTCATTATTCAGATAGTTAACCGTGGAACTATATTCCTTTGCGCAAGACTATTGCGCCTCTGTATACGCATCGTAAGTTCGGATGTTCTGCAAACGACTTGTGAGATGAAGTAGAGTTTTCTTGTCACACGTGCGTCGAGCTTGAAAGCGGCCTCCTGATATTCCATTGCTTCAGTGAGACATCCGTGGCACCGTGATTGGAGGAAATGGCACGCTATCCTAAATCTCGTCAGGTCTAATGTCACGTAGACCCAAGGGCTTTTATTCTGCTATGCGCCATTATCGATCATTCGTCAGCCTAACGTGTCTGTGATTTTTATTGTGCTACTACTTTATGTCTTGTTTTGCTTCCAGGAAGTGGTACGTTGGAACTCGTGCTCGGATAGGATTCAGCATCGGATTCTAAATGAAGATATGTGTGCATTTCACGACCACTGTTATGCAACTGAAAATTGCGTCGTTGTGGCAACTCAACCAGAACATGACCCCGTTAAATCGTCGATCATGTACCTGCCACGTCTCGAGAATGTAAGTTTTCTGTAGTTACTTCTATCAGCTATATAGTTTTGACAACTTCCCTAATGATCGACGGAACGTTTGATAGAGCATGCTATTTGCCTCCTGGAAGATAAACAGACAACGGCTTCTATCATTTTTGCGCTTTTTTCATTTTGACTTTTAAGAACTTAACAAACAGCCAGAATGCTTTAAATGTGTAAAAACAACTTATAACATGTGTTTAAGAGAATTATTGCTACCGCACAAAATGCCTAATACGTTTAGTGTTCGCGCATCGTGTCACGTGTACATGTGAAACGCCGGTCCCGCTACGCTTTTATCTGCGCGGCGCAATGTAGGAGCCCATGATACCAGCCGCTGCGAATATGCTCTCCCGTAAGCGCACTGCGTCACTGCTGATAAGAACTCACTGACGATTACGAAACACCCTAATGCGAAAATCGAGCGTTGCTCTATACATGTTTTCATTTCCCAACGTACTGGCTGGCGCGCATAATGTCGTGCGCGGCACTTTGCAAACGGAACGAAGTGTGGAGCGACTGCTTCGCTAATAGGGAGATCACGGGAAGCAGCCCGGGGATAACGCCTGGGCGCAATCCATAGCGGTCGCCGCAGAGAGATTCCAGGTGGCGTTTGCTACTCTGGCGTCATCTCGTAGGAATAGTCAGCGCAGTGCGCGACCTGCACGGCACCTTTAAAGGTTTCACCATACCGTCTTCCTCCCCTTACTGACGCATGATTCTGCTACCCCCTCCTTCTACGCTGTCATCCTCGTGCTCTCTTCGCGCTCTCCGCTTTTTTTCATCCACCATTGCGCTCCGCGTTCGTATTTCATCTGCTGCGTTCGTTCGCTTGGTTACACCGGGAACGTCGACACGTTGACAAGGCTGCCGCGAAAGAGGCTCTTGTGACTCGCGTTCAGACATCTACAGAGGCGTACATTCCACGCAACCGAGACTACTTGGCTTTTTACCGCAAAGCTGACGACGCGAAGTCTAGAGCCGATGAAGTGCGTAATACTAAAAGGAATCGCGGATGACGCTTTCCATTTGCGTGTATTTGGCAACGTTTCCACTATTCATAGAATCATAAAGGAATGCAGCCACCTTGAACAAGCTAACAGCCGCTGTATAACGCAGCACATCACACAGGCGCAGGTGCGGAGACATGTGAGTGCCGATGGCGTCAGCTCATTACCTGTGACGATGTGAGCCGCATTGTTCGCTGCGACCTTGAGGCCGTCTGTTCGCTAACCTTCACCGCGACTTCTCCAGACGGCCAGCAACCACGCTGCCTATGATTCAGGCCGTTGTCGTTAATTCGAGGACATGGGTCTCAACTTCATGTGTTCGTCAACTCAATCCAGCGTTTCTCTGTTCTCTAGTGGCCCTCTTCGTCTCGGCCACTCCTTTTCTGCGAGATATCGCAGACCGTGCGAATGGTGTACCCCCAATGAAAAGTCTGAATGCTACCACTGCAGTCGCATTGGCCATGTCGCTCATCACTGCCGCAGCGGATGGCCTCCACCAACTCGGATTATGTCGGTACTGATTCCAACACCTTTGGTCGATGTTTATGTCTGTGTTTTATGTATGTGCTTACGTCATGCATATTCACATGAATGATTTAGTCACAAAATGTTCCTCCTGTGGCCATGCGCACACCCCAGTAGCACTCATTGCATACTCTCATTAGAAAAGGCCCCTCGCAAAGCCGCATCTTTTCAACAGCGCTAACTCAAACTTTTCGCATTTCAGCCTACGTCTTCGCGAATGAATAGGCCCACTTCCGCTAAGGTGTGTTTTATGAGTAAGGGCGCTTGGGACACAAGACGTACCCATTGTCCTACTGCCTGTGTTGCAATAAGGTGGGATCGCACCATTTGATTCGAAATTTCATTCACGGCGGTTGGCATAGTTCCCTATGCCATCCGCCGTGAACCCATTGCCGGTGATGCCCCAGCTCTGACCCTTCGCTAGGGTTGCTCACTATCACCTCGTCGCCTTCAGTCTCGTTTGCCCGCACCCGTGGCTAACTTCGCTGCCTATCGCCCCCCCCCCCCCACCCAGCCGGAAAACTAAGCACTGCAGCTTCAGAAGTTGAAGCTGCGTTGCCGACCCTGCCCTCGAATGCTCTGCTCACATTACCTACGAATCAAAGCCTTCTTGACGCTGGCGTTGACGGCTATCCTGTGAATGCATTTATCAATACAGGAGCCCATATTTCTATGATAAGTGCTACCTTCCGACGACGACTTATAAAGCTGCTCACCTCAGCGTCGGCAAGTGTTGTCCCCGTTTCCGATCGCCATACTGTCCCAATTGCTTGTATGCACATGTTACGTATCAACATCACGGGCACCTACACTCCTGCCCTCTTCACCGTGATTGCCCATTGCCCCACGACCTAATTCTCGGACTCGATTTTCTCTACGCGCATTCCACTCTTATTGACTGCTCTTCCATGCATTACCCTTCGCCTTGAGTCGCTGAATTTCGCAGAACCTTGTAACCCACCCCGTGCCACTTGCGCCCCACCCGCTGAGCCACCTATCACCAAAGTCGTTAGATTGCATTCAATTCTCGTTTACCCACCTGCTCCTGATGGGGAGTACCTAGCCCCTCTTTTTCCCGACATTCTACTGCAGTATGACATTACCGTGCATCACAGTATTCTGGCTTTTACAGGTAACCGCGGGGTCGCATTCACATATTTAGCTTTGGATTGGCAAACCAAATTCTACCGCAAAGTATTTGCCTTACCAACATTAATTATCTCGGCGACCATGAAGTGGCGACTTTATACACTGATGTTTCTTCCGAGCTTAGCAGGCACCTCACGCCAGCCTCGGGCATCTATACCATTATAAGAAAAAAGTTGTGGCAAGCCTGTTCTTTACGCAGGCTGAAAGCCTTGCGAAGTTTAATTGTCCTGATGAGGCATTTTCGACTTGACGATCGCCCTTTAATATTGTGCTCAAAGTTAAGCATAGCATTCATATTGGCGACGCTAAGCCTATTGAGCGATGGCCATATCGAGTTTCTGCGTCGGAACGCCACGTAATTCAAAGTGAAGTGAACAAAATGCATGATAGAAATTTATTTGCCCTTCTTCAAGTTCCTGGGCGTCCCCTGTGGTGTAGGCTAAAAAGAAGGACGGCACGTGACCTTTGGGTGATGCAATATTCCGGCCACCTTTGAGCGTATAGGGGACACCTTGCTCTGAGTTTTTAAATGCTCCATATATCTCTGCTACTTCGATGACGTCATCTTCTCGCCAACGTCCGACACCCATATTGAGCGTCTGAGAACTATACTTCATTTTTTTCGAAAGGCGAAGCTCAACTTACCCCGTGAAAATGTCGTTTTGGCCTCCATCAATTTACTGGCCTGGGGAATCTCGTCGGCGCTTATGGTGTACAGCCTTATTGCGACAAAACTCGCGGTGTCCGACATCTTCCGGTTCTGAAGACAACCACAGAATTTCGAAGTTTTGTAGGGTTAGGATTGCACTTTCGTCGTTTTTCTGGCAATTGCTAGACCCCTCACTTGTGACCAAGGGCGTACAGTTCTCATGGAGTACTTCAGAAGCCGCCGCTTTCTCTCGTCTTACAACTCTTCTCAGTTCACCACCCATCCTTGCCCACTTGGACCCTGATGCCCCGAAAAATTACGGGTAGTTGCTTGCGGCCATGCCGTAGGTGACGTTCTACTCCAGCGTTAGCAGCACAAGGATCGCGTTCTTGCTTATGCCAGCCGCCTCCTATGACCATCGGAGCACAACTATTTGATTATGGAAGGGGAGTGCCTTGTTTTTGTCTTGGCTGTTTCGTAGTTCCGCCCCTACCTCTGCAGTCGTCCTTTCTGCGCAGTTACTGACCATCAAACTGCTGGCTCTCATTCCTAAGAGATCCTACAAGCCGGCTTGGTCGACGCACATTGAGGATCAAAGCATTTTCATATTCTGTGGTTTACAAGTCTGGCCGCCTACACTGAAACGCTGTCAGCTTGTCGCGTTACCTTGGTGACGAATCTGACCCCTGAAATACCGACAATGCTGTTAGCATTTTCTCAATTTCACAATTCTTTGATATCGCCGACCCGCAACCTTTTGACGCCAACATAAAAGCACTGATCGACTATTTTGAACGTTCTCTGGCCGATGCTACTGCACATCTATTCGTGCTCCGCGACGGTACTCAGTACCGTCGTAATCTCCATCCTGTCGGCTCTTAGTTTCTACTTTTGATACCTAAACACCGCCGCTCTATCGCTCTGCAAGAGCTTCACGACGCAGCAGCGACTGGACGCGTCGGCGTATCTCGAACCTACGATCGAGTACGCCTCCGTTTTTTTGTCCAGGCCTCCCCCGTTCCGTACGACGTTCTGCCACCGCGTCCGACATATGCCAACGAAGCAAAAGCCATTCCAGCTCCACGCTGGTCACCTGTAGCCATTCCATATAACCGCCGAGTCCTTCGGTCGTGTCGGCATATATTTTCTCGGGCCCTATCCGGAATCTATACATCAGGGAACAAGTGGGTTGAAGTGACTGCGGCCTACTCGACCCCACGTTAAGCACTTCCTGCTGTACGATATCGTTTGATGCGTGGTGCTCTGGCCCAAATGATCACATTCGCTGGCGGTGTGTTTCCCTCCGAAGCCGCTGATGACGCCACGCCTGTCTGCACTATATAACATGGACTTATCAATGGCCTCACTGAGTACTTCAATTGAACCCTTACAGACATGCTATCGAAATAGATTTCAGCCGACCACCGTGGCTGGGACGTTGTTCCTCCTTACATTACCTTCGCTACAACTGTTTCCATGTAAAAAATGCTGCCCCTGTTCCACGTTTTACAGCGACCAGAACCGACGTAGCGATTGGTACAGCGCTTCCGGCCATCACAGCTTCCGGCTACCACGCGACGTGTGTGTGTATGCACACATAGGCATATATGTGTGCACACATATGCACACATGTGTATATATATATATATATATATATATATATATATATATATATATATATATATATATATATATATTGACACGTGCACTTGTTTGTCTTTATCAGGCGACACGTTTTACCACCTAACAAGTGTTATCGCACAGCGCAGGACGCGCCTGCATGTATCGGACGTTTCTGGAATGTTATCGATGCTTCCATTCGCTGTCTGTGACCGAACCTTGTATAGTCTGATCGCGTGTGTTCGCGACGCGAATAATGTAGAACTTTGTGGAAGGCTCGCGGGTCCCAACAATTACTCTGGAAAATTCGACGACGGATGTATTAAAGCCGACGCGCTTGACCCGCAGATCGGATTTTCGACGATCGCCGACCGTGTTCGCCGCTATCGTTGTGCTATAAGTTTAGCCTGTTTTTGTGGGCACAGGTGCGCCCAATAAAAGTTAGTTTTGTCTTTCACAGCATTGCTACTGTGTTCTTCAACATCACCACCACGTGCCAATATATATATATATATATATATATATATATATATATATATATATATATATATATATATATATCGACACGTGTACTTATCTTTATCGGGCGACCACGTTTCGCCGCTTAACAACTATAATTGCACAGCGAGGGACGCGCCTGCATGTATCCGACGTTTCTGGAAGGTTATCGATGCTTCTACCCGGCTGTCTGTAGTCACCGAACCTTGTGTTATCTGATTTCATCGCGTAACGCGAATGGTGTAGAACTTTGTGGAAGGCACGCGGGTCCGAACGATTAGTCTGGAACATTCGACGACTGCTCTATAAAAGCCGACGCGCTTGACCCGCTGATCATATTTACGACGATCGCCGACTGTGTTGGCCGCTCTCGTTGTGCTTTAAGTGTAGCCTGTTTTGTGGGCACAGGTTCGCCCAATAAAAGCTAGTTTTTGCCTTTCACAGTATTGCTACTGTGTTCTTTGACGTCACGACCACGTGACATCTGGTGGAGGTGCTTTGCGTTCACGTACCGGATGCCCCCACAAAGCCGTGACCCAAGCCCTCACTCGGAAGACACCAACGTCGCCAAGAACCAGCGAGGTAGCCGCAGGCTGCAAGGACTGCCCCCGTAGCACGGACTTTTGCCTGAGACGACTAGGAAGATGGCCACCAAGTCCACCCCAATGGCAGCTACAGCGTTACCCGCCGTGCTGCAGCAGCCCAGGCAGCCTCCGACGTTCCGCGGTTCAACTTTCAAGGACCCGGAAAGCTGGCTTGAGACGTACGAGAGAGTCGCTACCTTTAACAACTGGAACAGCGACGACAAACTGCGATATGTCTTCTTCGCTTTGGAAGACGCGGTCAGGACGTGGTTCGAGAACCGAGAAGCCACCTTAACGATCTGGGAACTTTTCCGAAGCGGCTTCTTGCAGACATTCGCAAGCGTCGTACGCCGAGAACGAGCCCAAGCGCTATTAGAAACCCGGGTGCAGCTACCTAATGAGACGACCGCGATCTACACGGAAGAAATGAGCCGCCTCTTTCGCCACGCCGACCCTGACATGGCCGAGGAGAAGAAAGTCCGCCTGCTGATGCGTGGTGTGAAGGAGGAACTTTTTGTAGGAATGGTACGAAGCCCACCGAAGACCGTCGACGAGTTTCTTCGCGAGGCCACCAGCATCGAGAAGACACTCGAGATGCGAAACTGGCAATTCGACCGCCGCACGAACTCAACAAACTACGCCGGATTTCAATCACTGGCCACCGACGACCTGCGCGAGACTATCCAAGCGGTCGTGCGGGAGGAGCTACAAAAGCTGTTCCCATCATCACAGCGTCAAGTGGCTTCGATTGCCGACGCCGTGCGTGAGGAGCTCCAACAACAACTTGGAGTAGCCCCTGAATCGCCCCAGCCTGAGCCGCAAGCGATGACCTACGCCGCCTTCGCACGCCGTCAAGGTCCCCCTCCGCGACCGCGCCAGGGCCCTGTCACGCCGCGATTCCGTCGTCCGCCGCCGCCACCGCCAGCACGACCACCCGTCACCCAGCGCACCTACGCGAGGAAGACGGACATTTGGCGCGCTACGGACCACCGCCCGCTCTGCTACCACTGCGGAGAAGCGGGTCACGTGTACCGACGATGTCCATACCGGGAGATGGGCCTGCGAGGTTTCGCCGTGAACGCTCCGCGCCCGCAGCAAGGTGAACGCCCCCGCGATATCGCCGATTACCTCGCCGCTACTCAGTGGAGCTCTCGACGACCGTCGCGTTTCCCATCACTAGGCCGCTAGCTGTCGCCGCAGCGCGGACCATACACTGGCCCAGCCCGGGGCCGCTCAGCGAGCCCATATCCGGAAAACTAACAGCAGCAACCGATTGAGGTGCGGTTGCTGTTCGTCGAACTGATGAAGATCCTCCGCCGCCGACGAAGACACCGAAGAAACTACCTCGATGACATAACGAAACGCCGCCGTCCCGACGAAATCAGGAAGCCAAGACCACACCGATGAAAGACGAATTGACGACGCGACGTTCCAGCTTCAGTTCAACGCGACGCAGCCGTGATCCGACGCCAAGAACCAACTGCAACGCCAGACAAAGAACCACCGACCTCGACGTACTTCTCGACGGCCACGCAGTCACTGCCTTAGTCGACACAGGGGCCGATTACTGCGTAATGAGTGGACACATCGCCGCCCAGTTGAAGAAGGTTAAGACTGCATGGGAGGGCCCCCAAATTCGGACCACTGGAGGACACCTCCTTACGCCGACTGGAATCTGCACGGCAAGAAATACCGTTCATGACCGGACTTACCCTGCCACCTTCGTTGTGCTCCAACAGTGTTCACGAGACGTCATTCTCGGCATGGACTTCCTGAATCAACATGGCGCAGTCATCGACCTGAAGTCGAAATCAATAACACTGTCACAAGATCAAGCGATACCGCCGGAGAGCTGTCGTAGTCACCACACTTCGAGTGTGCTCGACGATCAAGTGAGCATCCCGCCGCGCTCCAGCATTATTATTTCCGTCAGCACTGAAACACCCGCTGACGTAGAAGGCGTCATCGAGGGCGACCAACATCTACTGCTCGACCGTGAAATTTGCGTCACAAGAGGGATCGCTCGACTCCACGTAGGGCAAGTGGAAGTTATGCTAACCAACTTCAGCGAAGAGTTCAAGCACATCAACAGGGGCACGACAATCGCATACATCGAGGAAATTGTGGAAACCAGCAATGCCTTTGTCCTCTCGGATTCAGCCGCATCTACTCCTATGAGCATTGTCCCCGAACCAGACTTCGACGTGAATCCAAGTCTTCCTACGAGTAAGCAGCAACAGATCAGAAGTCTTCTCCGGCGATACAAAGACTGCTTTTCGACGTCATCGAGGATTCGACAAACACCAGTTGCAAAGCATCGCATAATAACCGAAGAGAGCGCTCGACCACTCCGCCAGAGCCCTTAGCGAGTTTCGACGCGAGAACGTGAAGCTATTAGGCAACAAGTCGACGAAATGCTGCGCGACGACATCATCCAGCCGTCAAAAAGTCCGTGGGCCTCTACTCCAGTCCTGGTATAGAAAAAGGACGGAACCCTACGCTTCTGCGTCGATTATCGTCGACTGAACAAGATGACGAAGAAGGATGTGCACCCCCTTCCACGGATAGACGACGCATTGGATCGGCTCTGCAACGCTAAATACTTCTCGTCGATGGACGTGGGACGTGGTCCTGCTGTACGTAACCTTTGCGTACAACACGGCGGTGCAAGAAACAACATAGATCACGCCGTTTAAGCTGGTTTACGGCAGGAACCCGACGACGACGCTTGACGCCATGCTGCCGCATGTAACTGACGAAGAGAATGTTGACGTCGCTAGCTATCTCCAGTGCGCCGAAGAAGCTCGACAGCTCGCCCGTCTGCGAATCAAGTGCCAGCAGAGGACCGACAGCCGACACTACAACCTCCGACGACGCATCGTCGAGTACCAACCTGGCGACCATGTTTGGGTCGGGACCCCGATACGCCGACGAGGACTCAGTGAGAAACTACTCCGACGCTATTTCGGACCCTACAAGGTCATCCGACGTATTGGCACTCTGGACTATGAGGTCGTGCCAGACGGCATTTCGCATTCACAGCGGCGCCGCGCACGATCTGAAGTGGTCCACGTGGTGCGCCTTAAACCCTTTTACGGACGCTGACGAACTTCGCCATTTTTGTTCTTTTCTTTGCTACGAGTGCTTTTGCTTATTACCTTCGTTTGTCTGCAGCATCGGGTCGATGCTTTTTAAGAGGGGGGCATTGACACGTGTACTTATCTTTATCGGGCGACCACGTTTCGCCACCTAACAAATGTAATCGCACAGTGAGGGACGCGCCTATATGTATCCGACGTTTCTGGAGAGTTATCGATGCTTCTACCCGGCTGTCTGTTGTCGCCAAACTTTGTGTTATCTGATTTAATCGCGTAACGCGAATGGTGTAGAACTTTGTGGAAGGCACGCGGGTCCGAACGATTAGTCTGGAACATTTGACGACTGCTCTATAAAAGCCGACGCGCTTGACCCGCTGATCAGATTTACGACGATCGCCGACTGTGTTCGCCGCTCTCGTTGTGCTTTAGGTGGAGCCTGTTGTTGGCACAGGTCCGCGCAATAAAAGCTAGTTTTTGCCTTTCACAGCATGGCTACTGTGTTCTTTGACGTCACGGCCACGTGACAATGTATACATATTATATATATATATATATATATATATATATATATATATAACCTTTATTGGGAGAACCTGTGCTCAAAAAAAACAGGCTACACTTATAGAACAACGATAGCGGCGAACACGCTCGGCGGTTGCAAAAAATCTGACAGCGGGTCAAGCACATCCGCTTTTATACAGCAGTCGTCGAATGTTCCAGACTACTCGCTGGGACCCGCGTGTCTTCCACAAAGTTCTACACCATTCGCGTCACGCGATGAAATCAGCTACCACAAGGTTCGGCGACAACAGACGGCGGATAGAAGCATCGATAACATTTCAGAAACTTCCTATACATGCAGGCGCGTCCTGCGCTGTGCGATAACATTTGTTAAGCGGTGAAAACGTGGTCGCTGAAGAAAGATAAAAATCTACACGTGTCAATACCCCCCTCTTGAGAAGCATCGACCCGAAGCTGCAAACAAGCGAAAGTAATAAAGAAAAGCACTCATAGCAAAGAACACAAATATAGGGAAGTTCGTCAGCTTGCGTAAAAGGGCTTCAGACGCACTAGGTGGACCATTTAATATTGTGCGCGGTGCCTCTGTGTATGCGAAATGCCGTCTGGCACGTCCTTATAGTCCAGTGCGCCAATACGTCAGATGACCTTGTAGGGTCTGAAATATTGTCGCAATAGTTTCTCACTGAGTCCTCGTTGGCGTATCGGGGTCCATACCCAAACACGGTCGCCGGGCTGATAACTCGACGAAGCGTCTTCGGAGATTGTAGTGTCGGCTGTCGGTACGCTGCTGGTTCTTGATCCGTAGGCGGGTGAGCTGTCGAGCTTCTTGGGCGCGCTGGACATAAATAGCGACGTCAACATTATGTTCGTCAGTGACGTGCGGCAGCATGGGGTCGAGCGTCGTCGTCGTGTTCCTGCCGTAAACCACCTTGAACGGCGTGATCTGTGTTGTTTCTTGCACCGCGTGTTGCAAGCGAATGTTACGTACGGCAGGACGGCATCCCAGGTCTTGTGTTCGATATCCACGTACATTGCGTCGGCGAGGGTCTTGTTCAGGCGCTCCGTGAGACCATTTGTCTGCGGGTGGTATGCAGTTGTCCTCCTGTGGCTTGTCTGGCTGTATTGCAGAATAGCTTGGGCGAGCAATGCTGCAAAAGCCGTTCCTCTGTCGGTGATGAGGACTTCTGGAGCATTATATCGCAGCAGGATGTTCTCGACGAAAAATTTCGCTACTTCGGCTGCGCTGCCTTCCGGTAGAGCTTTAGTGTCAGCGAAGCGGGTAAGACAGTCCCTCGCCACGACGATCCTATTATTTCCGGAAGTTGGTGTCGGAAACGGTCCCAGCAAGTCCATCCCGATTTGCTCAAAAGGTCGGTAAGGAGGCTTGATCGGCTCTAGTAATCCTGCTGGCCTTGTCGGTAGTGTCTTGCGTCGTTGACAGTCTCGACATGTATTGACGTAACGGGCGACATCGGCGGTTTGGCGCGGCCAGTAATAACGTTCTTGTATGCTCGATAGCGTCCGGGAGAAACCGAGGTGCCCCGCTGTCGGATCGTAATGTAGGGCGTGCAGTACTTCTGGACGCAGTGCCGACCGAACAACAAGAAGGTAGTTGGCGCGGACTGGTCAGAAGTTGTTCTTCACGTGTAGGTTGTTTTGACGCGTTAACGAAGACAATCCACGCTTAAATGCCCTAGGTACAGCGTCGGCGTGCCCTTCCAAATAACCGGTGAGGCCTTTTTAGCTCCGGGTCCGCTCGTTGCTGCTCAGCGATGTCTTCCGCGCTTATTATTCCAAGGAAGGCGTGGTCATACTCTTCATCTTGCGGTGGCTGGTTAACGGGGGCGCGTGATAGGCAATCGGCTTCTGATTGTTTTCGTCCGGACTTGTAGGTTACAGTGATGTCGTATTCTTGTAGTCTGAGGCTCCACCGCTCCATGCGTCCTGAAGGGTCCTTTAAGTCAGCTAGCCAACACAAGGCGTGATGGTCGCTGAGCACTTTGAATGGCCTCCCATATAGGTAAGGGCGGAATTTAGCTGTAGCCCAAATGATGGCGAGGCATTCCTTTTCAGTCGTAGAATAATGGCCGTCCTCTTTTGACAGCGACCGGCTAGCATAAGATATCACCCGTTCAAGTCCGTCTTTCCTCTGGACTAGGACGGCACCGAGGCCTAGGCTACTGGCGTCAGTGTGGATATCGGTATCGGCGTCCTCGTCGAAGTGTGCAAGTACCGGCGGCGACTGCATGCGTCGTTTGAGTTCTTGAAATGCATCGGCCCGCGACGTTTCCCACTTGAACTCGACATAACATTTGGTTAGATGTGTTAGCGGCTGCGCGATGCGTGAAAAGTCCTTGACAAAGCGTCTGTAGTAGGCACACATGCCGAGGAATCTCCGCACTGCCTTCTTGGCGATGGGCTGCGGGAACTTTGCGATGGCAGCTGTTTTCTGCCGGTGGGGACAGACTCCAGATTTGCTGATGACATCTAGAAATAGAAGCTCCTCGTAAGCGAAGCGGCACTTTTCCGGCTTCACAGTAAGTCCTCATGACCTGGTGGCCTTTAGTACTGTTGCAAGCCGCCTTCCGGCGAAGACGACGACGTCATCCAAGTATTCGAGACAGGTCTGCCACTTCAATCCTGCTGAAACCGTGTCCGTCACGCGCTGGAACGTTGCAGGCGCCGAGCACAGTTCGAAAGACAAAACGTTGAACTCGAAGAGGCCGTCTGGGGTGATGAAGGCGGTCTTTTCGCGATCTTTTTCGTCAACTTCTGTTTGCCAATAGCAAGACTTGAGGCCCATCGACGAGAAGTATTTAGCGTTGCAGAGCCGATCCATTGCGTCGTCTATTCGTGGGAGGGGGTATACGTCCTTCATTTTGATCTTGTTCAGACGACGATAATCGACGCAGAAACGTAGGCTTCCGCCCTTTTTCTTCACCAAGACTACCGGAGATGCCCACGGGCTTTTCGACGGCTGGATGATGTCGTCGCGCAGCATTTCGTCGACTTGTTGCCTAAACTCGTGGATATACGAGATATTTTGCCCTTGTTAAATTGCCAGAGTGTTACTATGACTATTACACTTTACGTTTTCGCTGTATGCCTTGTACAGGGGGGCTCGGGCGCCCCTCAAGTGACTGTGTTCACTTTTTGCCCGGGCCAACCCGCATCGTTGATTTTTTTTGGCGATGTAAATAAACTTCAACTTCAACTTCAACTTCAATAGCTTAACGTTCTCAGGTCGAAACTCTGTAAGGGCTCTGGTGAAGTGGTCGAGCCCACTCTTCGGTTATTATGCGATGCTTTGCAACTGGTGTTTTCCGAATCCTCGATGAAGTCGAAAAGCAGTCTTTGTATCGTCGGAGAAGACTTCTGATCTGTTGCTGCTTACGCATGGGAAGACTTGGATTTACGTCGAAGTCTGGTTTCAGGACTATGCTCATCGGGGTAGATGCGGCAGAATCCGAGAGGACAAAGGCATTGCTGGCTTCCGCAATTTCCTCGATGTACGCGATTGTCGTGCCCTTGCTGATGTGCTTGAACTCTTGACTGAAGTTGGTTAGCATAAATTCCACTTTCCCTCCGTGGAGTCGAGCGATCCCTCTTGCGACGCAAATTTGATGGTCGAGCAGTAGATGTTGGTCGCCCTCGATGATGCCTTCAACGTCAGTGGGTGTTTCGGTGCCGACGGAAATAATAATGCTGCAGCGCGGCGGGCTGCTCACTTGATCTTCGAGCACACTCAAGGCGTGGTGACTGTGAGAGCTCTCCGGCGGTTTCGCTTGATCTTCCGACACCGTTATCGATTTCGACTTCAGGTCTATGATGGCGCCGTGTAGGTTCAGGAAGTCCATGCCAAGAATGACGTCTCGTGAAGAATGCTGGAGGATTACGAATGTAACAGGGTAAGTCCGGTCGTGAACGGTAATTCTTTCCGTGCAGATTCCAGTTGACGTAATGAGGTGCCCTCGAGCGGTTCGAATTTGATGGCCTTCCCATGCAGTTTTAACTTTCTTCAACTGGGCAGTGATGTGTCCACTCATGACGGAGTAATCGGCCCCTGTGTCGACTAAGGCAGTGACTGCGTGGTCGTCCAGAAGCACGTCGAAGTCGGTGGTTCTTTGTGTGGCGTTGCAGTTAGGTCTTGGCGTCGGATCCCGGCTGCGTCGTGTTGAACTGAAGTTGGAACGTCGCGTCGTCAAGTCGTCTTTCGTCGGTGTAGTCTTTGCTTCCTGACCTCGACGGGACGGCGGCGTGTCGTTATGTCGACGAGATGGCCGCTTCGTCGTCTTAGTCGGCGCCTGAGGATCTTCGTCAGTTCGACGAACAGCAACCACACATCCATAGGTTGCTGCTTTTAGTTTTTCGGATATGGGCTAGCAGAGCGGCTCCGGGCTGGGTCGGTGTATGGTCGGTGCTGCGGCGACAGGTAGCGGCCTGGTGACGACGAACGGGACGGTCGTCGAGGGTTCCACTGAGTGGCGGCGAGGTAGTCGGCGATATCTCGAGGTCGTTCGCCAATCTGTGGTCGCGACGCGTTAACGGAGAACACTCGGAGTCCCATCTCCCGGTATGGACATCGGCTGTAGATGTGCCCGGCTTCTCCGCAGTGATAGCAAAGCGGACGGTGGTCGGGGGAGCACCAAGCGTCAGTCTTCCTTGGAACGCGCGTGATGTGACGACTTGGCGTACTGGCGACGGCGCTGGTGGGGGACGACGGAACTGTGTCGTCGCTGGGTCCTGCCATGGGCGCGGAGGGGGAACGTGACGGCGGGATACAGTGGCGCATGTCATCGCTTGCGGCTGAGGCTGCGGCGATTCAGGGCCTACTCCGAGTTGTTGTTGGAATTACTTGAGGCTGTGATGAAGGCAACAGCTTCTGTTTTCCCTCCCGCATGACCGCTCGGATAGTCTCGCGCTGGTCGTCGGTGGCCAGTGACGGAACTACAGCGTAGTTTGTCGAGTTCGTGCGGCGGTTGAATTGCCGGTTCCGCATTTACAGTGTCTTCTCGATGCTAGTGGCCTCGCGAAGAAACTTGTCGACGGTCTTCGGTGCGCTTCGTACCATTCCGGCGAAAAGTTCCTCCTTTACACCACGCATCAGTAAGCGGACTTTCTTCTCCTCGGACATTTCCGGGTCGGCGGGGCGGAATAGGCTGCTCATTTCTTCTGTAAAGATCGCGGTGGTTTCATTAGGGAGCTGCACTCGGGTTTCTAGTAGTGCTTGGGCTCGTTCTCGGCGTACGACGCTTGTGAAGGTCTGCAGGAAACCGCTTCGGAACAGTTCCCACGTCGTTAAGGTGGCTTCTCGGTTCTCGAACCTCGTCCTGGCAGCGTCTTCCAATGCGAAGAAGACGTGTCGCAGTTTGTCGTCGCTGTTCCAGCTGTTAAATAGAGCGATCCTCTCATACGTCTCAAACCAGGTTTCCGGGTCCTCGAATGTTGAAGCGCGAAGCATCGGAGGCTCCCTGGGCTGCTGCAGCACGATGGGGGACGCTGGGGCTGCCTTTGTGATTGCTTTGGCCACAATCGCCTTGGTCTTTCAGGTAAAAGTCCTTGCTCCGGGCGCAGCTGTTGAAGATGGCGGCTTGTTCGATGGTCCGGGACTACGTTGGAAATCTCTTTGCGGTCCGGGCTGGGATCACGGCTTGTCGGGGGCTCCTGTGCATCAACGAAAAGCACCTCCACCAGATGTCACGTGGTGGTGACGTTAAAGAACACAGTAGCAATACTGTGAAAGACAAAACTAACTTTTATTGGGTGAAGGTGTGCCCACAAAAACAGGCTACACTTATAGCACAACGATAGCGGCGAACACGGTCGGCGATCGTCGAAAATCTGATCAGCGGGTCAAGCGCCTCGGCTTTTATACAGCAGTCGTCGAATGTTCCAGACTAATCGCTGGGATCCGCGTGTCTTCCACAAAGGTCTATACTATTCGCGTCACGCGATGAAATCAGATACCACAAGGTTCGGCGACAACAGTCAGCGGATAGAAGCATCGATAACATTCCAGAAACTTCCTATACATGCAGGCGCGTCCTGCGCTGTGCGATAACATTTGTTAAGCGGTGAAAACGTGGTCGCCCAAGAAAGATAAACATCTACACGTGTCAATACCCCCCTCTTCAGAAGCATCGACCCGAAGCTGCAAACAAATGAAAGTAATAAAGAAAAGCACTCATAGCAAAGAACACAAATATAAGGAAGTTCGTCAGCGTGCGTAAAAGGGCTTCAGACATAACATAACATTCGTTAACAATTGTTAAGCGGTGAAAACGTGGTCGCCCAAGAAAAACATGTACACGTGTCAATATCCACGCACGCACACCCGGTCTTTCTTAGTCGTGAGGAATTTTAAAAATTGTCAAATCGCCAAACTGATCTTGATTACTCGAAGAAGCAACATTGCTTACCTTGAAAATGAAAATACATAACTTCTGACACAATTTTGGTATTGTACCGTTTAATAATTATTTTCTGCACGTATTGCACAAAATAATTGAAGTCAGTGCCTCTGTGAGGCGCACTCATTTGGAACGAATTTCGAACGTGCTATTTCTGAGATAAGCGCTGTAAATCTTGTGACAGCATTGCAGGCATGTTATAGTTATATTTTTAATCAAATACCACACACAACTTTATGCATTGAAGTTTTAAATTACTTTAAGTAATTAAATAAGTAAGTAATTAAGTAAGTAAGTAAGTAAATAAGTAATTAAATAAGTTTTAAACGCTAATGCATTTTGTCGCTCGCTTTCGAATTGCATATCGTGAAATTGGTGCTATAGTCAGAATTTCTTCAATATAAAAATGTATTATTCATTGATCTGCATTCTTTTTCTGTGTATATGAAACACTCGTTTCAGTAGCGCCTACGGGCCTTGAAGGTATTTAAAATAAATAAATAAATAATTTAATTAATTCATATGGATGAGATTTTCGAAGTTTTCTACAAATTGTTAATTGCCATATGTGTAATGACGTATTCAGTTTACTTGTGAATCAATCTCACTTGACTATTACAAATGCAGTACACGAACCGAGTGATGTTTAAAAAGTGTCGGAACGATTACAAGCACATCGAAGATATGAACACTTACATGATGCACAACAATCATTTTATGCCGAACCAAGCATGATTCGCATTTCAGACAGGTCTACTGAGGCCTAGTTTGCCTAATTTATTACGTTTCTTTTGTAGTACTGCTGAGAATTTGCTTTATACTTAATCGTCCAAAAAAAAAAAAACAAGACTTGAATTGTAAGAAAATTACTTGTCTGGGCTGGTTGGAAAATCAATAGCAGTTTCTCTAGCTGTAAGCGTATCTTTTTTGTAAGTCGTGCCTCACTCAGGAACTGATTTGTTAATTCTTGCTGTATTCTGATACTGTTATGATGTTTGTCGTGTCAGGCAACTACTGCTTGCTCAAGAACCGAATTTTAGCTTTGTGATGACTCTTATATTGATAAAGACGTTTCTACCATGCGAGGTATGTATCTCTTACACAATTCTGAACTTCAGTACGTAGGGGCAAGAATTTTTCCTTTCTATGCCTCACTGTTTGGACCTAACATTTTGTAGATATTGTACGCACGTTTTTGAGCATATAATTGTTTTGTAGATGTTCGCACCGTCCGAGTGATACGAATAAAGCTGTATCGCAACAAATGGTACCATTACGTAGACACTCCAGATATTGTTTGGTATCCTTGAAGAAGGCAGGGTACGTGGAGTGCAGTAATGTATTTTTTGCCAAAATTTGGCAAGCAATGCTAAGAAATTATAAAACGGTCAACTTGGGTTGGAACAAAGTGTGTGCTGACCTCTTGGCATTGAGGCTTTGTGCAAGTGCGTTCCTATGATTCTGTGAATGCTGCGTATATAGGACCCACTGACGATCTATAATCGGAAATTTGTGAACGTATCGATGCATCTTAACATACAAATGCGAAGAATCATACCGGATACAGTAATTCAGGTAGTAGCTTGTATCTGTATCTCAAATACTTGCTGCCCGAGTAATTTCTATCACGATACAATTGAAGTTATCTTTGCCCAGCCCTGCTCGCCGCGCTCTCCGCATTCCGCGCCTGCACTAGAAAGTGTGGCAGTGTGAGAGAAGGATGGTAGTGGCTTTTCAAGCTGGCACTCACGCCACTGCAATTAACTAACCAAAGAGTAATTGACTTACATGTATATCCACCTATACTACGGCTTCAGATTTTCTGGTTAACGGCTGTGTCGTGCACAAGAATTGCGCAGAGAATTAATAATGGCCTATCAGGGATCATCAATTAGTGACATAGACCATTCAACATGCATTTTAAATAGAAAAGAAATAGCCTTGTGGAAGCGTTCCACTAAAACTCTACATTGGCAATCATCAGTTTTGGTTTCTATGCAGGTTCTTAAACCAGGCAAGAAAACAAAATGCACGCTTTTGTTTCGATTAGCAAAAAAAAAAAACATTCGAAATAAATTCATGGGCATCACTTCAAGGGCGATATTCGTGTCATAGCTCGTGATCTCTATTGCTGAAAAGAGTTTCATGGTTTTCAGATAAAGGATTTTTGTAACTCGGAGGACAAAAGCCATAGACACAACAAGTTTGCACCTAACATGCACAACAAGATCTGCAATGGCAAGCCCACCTGGGACGTCATCAAGCAGAACGAAGACTTCATGGGGTACGTATGCTTCCTTCACGATGAGGAAGTCATTGACGCAGTAACGTGGAAAGTTGGGCCAGTTGGAAAACATGCATTTTTGGGTCAATGCGAGAAACCATGGCAGCGCGAAAAGGAAAGAAACCGCGGTCGGCCTGTGTCCTTCGCTTTGTTTTGATTCAAAGAACAAATCAGTGACGCAAAGGCAAACCTACCTTTGGCACAATGATCTTTGTGGCCTGGTGGTGTCGCAGCGTTTATAACCGTAAATTTGTACACATAAAAGTTTATTATAGTAAGCTGAATTTTTCATTAATTATGGAAACATACAGAAGGGTCTTAGCTATCATTCATGAAGCTTTACTAAAAGACTTATTCGCGTGCGCAATAACGAACAGATGTACGATGCTTGTAGTCAAGTTAAGTAGCCACAGTAGCTTCTACGTCCTGAACAGCTGTTTGAAGTAATTGCTGGACTTTTAGATGTTTATAATCGTTAAAATGATGACCAAAATCGGATCAAGGTAAAAGCGGGAGCCACCGTTCCACAAGTGGACTTGCCTTTTTCAAGGAAGACACATGCGTTCCTCGCCACAGTCTATACAGGTAGGGTTCTTCTGACGGAGAGAGGGGTAACGCGTGCGATTGCCGCTACGAGCGAAGGTGTGTTAAGTAACTCCGGAGGTGCAGAATTGAGCATAAAGGAATGCTGTGCGCAAGGTCGGTGACACGGCAGTCTGGCAGCCGGCGGGTCAACGGGGTGCACACCATCCCTCTATTACCGGCTTCGCTGGTGGTCGTGGGCTAGTCTCTGAAAGATATCACTTGAGCAGTGGCAGAAAGCGGTGCTCATGAAAAAGAAAGTATATAGCAAATAACTGAAATGAAATAAATAAATAAAAAGAAAGAAAAAGGCAAGAAAGAAAATGCCACAATGTGAGCAATCCAAGTATTCTTGCCTATTGCTTAAAATTTAGCATAGCGAGTAGATTCTAAAGCTCCCTTCGAAATGTTTATGCGTACTGGTTGCAATGTCCTAAACCTACGAATAAGGTATTGTGAATAAGATGAGTCTCTGTATTTTCTTTCTCGCTTACAACGGAAATTTGTCCGCAAGATTCAAAGTTTAAGTTCATCGTAGTTGGTTGAAATGTTTGGCGACGGCTCTAGGAAGCTCTTTAGCTGTGTCTGGACGATGCCCGTTTAATCTGACATTCATTGATTGTCCCGTTTCACCGATATATTGTTTCTTAGGGAACGAACATTCAATTATGTAAGCCACATGCGATCTTGCACAAGTAAAGGTAGATTGGACTTCGTGGGTTTAACTATTTGCGGTACTTTTAACTTCTATGTAACATTGAAGGTGCCTACAAGTTTTGCACCAGGGGTTATAATATGCTTTCAATACGGGGGAATGATGTTTGCTGACGTTTGCGTGCACTAACATGTGTTAAAATTTTTATTGCGGCGATAGGTAACCCGATAGGTAATCGGGGAATGCTTTTCTGCAACGCTCGTTACTTTATAATATTGGCAGCGTTTTCCTAGGATGGTTGCTCATCTTTGGGAGAGCGTTAGAATATTTTGTTATCAACGCTGCCAGTTTGTGAGATTTTGGTGTAGGCTATTCGTAGCTAACTCCGACTACCTCTCCAATCTTGACGCAACATCAGATGATCCATCAAGAGCAACTTGCCGGATAGTTTCTTTCTGCTAGCTTTCTATGAGTTCATTTAGGTTGTGGATATAATCGCTATCTTCGCTGCAGATTCTTCTTATTCGTTTCGCTTGCTCGACAAAAATTCCTTCCTTGGAGTGCCGCAGGTGATGGCTGTTGTAGTCTAAATATTGCTGGCTATCTGTACGCTTCCATGAAAATGTCTTTCTCCGTTTTCCGTTTTCAATGTAGACCGTCGTGTGCAGGAAGTTGATTTGACTATGAGAGTGGACGCGCAGTAAATTCCATACTTGCGTGAAAGCGATTGAAATGGCTAATTAAGTCTGTTAACGCGCTTGCGCCTTGTTTCTATATTATAAATATATCGTCAGTGTAACAAAAATTGGTTCGGCGTTTTAAAAGGCAGGATTTCAGCGGGTCTCTTTCAAGCTGCCTCATGAAAATGTTCGCATACGGGGGAGCGAATGGTGTTCCCATGTCAGTGCCGAAAGTTTGCAGGTAGTGAATAGAATGTAATTTGAAATAGTAGAGTGTGAGAACTAACCTAAGGATCGACAGGTAAACTTGAGGAGCGTGCGCTTGGGGATTGATTGCGATGGATTTCAATACGGCTTCAATGCCTTCCCTCATGGGTATGTTAGTGTAAAGGGCAGAAACATCCAAAGTGACTAGAATAGCGTGGTTTCGGTTCATGTTGATGTCGTCGATAATTCGAAGGAAGGGCGGCGTGTCTTGAAAAAAAGACAGCAGGGTGGTGGGGATGTTTGACAGGGGTTTATTTAAGACTTTACATTGTCTCCCGGTAGGTGCCTTTTTGTTAGACACAATACGCCGACGTGGGATTCCTGCCGTAATTATTTCTTAGGAGGGAACATTATCTATTTGAGCAAGAAGATAAAAGCAGCCTGCCACTTTGTTCTTGGGTGTCGTGAAGAAACATTGAGGGGTCGAATGGTATAACGGTTCAGAAGGGAACCAGTCCACTTGGCTTCATCCGATTGGTTAAATAAATTATGGGGTTTTACGTGCCAAAACCACTTCCTGATTATGAGGCACGCCATAGTGGACTCCGGAAATTTTGACCACCTGGGGTTTTTTAACGTGCACCTAAATCTATGTACCCGGGGTTTTTTCCATTTTCCCCCCATCAGAATGCGGACGCCGCGGCCGGGATATGATCCCGCGACCTCGTGCTCAGCAGCCCAACACCATAGTCAGTGAGAAAACGCGGCGGGTTCAGCTGACTGGGCAAAATTTTGCTCGCGTCTATGGCCGTCAGAGACAGCGAGGTGGCACCGCAAATTATGCTCACGTCACGCATCCGTCAATCGTTTCCAAGGCGAACCCAAATTTGGCTGAGAGCGGAAACGGCGAAGGGGTAGTCTGCTTTAGGTTCCGTTGGTGTGTCTTGGCTGTTGGCTTGCGACCCAGACCGCGCTGACCGGTCGCACCACCCGGAGACACGCGGGCGTCGCGCGCGCGTGTTGGTTGCTTCGGAGGCTATTACTTGTTTTTTTTCATCTGCTTGGCGTTTCTCTTTCGCTGTCGAACACGGCTGGAATGTGATACGCGTTCGAAGAAGTCATGGATATTGAGTTGCACCACCCCTGCCGGCTTTTTAAGTAGAGCTTTTGCAAGCTACAATATCAATTGGAGGAGACTCGGGTGAAAGTGTACGAGGGGTCAATCCACGCAGACGAAGCAATTTTGCACTGTGGTTCATCGCCACCGGCCTGCAGCTCCCAGAGTTCGGTAGGAGGCGAAGCAATAATCTGAATGGCCTAGATCTGTCCACGAAGTTGCTATCGAAATTACTCTGTTGGTCGGTAGAAGGGCTGGGCCGGCTTTTCCGTGACCTACATTTCAAAAGCGATGCCAAGGAGATATTTGCATGGTGAGATCAAATTCCCAGTGCGATCGCCAGCATGAATAGCTCGCACATCGCTGTCCGACAATCAGAAGGGTTCAACCTGGGCTGGTCCTGCGCTTCCTTCGTTAGGCTGATAAAAATATACAGTCGGGGCGGGAAGATACTGTGCAGATCTCTTTTTTTAGCTGCCCTTTTATCTCTACTTCGGGAGTGCCGCACTTTGTTCCTCAATTTGACGGCGTAGCGCGCACCGTCAGCACCACGCTCTTCGATTTTACTTCGCGCAGGCAATGCAGGGCCCGTAGACCGTAATGTTCGATTTCAAGTTCCATTGCTTCTACACACGATGCGCCGTGGGGCAGATCGCAGGGATAGCGGCAGCGCCGACGGAGAGCGAGTCATGACCGAGCCGATGACGAAGGGCGAAAAAAGAAAGGAAATTGATATAGTCGGCTAGTAAAGTTGACCCTAAAATCCAGTTGGCGCTTTTGTCGCGCTCGCTACGTTACGAAGTGCTGGCAGCGCCTTCCTATTGCGTGCATCGTGCAAGCTCCTGGTAGCAGAAGACATAGCGCTGCGCTCTGCCAACTCATTTACGCTTGCGGTACCGCCTGTCGCCTGAAATAGAAAAAAGAATGACATAATAAGTTACTTCTTCACTGCGTAAACGCCCGGCACCGCACGTTTATACTTTACAACTTGCCGTATAATTTTTAACCTATATTTTATATTTATTAAGCAATCAGAAACTTTCTGCACTTCCTCGGTTAGCTTGTCATATGATGACATACACTTCTGAGGTAGCGCCCTGTCGTTTATTGGTCGCGTCCTCCCCTTCTTTCAGCTCCGGCTTGGGAGTGGAACCTTTACTGACGTAAGCGTCGAAGTGAACGTTTCATTTTCCGAACCGTTATAAGATTTAGCCCGAGATCGCGTGATTAGTTCACTGAGCAGGAGCTTGGCTATTGTGCTTTGCACAGTTATATTGTATTCTGAAGTTAGGTTAGAGTCGAGCTTTCTGTAATGGGTGGTGTTACTAAGTTGTTTGGAGGCCTCATTCTTGTGCTTCTTTATAGGCCAGATTACGATACTGCCGCCTTTGTTTGCTTGTTTTGTTACAATACCCTTCTTTTCCGCAAGTTCCTGAATGATTTGGTGCTGAGCGGGGGTAAAATCTTTCCTGTCCGGCAATGCCGCGGTGACTCTAAAAATTCCTTGGAGATTAGCTTTCGGTATAAATCCAGGTCTCGGCACTGTTCTGTTTCCCCTGTCCACGTCCTAGATGATCTAAGGGAGTTTCTATCCTGTTTTCCTACTTCTAGCCTATCGAAAAAGAACTCCTTAATGTGCATGCGTCTTGAAAACTCTGTTATATCTCTGTGGAGCTCGTGTTCGTTTACTGCGTTGTTTATGGGAGAAAACGTTAGACTACGTTTCAGGAGATCGAATTCATTGGGGCTTAGACTCTGGGACATGGCTACTACGCTGCTGCAGTTCTCTGAATTCACCCTTGTAGCACTATCGGAGGAGCTATGTGCTTTAGGGGTTACAATAATTTTCTTGGGTGGATCTGCAGCTCTAACATCTTTGTGCTGGCATTGATCTAGCATATTTGCCTGCCTAGTTTGGACGAATTGTTTAAGTTCACTTTTTTTCCGGTTCAGATTAATTGATGGCATCCAGCTGATTAGTAATTATCGTAAGTTGTTCCTTGCAGAGTTTTTCCCGAATAGAAGAGGATAGAAGATGATAGAAGAGAGCGATGCATTTTGTAGGACAGGATTGGACTTTAATAATAGCCTGGAGAATAAAGATCCGAGGGCACACCTAACCTTAATTCTGATACCTTTAGGGATTTTCCGCTGTTCCGTGCAGCTGGTGTCAGCTTTTAGGTGAAATCTGCAATGTGTTTGGCGGCGAGTTCGTGGGATTGCAGGAAAGGGCAAGATTCGCTTTGTCGTGTGGTACCCGCCATGTGCAGTAGTCATTTGTGTTTGGTTCGCGCAGACGTCCGGGGCGAAACATCTTGAGGTGGAGTATTTTGCGGTTCACTTTCTTGTCGAGGCCTGCATCGATTTCTGTGTGTCTGTTTGCTTTTTAGTCTATGTAGCTCCTTGCCTGAAGGCTTCACTGGTGGTTGTGGGCTTGCGTGTGAGTGGGTGTTGCCCAGGTGGTGCTGGTTCCACGTCCACCGTCTTTGTAGACGCGTCTTGGTTTCCACCTTCGGTGGAACGTACGTTCGAGCTGGGGTTGAAAATTTCACGTGTTTGTTTCTGTGATGTATCCAACAGGGACGGAGGCATTACTGCTGTTTTTGATTGCGTCGATTTAAAAGAGTTCCTGCGCATATACTTGATTTTCTTTGCAATTACCTTGGCACCATAGAAATTATGATGGATAGCGGTCCCAGGTGAGCAGAACATCTGGGTCCTGGTGTAATTCAGCCTGGTGCATGACATCCACGATTTCGTGTCGGAGAACCCTACCTATATATACTTTGCCAAGGGACTCATCTGTCGCCATTAGCTGCATCGTTGGCTACTGATTTTACATTGTTCTTCTGTTGCTCAACCTCATGGTCCGCGCGCGTGATTATATTAGGGGGGTAGAAAAAGCATATATATATATATATAGTTAGGTGTTGCATATCCAGATGATAGCGTTGGGCGCAGTGACTGGAGAAGAAAAAGACAGCGGGCGAGATGAGTGCCTGCCAAGCGTATATATTTTTCCATACAAGTCGTGTTAACCATAGGAATACTATGTGTCACCTCATTTTTGGTGGCAATGTGGCAATGGTGGTTACGGACACGCTCTCAACGCGCGAACATTGCGAAACAGTCCGTTGATGCCCTATCAACAGCTACTAGGCGTCCCCTTGTACGACGGCACTCTACGGTGCGAGGCCTATCTCATACAGCCGGCAACTCTCCTGACAGCTAACGGCTGAGACAATGCCAGAAAAGTGCAAGCAGTAGCGCTGACCAGTTATGGAGCTTTTATGCAGCCTGACATCTGGTCATCACGCATACTTCAGGTCACTGACTAGAATCCCTGCCGATTTGTATGGCAAACCGTCACCGACACAGCTTCGCTACACTTGTCTGGCAGACCGGCCCGTGAACCCGGGCAAGTCATTCCAGGAGTTGGCTGCCGACGCTCAAGGCCTCAACTCGAACGCGCCACCAAGCGCTCCATTTAGCACGCTGAACTTCTGCTTAACTGAGACTTTCATCGATGCTATGCAAGATCCAGCTTTTCACTATTAGGAGCGTACTGGTAAACTACAACACCTGCGGGCAGCAGTTACTTCGCCTTGAAGAGACAGTTCATTGGTGAAACACTCGCAACGTGTTCCTTCTGTTCCAGCGAGAACTGCGACTACCGGAAAAAGTTAAGTCAGCATTCCGAACATCCAGTTGTACTCAAGGAAACCTTTGAGGCGCGCTCCTACCAGAAACACCACCAACGTTTATTTGTAGATCCTGATGTCGCTCTTTTTCAGCAGTATCGATGGCACGACAAACCAACAAAAGGTTTCTCCGAGGTAGCAAAGATGTTCTAGTATCTTTTGTTTTTGCTGCCGAATAAATGGATTTATTGGGTTGCCTGCAGTTACGCTCTCATTGCCAGCCGCCACCACTAGTTCTCTTTTCGGCTGCGGCTACTGGACACCATGTTTTCACTGATGTGCATGTTCGGGACAACAGCTCAGACTTTGGTTGACAGAGAGGCCGCCCTCAGTGTGTGGTACTCTACATTAGCATCACGCGTGCATACCTTACTTCAACCTTACTCCGTAGGACGGCATGTCTCGTCCTGAGGGTCTGGTGTTAAAGAAGCCGGAGGAATCGCCCTGAATGTGAGCGCCATCGAACAGACGCTTCCCGTAGAATTCACCTTTGCATAGAGTACCGTTGGGCCACTTGTCCTCGTCTGCGGGTAGGGTAGATAAACAGTGTGTAATGAAGAAAGGAGGAGAATGACATACCGATCATCATGAAGAGCGGAGCGCACGAGATCGGCGCTCGAACACCACCATCTGGTTCTCCCGACGTACTGTTCCGAGGTAACGCCTGTTTGTTGGACTCGTCCAAAAAACCTCCTTACATTTGGTGGATCGTGCTGGGTACGCACATCGCCGACGCCCTGGAACTCCGATCCCGCACGTTCCACTCGACTATGCAAGCTGACGCTGCCCAGTCACCACCATCTCTCCCGGCCGCCGTTTGCCCCAGCCCGGTTCGCCAGCGAGA